>NW_026782199.1:0-1200000 GCF_031769215.1 Ylistrum balloti
GAAAAATATCACAAATTGATGTCAAAGACCACGCTCAGATAAACCGAAAATAAAATGGTTGACACTGGTTATTAACACATTAAGCATAAACGAAAGTGTGAATGACAACATTATCATGCTCGTATAGCGATTGTAGCATTAAATATAATTTAACGGGTTTTACTTCCAGTATTGCGACCTTTCGACCTTTCAGTGATCAGGAAAGGGTAGATAATATTACTAAAAAGAAATAGTATGAAGTGATAGGAGAAAGTGGTATATAGAAATAATATTGAGAGGGGCTGTCTATGCTATTGTAGCCATAACCTCGCTCTGCCTAGGGAAACCTTGCATCATCCTTAATTTTGCTACATGGTTTTTTTTTATATTTCGTTTCAGTGAATTCGTGTCGTAATCCAAACGTCAAGACAACAAGCCAAAGCTCAAATCATGCCATGACGTTCACAAGTGAAAAGGCAGTTGATGGCTGTATTAATCAGAACTTTGGAAATAAATGTTGTATTCATACACAAGCAAACCCTTCACTGTTGGAAGCTTGGTGGCAGATTAACCTTGGTGGTCCAGTAGTTATTGAACTTGTGAAAATATACAGAAGTAAGTAAGAAACAAAGCACATGAAAATCTCCTTTTCTAGTTCATGACAATTAAACGTAATAAGCATCCCGTAGCAAGAAGGTATATACCATTTTTGTAGTGTGAGGGTATGTTTCTATGTGACATAATAACTATGGTATTAAGCTTCTTACACCGTTGTATGACTATGGTGATAGATCGTACACCTGGTAAACAATAGTAATAATACTTACTGGGTATTGTTTAGTTTAAGTATTCTTAGATGATTGTGCGTGTTTTCCGGAACATGTATCTTACCAATACGATCTTTATAATATGTTATATGTTGCACATGAGTATGAACATTGGGCATAAAAATGATACGTAGCGTAGATACTATCAATAATGCAAGCAATGTTAATCGCATTTACCTTCAACATAATTCAAATACAATTTTTATAGATCGCATTTTTATTATGTCAATGTTGCAATTGAAACGAGTAAAATTTCGGTGTTATCATAAGCAGCAATATCCATTAAGCTTAAGATTTACTGTTTATTTCGCACAGATGATGTAGTCAAAGAACGATCAAGCCGATTTGGTGGCTTTCAGATATACCTGTCAAATACAACAGATTGGAGAAACGGTGACAACTGTCATAGAGATACAACATCTACATGGCAATCGATGGACCTTGCTCCATCTATTCAATCGTGTACAGGCAACACAATCTACCTGACTATCTATGTTGATCGACGAGCAAACAAACCTTACAGTTGGTATTCTGGTTACGCTATCCTCGAACTCTGTGAAGTCGAAATTTATGGTGAGCTCATTCAGTAAGAAAATATCGTTTACTGACATATACATATATAGTATGAACGGGAATAATGTCATAAAACACACACACAAATAATGAACAGCTTCAGTCAGCCGGGTTGCCGAAACGTTTAGTTCTCTCTAGACTGTGAAGTTCTGTCGTAGTGATCAACTTGAAATAATTTCACCAAGAAAACACTTTTTTTTCACCGAGAATTCACATGAACACTAAAATATGCTATAAATAATTAACAATACAAATGTCATATACAATTTACAAACATATTGATTCAATGACTTGAAATAAATGAATAAACAAACTAGATAGAAGCACGCTTTTCCTCCGAGAAAACACAATATTTACTTCAGTACACAGACACATGCTTAACGTAGTGTATAATTCATATGCCATATATAAAAATATTCTTTCAGAATATTTTATTGTCATGGTGGTATTAACAGTAGGAATTGGGCAACAGGCAGAGCCTATGAAAGCCCTCTCCTTACAGTGCATAAACAAGTATACAGACACATCAATCAAAATTAGAGATAACAGATAATAATAATATTAGGATTAAGAATGTAAAAGATAGATTCAAATGGATGATTATATAACCGAAATGCAAAATAGGCATCACCATCGTTTGTATTATTGAGTTCCAGAACAGTAACATAAACTAAAAAATACAAATTAGGTATCACAAGATATTACAAGACTGGGTCAAAATATGTCCATTTGTGGTGGGACAGGCTGCAGGTTCAAACAGTCCATTTGCACATAATCCTGAGCTGAGTCCCTAAAATGGACAGGCGGACCCACACTTGAGACATCAAATACAAATGAGAGATAGAAAAGATAGAAGTATAGAATGGGATGTACATTTGCTAAAATAGGCGACCAGTGTCAGTTATGAATCTCTGAACTATATCAAGAATAAATTTATTCATGTTTGCATCAAGTATAGGAGAACCTTTGAGAAATGTATCAATTGTAGGAGGTATAGAATCACTAAGGTCAGAAAGGGAATTAAAGAGGAGTTGTCTCTGGTTAGTAAAGAAGGGACAGTGGAAAAAGAAGTCGGTGCAATCTTCAATTGGGTGGCCACAGTTACAGGCAGGGTTATCTTTAAGGTGGGAATTGAATAAATCAAAATTCAGATTGCTTGCAGAGTTTCTTAGTTGACATAAAATTATGTTAGCTTTTCTTTGTCCTTTATATTTGAAAGTATCATTACAGTGGAAAGGAGGAATGGTAGCTTGCTGTGATAAAAAAAAATTATCGCATAAATAGAAGTTAATGAGGGATACAGACAAGATGGGCCATTCCATTCATTCATGAGTTTTGGAAAGGAGCTAGTGCTATATTGACAAGTTCTTGTATGGGGCACATCAAACAATCTATTGTGTTGAAGTGGATAAGGAGCATTATTATTGTTTATAAAAGGTTGGATGGAGTCAAATACATGAGGAGGGCATCTGTTATTTAAAATCTTAAAAAAATGGATATTTTGATGCAAGTGTCTTCTTTTAGCTAAGGGTATTAATCCAGACTCATTATATAGAATTGCATGCCTGGTGCCCCTGTCTTAGGCCAGTAATAATGTGAATTGCCTCTAGTTGAATTGATTCTAAGATGTTGCATTCCCTTTCTGTGCAATTAGCATATTCTGAAATAGGACGAATAAATGTAATATATATTAATTTCAAGTGACTTTCTGTCAATTTTATACTTTAATCTTCTAAGTACATTTATTTGTTTTTAAGCTTTCTCATAGATAGAGTTTATGTGGTTTGACCAATTAGCATGACTATTAAAAGTTAGACCAAGGTGCTTTTGGAAGGTAACATTTTTAATAACTGAATCATTAAAGTACAGATTTGGATGCAACATCTCCGAATCAACTCTCCTTCAAAAACTAGGGATTCTGTCTTGTCAGGATTAAAAATAATACCCCATCTATTGGCCCACCTAGAAATGTTTTGAAGATCATTATTGAGTATATTAGCTGCATCTTGTCTATCGCCCTCAATTAAGCCATATCAAGATGTGTCATCAGCAAATAATTTCACATTAGATAGTAAATCATCACCAATATCATTAATATATAACAAAAACAGATAAGGACCAAGAACTGAACCTTGAGGGACCCCAGCCTGTAATGTTTTCCAGTTGGACTTGTATCCATCCAAGACCACTCTCTGTCTCCTGTTAGTTAAATAAGATGAAAACCACTTTAACATGTTATTACTAATGCCATACTTTTTCAATTTAAAAATTAATCCATCATGCCAAACTCTATCGAACGCTTTGCTTATGTCGCAGAATATCATTCTTGCTTCTTTACCTTTATCCAAATGCTTAGTAATTTCATCATATATAATTAATAGTTGATTAACAGTGGAATCTTTAGGTAAGAACCCTGATTGATTTCTGGAGATAATGTTAGGTCTTGAGAGATAATTATAAAAATATTTAAAGACAATTTTCTCAAGGATTTTACTGAAGATGGGAGGAACAGAGATTGGCCTGTAGTTGGATGGATCACTTTTTCCTCCTTTTCCTTTATATATAGGTGTTACATGAGCATTTTTCCAGGAGGTAGGAAGTACACCTGCAAGAGATAGATTTATTAAATATTATTGAAAGAGGTTTTATAAGGGATTGAGAAACACCTTTTATGAATTTGGGAGGGATGGAATCAGGACCTGCAGGTTTGTTAGTATTAAGAATCTTAAGTTGGTCGATAATGTCCTGTTCAGTTATGTCGATTGAAGAGAAGTTAATAATTGGTGGGGATAGTCAGGTGGTAAATCATCAGCATTCTTGTCTGTTGTTGAAATAGAAGTGAAGTAGTCATTGAAAGTCTCAGCTTTATCTAGAGGGTGTATTTTCAGATCACCATTAATAATAAGGGGAGATTCAGTATCGCTTTTATTATGTAGATTCATAACTGATTTAGCAATTCGCCAACATTTTCCAGGAGGAATAGTTTTATTAATAAGAGAAGATTGTAATTTAGACAGATATTTATCTTTAGCCTCTCGGATTAAAGTAATGACTTGGTTTCGAATAGATTTGAATTTATTCCATGAAGCATGGGAGTTATTTTGTTTAGCTTTAGAATGCTGACGATTTCTCTGTCTTATTTTCAGTCTAATTTCATTAGTCATCCATATTTTGTCATTTGGTCTAATAGTAACAGTCTTGTTAGGTACAAATTGGTCAATAGCTGATAAAATGTTGTTAGAAAGAACATAATTCATTTCATCAATATCACCAACTAATTGGTAATTCCAGTCAATAGAATTAAGAAATTCATTAGCTCCTTCATAATTAGTATTTTGGAAATATAAAAGTTTTTTTTATATGCAAGTTTCTTAAAAGACTTGAAATTTAAAGTAGCAGTGATTGGCGAGTGGTCACTACAGGATGGAGGTAGTACATAAAATAAAAATATGCATCAATAGTCTAAAAAGGACAAAGAAAAAATGGTAATCGTAGTTTCCGTCACTCTTAGTTAACAAGATATTATATAAAGAAGACTAACTTAAAGAGTACCCTAAGCAAAAATAGAAATTGATAAAGTATTATTTCTGATGATCCAAAATTAAGAATGGTTGAAAAGTTAGACCGGCTAAATACCGCGATATTTACGAGTAAAGTGTACGATTTTTACCTGTCCTTCCACTACTAATCAACATAAACGTAACTCGTTAAATTGGACCATATTGATTGCAACGTCACAAAATTGTATCCAAATTGAACGCAGCACAAAGTAGTAAAGTTTGAGATAAAAATATTCGTTTAATCGGTATAAAGATGGCGCTAAAAAGTAGCGAAAACGTTTTCACAAGGATAAAGACAAACACACTAAGCATTATTTAAACGTGGGTCTATATACACTGCATTATTTGCCAACTCAAAAGGAAGTAATGTCATAATTTAAATTGTAGAAAGTCCTTTTTCTATAACTATGTAGCACTTTGGTATAAGATACAGAAGTAAATCTCAACGGAATATAGAACATAAGTAGCTGAAAAGATCGAATATCATTGGAGGTTTTCTTGCATATTTCTAATGGGCTGTTTTGGCAGCTTTGAACTGATGACGTCACAGATGCGGGCGACCCATATCGAGGCGATCGCCACTGGTTCAAAGATGTACTTTCAGATAAATCACAGAATCGGAGAAAATTAATTAACTATGACGTTTGTGCTTTAATATATAGATATGAAAATAATGATTAATTTTCCGTGATCTCTGCTTACTAGTTCATGCATACGAAGATTGTATCCTTTCATCATATACCACTGCATAACTGTATTGAAATATCAATACTTGATACACAATAAAAAAGCACACATCATTACGTATATATTCCTGTTTTTACTTCAATCAGAGTTATTTGTTATATATCTAAAAACCATCAATCATTGTATGTATGCTTTATCATGTAAAGAACTGAGATTATATGTGGTGGAAATATCAGGTATAGATATGTCTCAATCGCTCTTCATATTTTACAATGTTAGAAATCATTTTAATTCACATACAGTTACGTTTTATTTGGAAAATTTATATAATAATAAATCAGACAGAAAAATCTTAATCCATTTTAGACACAAACAACAATAAGTATTATCATTATATTGTTACGACATTGCTTCATGTGTCCCTAAGTATTTATCACATACATGACTTTCAGGATGTCCACTGGGAAAATTTGGTAACAACAACTGTGATTCGACCTGTAGTACAACCTGTGTTAACAACTCGTGTCACCCTGACACTGGTCGATGTACATGTAAGTTAATAATTCGACACCTCAGGTGGTTTGATTTAAACTTATGATTTAATGAACCCTCAATGAATATATAGATGACGTACATCCATTGAGTCATTTTATTGTTTGGGAACTTCAAGATAGTTACTATTAGCATAAACATTCGAGTCTAAAGCCTAAGAATATAGCATTATATGATATCCATAATATGCAGTGGTGATAGGCTAAGTGTCGTAATCTGTCATTTTAATCTTCCATGTAGAATAATTTTGTTTTCATTCGGTAAAATCATTAGAATGTAAAATTATGTCTGAAAATAATTATCAATAAATAAAGGAATCAATGTAGTTCATGTCACCTCATTAATAATGGAAAATTTGGTGTTTTCTGGTAGAAAGTTGAACATTTGCACTGTACAGGATCACAACAATACATACAATACTTGTATGTCTATAATAGGCGGGCTAAGATTTCAAGTATTTCTAGAAGGAATGTTAATAATTCTATACAGGATTTTGGTACAAGGACGAACTTCACTGTTTCTTGTACTTTAAATAAACAGGGATGTATAGCACTTGATCGATAACCATATTGTTTAAGCAATAGAGGTAACGTTTAATGTTTTTATAATGTCAACAAATCTTTCCTTCGTTGATTGCACGAACGTAAAAGCAAATTCAGACTACGATAGCAATATGATACTGATTAGTCTTGAGATAGAAATAGATTCTCCAGTTAGAGAACGTAACTGTTACCAATAACTGTTACTTATTTTCAAAATCAGTACAAAACAAATCTCGCTTTTTAAAGTCTCTCTCTCTCTCTATTTCTCTGGTTAAACATATTATTGAAAATAATATTTTTTATGTATGATGGTATCAATCCTGAAAGCTTATCATGGCTATTCATACCACTATCAACCTATCGCCTTTGGATTAAACATATTTCTCTATATTTACAGCAGAAATTCTAGAAAATGAATTTTAATATCTGAACACCTTCGTACATTGTGCTGAGCAGCTGTCTTATGCTCGAAAAAGGAAGTTTTTCGTTGAAGAAAAAACTGAAAATAGAAAAATATGAATTTTAAATATGACACGTTATTCATGAGTGTCAAATATAATGTAACGTTTGGTAAGTCACACCGAAATGCAGACATTCATATAATTCCTACCTCGATATCAACATTAATTTGTTTTACAGTGTTTTGGTTTCATTAAAAGTTATTGTAAAGATGTATAAAATTCCCTGAAGTACCTGTACAACTATTGATAGTGCTTACTTCGTCGTTTCAAACTATTCTCCGGGGTTCTGATATGTACAGTCGTATCTTTATAGTAAACTTGGTGTATGCTACTCCTGACAAAATATCAAATCATTTCTAGATTGTGCAGAAGGATTTTTCAAAAGCGGGACTGTGTGTGTAGGATGTTTTGATAATTGTTTCGGGAAAATATGCGATGTGGAGACTGGCGTTTGCGCATGTAAGTACTGTGTCATTGATCATTGTACATTGAGTTCATTTTACTTTCATTGTTATGACTAAATTGTTTGAATACATGTACCTATAACTCAGAAAATAATTCCATTTCTATTTACAAGAAGGAGTATTACTCACGTAAGGATTTATACACCATCAAATCAGTGTTTGAAATGCTTATACGTTGTTGCACCTTTCTACGATTGAGAAGTGAATTTGATGATCAGAGTCGACATTCTAAAACTGCACACCTGATATAACACGCAAATTGCTTATACATCTTTTTGTTTCGAAATTTGAGTGAAAATGCTTATTACATTGTAATAAACGTTGATTCAGCTTGTGTGAACGGGAACTATGGAAGCTTTTGTGACACCACATGCCCTGACAACTGTAAGGATGGGGTATGTGACCAACATACAGGAGAATGTGAAGGTACGTATATTGTAATAATATGACAGACTGAAATTCGGCTACGAGATTGGACATCTACATAAGGAATCCTATCGTAGTCAAATATATTTTCAAAACTAATTGAGGAAGGTTCGGTTAGTTCTTCGCTTTGTATATCATCAGAAGGAACTGTGTACAGTTTAGCCTTTCAATCGTTTACAAGAATATCGGTTTATTATCCAAATCATAGCCATATTGCCCTAGCAATATCTATACGCTCTTTCATGAATTCAACGTGCTGTATTTTCTAGCCTCTGTTATATTTATGTCAAACCTGAGCTCTGCTACCATTATTTATATATCTGTTATCTTACCATACGGAAGTTCCCTGGACAACTAAATTGTGAAGACATCCGGGAAGTGCAGACGACTGACATTTGACATACCATGTAAACTTTCAACTTGTATAGGAATTCTTCAATGAAAATGTTCAATTGGCTACCGTTGCTTTAAACTTATTATGTTGTAACTGACACTCACGTAAATGCAAACATTTACTTTTTTATTGTCGTCATTGTACATACATCCAGACTGACAGGTGTATTATATCAGTCAGCAGTTCAGCATATTTCCTCAGTTTTGGACTCAACCCGATAAACATCTAACCAATGTATGCAGATTCGGTAAATATTGCATTGTGTTCGACCAAGCACATTGGAAAATTGTCTTCACTGTCGACTAATTAGGCGTATAACAATTCTATATTGATGCATTGTTTAGAATGTCAATTCATAACGTCGTTGAACAATAATCTATGACTGTCCCTGGCAATGACAGGTGATGAAGAATTTAATAACCCCCATTTAACACCAGAAACCTTAATGAGTGTGTAGATGACGTACATCCATTGAAGTCATTCTATTGTTTGGGAACTTCAAGATACTTACTATTGGCATAAACATTCGAGTCTAAAGCCAAAGAATATAACATTATATAATATCAACAATATGCAGCGGTCATAGGCTAAGGGTCATAATGTGTCGTTTTAATTTTACGTGTGGAATTAGTTTGTTTGGATTCGGTAAAATCATTAGAATGTAAAATTATGTCTGAAAATAATTATCAATAAATAAAGGAATCAATGTAGTTCATGTCACCTAATTAATAATGGAAAATTTGGTGTTTTGTGGTAGAAAGTTGAACGTTTGCACTGTACAGGATCACATAAATACATACAATACTTGTATGTCTATACTAGGCGGGCTTAGATTTCAAGTATTTCTAGAAGGAATGTAAATAATTCTATACGGGATTTTGGTACAAGGACGAACTTCACTGTTTCTTGTACTTTAGATAAACAGGGATGTATAGCACTTGATCGATAACCATGTTGTTTAAGAAATAGAGGTAACGTTTAATGTTTTTATAATGTCAACAAATCTGTCCTTCGTTGATTGCACGAACGTAAAAGCAAATTCAGACTACGATAGCAATATGATACTGATTAGTCTTGATATAGAAATATATTCTCCAGTTAGAGAACGTAACTGTTACCAATAACTGTTACTTATTTTCAAAATCAGTACAAAACAAATATCGCGTTTTAAAGTCTCTCTCTCTATCTCTCTGGTGATACATATTATTGAAAATAATATTTTTTATGCATGATGGTATGACTCCTGAAAGCTTATCATGGTTATTCATACAACTATCTACATGCACCTTTGGGTTAAACATATTTCTCTATATTTATAGCAGAAATTCTAGAAAATGAATTTTGATATCTGAACACCTTCGTACATTGTGCTGAGCAGCTGTCTTATGCTCGAAAAGGAAGTTTTTCGTTGAAGAAAAAACTGAAAATATAAAAATATGAATTTTAAATATGACACGTTATTCATGAGTGTCAAATATAATGTAACGTTTGGTAAGTCACACCGAAATGCAGACATTCATATAATTCCTACCTCGATATCAACATTAATTTGTTTTACAGTGTTTTGGTTTCATTAAAAGTTAATGTAAACATGTATAAAATCCCCTGAAGTACCTGGACAACTATTGATAGTGCTTACTTCGTCGTTTTAAACTATTCTCTGGGGTTCTGATATGTACAGTCGTATCTTTATAGTAAACTTGGTGTATGCTACTCCTGACAAAATATCAAATCATTTCTAGATTGTGCAGAAGGATTTTTCAAAAGCGGGACTGTGTGTGTAGGATGTTTTGATAATTGTTTCGGGAAAATATGCGATGTGGAGACTGGCGTTTGCGCATGTAAGTACTGTGTCATTTCTAATTGCACATTGGATTCATTTTACTTTCATTGTTATGATTGAAATTGTTTGAATACATGTACCTGTAACTCAGAAAATAATTTCATTTCTATTTACAAGAAGGAGTATTACTCACGTAAGGATTTATACACCATCAAATCAGTGTTTGAAATGCTTATAAGTTGTTGCACCTTTCTACGATTGAGAAGTGAATTTGATGATCAGAGTCGACATTCTAAAACTGCACACCTGATATAACACGCAAATTGCTTATACATCTTTTTGTTTCGAAATGTGAGTGAAAATGCTTATTACATTGTAATAAACGTTGATTCAGCTTGTGTGAACGGGAACTATGGAAACTACTGTGACAACATGCCCTGACAACTGTAAGGATGGGGTATGTGACCAACATACAGGAGAATGTGAAGGTACGTATATGGTAATAATATGTCAGACTGAAATTCGGCTACGAGAATGGACATCTACATAAGGAAACCTATCGTAGTCAAATATATTTTCAAAACTAATTGAGGAAGGTTCGCTTAGTTCTCCGTTTTGTATATCATCAGAAGGAACTGTGTACAGCTTAGCCTTTCAATCGTTTACAAGAATATCGGTTTATTATCCAAATCATAGCCATATAGCCCTAGCAATATTTATACGCTCTTTCATTAATTCAACGTGCTGTATTTTCTAGCCTCTGTTATATTTATGTCAAACCTGAGCTCTGCTACCATTATTTATATATCTGTTATCTTACCATACGGAATTTCCCTGTCCAACTATGTTGTGAAGACATCCGGGAAGTGCAGACGACTGACATTTGACATACCATGTAAACTTTCAACTTGTATAGGAATTCTTCAATGAAAATGTTTAATTGGCTACCGTTGCTGTAAACTTATTATGTTGTAACTGACACTCACGTAAATGCAAACATTTACTTTTTTATTGTCGTCATTGTACATACATCCAGACTGACAGGTGTATTATATCAGTCAGCAGTCCAGCCTATTTTCTCAGTTTAGGACTCAACCCGATACACATCTTACCAATGTATGCAGATTCGGTAAATATTGCATTGTGTTCGACCAAGCACATTGGAAAATTGTCTTCACTGTCGACTGATTAGGCGTATAACAATTCTATATTAATGCATTGTTTAGAATGTCAATTCATTACGTCGTTGAACAATAATCTATGACTGTCCCTGGCAATGACAGGTGATGAAGAATTTAATAACCCCCATTTAACACCAGAAACCTTAATGAGTGTGTAGATGACGTACATCCATTGAAGTCATTCTATTTTTTGGGAAATTCAAGATACTTACTATTGGCATAAACATTCTAGTCTAAAGCCAAAGAATATAACATTATATAATATCTATAATATGCAGCGGTCATAGGCTAAGGGTCGTAATGTGTCGTTTTAATCTTACGTGTGGAATTAGTTTGTTTGGATTCGGTAAAATCATTAGAATGTAAAATTATGTCTGAAAATAATTATCAATAAATAAAGGAATCAATGTAGTTCATGTCACCTAATTAATAATGGAAAATTTGGTGTTTTGTGGTAGACAGTTGAACGTTTGCACTGTACAGGATCACATAAATACATACAATACTTGGATGTCTATACTAGGCGGGCTTAGATTTCAAGTATTTCTAGAAGGAATGTAAATAATTCTATACAGGATTTTGGTACAAGGACGAACTTCACTGTTTCTTTTACTTTAGATAAACAGGGATGTATAGCACTTGATCGATAACCATATTGTTTAAGCAATAGAGGTAACGTTTGATGTTTTCATAATGTCAATAAATCTTTCCTTCGTTGACTGCACGAACGTTAAAGCAAATTCAGACTACGATAGCAATATGATACTGATTAGTCTTGATATAGAAATATATTCTCCAGTTAGAGAACGTAACTGTTACCAATAACTGTTACTTATTTTCAAAGTCAGTACAAAACAAATCTCGCGTTTTAAAGTCTCTCTCTCTATCTCTCTGGTGATACATATTATTGAAAATAATATTTTTTATGCATGATGGTATGAATCCTGAAAGCTTATCATGGTTATTCATACCACTATCTACATGCACCTTTGGGTTAAACATATTTCTCTATATTTATAGCAGAAATTCTAGAAAATGAATATTAATATCTGAACACCTTCGTACATTGTGCTGAGCAGCTGTCTTATGCTCGAAAAGGAAGTTTTTCGTCGAAGAAAAAACTGAAAATAGAAAAATATGAATTTTAAATATGACACGTTATTCACGAGTGTCAAATATAATGTAACGTTTGGTAAGTCACACCGAAATGCAGACATTCATATAATTCCTACCTCGATATCAACATTAATTTGTTTTACAGTGTTTTGGTTTCATTAAAAGGTTATGTAAACATGTATAAAATCCCCTGAAGTACCTGTACAACTATTGATAGTGCTTACTTCGTCGTTTTAAACGATTCTCTGGGGTTCTGATATGTACAGTCGTATCTTTATAGTAAACTTGGTGTATGCTACTCCTGACAAAATATCAAATCATTTCTAGATTGTGCAGAAGGATTTTTCAAAAGCGGGACTGTGTGTGTAGGATGTTTTGATAATTGTTTCGGGAAAATATGCGATGGGAAGACCGGCGTTTGCGCATGTAAGTACTGTGTCATTTCTAATTGCACATTGGATTCATTTTACTTTCATTGTTATGATTGAAATTGTCTGAATACATGTACCTGTAACTCAGAAAATAACTTCATTTCTATTTACAAGAAGGAGTATTACTCACGTAAGGATTTATACACCATCAAATCAGTGTTTGAAATGCTTATACGTCGCTGCACCTTTCTACGATTGAAAAAGGAATTTGGTGATCAGAGTCGACATTCTCAACTACATACCTTATATAACACGAAACTTGCTTATACATCGTTTTATTTCTAAATGTGAGTGAAAAATGCTAATTACATTGTAATAAACGTTGATTCAGCTTGTGTGAACGGGACCTATGGAAACTACTGTGACAACATGTGCCCTGACAACTGTAAGGATGGGGTATGTGATCAACATACCGGAGAATGTGAAGGTACGTATATTGTAATACTATGTCAAACTGAAATTCGGCTACGAGAATGGACATCTATATAAGGAATTATACCGTAATCAAATATATTTTCAATACTAATTTGGGAAGGATCGATTAGTTCTTCGCTTTGTATATCATCAGAAGGAACTGTGTAAAGCTTAGCCTTTCAATTGTTTACAGAATATCGGTTTGTTATTCAATCCATAGCCATATTACCCTCGCAATATGTACATGCTCTTTCACGCAACTGTTATATTTCTGTCAAACATGAGCTCTGCTACCATTATTTATATATACTGAACAAAATAAGTTAAGGATCATAAACTTGAAACAGTGCAGTTTTACATACAAATAATAATATGATTATATTTTAAATTTTAATGACAGAACATTCATTTTAGTCTTTAATTACACAAAACAAATCATTTGTGGTTTGCTACCAAGAGCAGATAACCCTGAGTAACAGCACCCTTGAAATCAAAGTGTAAGAGGAAGTAGAGCAAGTTAATCATGTAGACAAAGAAAACTCATCAAACTGCAATATAGGCAGTATGACCTCCGTTGACATCAATGACTGCCCTGCAACGTCTGCACATGCTCCTTATTAGTCGTCGGTGGCT
The DNA here is from genome assembly GCF_031769215.1 of Ylistrum balloti. Taxonomy (NCBI): domain Eukaryota; kingdom Metazoa; phylum Mollusca; class Bivalvia; order Pectinida; family Pectinidae; genus Ylistrum; species Ylistrum balloti. The sequence continues at coordinate 14,024 of NW_026782199.1, forward strand.
GATCTGTGGGATGCGCTGCCATTCTGACATCTTGCAGAGCAATCATAAGCTGTTGGCGGTTCTGTGGCGGATTAGGTCGAGCTGCGTTGCAAGGTGTCCCAAGCATGCTCGATAGGGTTCAGATCAGGAGAACGACTTGGCCAGTCCATTTCGATTGCTTCACGTTGAAGAAAGCACGGTGAGGACGAGCATTATATCAGAATAAAATCATGGCCAACAACTCCTGCAATGGGCCTTACTATAGGGTGTAGAATCTCGTCCCTGTATCGAACAGCTGTTAAAGATCCATTGTCTATGATGTAGAGGTCTGTATGGAAGTCAACACTGATCCCTGCCCAAACCATACTGACCCACCACCAAAGCGATCATGCTGGACAACATAGCAGTCTGCATAGCGCTCTCCTTGGGTTCTCCATACCCTCCTCCTACCGTCATGGAAGTCAACAAAAACCTAGACTCATCTGTGAACATTCCAATGACGTAATTGCCAATTCAAATGATGAGTGGCCCATTGATGTCTGGATTGTCGATGACCTCTGGATAAAATTGGTCACTGCTGGTCTTCTAGCTCGTAAATTAGAGGCATGGAGTCTGTTTCTGATTGTCTGGGATGAAATCCTTAGATTTGTAGCACGCTGAAACTGAAGATTCAAGACAGGAGCACTCAAAAACCGCTGACGTCGTGCCGTGATGCAAATGAATCTGTCCTGTCGGGCTGTCGTACAGCGTGGTCGTCCAGATCTGGGGCGTTGACGGACGTTATTTGTCTGTTGATTCCATAGCCTACTAATCACGCTCTGAGAAACATGAAGCTGTGCCGCCACATGTTTGACCAGCTTGTTATAGCTCGCGCGACTTCCATATCATTTAAATGTCTTCGCATGATTAGTTTTTCAAGTTTTCGTTACAAATTGATTAAATGTTTCCAAATTCAACTTTTTTTAGCTTAGAAGTAACAGAATCAAAACCTGCAAGATTCCTCTGTAGTAATAGACCAGTCAGTTTTTCACACCACCATAGTTAAAGGCAAGACCTTTGCACGTGCTTTCACCTTTGACATGACTTTAGGTACATATTGGAGAAACTACGAGTGCAATTACCGGCAATACATGATTTGAATTTTTAAAGATATTATGGTCACAATTTATGATCCTTAACTTATTTTGTCCAGTATATCTGTTATCTTACCATACGGAATTTCCCTGTCCAACTATGTTGTTAAGACATCCGGGAAGTGCAGACCACTGACATTTGACATACCATGCAAAGTTTCAACTTGTATAGGACTTCTTCATTGAAAATATTTTATGTCGGCTACCGTTGTTTTAAACTTAATATGTTGTAACGGACACTCATGTAAATGCAAATTTACTTTTTTATTGTCGTCATTGTACATACATCCAGACTGACAGGTGTATTAAATCAGTCAACAGTCCAGCTTATTTCCTCGGTGATGGACCGAACCCGATAAACATTTACCCTAAGTATGCAGATTCGATAAATATTTCATTGTGTTGGACCAAGCACATTTGAAAATATGCTTCACTGTCGACTAATTAGGTGTATAACAGTTTCATATTGATGCATTGTTTAGAATGTCAATTCATTACGTCGTTGAATAATAATCTATGACTGTCCCTGGCAATGACAGGTGTACCGCAAACCTGACTCAACATAATTAGAAAACCGGTTATTATTCATACGCTACCTACTTGAATAAGTAGTAATACATACATGGACATTCAAAAAGAACTAGAAAAAACCAGAGACAACAAAACAAAAATAAAGCAAGGACAAAAACTAAACATTTTTTTTTTAGAAAAGTCCTATAGTTAGACATTTTTAAATTAGAGGTCTTGTATTGCAATTTTTCTCATTTCGAAAAAGAGCAGTAGTGTAAGTTTTTAAATGTCATGTATCTTTCATTTAGAAGGATAAAACAAATGACTGAGCAGAGTGTCCACTTTCCAACTTTGTAATTACATATCAAACTTTTGGCATATCACATTTTTGTTTTTGAAAATTTATTGCTGATATAGATAGGCTGCAGTGGTCTGGATGGAAGAGAATATGTGAATTGTTGCGATTTTACGTCCGATCATTAAATTAAACCCCAGGAAGGAAATCATGAACATTAATTCATTCTTCTTATTTATATTGCCTTAAGTGTTGAAATCGTTCATTTCGTCTCAGGACCATGTTATATTTCCTTTCACCATATGTAACACTCCTACCTGTGTACAAGGATTTATTTATCGTTCCAGACAAATGAATCTTACACATAACGCTATACAGCGACAGATTTATATCGAATGCAAAATCGATTTCTTTATATATAGAGGATTGGCATTATTTTTCAATGAAAACATATTCCATATTTTGCGTCTACATTTTATATTCATATGATTTGTAAGGCATCCCAATATTTTGTTCTAAAAATTATCCTAATATCACACCCTCGATAGGAACGGGTCAATTACTAACCCGTCCGTTGTATTCAGTGTATTCAGCAAGCAGCAAGTAAAAAAACAAATCGATATTTTCATTATATAATGGTTAACTTACTTTTGAGGACTAGTGTGGCTTGCTGGTCCAAAAAAACAACTACAAACAAACAAAAGATATGATGTTGCATTTTATATTTTTGTATGACATGTAATTGAAACTCGGAATATATGTGGATATGATTAACGCTTAGTTAAAACGGAAATTACCGAAATTAACTCATGGCCTTTGCCGAGATTCTATATGAAGGTGCTAATATAGATATAAACGTTTTGTGTTATAATCATCCGATAATCCAATATCTAAACAAAGATCAAGCACGTTTGAGTCAAAATAAATGAAAGAACTTCTCACAAAAACCTACCGTTATGACTATATATAAATAAAACAGAAATGAAGTAACCTTGTTACGTCACTTTTTGGATTCAAGTCGCATTGAACTGAAATGTGGATTATATACACAACCTTTAAAGATTTAAAAGATCGTGTTCAAATTGTCTTGCTTGTTTAGCAAGACTGTTGCCATTGTCTTCAGCAACATGCCATTTATTTGTGTTATAAGTTGTATAAATGATTGATATCTTTACACAGCTTGTGTTGATGGTTACCATGGCAACAAATGTGACCAACCATGTCCTGATCACTGTAAGGATAACGTATGCAAACAGGGAAATGGAACATGCAGAGGTACGTTGATCACCGCAAGCCTCGGAATACCAATAATTAATGTCATTTACAAGAAAAATATACGGAATCTTAAAACAAAACGTGAGGAAAATAAACTTGTAAAAGGAATTCAGTTTGTTAAGTGGGAAGTAATATGTGGACAAATGATTTTCACGCACACGCTTTTACATTTGTTAGGAGAATAAGATCAGGTTTTATTGAATGATAAGCGTAATCTTCGCCTTTCTATTCTTTCTAAATGAAATTTGCCATGTAAGTCGTAATCGTTCTCAGAGACATTACGTACCCAAAACTTCATCTTTGAGTTCATAATTGAGTGGCCAGAAGGCTCACTTACTATCATCGTATACACAAAAATTCATTGTAATTTGTATAAAATTATTAAATGTAATATATTATAAACTAGCCATCACATTTCATTAACCTGTATCACCATGCAACTTAATAGTTAGAAAGGGTCCTGTTTCTGCCACACTCAGGGACACAATGCCAACGTTTCCTTTATTATATTTTCCATTTCTCAGTATCTCTGAATGCCAACAATTGAGCTAAAGATCAATAATTACATTTTCAAAATTGTGATGAAGAGTTGAAGCATTATTTTTAATTTCCCGATATATATTTTGATTTAACGTTCATTTTTGTAAGGATATAAACTTGTTATCTTCCAAGAACAAAAGTACAACTTACCAGTGCAAGATCGGAGAAATAATAAACAGGTTTTTCCAAATTGCAGATTTTCACGACATATTTTAATACATTTGTATTCTTTAAGAGGACTTAGATGAGATAAAAATTAATTTGCCCTCTTCATAGCAGCACTAAGAATTTTACGTTAGTTTTTCTTTTCTTTTCTAAATGTCTTCTCTGCGATGTAAATCAGTATTCTTTTGACTGTGATTGTCGCAATGATGTACAATCCCGGACAAACAAATATCCACTCTTTGGCAAAATAAATCCCCGTCACCATTTCATTTTTTTAAACAAAGACCACCACGTGGGCCTTCTTTTACATGATGTTAAATAGCTTTCGTATATTTACACAGGAAACGTGTATAAACGTTAGACCCATAATGGAATAATGGAATTTAATCAAGAATTGTCTGAATAATATCGCCTCACAATGATTTGTTAATAATAGAATTTAATGTTTGAACACAAGCAGCAAAAAACAGATATTGTTTTGACCCGTATGCTTCAGGTCGAAAAACCGTGTAAGTTAACTGATTAAGTGATAAATCATTTTCTATCAACAGAAAGTAACAATGATTGAATCGATAGCTAGGTTTACGAAGAATATAACCCATGATCTATATTCCTTCCCTTGTCTCAATTCTAAACCACAATGTCCAGTAAATGAGTTAAAAAAGACATCCCCAGACTCGTGACATACATTCTCATATTACTTTTTGAAACATTCTGATTTGTAATGGAATTTGATACACATTTCTACATTGAAGAGGTAAGTTTCAATGTAAAAGTTGTGCTGTTTCTGGTTAGTGGTCCCAAAATGATATATTTTGCAATTTTTATATGATCTGGGTTTCTTAAACATATATGTTTGGAATGTTTGTATACTCACCCTTGCGCCCACACTTTAAAACTCATATTTTTATCAATACTTTGAACATCAAAATGACAAATGTCTAAACGCACACCAACCTACCTCGCAAAGGCTACACAATACGCTACTTAGTAAATTATGTAGTATTTCGGACTGTCATCATTTTCAGAAGTCAACAAAGTACAAATATAATTAATCACCGATTTGGCACGAATATTATTATATCGATGCGTGTTGTACCTTTCACTCATTTATGTCATTGCCCTTCGCCCACACCGCGTCAATAAAATAGAAAACGTTCTATGTTCCGAAGAAACAATTTATACAACAAGTATTGCAATACGCATTATTCTAGGATGTTGTAATTTTTAATATGTTTGAAGAACACATGTAGAATGACAGTTTCCATAATGCTTTGGTAACATATATGTTGACTCGCTATTTTGGGCCATATTGCGTTGCCTGCCCCAGTAATTGTTTTGATCCCGTTTGTAGCAAGACATCTGGAATGTGTAATTGTAAGTTATCAGTCACTTGACACTTAAGGAATGTGTTCAGCAAGTTATACAGTGACATTATTGTGTTTTTTGCTCTTTCTAAATGTGCTGCAATAACATAATCGAGTGGTGATCTTTTAAGATATTAATGTACACCTACATTTTATTTAATAAAGCAATGAAATATTACATAAAAGATATAAAACGTAAGCATTTTCATTGCATGTAATGCACGTACATAATGAATCAAATTGATGTAGATGTGATGAGAAATTACTGGAAAATTAAAAAAAAATCAAAATCGCTTTGTTTAGATTTGTGAAATCGTCAAAAAGTTAACATCAGTTTGGCTGTCATGACTGTAATTCATTCCAAAGCAATGATTTAAATTCTGCCTTAATATAAACAATTCCAACTCTTTCTTCTAAACATTGTATGAATATTGATAACGAAGCACTAACATTTTTTCGTTGCAGTGTGTACAGATGGCTACTATGGGATGCAATGTGACATGAACTGCTCTGATCACTGTATGAATAATACCTGTCAGCAGAACGGGGGACAATGCATTGGTATAGAGATAATTTACTATGTGTTGTTCAGAAGTTATGTTAAAGTTTTGCAATTTGAAGATAAGAATATTCAAATTGAATGGTTCAAATAGATGGGATAGAAATGGTCTTTTCCAAGATTTAAGGTAGAACAGACACATTCCTAAATAAGGAGGCTGCGTTTTCGATGTGTTTTAAGCCGGGATTTTGTCTAGAGTTGATAGTAGCTATCGTTCCTTTGATTGTAGACATTTCTGTCACCGGGATTGCTATTATAATGTAATTTGTAACTACACGATGTTAGAAATATATGATATAAAGTCTCTGTTAGATCGCAGTTTATATATTCGAATAAAATGGCTTTATTATTTCTAACAAATTGTAAAACAGATTAATTTGTGTTAAAGCGAAATTTTAAAATCGTACCCGTATCAGTTATGGAGCAATTTAGTCACCGGTTTTTCATAATGCATTGTTGTATTTTCCTAAGTCGCGTCCTAAAAGAACGAAACAGCTGTATAATGCAGTTTACTTTATTGTTTGACTCAATTTTATCTCACTCAAAAATGAAAAGGTGCTATTCACTTGTGTGTCTTTTGAACACTTTTTTAAATCAACATGATATCATTCATATTCTATTTGTATTTTTAGGATGCAAATCGGGATTCCACGGCACAATGTGTAACCAACGATGTCCCGCAAATTGTAAGGATGACCGGTGCAATCAGTTTCTTGAGAATTGTGAAGGTAATGATAAATTTATTCCATATATCATCTATATAGCATCAATGTTAACACATTAATTCATAATCTTATCCCTTATAAGAAACATTGCCAAGAAGAAAAATATTAGTTGCTTATTACCGGAAATTTCGAAGCATAGTTCAACACGATATTATTGTAAAATATATGAGATTTGCTTTATCTATATGCTCTTTCAGTGTCAAGTCCTGAAATATAAAGAAATTTATATTTCCAAAGCACTGAAAATTTCAAATTTTATTAACCCATAAGCATGCACAATCACAGGATATTAATATTTGAATTTATTACAACAATCATTGTATGCAATACACAATACACACCACGTTGAAAGAAAGTGTTGTTTTTATTATGTAACCAGTAATTCTCTCAAAATTGAAAAAGGAAGCAAGGCGTGACCGAATAAGCGGTCAATGTCAAGGTACAACTTTTTAGCTCTAATTTTGTTCCGATCTTGATACTACTTAATGTGCATATGATACTGTAAGTTATGCGATCTGCTTATTACTTTAATGGTATACATGCTTTCTAATGTAAAATTAAAGAAAAAATGGAGGAAATAATAAACATTTATTTAAAAAGAGCTAAAAGCTAAAACAAGTAACAGCCTATGTCCTTACTATAGAGTGTGAAGCTGGCTATTACACCTTTGCATGCAACCAGTCTTGCCCTGGCAACTGTAAGGAATCACGCTGTAATCAAGCTAGCGGACACTGCCATGGTATGGTTTTTAATTCCCCTACCATGTATCACGGTTATTTATTGCGATACGATTGTAGTTTACAGAGTTAGGCCTTTACAGTATGATTACCAATGGACATAACTTGGTTAAACTTGGTATGTAGTCTTATATCAATAGATTCCTGAAATATGAGATCGACCATGCAACGGTTACAGAATAATTTTTTGCAGTTTGGATTTGATTGCGATTGGTCAGGTGACCGTTCAAGATCATGGGCCTCTTTCTGACAGAATAATGTGTATCATTCGACGCAATGTTAATCCTCATTTGCATTTGCACTTATAGCACATTTACTCGCTAGATAAAACTAATGAAGCATAAGACGGATACTCTTCTGGAATACTTGGCCTTGGACTTTTCAAATGTTCTCTTGTAAACCTTTATCTAGTTATTTTGATGCATTCACGTCCGTCCGATTTTGTCTTAATTTTTTAATCATTTTTTTTCTAAATATCATTCCAAGATGAGGTAACACTTCTTTGCTTTGCATATTTTATTTACACATATTTATTCACCCATAAGTACAGAATTGTTGATCTTAATTATACCTCCTTTGAGAAAAATACAAATCAAAGTTTCTTAAATATAGAAAAAAGTTATCTGTTAAAATTTATACATTTATGATTACAGCGTGTACTATTGGCAACTACGGAATCGAGTGTAAGAAGAGATGTGGTCAATGCAGAGGAGATGGAACGTGCAATATAAACGACGGCGCATGTGAATGTAGTGATGGCTGGGAAGGGGATACTTGTAACAAAAGTAAGTATTCACAAACAAAATGGAGATTCAGTGGTCGAATTCTAAGATAAACGTTAACATGTATTTGCAAATGAAATGACTTGTTCCACAATGATTGAAATGTTTTAATAGTCTTGATAAAGACGTCTGGACATAAATATATTATTATTTCAAACATACATTACAGAACAGGCACAGGTATCAGCCACAGAAGATCAGACGGCAGTGTATGCTGGGGTTAGTGTAGGAGTAGTTACCGGTCTTGCCGTCCTCGTTATTGTGTTGATCGTACTTCTGCGGAGGTTTGCTTTATTATTATTGATGTGAAACAGGGTATGCCTTATTGTGCACTGAACTAGTATATCCAATTATTAATACACAGTTAAATGACGCTATATTCATATTCAATATATCCTGTTATGTTTGTTGCTCAATTTCAGATACACTGATGTTATATATATGAACTATGTGAGTCATCTTCCACATATAAACGTGGATAATTAATATCGCTTCAGAAAGAGGCTATCAACGTATAAGGAAAACTCTAATGACCAGAGTGATACAAAGGCTAACAGAATACATTATTTACCAACCATACCAACGAACGCACTTGAGGAGTGTTCGAACGATCCAAATGATGCAGGTTGTATACTTGTTTATTTTAACATTTAGCATTACATACAAGTATTTTTCTGCTTAATGTTCTCACACAGGTCTTTCAAGTTATGCAAATTAGAATAAGAATGCTGTCATACTTAAAAATATTGGAAATCAAAACAAAACTTCCTTAACTATGATATTACATCAGTCGTATCGTAATATCATTTCTATAACATGTTTGTGGCAATACCATAAACTTGTGGTTTAATAGATAGTATTCAATACTCCCTGTTCGCGACTTGGGTTGTTCAACTTCCCAGGCATTTTGTTGTGATCGACTGTGATAATTATGGCATGGAAGGCACTTAACGCAATCCGGCAAACAATTAATTTGCAATAGATTCGTTATGACTAAATTTTGTATGGTCATCTAGCAATCGATTACCTTGAAGTCACTCAGCCCTTTATTATTTGTTATGATTTATAATCATTCATGTTTTTATCTACATCTTTCTGAAAGTGTCAGTTTTGTATATCAGGTATCGGCAATTCACTGCAGATCAAATCATTACGCCGTTGTTGAATGTGGTTTTACTCTCTCACAATGGTTATTTTTAACATTATAAGAACATCTACTAACTATTAAAAAAAACTAACGTGAGTGAAAAAAATATCATATGGCAGTCACTGGCTATGAAACCTATATTTATATTCAATTAGATATTGTGAACGAAAGTGGACGTGTCTACGTTAATATGCACGACATTAATCTCACTACCGACAACGAGGTTGTGTACAGCAACATTGACGCCAGTAAAATGCGTATAAATGATCTGCGATTAATGATCTCCAAGAAGATGATGAATAAAGCTGAAGGATTTCGGGAGGAATTTAAGGTATTTAATCTGGTAAACATGGACATTTAAGTAGTTAATCGATATGTTTGTGTAACACTTTGTTAACTTTTGTAGTACGTTTATGTTTTTGTGTAACACTTATTTATTGATGTGGTTCTGTAACACTGTTTACTTTGAAATTTGAGTTGTACATTGACCTATGCTTAGCATTTAAAAACTTTTGAGTTAAAATCAAATCTTGACCTAACATGACTATAATTGTTTGTTCCCAACATATATGTTCTTAATAATCATTTTCCATTAAATCGTTTAGATGTTCCCTGTGGGCGCAGTTCATCCTCACGAGATTGGCAAAAAGGCGTCAAACAAAGCCAAAAACAGATTCAAGACAACATTCCCATGTAAGAAACTGCTCGGCTGTCTACCAAACCAAAAATCATAATATTAAAATGAAAACTGTCTCATCATTACATATGTAAACATTTTTTGACATTGTCCTCTACGTACTCGACATTCTGTTTTCTCTTTTTGTATTTTTGCTACTATCTAAATGTCATGGTTTCAACATATTTAATTTTAAATAGTTTAGCCTAGGATCGACCGTTTTCCATAATTCCGAACAAACTACATTGCATTATGTATTTGCTGTGTTTGAATTATTTTAATTTTTATAAAATCGTTTTGTTTTGTTTTTACAGATGACCATTCTAGGATTATATTGGAAAAGTCAGGAAATGATATAGATACGACTTACATCAATGCAAATTACATCGATGTAAGTATATTCTGGAGTAAATGGAAATGCAGGCTACATTAATTGATATCCTTTTTCCAGATGGAAACAAATTAATGGTATCTATATTTCTTCTTAACCTATTTTCACAGTTAGGAATTTGGTTATGTCCAACATTTTATGATTTATAAAAAGCATTCTGAATTTGCAACTTCTATTCCAGGGTGTTGAAACAACAAAACAATACATAGCCAGTCAAGGTAATTTATATGTTTAACTTTTGCATCTAAGATTAATCTTTTGTTATGCATACATAATTGTATGTGAAGATTCGTTCCGTTGTTGCCTTGACTGCAATGCCTTTTTATTAAAATTTTTCATGTGACGGTTATTATTTGTGTTTGATAATCTTTTTTCATGCCTAACAGCGTTTGGTTTTATCTTAATTATTTTTTTTTATTTTGTCAAACTAACATCACAACTTTGTCAACATATTATTTTCATCAATATACTCCCATAGCATATTGTATAACACAGCATAATCCGTATAAAAAGTAGTATGTATTATGACATCGCAAAAATTGTATTGTCTCACATTCTAGAGCTTTTGAAGTATGAATTGTGGGTTCGCGAGCTGTGTATTAATTAATGAACATTACCCCGTAGAATATTATCTAATCTTAACACCAGTTTTGATTCAAAATGTTATTTATGACACATAGGACCAAAGCCAAATACGTTGGACGATTTCTGGAGGATGGTGTGGCAGGTCAGCTCCGGGAAGATTGTGATGCTGACAAACCTAATTGAGGGAGGCATAGTATGTATACACTATTTTCCCTTGTGATATATAATCTATTGTTTTACCAATTAAGTCTGGCGTATAATTACAGCGATATTATCATTAACTATAGATAACATATTATGCACTTGCATATTTTTTCATCATTACCTTATGTGTGTCTTATTATTTTTACATGTCAAATGTGGTAAATACTGGCCAGATGAAGGGGAGCCACTATCAACTCAAACATTTCATTTGAGACTTGACAAGGAGACGACATATGCATTTTACGCCATTCGTGACATTTCAGTCGTTCAAAAGAAGGTAGCATTATTATCATGTAGCCATTTTTATTCATTATAAGAACCATGTATCTATGAAATAACTATATCTAATTGTCTTTTCGTTTGTTTTTTATCGTTTTCCGTTTTCATTATTTCATTTTAAAGCAAAAAAAAAGTGAACATTACATTTTTTTATCAGACAAAAGAGGAGCGACAAGTGCAACAGTTCCATTTCACGACATGGCCGGATCATGGAACCCCTGACACTCTGGAACTTGTTCTTTTCCATCGTCGAGTAGTGTCACATGAAACGCACCTTACAGGACAGATGGTGGTACATTGCAGGTAATCTAAGACACAGCAAAGTGTTCAGCTATGCTTTTTCTTCCAGTAGCAAAATCATTGACATTGTTTGAGATGATACAATACTCATCAGTATGTTTGGATACTAGCGACGTTTTATCGTAATCTTAATCAATCTATCAAACTCAAATGTTTGTATATCTACCGTTGAGAAATAGCATCCAAACATGGATTTTTTATAAATTCGATTTTTTTTTTCATTTAATGCTGTGAATGACAACTGATCAATATATTATTTATATTGCAGTGCTGGTTTAGGTAGAACCGGGACCTTTATTGCATTAGATGCACTTCTCATTAACGGCAAGGAAACGGGATATGTCGATATTCCAAGATACATTAAGACAATGAGGAAGGACAGAATGAACATGATCCAAAACTATGTATGTGTTAGTTCCAAATTTGCCGTTATTATCATTTCAAATAACAAATATACATTGATTGGTACCAATTCTGAAATATGCATTACTTAAAATACTGTAATATTCTTTAATAATGATATTGAACGTGTTTTTATTCTCGTTAGAATGCTGGATGATTCCGTTGTTGTTGTCTTTTGAATTAGAAAAGTGGCATTGAGCATGATTTTACATAGCGTTCGTGTTCGATGAATCAGAAGACACTGATCTTATTATTCATGTAATTGTAGAGAATTAATAACTTATCTAATGGTTTGCTTTAGATATTTCCTTAACGTATAAAACCTTACATTCAAACCAATCTGTACGTAAACCCATATGAAAATAAGGAGTTCATGTCTTTATAAATTTAGACGTTCTTTACACTTTAGGATCAATATGTTGCGTTGCATGAGTTACTTGACGAAGGCTTCAATTTACAACCATCGCACATTTCCCGGGCAAATTTTCCTGCAGTATTCGCCAAAATCTGTCCTGGAAATCAACCTACAAATCAGACAAGGATTCATCAGGAGTTCACGGTAAACACTGAAACATAATTATCGTGTTATCATATCACAACAACAAGAAAAAAGGTAAAATAATAGTGTTTAAAAAGCTTGAAAGTCCTATCAGTTAGTTTTCGTCTGTTTCATAATGGAAAGTATTATACAACAGAACATGTAATCTGTTGCAGGCATTGCAAAGCTTCAACCCAAATTATCCTCCAAGCTGTTATACAGCAGCGATGCAGAAAAGTAACAAAGACAAGAATCGAAAAATGGACATCCTTGCAGGTATATAATGATAATCCCGATGATATGATATTTGAAATAATTTATCAATTATGGTATCAATTTCAGTACAAATTGCGGTGATAATTATCTGAAACTGATCATAATTTTGTTTTAAGTGGACAAGTTCAGAGCATTCCTTCAGTCGCAGCAATCGAATAGGACCGATTACATCAATGCAGTTGAAGTACAGGTAACGTTTTCTTTTTTATTCACGTTTTTTTATGTACGTGTATATTACATATCTCTTTTTATACATATGCTTTGAAAACAAAATCTTTACGATTGAATTATGATGTAAATGATCAATCTCTAATTTTATGAATTTGTCATACACGCAAAACCCATTAACAGTCTCACACATCAAAGTCCGGGTACCTGATGACACAGTTCCCTTTAGAGAACACATTTGATGATTTTTGGACGATGGTGTTTGACTATAGCTGTGATAATATTGTTGTCCTTGGCCAACCTACCGAAGTAAGTAATTTAAAGCATTCTTTGTATAAAATGTATAACTATTTCTATGATTAATATTCTGTACACGAAATATGATTAGGGTATCTCTTACTTGCTGGGAATGCATTATCAATTGTTAATGAGAGAAAAAATAAATTATCCTGGCATTAATAATTATATTATGTTCTTTCAGTGCTGGTTACAGAAAGACGACGACTCCACAGCATCAACTATTTTTTCATTTACAAAACTGAACGGACGGGATATGAATGACGATTCAACAATTGCTGATTACCAAATAACTGTCCAGGTTGTATTCTTTTGACCTTTACATAGATTAAGTAATTAAAATTATTTCTGCCCTGATTTGGTGACAACTTTCCATATACCTGTAACATATCACTATTGTAACCGGTTTCAGCAGTAATATTGAAAATAGATTATCGATAGCTGAATATTTAATGACTATGTGCATGAAGCCACTTCTAGCGCAAATTTAAACCGCTCACTAAGCGTCCATTCATGTAACAATTAATGAATTTATCGATTACATAAAGAAAGTATTGATAAATTTAGTTAATTCAAAATACTCATTTACCCATATAGATCGATAGTGAAAGACATTCGATATGTAGGTATAACCATGCTTTTTGCATATATCATATGAATATTGAAATAATATAAATTAAATAATATGCAAAACTTCCACAATCGCCTGCACTTTTAACAATTTGTTGATTGTCCATTGAACAAATAATGATAGAGTGACAGTAGAGAGGCAACAGTCAGGATCTTCACCTTAGCCACGTGGTCAGCGGACTGTTTGCTGCCACCATCTGACTCGTCCATACTCCTACTTCTAGAACAGGTGGACAGTCGTAGGCGCTCAGACGATGCAAAACCTGTAGTCATTCTGTGTCGGTATGGCAATTGATTTCGTTTTGACAGAATGTATTAATAAGAATATATACTAAATTGACATTGAAACATATAATGTTCCATGACTAGAAAACGGCTACAAAGCTATGTATTGTTATTTACCAAGTTAATATTTGTAAGTATAGCCTGGTCATATAAATTCAACTCTACACTTCAGATAGTTATGTTGCATGTAATTATATCAAAATCATTGGTGTTTATGTAAAATGTAATTAAGATTTTAAAGAAGGGTATTCAATATCTGATGTTCTAAAGGGATGGGTGCACACAGAGTGGACTGTTCTGTTGTATATCAAACATCAGAGATCAAATGAAGATGGATGGGGAAGTTGATATATTTCAAACAGCACGGCAGTTGAAAAGGCGACGACCTGAGGCGCTGGAAGATGTGGTAAGTTACATGTACACGAATCATTCAATGAAAGAATAAAAGTCTATTGCGCAAATAATATCAATATGTTTTACTTATGTTATTTTGTTCTTTTTGTTATATTGAAAAATATAAGATAAGTTTCGATTCCAAATAAAACTTCCATTTCTATTTACTTTGTTTTCTTTTACCATAGAAACAATACCGGTACTGTTACAAGATCCTGGACCAATATATTGATTCAACTGATCTGTATGTCAACTGAAGTCGCAAGAAAAAGCGCAGTCAGTATTTTGATATACATGGTTTTACGACATTTACGTTAATGTACACGTTAAATGATGCACGAACGGAAGTAGAACAATTGCTCATTAATTCCATCACCATTTACAATAATGGTCCGCCATCATCTTACTACGTGGCCTGACTTCCACTGCTGTAAATACAAGATACAAGGACTTTTATTTAGAGTCATGTTTTTGAACAATGAAATATTGATTATGTAGAGCAATTATCAGGACTATGAATAACAAAACAATTATATATTGTAATCACTAAACTAAAACATACATAACAGATAACTTCACAAACAATGCTAGCTAAATAAAGATCATGCGACAAAATAGCCCATGCAGCATATATAAATGATACATAAAAGACCAGAAAGTTCATTATACATATATGCCTTAGAAACAAATATAAACAGACAGCAGAAGTGGCAGACAGTGAGAGAACACGGCACAAAAGCATAGCATCCATGTGTTTGAGAAAAAAAAAACATAAAAAGCATAAACCCTTGGTTCATGGTTGTGACCTTATTGGTTAGGTAAGGGTCTCAAGCAGAGGTTGTTTTATATTCAATGTGTTACGCAAGTACTAACGTGCGAAATAAATATATTGACAACGGTAGCATAATTAACGTCAAATCGCAAACTCAATAGCATTGATGATATAATAATTCGTTTGACAGCAGTGAAGGAACTGAATGATAATCTGTAATTGTTGTATATATTTTGTATATTCACTAGCAATAACTTGTCATATGTGTAATTGAATCACTCGATAATATAAGAAAAACGTCATTTTTCAAAGAATTCTTACATTATCAACACTTGGAGCAAATCGCAAAGTGGATCTCGATCGTGAACCAGTTCCGTAGCTAATTAAGTTGCCATGCTGTCGAGTTGTTTTGCCATTCGTTTACGTACTTTATATTTTACTAGAGATATAATTGAGCTCAGCACTGTTGTTGAATGTCATTAATTATTTCAGTGTGTATATCAGGGATCAGACTACTTGATTTTGGATTATCCATTTGGTAGAGCTAAAGATCATTTCTTTCTAAACAGGCAGTATATTGCAATTAACATTTACCAAGATTGCATAGAAATTATTCATGATTTTCTCGCGGTTTATTGAACAGTTAGCAGTAACTAAGTCTTTATCAGAAGTTAAATTATGTTACATATCAAGTGAAATGAAAATATTAACAATACGACATTAATACACATATATTTACTTTTCAACAAATATCTAATATTTGAATAGTTATGCTGAATGAAAAAAATGAACATGTTTGCTATTTCATTTTGTGTTTACCTATGTTTGAAAATGCACGATATATGCTTTAATTAATGTCTGAAAATATTAAGTTTGTTTGCTTAACATGCCGTTATAGAATTTAACTGTAAGAGGGACGATGATTTTAGATGTTTAAGTACAAATAAGTTGCCTCTCATGCTTGATTTGAACATACATGTCATAAAATTATTTTTGCAATGTTTTCGCTCCGAATCATGTCAGTTCAGAGAGAAACGGACAAGCAATGCAGACCAAAGAGACAACTACATCTATTGTTAACAAATTATGCAGTTAATTAGTATATATTGTTATTCATATTAAAGAGCTATTATATTTTGTACTTAATGCTTCATTAGCAATAGGTCAATTTGATATACATATTATATGTTTTATATTTTTGATCAATATATTAATAACAAATGCTACTTATAATAAAGCTTGAAATATTTTGTTTTCGTCATAGTTATGATTGGCAACATTTGATAGTCTGAAATTCTGGCGTCTGCAATCGACGCCGTATTGATGTTTATGAAGAAGTTAATCTCTCATAGGTCCAAATGTTTGTCTAAACTTACAGAAGATTCAACATGTATCAATTGACCTTTATATGAAATCAACATTATTCACCTAACACTAAATATAGTGATGTTTATTTTCATACATTTATATCACGGCGTTTAGCCGTAGGCTTTGTCATGACGCTTACTAGATGTCCATCGTTTTCACTGCTACCGTGTTCTTTGCGTGGAGTTTAATATCATAAATGGGTGTTAAAAACTTAAACAGTACAATATAATTCACAGTGATTTGTCAACACAGTTACTTTCTTCAACATTTAACTAATATTTAGCATCAGTCTTTACTGAACTTTCAATACGACACCTAGTTGACTGGTGTGTTTCTGGTTTCAGCATCAATAATTGAAATAATAGTTCCTACACTTCTTGACAAGATTCCTTCCTGCCATGATTTATCGCCGTCCTCCCGTAACCTGGGGCTCATATGCCATTCTGAGTGCACCTTAATCATAAGCTACATGTTTCCTCTGTATGAAAAAAATGACGTCGTTAAATGGAGAGTGCGAATATAATCCTTTACGCTAACAAGAGTTGTGTCCCTTTATTAACAGCAATGTGAAATATTATGTAAATGAAATATATTAATAAAAATATTCTTGCTAAAAATGATCAGTTTGTATTGAAATTCTAGGAATGCAGAAATATATGAAATATTATAATTCGTATCTAGATTAGGATACTGCATTACCATATAATTGATAAAACTGCATTCCTGATATTAAAAGATTTCTTCAGAATCCAAATCGCATGCGGATTTAGTACAAGTTTCATGATCCTGAAGATATAATACCTCATTTTCTATCATTTTGTACAGAACTGCATATGTAATGAAATGTTATCTTGTTAGTAGGCTACTTTAATATGATTCAATAACTCTTGTCTGTAAGACCTGCCTACAGACATATTACACAGCAAGTAGAAATTAATCTGTGTAAACACACTACTTTCTGTATTGTGTTGATAATCATAGGTTCTCAGTATGCTACACTATACAACTAAGTAACGAGGCGAACAGGAATCAAGCTCATTTCCTGATTAGTCGTTGCGCGTACAATCCACCACCATTTGATATCCTGTTTATATATCATATATATATGAGGAACTCTGGATAGAAAAAAATGGCCGTACGTTCTTCTTGGTTGGCATTTTGTTGCATCCTATCAACGTTGAATATATCCGATTCCTCAGGTAGTATTAAACATAGTATTTCACAAATAATTTGGTAAGAAATATAAACCAACGTGAGTTATGCACAATATTAGAACGGAAACCATTTTGCTGATAGCTACAAATGTACTGATATTCGCGATGTATAAATTGTTGGCGCACCATCAAATGTTGTGATAAAATATTTTGAGAGGGATAGTCTAATATATACGGTTACGCAAATAATGACATACACTGTGAATGTGCGATCTTGATTTATTGATCAATGTATTTGCAGTATTGGACTATTGCCGATACTAGAATAACAGTCATTAGTAATTCAGTTTGTGTGACAGATAAATAGAAAGTCTCATGACAATTAATCTCTAACCAAAATTACTGACGCGAGTAAGTTCAAATCTAGGATTACCGAAATTTAAGGAGAAAAAATATATGTATGCCTGTCACCATAAACAATATGTATTAAACGATTATAGGACAAACTTAACTTTTGAGTTTTTCATAAACGTATAAATGACACACAAAAATCTTTATAATCTGATCTTTTTTATACACTTTTTTGTAATAAAATACGGAGGAACGCAGCTCTCGTTGTCACTGCACTTATGGATTAATACTTTTATACTTTTCATTTGTGATTTAAGAAACTGACACATTAAAACTGAGAGCACAAAAATGACATGTTTGAGACATTTTTTTCTTTTAAATCAACAACGAACTGAAGTGTGAGTTTTAGAATAGAAAACTTAATAAGTTCATCTCGATGTTATTTAAAGACATTTTTCATTCAAAGAAAGAAGGATTGCAAACGCCAGAATGGACGGTAGCAAAGTAATCGGGTAATAAACGCATGAACATAAGGGTAATGGAATATTACATAGTTCTGTTCCATTGTCAGCAATATGTCAACGCGAGTAAGAATCAGGATCTTTATTACGAAGCTTGCCGAGAGTGCTTGGTTGAGATAGCTCTGTACACGCAAAATATCCATTTTTGATTCGTTTCTTCACCTACTTAGAATTGCAAGTTGTTGTGAAACATATTCTCGCACCATCAGCAATGTTTCATGTAATGTTTGTCGAAATTGATGAAGTTTTCAATTACGCTGCATAAAAAACAATAGATAGAGATTTTACCCTTAGCAACCCCGGGATCATCCCGTGAAGTATGTGAGAAAAACATCATCCGAACTGTATGTTTTTAAAACGATCCATTATGGCTATGCAAGATTTTTAAGAAAGTACTCAGGTTCGGAAATTGACAGCACTGTTATTTGTTTGAACATTGCTTTGTTGATTGATTTGAATGTGCGAAATGAAAATCTTACTGTTGACATTTATGGGCATATGCTTACCAATAGGATAAGAGCAAAATCGATGAAGTGCTTTGTATCTACCATTTTCAAATTTCATCTGATCACAAGGGAAGACGACCTAAATTTGCTTGCATTAGTTGAATTATTCCTTCGCTTATGAAAGTTTATTAGCTGATAATACACAACTTAGCTTGGTAAAGTTACATCGTACCGATGCCATACAATGGTAAGTATAAAGGGATAACGATAAGCATATAGCATATATCAAGAGAACAGTAAAAAAAACGGTGATGGCGTTATCCGCTTTTCATGTTGTCACTGTTGTTTCTCTGCTTGTTTGTCTTTTTTGTAATTTGCATCAATTAACTTATTCCTCAAGATCCAGGGCAAACCTTATAGCTAGATTATAAGAAAACAAATTTGCCAAAATTTCGAACAATTGCTCTCTTTTAAAACACAAATATGCAATTACATTATACATTTAATAGAAGGAAGCACGACTGGACTTGGCTGTTCATTTATCCCTTAGCCATGAACAAATAATGTCAGAACCTTATAAATACAGCTGATTGACAGAATAATAGCTATGGTAATGAGATGGTTTGCTGGTTGAAATTCTACACTTTGCTCATCCTTGTTCTCTTGTTATCTTTTGTTCTTTATATTTTCATTAAAATTTTCTGTAAAAACGGAAGTTATGACATGTTCTCATCAACAATGTTTACAAAGTTTACAAAGATAAGAGAGAAGCACCTGCATGAAGTATAATATGTAAAAGTCACTGTGTAATCTTATCTCCTGATAATAACGCAGAATTTGAACATGTTACTACACGATGATTTATGACAGAGTGACTTAACATAAACACAACGCTATGAGTATGACATGCTGTGGACAAATGTCTTAAGAACACGTTCGAACAAATGTTATACTGTCAGCCTTGTCTCTAGTAATCAAAAAAGTGTAACTATATTGTTCATAATATAAAGATAGAAATACCTAAAGTATCGAATACTTCTTTAAACAATGTTCATTTACATTTTGAGATAACATAATTATTATTTTTTTATTCACAGTGAATACATGTCGTGAGCCGTCTGTGAAGACTACATATCAAAGTTCATCGCTGAATGCAGGTACAGGCAGTAGTAGAGCTGTAGACGGTTGTACTAATCAGAGATATAGTTCTGGATGCTGTATGCACACATCTGTTAATGGACAAGTGGAAGCATGGTGGCTGGTAGATTTTGCGGAACAGATCGTAGTAGAGAGTATCCAAATTTACTACAGAGGTGAGTTCATACAAAACGGATCTGCAGGTTCTCCACAGTGCATCCTCAAACTACATGGATTAAAAAAAAGATATCCGATACTGACGGTCGGGGTATAAGGTTATGTAATTGACTCATAAGTTATGAATATGAATATTAGTGAATCTGTTTGAATGATGAACTTTTGAATATCAATACTAGATAGCGAAAGTGCCGTTATCAACATACCACTAAAACATTATGTCCGTTATTACCGAATGTAGACAATATGTGTACACCTACCAATACCAGATTGCGGCATCATTTGTCATTTTTAATTTGTTATTTGTTTCCAAGTTCCTCTACCATGGCCATCTAACAAAAAAAAATCATATTTTCAAGAAACAAATGAAATATAGATACATGACCTTTTTACGTTCGCATTGACTGTTTTTATTATTATTATTCAGATGAGGGTGTTTCACAACAGCAATCACGATTCGGTGGCTATCAAATATTTATGACAAATACGACGTCTGAAAATTTGGATATATCCCCCTGTTATCAAGACACGACATCTTCTCGTAGTGCGGTGGATTTGACTCCAACGATTACAGCATGTACAGGAAGTACCCGATATCTATTCATTTACCTGGACCGTAATTCTCTCACCTATAATTGGTATTCGTCGTCAGCTATCATGGAATTATGTGAAGTCTTAGTATATGGTGAGTAGTATACGTATGGCCATTTATTGAAATGGTTTTGCAAGCTTCCTCGTTATATCAACTATATGGTCGAAGTAAAAACAAAATCTGCCTATGTTGTATATTTCAACATGTTTCTATATCATCATTATGTTATAAATCACTTCGTTGGTTGTCGGGTACAGAGTCTTTTTTAATCGGTTTAGAGAGAAAAAACATTGATTTTCAGAAGAATCTTGTTGTCTTGTGAACGCCAGTCGTCTCTCATTTGTATTTTGATATCATTTTACCGATAAGAATGTACGTGTAAGATCAAAAATACCGTCTTCTTGCATTTCTCATATCTGGAGTGTTTTCATAAGGTATTGTATACTCGAAATTTGTACACTTAAAGTGTATTGTATCTTGATTGAATGCTAGCATTATGCTAACGTAAACAAACACAGACATGATAATGAGATTATATCTAGATCTCAATGAGCTAACTTGGTTAAAGAGTCATCCTATTGATTTTTGTTTGTTTGGTTTTTTTTTTTTTTTTTTTGCAACTGTTACAATCTGTTGTTCTGTTGAAACTGTATCAACGCATTATTTCGTTGAAACAGTATAAACCTATTGTTTTTGTTTAAACTGTTACAATCTGTTGATTTGTTGAAATTGTATCAACGTATTATTTCGTTGAAACTGCATCAATCTATAGTTTTGTTGAAACTGGTACAATCTGTTGTTCTGTTGAAACTGTATCAATCTATTGTTTTGGTGAAACTGCATCAGTCTATCATTTTGTAGAAAAAGTATCAACATATTGTTTTGTTGAAACTTCTACAATATGTTGTCCTATGGAAACTGTACCAACGTATTATTTTGTTAAATCTTTATCATCCTATTGTTTCTTGAAACTGCATCAGTCTGTTGTTTTGTTGAAACTTCTACAATTTGGTGTTTTGTTGAAACTGCATCAATCTATTGTTTTGTTGTAACTGCTACAATCTGGTGTTTTGTTGAAAATTCTACAATCTGTTATTTTGTTTAGGCTGTCCGGTGGGGAAATTTGGGAGTGGTAATTGTGATCTGAACTGTGATAGTTCATGTATCCTCAACCGGTGTGACCCAACGAATGGTGTATGTACATGTAAGTTATCATAAAGTACTAATAATTGTTCGTATTAAAGCAATAAAATTTAAAAGGCTTGTACCTGCATTTATGATAATAACTGTAAATGTGGACGATATTAACTGAGAGTTAAAATGCTAAACATAAATTAAAGGAAAATAAAAATAATCAACAAATGGTCGTTGTCTAAACGGAATCTTTTTCAACTTTTAAGACTGCGGTGATGGATCCTATAAATCTGGACTTACCTGTAGCCCCTGTCCTTCAAACTGTATCGGCTCCACGTGTAACGTAGAAACGGGTGAATGCACAGGTTAGAAGCATTTCTACATTATCATTAAAATAAATAAACAATATATGACACATCTGCTGTACAAATATAATGTCGAACTCATATTTCTTGGTGCTCTTTGTCTACCTTGCTTTTATTCTAGCTCTTAGTGAGAATGTTTGTGTCAACATTATTTTCGAATATTCTTGTGGTAGTAAATGGTAAGAATGGTTATTTGATAACTATAATCATCAGATGAGTTTGAATACTTATTTATAAAGAAATAAAGTACTGACGTGATATATGTTTAAGAGATGAAAATGGATAATATGAAACAAAATATGTAAAAAAAAAAAAAGTGAACAGGCCAGCACAAGTAGATTTTAACAAGAAATACTGGCCTGTACTAAATCGTTAAATAAATATTATCTTTCCTGTCTATTCAGCTTGTCTAGCTGGTTATCACGGCACATTGTGTGACCAGCTGTGCCCGTCAGGATGCAAAGACAACATATGTGATCAAATGACTGGACAGTGTCATGGTGAGTGTTTCCGACAAAAAAATAAAAAGAAAAAAACACATAGGCTAGTGTCCATTCTGTTTTTAAAGATAGCACATGGAAATTTAATATTGCTATACCAATTCAAGGCCAGAAGTTATATAAGAAAAATGAGTAACTCAGTCTCCTTTTTTTCATAGATTTATTAATGAAATTTAACATTTGACAAGATGCGTCGTCGTAGTGGAAAACAATGTAAAATGCTCTTTTGATAAAAGCAAACAAGTAAAGATCTGTAATATTGATATGAAATGTTTCGCTTGATCAGATTGCAATGACGGTTACTTCGGTCCTTACTGCTACCCTTGCTCTGCTGGATGTAGCATATCTGTTTGTGATAAAACGTCAGGGAACTGCAGCCGTGAGTATTCAGCAGACGAGGAATCATTTAAAGCAATGTTGTTCCCATATGTTTTGATGGTATATGATCATAAAACGGATTATTAATCTTTTCTGTCTTGATTTGTTAAGTATGGACTACGTCAAGATTTTGAATTAATGATCTTTACTTAGATTTGTTACCTAAGGAAAACAAATGTCTAATATAGACAATTGAACATCTGTTTCGTTGGTTACATGTGAAATACGACGAACTCTTTTGATAATATGTTTTTACTTTGTCTCAAAACAGCATGTTTCAATGGTTTCTTTGGGAGTACTTGTAACCAGACATGTTCAGTCAACTGTCAAAACAGCGTATGCGGACAGCTTGCTGGGGAATGCGAAGGTGCGTGCTAATTTAACTGTACCCATGTAATTCAAAACTCTATAATAAACTGGACGTATTTGATGTTCGTTAGTTTTCCTGTTGGTGCCGTTTCTGTATACCTTATTCTCATTTCAGAACTTGACATTGCTTATTAGGATTGACAAATACTTACATGGCGGGTGTCATCAATGAAGCAGAAAACGCTTAGTCTTCCAGAACATTTGGTCTTATTTTCTTTTGCATTCTTTTTTTTCATTGTTTGCCCTAGTTTTATTAAATTTGTGATTATGTTAATGCTGGCATATTGGTATTTTCTTCATAGCCTAATGTATTGATCGTCAAGAGACCAATAACATTGCGGTGCTAAATTTGAGACAATCTTGTATTTGCAGCATGCGTTCCTGGTTTTTATAGCAGTACATGTGATCAATTTTGTCCGAGTAATTGTAAAGACAACACTTGTAATCAGCTCGACGGATCATGTATAGGTATGTTATATATTGATTACAAACTATAACATAATCTTATATGGTATGACAGTATTCTTTATCTAATATTTTGTGGAATACAGATGTAGCCTTTGTTGTATGATTTATTTCCACAAAGGTTAACTTTAGAAACGACCGTAATTATACCGAAGTAAACGATTTATTGTTATTCTTGCATGTATCTAATGCAATTAAGATGAGAAAAACTTCTAAACGAAATGTTATGTCACTTGGAGTAGTCCATACATTGGTATAGGTAACCAACACTAGACTTTGATTAATTTGGTTATCAAAAGCTAAATAAATGCTGTGTTGTCCAAAAGCCCGAATTTAAATCAAGGCAATCTTATGTTACAGCGTGTGTTCCTGGTTATTATGGCAGTTCATGTGATCTGTCGTGTCCATCGAATTGCAAAGATAACACTTGTATCCAGCTTGACGGATTATGCACAGGTATTTAATTTGATTATCAATATCGACAATCAAATGAATAGATAAATCTGAAGAACATACATTTCAAATAACTGCTTTAAAGATCAAGATTGTTGAATATTAGTATATAGATGGTTTATTTCAATCGAGATAAAAAAAAAGCATAAAGATTTATCATCATATTAAGCAATTACGTGTAGGTTGTTGGAAAAAAAAAATTATGATTAAATGGGGTCATTTTCAGAATTTTTATTCATTGTCTTCCTTTCAAGTTAATCAAATGAATATTGGATATAAATATACAAAATGTTATTGTTCCAGAATGTAACTCTGGTTACTATGGCTCTAGCTGCAACCAGATATGTCCCGTCAATTGTAAAAGTACAATTTGCAACAGAAGCAGTGGAGAATGTACAGGTACATGTAATTATTTAAACTGGATACCAAAACATTCATCTATCACATTTTTTTTAATTTCATAAACATAATGCATTCGAATGATTGACAATTGAGTAAAATTCAAAATATCTGTGTTATTGACAAGGTACAACACTAACAAATAGAGGGAAAAATTAGTAAACTATCAGCAACAAATTACTATACTTTACTCTTTATCTAGATTGCAATGATGGAACTCATGGCACAATGTGTGATCAAAACTGCCCAGTCCAATGCAAAGGCGGAATATGCAATCAACTTACTGGCTACTGTAACGGTTGGTGAAATCAGTTTCACTTCTGAACAATCAGAGGGAGAAGGGGGGATCATCCTGTTATTGAAACCTATTACTATAGAATTATTGTTGATACAGCTTGATTTAGTTATCGATCAGTATGTAAGTGAAACTGTTTAGGGTTAATGGCGAATGGAATGTCAAACCAAAGATGATGTTTTTGTAGTTTACTAAAGCTGCTTATCGCGGCTTCTGTTTAATGAAAAAACGATAACGTTCCAACTATTACATCCATATTCCAATGTTCACAATTGCATTTATCTCCAAACAAGGGACATATGATGCTTAACTTACAGAATGTGAAGCGGGGGTATTTGGGGTGCTCTGTGACAATTCCTGTTCCGCGCTTTGTAGCAGTGATGGTTGCAGTCAAGAAACGGGATTTTGTAAAGGTATAGTTTCATTCATAATTAGTCTTTTGGAAACTTTAAAGGGTTTTTCGATGGAAAGATAAAAAATACAAATTTAAGTTTGTTTATACCCCCTTTACTGAATACCATATTCCAATGATTTCAAAAATTGCCTTATTACATAACTAATGAAGGAAATCTTATCTTATCGAACTTGGCAAACACACTTATTACAATGTTATCTAGGCAGCTGTATTTAACTCTTAGCATTCGACTCCCATAATGATATGCGCAAAGCACACGTAATAATGAAAACAACATGACAGAAGAAAGAAATGGCGAATGGGAGAAATCTACGATTGCATTCGCCACCAGGAAAGGAAAACCATATCAATTCGGCATGATTTAATGATCTTCATTACCTTTTTATCTACTCTGCAGACTTATACATGAAAGAAATGTGTGACAGTCTTGGTTGTTACCATATATTTTCGATATAATTGAATCAAACTCATTGTGTCACTACTGTTCCATATTTTTGCACACACTTATTCTGCTGATGTTGCCTCGTTTTTCGATCCACATCGCCACTGGTCTAAGGAAAGTTTTAGATCGCCTTAGTTTTCAAGAAAGTAATCTCCTTATCAAACCGGACACTCCAACGTCCTATACGGTTTCAAAAGACGTGTATTGTGCATTATTGTGGTGAGTCAATGTTTAAGATATGTTATCAAATGACTCAAAAGTGTCTATGATTAAAATTATGATGATGACATGCAACGTAAATACCTTTAATAATTGTTTATGTTTGATTTCTTATATCTTGTAGCTTGTACACCTGGGTACTACGGGCAAACTTGCATGGAAAATTGTGGTCAATGCTCAAGTGTGTCGTGTAATATTGCAGATGGAACATGTGATTGCAGTGATGGTTGGGAGGGAGACACATGCAATACAAGTAAATAAAAACAAATTATTGGATTGTAGAATCTACTACCACTTGTAGATTGATAATACATACTCAAGGTATAACGAATCGTAGGTTAAAGTTTGAAGATGATTCTAGGCAAGATGTCGAGTATAATGTTCAATATTTTTAATGTGAGAAATAAGATTAGTCCGTACAGGAGACACTGCAAAATCAACGATTTGTATCTGATTACTGATTAAGGAGTAATTGAAGGGAATTGAAAGAGACCTGTAATCTTAAATCGAAATGCACTGATTATGGGAGCTGGCCAGTCAATACCGGGCATGTCCCAAATTCGCTCTATGCACAGCCCAGATTCTACTAGGCATGGAATTCAAAAGTAAGCTTATCCTCCTCGTTGGGATGTTGGCCCATTTTTCCAAGAGGGCTGCTCTCAGTTAGAGAAACCTGTCTATCCGGCTGGTTCCAAAAGTGCTCAATAGGTGACAGGTCAGGGCTGTATGGCGCCCAGTCCAGTGGATGGATATTGACCATACGACGCTGGCTACAAACAGCTGTAAGGGGCAGACGAATAAATCTGTCCATACTTTGTGACGTCTCGCGCCACAGACGCCCAGACCTAGGTCTGCCAGCAATCCGTCGAGTTTCCTTTAGACGTATATCATGACGTTCTATAGAGCAAATATGGACACCGAAATGTCTTGCAACCTGTATTTGCCTTTGACCTTTAATCAGCCATGCCATTGTTTAATGCTATCAGAAATTAATCAAAATATCGGAAAATGATGTGACTCTATGAATACTACCTAATGGTATGACGAGCAGTGTAACTCAATGTCCTAACACTGCTGTGCAGGAGATTTTTTCGTTGTGAGCTTTCCCCGAAAGACATCATCACGCAATCAATAATGATGTAACATTTGATAGCGAACCACGTGCACTCTAACCTAGTTGCTTGACCGATTTTCATCGTTTTTGAACATCGCGTTCGCAAGATATTGCAAATAATGCCACCCTCCCTCCCCCACGTCTTTCCTCCCTTTTTCAGCACTCAAAGGTTTTCAGTTTCGAAAAGAGTTCTCTAAGTTGTATTGAAAATAATTTGTGAATTGCTTGGAAACTATATAACACATTTATATATTAGTTCGTTTACATTGGTATATTATGAACCGTCAAGTGAAATGTGTACAAAACGTTGCCAGAGAAGATATGTTAAAATTCATACCCTTATTTATGTTCATCAAGGTTTTATATCATGTCAGCCTTGCAAGTTGATAAGTCTTGATATGATAAATATTTCTATTAAATATCAGTATTCATCCAGTCACCAAGTTCAAACGATGACGATACAGAGTATAGTCAATAATCCGTCTCACTATTTTGTCAAAGATGACTGAAATGTTACATCTAACTTTTTCTTTTTCTGTGAATATGCATTGTTTTACACACATTTAAGGGAAGGCGGTGGTTGATACCCCACATAACAACACATGGACATACGTTGGAGGTGCTATAGGAGCTATCATAGCCATTGCTCTTCTTGTTGCAGTTTTCATTGTCCTTAAAAGGTAAATATTGATCCGTTAGACAACTTGCGTAGAAATCGCAAGTCATAGCGCGTTTTCTACCATCTTTGCGTGATTGTTATAATTCATAATTGAGATTGTTTATCTATCAAAGTCAAAGTGTTTCTGTTATCGTTACGAATTAATTAACTTAAGTGTTGTATAGATGCACTCGTATAATTTTGTGATGTCAAATTTTTAAACTTTGCTTTTAGAAGAAGGCAAGGAACATCGTACCAGAAAAATCCTCCAGAAATCGTCGACAACACATTTGACAAAGTTGAAATGACACCTGATATTGTTCCGAGACAATCCATGTACGATCATACCGCGGCCAGGCACACGGGTAAATTGTAACATATCTTATATTCATTTCTGTACCTCGGCCTTTCAGAACGGATACTACAATCAAGCTTGATGATGTGATAATTATAATCTACTTGTCATTACTATTTCATATCGAAACAAACTTTTGTCTTTCTTCATTCTCGCCAAAATATAGTTTATATTTAAAACACTGATCATGTATTCTCTATATATCATTTACATTAGTTCACGGTAGTGTAACCGATACCGGGTTGATTTCATAGGGAGTCCATTTTACAATTATTGTTTCGAGAGCTGTAACTAAACAAAAATATTGTTGCAACTCAACATTTTATTAAAAGTAAACATGGTCGATATTTGTATGAAACGTTGAGGAGTTTTATAGATGACGAAACAAATATTTAGCCTATTTAACAATTACAAGTCTCCGATAGAATGTTTCAATATTTACAGGAATGCGAATGCTGATGTATGTAAACTATCTTTATTCTGAAAACAATAATCGTGAGGCTACAGCATCAGCTCAAAATTTAAGCTCATATAATTGATATGGTGAATTTGACAACTTTAAATATATCTCTCGTAGTTCATGCAAGAAAACTACATTGTATATAGAAATAAATGTCCCAGCTGATCTTCGAATGTTCGTAAGGGATCATGACGACCAGGCTGTTAAGAGTTTCCTGCTTCTATCTGTATTACGACTTCATTTGGCTATTAACTAACCTTGTCATCATAGATATCTTTATATAACACATATATAGACTAAATATCAACAAACATTTGTTGCCGATTTTCTATTCTACACGAGTGCGACCATATTGTTACGTTATAAATACGTGTGACTGTGACCGCATAAAGCAGATATGATTTTTTTTTCAATATTATGTTTTCGTGTAAAAAGGAAATTTGTCTGGCGGTAAAACATCCTACTGACACTTTCAAAAGCACAGTTAACCAACATCGCTATTGAAGGAATAAAGCAGACAACAACTTTAAGTCTATTTCGGCGAGTAAATCCTGTACAATTTCCCCGTGTGGTTTAATAAACGTTAAGATTAGGATTGTGATACGCGTACTTATTCAGGTATTTCAGAATTCAAAAACGATTGAAATATTCAATTCTAATTATTCAAGTCCCCACGAAATGTTTTTGCAATTGTCATACAAATTAAACTTTTTTTCTGTAAATTATAACTAACTTACACGATACATTTGTCTTTCTATTTGCATATCATAAGCTGCTACGGATGAGAATGAAATTGCATATGCAAACGTGAAGGACACCGCCCCTAGAACAGAGGAGGAGGCCGCCTACCACAACTTTAAAGCTAAAGCTGCCTATATGTCTGTGCACGAATTGCAAGCTATAATCGACACGAAGATGGCGAACGGTGCGGCAGGTTTTCAGGAAGAATTTAAGGTTTGACGATTGTAAACGTCGCTGCATTCATTTGCAATTAGCTTTATTCCTAAAAAGTAAATTCCTGAATTAATCGAAATGATTATGCTAGGTTCAAACCATACACATTTTGTATGTTTTAATGGTGTTTTAGTTAGACACAAATATCACAAACTTAACCTTGTACATCATTGAGTCATTATACATGAACAATTTAATGGTTTAAGTATATTAAATAATAATGAACATAAAACTAATTCGATATTAGATTTGGTCTATTTAGCGACGGTTCCCTGTCTCCCTTGGCCACGGAAGAGATGTAGGAGTGACTTCTCCTGCACCCTGTTACTACATCTCATACTTCATTGCAACTTTGAGGCAGTTCCGGAAAGAAAATCACAATTAATTTTCTGGCACAACAAAGTCTCAAAACAATACAAGCACAACATTTGCTATGTCAGTGTTAAAAGAGTTCTTTCCAAAAAAAATATGGAAAATGGTGCATAGTAGATTGCGGATTGGCAATCTTGTCAAAGGAATTTTTCTTATTTATGTAGAGTCAATGTTGACATTTTCAATTTGATTCAAATTTAAGTTCATCTGTGTTTATATCTCTAAAAGACATGTTTCGGACTAGGTACTAACCCTTGGACTACGAACATGCCAAACATGCGGAGCAGTTCCTTCGTTAAATGGCCATAATGAAATCGTAGTATATTTGGAGAAATAACTTTCCATGTTTTAGATATGTAACGCAGAATGTCGGCCATTTGACTATGCCAAACCTGTGGAGCAGTTCCTTTGATAAATGGCCATAATGAAATTGTAGTCTATATGGAGAAATAACTTTTCGTTCTACATTTGTACTTGGAAATACATATTACAACTTTGACTGATACAATGGAAGTTTTCGTTCTTTCCACTTCTTAACTATGGAAGTGCTATAAACAAAATGATTCATTTTGATGGTTTTCGAAATCTGAGAAGTACCAAACTGAAAAGCACTAGCATTATAAATGAGGGGATCAACGTCAGTGATAAATTACATAGACTGCTGATATATCGCAGATGGTTAGCAAATGCCATTGATTCAGTGTACATGTACAGATATGTCTTAATTTGCCAAATTTTAAGTAGGGTTTTATGACAGCAGCAAACGTATTTTCTAAGTAAACAAATCATTAAGGAGGAGTGGGACATTTCTGTTTGTCTTTGTTTCTTTCAGACGTTCCCAACAGGAGCTGTATTTCCTCATGAGGAAGGCAAAAAGGCAGCTAATAAAACCAAAAACAGATTCAAGAACACTCTGCCATGTACGATTTTGTTACATAAGTAAATCGCTATTAAGCATATAAAGACATGTCCTATAAATTATATGGTTTAGAATTCGAGCGTTTTACTGTCAGGTCGGCGGAGCAGTGTAATTGATTTGACGCCAATTCAAGGTCTCAGATAGGTGTTATATCATTTTCGTTTTGAGATCAACAATGGAGAAACGTTCTCCCCTTCTTTGCAATCATGATATTTATATTTATGTTTTCATTGTATTGACAAAAAAAAAGAAGATTAAGATATTTTCACATGTTTTTTATTGGTGATATGGAAAAATATGTGACACTGCACCTTCACAATTGTAAATTAAGTAATCTTGGTATGGCGAATGATAAGGCTAATTTTAAATACAATGACTTCTTTTCAATATAAAGCACATAAAAAGATACCAAACAAACAGAAGCTGTTAGCATCAAAGTTGATTGGTCCATGAACGAGTGTGTGATGCTGATTGGTCTAGCATTTACGATAGCGCATAGAATTACGTTTTGAAGGTGTGTTTTAGACTCTATGTATATATCAATCAATCAATAAAATTACTTTTTAGGGGGGATTCATATATATTACCAATAAGATGATAGGTATTAAAATACAATGTTGCAGATGACCACTCCAGAGTTATACTCGGAAAAACCGATGGAGATGTCGATTATGCCTATATCAACGCAAATTACATCGATGTACGTATATTTATTGACTAGTTCATAATGTTGTTGTATACATTTATTTTTTTCGACATTTAATAGCTTTTATAAAACTATATTTGTCAAAATCAAACTTTACAATGTATCTAACGGTTGCATCATATATTCGCATGATCTTATATTACTTAATTGTTTTCAGGGTGTTGATAAACCAAACGTTTACATCGCAAGTCAAGGTAACTTTTATCATTTATCATTCTGTATAAAATAACACAATTGACTTTATTATTCTGTATAATTAACAATAATAATTGACTTTTTAACTTTGTATGGTGTAGTGTAAAAATGCATCTTTTTGATTCTATATTTTACTATTTACTGATTTTCCCTTGGTGTAAATATGTCTACTTTAGCAGAGATTTAGTTAATATAACATTGATGAAGCAAAACCTATTATTGTTCATTTAGCCAAGCCACTTGCGAGCTAAGATGAAACCCAAGCAAAAAAAAAAAAAGATAAAACCAAAGCACAAAACAAAGCTCTTAGCAATGGAAATGACTAAGACTCAGAAGATTCTAAAAAGCATGGAAACAGATTATTATAATAAAACAATATCTGAATTTGCAGTAGTCTCAATTCATATCTCTCTCGTTGGTGACGTCATTAGTCATATGACGTCACAAAACATCGACGCTTCAGTAGGAACAATATGATACCTAAGATAAATGCATATCTACTGAATCATAGTGCACGTGTGTGATAAGATAGATGTGTAATGGGTGTTATTGCACTGATAACAGAGAAACTTTGTGATGAAGTCATATTGTACGTGTATGTTTTGAAACTAAAGATTTACTAATCAACTGTCCTATTGACAAACTATATTGGTAACGTATAAAGGACCTAAGCCGCAAACCATAGACGATTTTTGGAGGATGGTTTGGCAGGTAGGCTCAGGAAAGATTGTGATGCTGACGAATCTTTTGGAGGGTCAAAAGGTAGCGTAAACAGTTTTCTTGTTATTTGATATATCGGTAATACGATTACACGCAATACTGTACGTAAAATCTTAAATCGGGGCCAATTATGTACAAAATACAAAGGGCTTGTGCCCAATTTCACATATTTAGTGCATGATGTCGGCAACTGACAGACCAACTCATATTGCAAGTTTTGAGATATGCATGTTGATTGAAGGGAAGGGGAATTTCAAT
Organism: Ylistrum balloti; assembly: GCF_031769215.1. Taxonomy (NCBI): domain Eukaryota; kingdom Metazoa; phylum Mollusca; class Bivalvia; order Pectinida; family Pectinidae; genus Ylistrum; species Ylistrum balloti. Next base: position 47,325 of record NW_026782199.1, read on the forward strand.
GGTCGTCGTAATGAACTCATTGGACATCATATCCTTTCCTTATGTGATTAGATTTGATTTGGTAGAGGCTCATTAGTGAACCTATTAGTTAAATTGATGTTTACCGCGTTTTGATTTAGCAATGTGATATTGATATCTTTTCATATTTTCCTTGTACTTTTTCATGAATGTAAGTATGTCCTTAATTCTTTGAGTTGAAATTAGATAATGATTCTGTTGACTTGCATTTTCTTAGTTACTTTTGCATCATTCTCAGAACTCTTTTATTTTTTAAGAGGCCAGATCTTTTCCCAAATACCACAAACATATTATATGAAAATGAATTTGTTTAGTTTTTGTCTGCAGACAAAATGCCATAAATATTGGCCAGACGAAGGAGAGGCGCTTTCTATTAAGAACTTCGACCTCAAACTTGACAGAGAAAGAGAATATGCATTTTACGTTATTCGTGACGTTTCAGTTTTCAATAGAAAGGTAAAAGAACTCATACGCGTGTTCCTTGATTTTTTTTTATTTCAATGGTATATACATAGTCTAATTAAGACAAATGAATCTTTAATTCAAAGTAATAAACGTTTGTAATTAGAGCATTAAAGGTCAACTCATGCAAACTTCATTTCATGGTTCAACTTACAAGAAAAATCAAGAACGGCAAGTTCACCAGTTTCACTTTACGACGTGGCCAGACCACGGGACTCCCGATATCGTGGAGCTTGTGTTATTTCACCGCCGTGTGATGTCATACAAGACACAACTGACCGGCCAGATCGTTGTTCATTGCAGGTAAATGGAATAATTGTAATAGGTATGTTTCTACTTAAATATTGAATACAACATCACCATTGACATGTTAAGATCGTTCTTTCGTTCTTTCGTTCTTATATTCGCCTAAGACCCCTATTTTAACGTGTTAAGCTGTAAACCGACAAGATGTTCATATACCAAAGCTGTTATGAAAATTAATCGTCGCAAACATATCCAATTAATTTCACAATAAAGAAAGTGCTGTATTTTCGCCAATGTATCAGTTTATAGTGTCTTGAGTCCATTACCATGATTTATGGCAATGCAGTACGAAAGTCTTCAGTATCAGTATTTTTATGACAGTGCTGGTATCGGTAGGACGGGGACATTTATTGGTTTAGATGCATTGCTCACTCACTGGAAGAAAACTGGCGAGATGGACATTCCCAGATACCTCAACGTTATGAGGAACAATCGAATGGACATGATTCAAACAGACGTATGTATTGTTTTAAATTCTGAAATACATGTAATGCAAGCTATTTTAATATTTCGTGGACATTTTCTAATTGCCCTATATAATTAATTGTGATTTCTTTTCAGAAACAATACATCGCTTTACATGAACTGCTTTTGGAAGGATTCAATTTGCAAGAATCGTATATTTCTCGGACGAAATTCCCTGGTGCTCTTGAAACGCTTTGTCCAAAGAGAGAAAAACCGGCCAACCAGACAAAGATCTTCGACGAATTTGAGGTTTTGTATTTACTTTCCCATCTATGTATCATTTTCCTACAATGTCAAACTGTTCGATGAACATCATTTATTTTATTTTCTGCGAAAACAAAAAATAAAAACAACACAAAAAATTGCGTCATAAAAAATGTCAAAAACATAGCATGTTAATTGTTCCAGGCGTTACAGAAATGTAGCCCGAACCTAACTCCGGATTGCTATGTGGCAGCATTAAAGAAAGAAAACAAAGGCAAAAATCGTGATTTGGATGTGCTTGCTGGTACTGTATTTTCCAGATGAAGGGGTTAATGGTTTATGGCTTATTTAATGCTAACCTTGATCTATTCTTTAGTACTATTGTTCAACTAACTAGCGTTATTCTATTCTATTTTACTTTTATTGTACTTACTTATTAAAATTATAACTGAAAGTGGCCGCTCACATGTTTATCCGGTACTTTATAGGAGATATGTAAGTACCAAGTACGAAAGCCTTTTATTGATCTATATTAAAAGAATTGAACATGACGTATTTTATTGCATAAATGATCAAAAGTCCTGATCACAATAAGTTTTATCTTGAGTATGTGTACAATTATAAGGAATGAAATTTCGATTTCCGTTGTAGCGGACAGGTTCCGACCATTTCTGCAGTCGCAGTTATCTAATAGGACAGACTACATCAACGCAGTAATTATTCAGGTATTTCAAACTCCATTATTAAATGATAAGAATCGTAGAAAGTAGATTAAAACACCATTTACTATATATGTAAAACACAACACAAAAACATTTTTAAAATATTAAAAGAAATGAAGTCCAAACTGATCATTTGTAATTCCAGCATGTTTGTTGCCGAAATATATACATATACACCGACTTGCATGCAAACGATTTGTACATGTGCGTCTATATACATGACAAATGAAATTATATGCATTGCGGATGCAATGATATACCAGTGATTATATCATACGAACTGTTTGTACATGTTCAGAAATTTACTTTTTATATGCAAACAATGTAACACAAAAACTTGTTAAGAGTATTACATTGCTGGTAAGATGCATACCGATATATGTTTTCTTTCTCCAGTCGTATACATCAAAGTGTGGATATTTGATGACTCAGTTCCCTCTGGAAAATACAATCGACGATTTCTGGACAATGGTGTATGACTATGACTGCAAGAACGTCGTTGTGCTCGGACATCCGACGGTAGTTAGTTATCTAATGCGTGCTTTGCATTTTAATCCATATTCTTTCAAACTACTTATGAAGTAGGACTATGTGCTAAAGAGTTTTTTCACCTTCATAATGTGTAAGCAATACGTAAAATGTTGAAAGATTTTTTTTAAATCTATGAAGCTCGTTTCTGGATTAAAGCTTTTAATTACGAAATCAAAAGATTGCCAGTAGCAATGCAATATAATGCAGTTAAACTTATTTTTGGGTCTGGTGCTGATGTATTGTGTGTATTCTATTCAATCATTTTATATTGTGCAATGTAACAAATTCTAAAAATAAAATGTTAATTCTTAATCGACATCGACAGGAGAATTGGCTTGGGGACGAAACTTCCAAAACAAGAGCATTTTCAGTGAAAAAGGTGAAAGATTTATCCACCGAATCCGAGGTTATTGTAAATGATTATAAGGTTTTGCACGTGGTAAGTAGCTATCATTTTTATGTTAATATATTTCCGTAAAAAGTGTGTTTAGGAATTATCAAGTCATGTATCCATATACCGTCTTTTTTTTTTAATTACTCCGTTAATATGGATATATAATGAAATACATTGAATTTATTGAATTGTGAACAGTTATAGTTAGAACGTAAAAAAGGACGAATTATAAGACTACCTTATAAATCAATCAATATGATCATTGTCTATTCTTCGTACTCATAGTATCCGCTTATTGTTCTACTTTTGTGTAAATGGTGACTGATATTTATTAGCGGTCTAGTAGAACTACAACAGTTCGGATTTACGCTATTCCTCGGTGGGCATCAGACTCTCTGTTGCCGAACTCGGATGCAGCTCTCTTACAACTTCTAGAGCAGATGGACAGTCGCAGACGGTCAGACGATACTATACCTGTGGTCGTTATGTGTCGGTAAAAATTGTTATTTCTTCATAAACATTCAACCTACCACACCTTTTTCTGACTTTTCGATTTATTGCCATATCATGATATTACTGTATTTTAAAGACAAGACTTATAACGGTCCGTGAGTACCAAACTGATACATTATGTCATCATTATTCAAACATACTTTCATTCAGACATTGTGATATTTCAAGCATTTTCATTTCTAATGATCGTAATGAGCTTATTTCTTTATCACAATTCGAAGAAAGATCTTATCAATAACTGTCGTTATATAATCCTTTTTTGTTTTGAAGGGATGGATGTACACAGAGTGGACTGTTCTGTTGTGTTTCAAACGCCAGAGATCAAATGAAGATGGATGAGGAAGTCGATATATTTCAAACGGCACGACAGTTGAAAAGGCGACGACCAGAGGCTCTACGGAATGCGGTTGGTCAATTAAACAAACTCTTTTTAATGTTGAAAAGTGAAGCATCTAGTAACAGCGTCACTGTCTATAACATGTTAAACATTCGACTTCTAACATTACCGGCGCTGACGTTATCATATCAGGTGAATATTACCTACATGACGGATAATACCATTTTACTTACATTTTACATGTTTGCTAATGAATTTTAGAAAAATGCTTTAAGAGATAGAAATAGTTTTCCAGCGAAAAACCATGTGTTTACATTTTATGTTATATGATGAATTTGTTTCTTCTTTTTTGATTCAGAAGCAATATCAGTACTGCTACAACATCATAGGAAAATACCTGGAGTGCACTAACGTGTACGTAAACTGACCTCTTAACAGAAAACATAACGTTCTTGGATATCACGAACATGAGCATTAGTTTATCAGACTTCTATAACTGGAATATAATGTGCCACTAGAAGAGAGGAAATGTTCCTGGATTCCACGTGCATGACCATTGACTTATCAGACCTCTACCAATGGGATATATTGTGCCACTAGAAGAAAGGAAAGGTTCCTGGATTCCACATGCATGACCATTGACTTATCAGACCTCTACCTATTGGATATAATGTTCAGCTAGAAGAAAGGAAAGGTTCCTGACTTCCACGTACATGAACATTAGTTTATCAGACGTCTATAACTGGAATATAACGTTCCACTAGAAGAGAGGAAATGTTCCTGGATTCCACGTACATGAACATTAGTTTATCAGACGTCTATAACTGGAATATAATGTTCCACTAGAAGAGAGGAAATGTTCCTGGATTCCACGTACATGACCATTAGTTTATCAGACCTCTTTATCTGGACCTCTACCTATGGGATATAATGTTCCACTAGAAAAGAGGAAATGCTCCTGGATTCCACGTATATGACCAATGACTTATCATATCTCTATATCTGGAATATAATGTTCCACTAGAAGAGAGGAAACTTTTCGGGATTTCACTTACTGGTACATGTAATTGATTTCACATTTTTTTACAAAGAAGAATGTGTCATTAGAAGAAACGTTTCTGAATTTCACATGTGTGTACATTAACTCAACAGACATGTATCGAATGTGCCACCCAGACTAACGTTCCTGGGTTTCATCAATGTGTGTATTAACTTTAAAGACCTGTATATAATGAGTATAATGTGTAACTAGAGGAAACGCATGCGTGCATTAACTTCACTAACGTCTTTATATAGAACATGACGAGGCAATAGAGATATACTCTTGGACTTAAAGAACATGCGCAATAATTCAACAGATTGTATATAGAGTAAAACATATCACTAAATGAGTCGCTTCCAGATTCTGTGTTCAGAACTCATGTTCATCAACAGATTAGACCACATCACACCATATGAATTTAACCTGGAAGACACAACGTGGCTCTCATGGACGTGTATATATTAGCCGAACATAATTCTAAATGGTATATGTCACTTTGGATGAAACATGAACTGAATAGAATTCAACTTCGTATGTATGTAAAAAGTTACCATGGAGGACACAACGTCTGGATGAAGCATCACCTTATTAGGATGAGTGGATGGTCCTTGACGGGGATGTAAAATGAATTCCAAGAACGTTCGTATAAATTTAAAAACAATTGCATGTAAAACTCACTAACATGCAGGTCTTGTGCGAAAACATGCGCAGTGAAAGTTTAGAATTTTGTTATCGCTATCAGTAAAGCACGGTTAACAGGAAACATGACGAAGAAGAAGCTGGAAAAGTGTAGCGTTATCAAGGAGAAATCCACGATAACCCTATATTGTGTATGTTAATATATTTTTTTCCATTTAAGGATTATGATATGGTTAAAAAAACCTGTAGTCTTTTTACATAGTTTTTACCGAAGAGTATATATAGTATCATTTAAGTGTAAATTGATACACATGGAATCATACACATTTATTGTCAAATGTCAGATTCGAATTATTGCCTTATTAAAGATAATCTTTATGTAATAACTTCAAATAGCAATCTATCATTTCCTCTACAAAACACCTTTTATTAGATATCGTTGAATTACACATACGGTACACTGTACAATTTTTGAACACCAAGAAAATCAATGCACTGCTTATGATTACAAACTGATATACATGACAAAATATCGAACGCCACAACATGTCACATAGACCTAATGATTGATCACACATGGGTATATTACCTCTGTAGCAATAAGTGGGAAAAGAATGTACTTTCCGTGCGTAACAAAGCATCAACTTAATCGAGCCTGCCAAATGACAGCCATGTACTTTGTGCCCCTAACCCTTACTCATGAAACAGATAAAAGTCAACTTTCTGTCATGAGCCCTTTCTAGTTCATATAAAGATATTGCCTGATTACGATTTCTGCAAAACTGTTCAATCATGTCAGTCAGTTGATATACGCGGTTAACTGTTTAATGTACATGCATCATTGGTATCATCTGCACATCCATATGATCCATTACATTATATAGATTAGGTCTATGCAGTGATATTTTATGTACAGAAAAAAATAACGTTAAAAGACATTTGATATTTGTGGTCCTATAAAGTAGCTAATTTGTATTCATATCGTGTTTAAATAAATATTGGTAGTATGACAATAGAAATAGATATTATTGATATAAAACGTCTGTGTTAGTAGATGTTTATACAAGAAATATAACGGAAATGTTTTTTTACAAATATAATTTATAGAGTAAACAATACATAGACGTGTGTTAAAAAGTATCTTTTTATCGAGTAGAATTTTTTTTCTCATAATCGAGGATCAGAACTATCATTAGACATACCTTTCAATTGATTAAATTTACTGTTAGAACACAATAAAGAACAAATGGGATGTCAACATAATCTTATTTTGATCTCATATCTAATATCCAAACAAATATTTAAATCATCTAAAAAAATACAAGTAGAATAAGCCCAGATGTTCCGGAATGGTAACAGTCTTCGACAACATCCCCTATGGAAATCTTTGTCATTCTACGGAAATAAAGTTACACTTAAATCGGAAACAAATAAATAGGAAGGGAACCAATGTGCATAGCAATGCGCATCAAACACATAATCTTTAAACAGCATAAGGAAAAGATCATATCTCTGTCAGAACTTTGAATCAATTCCGTGATCTGCACCTGCACCTATGTCGATGAGTATATTGTCAGTAGTCAATATCTTGCACGAAAATTATGATTTTGCGAACAAATTCCTGAACTGTTCAACTCCTTATGTTTTCTAAAAGTAAAAAAAATATATTGTCCTTGATTTTGAATGTTTGGCTGCTGTTCAAAGACAGTACATCACCAACATATCTAAAAGCAAAAAAAAAGAATTACTTTTCTGTGATAAAATACAGCCTGGTATGAAAACAGAAAATTTGGTATAAACTTGATTAAACGATTTTTGCGATAACATTAATGTGCTTCCGTGTATGAAATGTTGTCTTCGGAAGACATGATCACGCAATAAAATAACGCAACATTCGATACATGACCCTGTGTACTGTTACCTTGAGAGTTGCGTGACCAATTTTCATTGTTTTTGAACATTTCTTTATACTGTGAGTATAGTTCAAATGAGTGTAGGGAGAACTGATTTGTGAGGAATAAAGGAAGATTATGGTTCAGACCAGTGTGGGTAGAACTCTGGTCGCACAAGGGACAAACTGAACATAGTTCAAACGAGTGTAGATTGAACTGATGTGTTAGGACGAAAGAATGAACATTATTCACACATATACAGGTAGTAACTGAGGTTTATGGATATGGTACGAACATAGTCAAAGCCATATACTAGCACTGATGTGATTAGAAATGGTAATGACATGTGTATCATTGCACAGCAATCAATATAAATGAATGAAAATTGAAATTTAACTTTAACCAGTTCCATAAATCAGATTATTAGAATACATAGTGTTTCTGTGGATTAATCTTTACACACTATACACCCCTACTTGTACTCTTCACATTAGCTATCTTCACATGAAAAAATAAAATGGTATAAAACACAAAATACTGATATCATACCACATAGCTATATACCATATCCTTATCAAGGCCTTTGACATGCCAGATACACTGAAAGTACCTTCCAACTTTTTGCAATCTGACATCTGGTGAGACTGTCAGTTAAACAAAGCTGCGGATGGAGTAACTGGTAAATTGATCAAACCATGTCAAAGTATACCAGTGTATCTTTCCATGTTACGGGCTGGTGATCGATACATGAATCTGATTATAAAGTATTTTATATTATGTGTAAATTGTGCGCTTTATTGCATGAAACATCTTATCACACTTATGACGTGGTCTGTTGTGATGTACCATTTAAACATTAAACAGTTTTTACATATTACACAATACACAATATACAAGAGAAACCACACAAAAACATATACCCACACTCTCACACTTGTGTGCTCTTACTTGAATATGTCTTGCACATATACATACATCATCATCATCATCATCATCATCATCATCATCTTTAACATCATGCACATGTATCTACTACTTACTGCACACAAACTCACTCATCAACATTCACACACACTTACACTCACATAGCAAACTTACATGTACTTAACAAAATACTCACACACACACACACACACATACAATATCATATCACTTACACTTATCAAAGATATTTTCTCACACACACATACTCACTCATGAATACATTTATATATATATAAAAAAACATTTTACATCCTAAACAAAAAAAGAGAGAGAGGGAGAGAGGAGTAAGAGAGAGAGAGGGAAAGAGAGAGGGGGGGAAAGAGAGAGAGAATTGGGAGGGTTATAATCATTATTAAATAAAAATAGCACTAATTTTGTGGAAATACAATAAATTTAAAGTCAGTTTGGTAAAGTCAAGGCCATGGCCATTGGGAACAGACTTGTTAGCATACATACTATAGTTCCAAAATGGGCATCCATTTTTTCCAATTATTCTCAAAACTTGTTTTCATAATTGTGTTTTTGCTGAAAATGTTGTACTTTTGAACATGGAAATGATCCTTATCTTATTTATAAGGGCATTTAAATTAAGAGATTTTTGTAGACATCTTGACATATAAACATAGTGTTTAATGAGAATTAAAATTTCGTTATCTACAGTGTTAGCATTAGGATGGATAATTCCAAATAAATATGTTTCTTTGTTTATCCAAAAAGGAATCAGAAGAATATCAAGAAGAGATTGAAATCTCTCCAATAGAGTCTGTACCTCTATACACTCCCATAGACAATGAACGATAGTTTCTCTTTCCATATTACATAGTGTACATAAAGGGCTAGGTATTAAATTAATACTGAAAAGAAAGGAGTTTGTAACCAGAATGTGATGTATGATCCTTACTTGAAACCACTGTAGCTTAGAACTTTTTGTAATAGTAAACAGAATTATTAATATATTTTTCCACTTCTGATCATACTCATCACTCCATTTTCGAATACCAGTAGGGGTTGGAGCTGGTTTAATAATAGCATTGCAGAAGTCTTTGGCACCTTTTTGACTTTAATAAAAAATTTCCCATAGAAATGGTATAAAAGACTGCAATAGTCCTAATGGATGGAAGTCATGTTTTCTCAAGAAACACTTGACGGCTGTAATCAAGCCATAATACTGTAAATAGTTGGTATTGATTAAAAATTTATGAAGAGACTCATCAAAAAAGAAAAATGTCAAATGATCAGGATTTTTAATTAGGTCATTGATGGTATATATACCAGTATTAAACCATACTGGATAGAAGACATATCTATTGCCCACTTGAATGTCATTATTGTACCATAAAGGGGTTTTTAAAATTGACTCAGGCTTACTTTGCTTCATAGGAAAGGAATTATTCAATCTAACCCAACTTTTAAAAACATCTTTCCAGAATATATTGTTACAATTCTTACTACATGACTTAACATACTCCTTTCCGCAATGAAACAATTTTTTTACCTCTACAATAGAATTCAATAGAACTTTACATTTTCCTGATGACTGAGTGATTCTTCTTATCCATCCTAATTTAAGAGAATCCATAAAAGCTCCTACATCTATCATTTTTAGCCCCCCATCTATATGGCGTTGAATTACCACATCCTTTTTAATTCTATGACATTTACCATTCCAGAGGAATTCGAACAGTAATGAATTTAATTTGGCAAGAACTTTGTCGGGAGGATTAGGATGGGTTATAAATAAATAACTGAACTGGGAAATTAGAAGTGACTTAATTATCTTAATTCTACCAATAGGACTAAGATTCCGTCTTTGCCACGTGTTAATAATTGCTTTCAGTTTAATTATTTTTTTGTCAAAATTCATTCTAGGAATCTCACTAAGGTCGACCGAAAATTCAATACCCAAAAAACTTGTTATTGCCCCTGAGAAGGTTCAATTCTGGAAGGAAAGTGTCATCACTATATTTTTTGCTTCCTATCCAAATTACCTGGGTTTTATTTGTGTTAATATGTAAACCTGATATTCTAGCAAAAAAAGTTAGTTCAATAATTGATTCCTTGAGTGAGTTCTCTGAGCCATCAAGTATAAGACCAGTGTCATCTGCATACTGTACATTAAGAATAGATACATTATCAATTTGTATACCATGTATATTGTTATTTGTCCTGATTTTTGCTGCTAAAATTTCAACGCACAAAATAAAAATGTACAGGGAGAGAGGGTCGCCTTGATGACAACTGCGATGGATGTCAAAAGAGGCAGAAATATTACCTCCCTGATTAACTGAGGAGTAAATATTAGTATGAAATTTTAATCCATTTCCTAATATCCCGCCCAAAATTGAAATAATCAAGAACTTTATCAATAAAATCCCATGAAACAGAATCAAAAGCTTGTTTTCTATTATCTAATTCTTCTTGGTCTGTGTTTAAGCTAGCTTCTAGACTTTCTATCAACTTCTTTAAATATTCCTCTTAACTGTTCTGTTGCCTTTTTTTATATGAAGCATAAGATATTGATTTGCCCCTAATTTCCATCAATAAAGTTTCCAAAAACAATTGATCATTAATCAGAAACTGAATCTCACTATCAGGAATATCTTTAATAGCACTAATATTATAGACAGGCAAACAATATTGTGACTTAACATTCTCTATACATTTTTTAACCACATCTGAATATTCAGGATCACACAACAAAGAATTATTAAGTTTCCATAGACCCCTCCCTCTTTTAAATTCATTTAACTGTATCATTTCTGATACAATTTTCCTTTCCTGAAGTAAAATGAGTGTCCTGCAAGCAATAAATGCGATACTTTTTATCCCTCACATATAAAAAACATCTTTTCTTTTGACTTTATCGCCAAGGCCATGACAATTTCCCGAAAGCATACAAATATTATCCATGGTAAACATTACAAAACGGTAAGTGCATGGGGCAACCTCCCAGAAGATATACAGAAGAAGAGAAGATACAGAGAAGGAGAAGCCGAGTTAAAATCATCATATAGGTCATTACAAAGCAGACCCACCACACAGCACTTCCACAACTTACTTAATAACTACACCTGTCTATAAACATACAGCGCGAACAAAACAGTTTTCATCGAAAGGCAGTCAGCACAACCGGAAGTAGAGAACCGGAAACTACGTATAATTCTAATACGAGAAGGTGACAAGCATAAAATCACCAAGGCCCGGATTAAATAGAAAGAGTATATATTTCATAGATTTATAAAAAGTTTAAATTCCGACAAAATAGTTGTGTATTTTGGATTGGGACAGTATAAAATATATAGCTATCGTTCAATAACGGGCAGGGAAATCATTTCATTACTCGAAAATCATTGTTCTATATTGTACAGATGTCTGGAAAAAATGCCCGTATTATAAAAGAATGAGTAAATATCATAAATATATCGGAATCAAGGCCTGGCTAAGAATATATATATATGAATATATATATATTATATTATATTTTCCTTACCTTAGATATAGAAAGCCTGTTTAGTGAAATCCATTTCTTAACGCGGAAAAAAATCACATCACTGATCACATAATATACACAAATACACACACATATCACATATATACGAAAATCCAACACACTTTCAAGAAAAAGCAGATCGGTACCAGTTAAAACTGGCGTAGTGTCCAAAACAGATCATATGTTGTCTCTTACATAAACCTCTTAAAGTTGGAATCGTTCAACAGAAAATTCTCCTCAATGGGCATATCAAAAGTCTGTCTACGCTTTTTCCCGTTGTTGAGGATTGCAAAGAGTTTTCCGACAGCGCTGTACGAACTCTTCATACATCCCAACTTATAAACTCCATTCAGTCTTTGCTGATTAAAACGTGTCAAGTCTTCAAATATCACATATCGAGTGTGTGACAATTTCATGGCGTAGATAAGCATTTATTCTAATTTTTCATACCTATCATTAATAGCATATTGTGATTGTTTCTGTAATTTTCCAGTTGACAAAGTTAGAGTATTCCTGCGATCACATACGGATAACAGGACGGATTACATAAATACTAAAGCACTGCCTATAAATCATTCAATTTTCCTTCGGTTGATTACAATTAATATGAAAACGTTCATTTGGTTTCCTAGTAGTCTTTACAACAGAGTGATTGTGAAAACTACCACGTCACATGTGTCATACCGGAAACTAGTTTTCTAGATTATATAACACATATTTGGTTTTGAAGACTGTAACATCAACCAAATACTTATTTTACTTAACTATCTTATGATAAATCTTTTTTAATTATATATACTCGGCGTCAATGAAAACGCAACACCTTTAAATTACTGTCAAAATTTACCAGTTATAGTTTTGAATACAATATTTAATAAAATACCTTAAAGTTGATTATGTCCATAACAAAATTCACTCAATGCATTCAGCACTACATCATGGGAATACTTTGATTTCCGGTGACTAGTGTCCATACCCCCAAAATCAAAATTACCACGTTCAATATCTAATGTGGCCACCATTTGCAGCGACACAAGCGCGGCATCTTCAACGCATTGACCGAAAAAGGAGTTGAATTTTGATTTGAGGAATGTTCCTCCACTCTTCCTGAAGAGCAACTTCAAGCTGTCTGGGGCTGTTGTGGTCGCTCTCTCACAGCCCTACCCAATTGGTCCCAAAGATGCTCGATCGGACTGAGATCCGGGGAAAACGCGGGCCACGGAAGGGTTGCGATGTTCTGATGTTGAAGGTAGTCTAAAGTGATACGAGCGGTATGTGGTCGTGCATTGTCCTGTTGTAATAACGCTACGTTTGGGTGTCCAGCAAAGAATGGAACAACAGCAGGAGTTAAGACCTCGTTGATGTAGCGCTGTGCTGTTAGATTGCCGTCAATAATTACTAGAGGAGTACGGTATGCAAAAGAGATACCTCCCCACACCATCACACTGCCCCCGCCCCACCTATCCGTTTCCGTTACACAACAGTCCAAAAACCTTTCACCTCGACGTCGCCACACTCGAATTCTACCGTCATTTCCTCTGAGGCGGAATCTCGATTCGTCGGTGAACAGGACGCCAGCCCACCGACGTTGGGTCCATCCTCGGCGCTGTCTTGTCCAATTTAGACGATTTTGACGGCGAATTTGAGTCAATTCGTTTCCTCTAAATGGACGGCGCGACGCCAATCCGGCTGTGCGAAGGCGATGGCACAGTACTAGCTGACAAACGTCTGCCATGACTTCCTATCGTCTGTCTAGCCGTTCTTGTCGCGGTTTGAAAACGATCTCGCAGGTGACTTAGTCGAATGTAACGGTCCTGGTTTGGCGTCGTCACTCTCTGTCGCCCCGGACGAGGTCGATCTCTCACGGATCCGGTTTGTCGCACTCGTTCTGCCAGTCGATTGATTGTGGAAGCAGAACAACCCATTCTCCTGGCAACTTCCCTCTGAGAAAGCCCTCCTGCCAGCATACCCCGAGCTTCGTATCTTTCATTGTCTGTCAGTCGAGGCATTTGTAGCAAATAATGATGACAATTCAAAAAATTGATGACGGAAAAATGTCTGCCTGTAACTACAGTGTTCACTAGTAGTGACTGAGCAAGGATATAACGCACTTTAAAGCGCCGACGTGCAAACTCATGCTTTTACGACAATGTCCTGTGGTACGACAAGGAGTAGATATTACTCGACCATTATTTCGTTAGTTTTGTAGTGCATTGTGTTGTGGCTAAATACAGCAGAATAAGAATCTAATCCTTGTTGTGAAGAATATATTATGTCCAAAATTTTAGTGTTGCGTTTTCACTGGCGCCGAGTATATATAACATTTGTAAAATAATACCCCAAAACATACTGTTACATGTTCTATTTTGTTAATATAACAACCGATTGTGACCGCCGTGTACCTTTTTCCTTCATTTGGGAGAAAAGGCAAAGGAAAGATTGAATTTTTTCAAACTTTTTTTGTTTCATCAATCGGTATTTCTCATATTATATCTTGAAAATTTTTGCAGGAGCAGTACCAGTACTGTTACAACACGATCAATGATTACCTAGACACCACAGTCGTTTTTATGAACTGATCAGTGAGGAATAAAACACCACTGACGTGTGTATTAGCTTATCAAGGAGTGCTTGGACACACCAGGCATGTGTATGAACTGACCAATGAGGAATTGGACACGACAAGCGTATGTATGAACTGGCCATTGAGGACTTAGACACAACAGGGGTGTGTATGAACTGACCAATGAGGACTAAGAAAAAACAGGCGTGTATTAAATGATCAATCAGTACTTAGACACAACAGGCATGTGTTTGAACCACTTTCTGTTGCTAAAAATGTTCCATAAAATATATATACTATTATCTGCCTCTCCCTATGATAAGTATCTCGATTTCACGTTAAAAATCAAATAAGTATAATGATGTATCCGGATATACAGATACTCATAACTAAGATAAAATAAATACATAAGTAACATAAAGCCTTGATTAAATTTTCTCCGAAGCATAACACAGTGGTTAAACGTTAAAGAGTTTAAGGATACGGATGATTTAATACAAGGGAGGTAACTGCTATTGAAATGTAAGTGCTAATTATGATTCCAACTGATTTCAAATCAAGCATTTGCCATTTCACAAACGTAATATGTTATTTTAATTGAATGATAAAGAGAGGAACAAAAGGAGTTACACTCACACTATCGAAATTGATGCTAATGATAGTAGTAAGTGTTGATGGTCACGATAAAATAAGGTAATCAAAATAATCAATCCATGTAATTTTATGGAAGAAAACTTGATTGATTTATATTTAATTTTAATAGTAAATATACTTACACCGCAATAAACACAAAATAAAACATGTGTTTCTTCTTCTTCCAGGGTCACATAAAGATTCATACTCTTTTTACGCTAATCTTAATTTTGATATTTTTCGGCAATTGATGTTTTCAATTCATTTCCTTATCAAATTTATTAAATATATAACTGTAATTAAATATATAATATCATATACGTATCATTGAAATGCTTAACATGCTGAAAAAGATAGATATTTTTTTATTGTGTGTTTGAACCACTCCCTGTTGCTAAAAGTGTCCCACAGCATATATCAATCTGTCTCTCCCTATGGTACGTATCTCACTTTCACATACAAAACCAAAATTGTTTTGGTGTATTCCGGATATATAGATTCTCTGAAAACTGAAAGATAAGGCCATGAAAAATAATCATCTTAACTTACAAAATTGATTTCAAAACCAGTGTTTTCTTTTACTCTAAGTTTTTATAGGATAATCCATCCTTTTTCCCCACATATGTTTTGCCTATGTTACATTATAAAGACCAAATAAAATATTTACCTAACCAAATCATGATCGATACCGCTACGGCACTGTTGTGAAAAGACATTGTAGTTACGTACGTTTCCGATTAATCCAAGAACATTGTAGCTTACACCCGGAAGACCTCATACCTCTCAGTTACATGTGTGTAATTGATCAGTTATCGTGCGACTCCAGAATAATACAGACATGTTTACGTGTCGATGTTGTTCTGCATAACAGCAATATAATTATTACTTATCACTCATTTACACTCGAGTTTACAAGAGAAGACCTTTCTTTACAAAGGAGTATTACCATGGCTTAACGTGATGCTTTATTCAACATTTCGTACTAGTATTGCAAACCGTTTCACAAGTTAGAATATAACAAGAAAAATATTGTAATGTAATTTTTTTTTTTTTTTTTTCAAATCAAGACTGCTTGCGTGCTGTAAAATCATTGATGATCATGGTTAGTATTACTTTGCGAAATAAAGTTTATGATAATGGTTTGCCTTATATTACAGGACATTGTTTTGTGAATAGTAAATATACTCCAAAACGCCAATGTGAAGTGTAATTTCAAAACGGGATGTAGAAAGAGCGTTACATAAAGAGAAAAAGATAAATGGTCTCTTGAAAGTGTGACATCACACAAGGGTCGATCGACATTAAGATGATATCTTATACAGTCTACAGATAAATAAATCTTAATTACTTATACAAAAAAGCAGATATCTTGAGAGAAACAATCATATGTTTTAATACGAAATTCAGGAAACTTTTGAAGTAAAGAAGTACTTCAGATTTTTTGGACTGCTACCTGTTTCCTTAGAGTCCCCAAGTCGTCAAATGAAAGGTATAGTGATCGCCTTCCTTTGGGATCGTGCCACTCACACCTGTAATAAGATATGTTCATGCAAGTTTCATACATTCAGATATTTTGAATTGGTGGCATAAGGCGACAATTAAGTCACCATACCATTTATTGGTCAACATGTTCAATGACAAATCCATGTGTTCAATCCTGTAGACAATAGCATAGCATATTTATGACCAAGTGTTGTACAAAACCTATTCGAATCGACTATAGGAGATTGTTATCATCTTGTGTACATTTTCTATAACCTTTTTTACCTTCTCACCATACTGTTTCTACCTTAGTGTACATAGAATTAAAGTACATCCGAAAAAAGATTTCTCACCACCTCATACACACTCATCAGTGCCAGTACACTTCAAATTTGCATTTGTCTGGTGACCGTGTAGTCATCGATAAGTCAAATTAAATTCCCAACTGGTTTTGTTTTAAGAACTTTTTAAAAAAAAAAAAAAAAACTACGTTACTAACCTGACGAAAATGTTCCGTAAGATATATCATTTGTTTCGTTACAGCAGAAACACGTTAAACATATATACACGTTGCATAGTGTCGTGTTGTTTACACTGATTTATCAAAGTGGTCGTTTTATATGTTTGTAAGTCTTGTTGGATGTACGTCCAGTAAACGATTAATCTTTTTATGTATATCTATCGAAGTGGTAAATTCACTTCAAATGCACTTAAGTTGTACTTCATGTACATGTATCGCAGTCATCTGACACTACACGAAAGGTATTGACTGGACACTTACTACAAGTACATTGGATACTTACTATTAAATGTTGTGTACTTTTGAAACAAGTTAACAATTGACACTACAAGAAATGCATTCATTTGACATTTTGTAATAAAACATCCATATGTTTTATACACAATGTACTTACAAGAACACTTATATATTGGACACAAACAATATATACACCTGATGAAACTTACTGCAAGTGATCTACACATGTATACACTGAAGAGTCGTTCATTTAACCCATATTAGAACCCATGGAAGAAACACTAAACACTATTGCAAACATCCTGACTACTCACTTGACGCGATCGGAAGGTTGTCAGCTTGAAGTATCTGCCAATATGTGGATGTGGCTCTATTAGCCGCTATACCGTTAATGGACTGCACGGAATAACCGAATGATGTAGAAGTCGCTTGAAATCTGGTAAAAAATAAATAACATTTTAAAAAGACATTTATGATATATCTATACCTTTTCATATGACGTATACGGAAACCGCGATGTGTAATCCGGAAAGAGAAATGTAGAAAGAACATTTCTTACATTTTTCAAAACAAATAAAAAACAAGAAGGGACCAAAATGTAGTTCATCAACATCATTAATGTGTCCCGGAAGGACGAAACAACTGTATAATCCAGTTCAGACCATTGTTCTACTTTATATAACTCTATTTGTATTATTATCACATATATTGTGAACATCGCTAATTGATTTTGCCCAACTTGAGCTATATAATTCAGCTTGGTCTCTCAATTCATATTGGTAAGAGAAGGAACAGACACCTCTGTTTCTTATTTACCTGAAGGAAGGTGTTTGTTTCTGAAGAACAAGCATTGCATCATACAAGGTTGTTCCATTAGATATCGTAACGGTCCAGGTGTCTGGAGTATGTTGTGTTCGTCCATCATCTACAGTAATTTGCAATGTCACCTCGCCTGATGATGTGACGTTTGCTATGCCGATATCTGTAAAACAATCAAAATATAATCTTGTGAAAGAATTGTTGGAATAGCTGTAAAACAATCTTAATACAATCTTGTGAAAGAATTGTTTAAAGCGAATATTTATCAACTTTTAGACGGTTTGTAAATCCAAACCATAATTATCCAATTTTCCAATATAAGATCACATACACACACTACATCAGTGTATTTGCTATGTACATTGAATATTCTATACCATATCTAAACGTTCCAAAGCTTGTGAATTGACGAGAGTCAAAGAGACTTGCTGTTTGTCATATTTTCCTGCATATCTGTATGTTGTTGTATTTGTTTTAACTTTGATTTAGATTGCATTCATAATGCTGCAAAAACGATAACTTATTATCGTTAGTGTATAAGGTTAATACCTATACTGAGATTTAGTTAAAGAAATCTAGCAGAAGTTATTACATTTGACCATGTTATCGCTTTCATTTGTCGGTACAAAACATGTGTGGAATTGTAACTAACTTTCATGTTGACAAACAGTCCTTCCGATATCAAGCAATGATGATCCCGCGAGTGCCGGAAGGATGTGCATTGCTCCAGGTGGGGTCATCAGTAAAGTTGTTTTGTTACGCAAAGCTGAAAATGAAATATATCAGTTTGTTTAAATGTTTAACTTACCTTAACGCAATGGTATATATATTGATTGATAATATGATATATCAATTGTTTGAAAAACTCGTTCACTCATTCATTCAAGAATTTATGTAGATAAATGGAACATATTCAAGTGCTGAAGATCACAAATAACATTGGTTTGATCATCCCGACAATTCTGTTCTTTCAATCACGATAATTAGAGAGGTGAGCTCAAAGTAATGAAACATAAATGGAAACTCAGCTAACTCTGAGTTATAATGAAAGACAAGTTCACTCCTATATTATATTCAATAAGCTGGGATTCCTTTATTGACAGTAACAGACTTTATTGAAGTACTTACAGGATTTTACAAAATGTTCGTTCACAAACTAATTTTAGATTTTAAATCCTCGTTTTGTAACTGTAAGCATTCAAAGTCATTCGCGTTAAGTGTTTCCGAATCTTCCAAAAAGAATCATCTAGACCCTTGATAAAATAGATAAAATATAGAAATAGTATTTATGTTTTTGATATCCCGTACTAAGTTGTCTAAGGATATCATATACTTAGCTGCAGACAAAATATTGGACAGCTTGTTCAAGTTACAATTTCATGAATTGTATGCATCCATATTATTCACGAGAGATATAATTCAAAATTTAGTACCGTTCCTCGGCAAAAAACTAATCCTCATAAATTGATACTTTGCAACTTTGCTGTTTCTGGTTTTTTATTATTATTATTTTTTGTGGGTTTTTTATCGGGGGGGGGGACATATCATGATTTTTATGTTAACTACGTGTATATACGTTTATAACGACATAATTTAAATGTTTTTAATCAATTGCAAAATATCTTAGGTTGCTTCTCAGTGTGATATAATTCTGAAATGTATGCAAAATTGATTCCCATAATTACATTAAGATTGATATAAATTAACTTTTTTTCACTGCTACAAAATTAAGCAACTTCCGCATCAAAACGAAAATGTGGAAAGTAGTGCTCTTTAATCAGATTAAATTCCTGTCCCATTTTGGAAGGTTGAGGCTATTCTGCTCTGACTGAGAATTTCGCAAAAGTTAAATTAGTAAATCGTACGCAAAAGGAAACGGAAATATATATACATAAAGCAGGAAGTGAGTTAAGGTCACGTGATAGGTATATTGATGTTCTCCCTTAAATTGACCTATTTTATACATACCTTGCGCTATATCCGCGGTGATTCTACTGAGGAGGTCGTCCACATTCCTTGTGCCCGCAGCCCTTAACGCCTGTGTTAAAAACCATTTCTGTATATTAGATATAAGCACTTTTTAAATACACAACAAGAACTGACTATTCACTTGTGTGCCATATCTAGAATTTTCTAGAAAGAAGGCACGGGTGGTTACGAATAATCTATTTACCGTTTACATTTTACATTTTGTATTTGGTACCAAAAACAATCGTCATAAAACTACAACTCACAGAAATCTCGTGCATTGCATCTTTTGCAAGGCATATATGGTTTCAAATTTCCAACTAAACAATATTCTTATCTTCAAATAAAGCACATATATTACGGTGATTTATTTCTTTTTCAATTTTGAGCACCTCAAAAACATTCATTTCTCCCGCGCCATCGCATCTGTGGTCACTCCAATGATCAACACACATTTATACCTGACTAAATGGGTTTATGAAAACTTCCGTTCTCTGTAAAGTTGTACAAAAGGCACATACGTGTACAACATATCTTATTGCAACTTTAGAATCGGAGACAGTAAAGACAAACAATTAAACTGTGATACTAAGAGCTTACATTTTGAAGCCTAGAAGGCGACTGAAGAAAATCCAAAGCAATCGAAAGAAAAATCAAAATCGAGAACAGGAGATCCACTTGCCCAATAACTCAATGAAGAGCAATCATAAGTACATATATATCATGAACCGTCCAACTATTCGAATTATTTGAAATGAGAATTTAAACTGCTAAATGATAAATGTCCGGGGAAATATCGACAATATCACATGGGGCTTGTAGCGGTTTTTTACTGGCTGTCAAGACTTGATTTGTGTAGGGGAACAATGAAATACCGACTTTTTTTAGGCTTGTAAATTTGTCTCTGGCATTTTGTGGCGTCCCTTTGCTTATTACTTTATTATGTATTAACAAACATTTAATCGGGGATCTTTGACCAAAACCGTGATTTTATTAAAAAAAAAAAAAAAAAAAAAAGTGATGTACTTGAAAACTATACAACCTTATTCTGATAATCATGTTGACGAAAATTAGATAATAAATATATGAGAAGGTAAGTAACTCTGTGAAGTCTCTGATTTTTATTACTGTCCTCCTAGTATCTTAGCATGAACTTCATCCAGACTTTTGCAATGCCTGACAGCTACTCTCACAATAAGGGAAACATACCTGTAATGCGAGACTAGAGGAGTACACTCCAAATGTGACAGCTGATCTGAGTTGTTGAACAATGAAATCCTCAGCTGCCTGCCGTCCTTGAATGTCTTTGATACATGTCAGTGCCATCAGAGTCATGGCGGCTTCATCTGAAACACGTGTCGTTCAAAATATCATTGGGGCAAATACAAGTTTTCCATCATCAACGGAACCAAGAACCATATTCAGATCTGTAATTCCCGAGATCATCAGAGCACTATCATCACAAATTGAGATTTATTTTGCATTTTTATGGTTATAATTAAAGTAAAATCGATACGTATCTGAAAATATACACCAAAGTTTCAGAATAGTTAGAATAGTTTATACATACCAACACCGAAGGTGAAGTTTGTTGATGGGCTGCCGAGTAGTTTCTTAAAAGAATCATCTATGATTTCGTTTGCATTACAGAGTGCCAACACACCCCATGATAGGGCAAACTTTTGTCGTATGAAGTATTCCCTGTTTTGAAGCATATGTCGACTGAGAATGTAGACGAGGTTATGTCCGTAGAAATCATTTACATCATAGCAGGTCATCTGTATTGCGCCAATGTATTGCGCAAGTTTACCGTTGGACCATTTAGCGTCTTCAAGCATGTTATTGCTAGAAAAATTCAATAAAACATTTCTCTCGTCAAGTTATTGTGTTAGTGTTTCAACGGATCAATCTAACATGCTATATTAAACACAATGCAATCTAGAGACACATTCGATCATATCGGTATTTCTCTGTAACGAAACAAGTGACGACAGCTTTCCGTCAAGCTTAATGATAATGATATTATGAATAAACTAATGTTTATGTATAGCAATACTCCGGTATCCCCAATTTCACATGTCGAAGTTATTTCGATTTTCATTACCTTGCTCCGAAAATCATGATTGCAAGATGTTGGCAACTGAGAAAAATCACAACGCATGTTGACAAAAGATGCAGCCTGATTAAGATTATGGCTAAATGTGCTATAGTCATAATGATCTCATTGGGGAAAAAAAACATATTTCTTTGTGAGATATGACGTGTTGATACTTGTAAGTATGGATGATGATTCCATTTTTGTTGACTTTGTTCTCATTTTGGAACTTGACATTACTCACTCGGGGTAATATAACGGTCAATTTATTATTCTCAACATAACTGATCACCTATAATTCCCTCATAACTAACATAACGGATCATCTCTGGTTCTAGAGTCGCTAACATAACCGCCATTTTGTGTTTTCTAGTAACTAACATTAATGGCAGGCAATGGTTTTCCAGTAATTAACGTAGTGGTCAATCTATAATAATCTAGTAGCTAACATAGAGGGCAGTCTATGGTTCTCTAGTAGCTAACATAACGGGCAGGCTATAGTTCTCAAGTACCAAACATAACGGACAGTCTATATTTAACTAGTAACCAACATAATGGTCATCTAAAGCTCACTGGTTTTCTCATCATCAACACTCTACCTCCCTACTCACATACTTAACTGGTGTTACGTTCACTCATCTTCCAAGTAACTACTATCAGTGGTTTTACGATCATGCTATCTCCCGAATTACCTTTATAAAGGGTACATGGACGTCATGTTTAATAAATGTTAAAACATGTTTTATTGATTTTTTTCTTTTTTTTCATCGATTCCCGTATTCAATACCCTTTTTAAGTAAACACTAAAGCTACAATGTAAGATAACATATCAACTCTCATCCGATAAGTCTATAATACATTTTGCCGTTCAATAACCCTCAATATTCAGTATTAAAACAACAGTTCCCTAATTCCTGTATGTTCGACTAAAGTTAACATCGGAAAATAATGAGGTACAACTACGGTCAACAAATTAAAATTGCATATAACAGTATGATAATATGATGTAAGTGTGGAAGTAAAACACGCTATAAAATGATTACCACTGAAATTATTTGTATACATATTCTTTCTTGAAAGTCAACATGAAATTTTATCGTACCGTGATAATGCTGCTAAAAGTTCAATGTGCATGGCCTGAACACTGGCCACAGAGTCGGCATCCTCCTTCTGGTACCATGTGTCATCCGCCAGTGTCAGCCCTAGGATGGCTTCAGCATTTGAATATGAACCCCAACCCCAATTTCTACGGGAACTCAACAATTCTCTCTTACCAATCTCTATAGCTACCGCATTTGGATCAGATCCTTCGAATAAAAACGTGTTATTACTGCAATCATCAGGACATGACAGCTGATAACAGATTCTAAAACATGTACGCTCTTATTGAGGTTTTCTCAGTAACAAAGTATAATTATCTCCTCAGAGAATATATATGAGATAAATAGAACCGGATCACAAATCAATACTTCGTGATTCACTGCTACCTCTGGTTACCTCACAATCATATAAATTAGTCCAATTTATCTTATTGATGTAGGATATATTACAATGTTTATCATCGTCAACAGCGTTAAACAGCTTACCATGACAACGGTTTGAGTAAACCACAACCCAAATCAGAACGCTTAGCTGGTGCAGCAACATGATCAATTTAACTGCCACAGCTTTTATCGTAATGTACTGAACGAAGTGCCCTTTTGTCTACAGGAAGGCTGGTATTTTATCTATCTCCTAGTGCTAGAGATCCGACTGAGTTGGATCGTTGTAAAGAAATACAGTGTGTTACTTTTTTTATTTATTCGAATTCAACACCGTTATCAGAATGAAACAAAATTGCAATATCAATATACGACAAAAACTTGTGCATAAATTTAAATTAACACATTTGTTAATTCAAAGCAGTAATGCGTCATCAAGATGACTGTTCTTAAATCGCTATTTACCTATATCAGATGTGTGTGTATGGATTCCAGTAAAGAAATAAAACCTAAAATATATTATATTTTACTTTTATCTTTAATATCTGATATCCTTAGACTTTATATAGGGCATGTTCTTAAAAATGTGACGGGCTGTGAGCACACATACAATACAAATGCAGTGTTAGGCTGTGCTTATCTGTGTTACCTTAAGCCGCTTCAAATTGATAACGATTCTTAAAACATTTAGGTAGTTAAATAAAAATATATTAAGCATATTTATTGGATAAAATATTTTAAATGAAATAAGTTATACACACCTGTTAGCTTTTTGTCAGTTATCTTTATATAACGTGAAATGTATTTCTTTTATCCTGGACTGTTCAAGACATTGGTTATCTCGTCATTCTTGTTTACCACCTCGGTGATATAGTTGCTAGAAGTTCTAAAATAGTGTTGAAATACTCATGGAAACAAACTGTGCGCCTGTCTTGGCTGACAAAATTTTGTTTCATACGAGGCTAAATCCATTAGAGCTCCAGTCAGAACTGTTCACAAAAATCCTCACCAAATCTTCAACTTTCGCTTTGAGACATATTGATAATGTTTTGTCTTTCATCCTGATAAAACCATCAGCTTGATATTTCATACACTGAAACCAACTTGGACAGCTTTGCATGAAGCTATATTAAAAGATAACGATTTCGAGTACCATATTGCGAATTTCCCATTTGTATATAGCATGGTTAACAGTCTGCTTCCCCTAGCTTACGATATTTACATATGTTATATTTCGATATTCAATTGTACTCATGCATCACTAAATGAAAAACTTAAATTAAGATATGCAGGTTGATGAAGAGCAGACTGGCAAGTTATATGACCGGATACGGGCTGTTGGTAAGGTTGTTGTTTACTGTGATTTCGATTGAGAATATGCAAGGGCTTATTTTTATTGATAGATATTAACACGTCGGCTGTCGACGATGAAGCAGAAGACAAGTACCCTTCCGAGACTCATGGTCCTATTATTCTTGTACATTTTTCTATAGCTTTAGTCTTGTTCATCTATGTTCATATTTAAGGAAAATTAAGATGCCATTATTTCTTCTTTCTATTGATATTTAGTAATAAAATGTAATCGTTCGATAAATAAAATATTACAATGTGTTATGGTTATCATAATTAAAACATCACATAAAAGTATTGAAACCGTATCAAACATGTAAATGTTTGTGTAGATATAATAATATCCTAATACCTTTATAGACATCCATAAGAAGTAGTATATCTTCATACAAGACAAAATCAGCTCCACTCATATTACCAATTTGAGGACACAAAACAAACTATTTATATTCAATTGAAAGATGAATTTATTTTTCACGATAAATTGAAAACTTGTATTCCAAGACACAAAAGGAAGTTGATGTCAGTAACATATTTAAAACATTGATGAACGCAGAAGAAGATACTTCTAATAAATTTGTATGCTAGTTAAATCAAAGATAAATATTTACAACATTGGTGTCAGTTTGCAGGTTGTACCCTATATTTGAATTCAAAGATTCAAAATATACCAAAAGAAAATATTTGTAAATCGAAGATCTTCATTCTAAATTTCTGGATTCTTTTTTTAACAAAGTGAGACAGCAGAATTTATCACTATAAGCATGCCATTGAAAAAAATCAACATAAGACATATAATACCTACCAATACCAACAAAATGGTTCCTCCTCCCTTATTCACACCACATACAGGATATGCATGTAGTAATAATAAATCCTTTAAGTATTACTGAAATAATACTAGCATCTATATATATATATTTTTTTTTTTTTTTATCTAAAATCAACAATTGGAATATTCTTGCAGGAAAATTAGTTGATGATAACAGTATCATTATCCCAATGGAAATACAACGATGTATTGCCATCTCTTGACTAATAATCCTATAATCCTGTAAAAATACTATTCGACTTTTGATTACTCGGTGTTTCATTTGAATTTATTTACATTCTGTTCAAATATATATAGGTTTATCATGTGCAAAGACGGTAAAATAAAGAACTGATGAGATAAATGTGATGAAATCAGTGTTTAATTTCAAATTTCTCCGTGACTTTCCTCAAAAACACAAAGAAAAATGAACTTGGTACACTGACGAAAAGAAGAGGTAGAATCAAGGTTCATATCGGCATCTACAAGAAGGAAGGAAATCACTAGTGAAACCTTGAATATCAAGCCCTAATAAGGATATACATGTGTATATTGTAACTCTAACAGGGTGGATGGATGAAGAAGTCATTAAGCTGTGAGAACATTCCATAACTGTTTTACCGAACAGTGTCCTTCAAAACTTTTATTAAGCTGATAAATGTTGTGGAGTCGTTAGGGTTAAGAAAAAGGTACTAGATGAATTATACATGCATACCGAAAAATATAATTATATTCGGTGCTGACTTAGCCAAAATATATCACTCTGGTTTGGCTATCATTGTCCACATATTGTAAGATTATGTTATTCTCTGTCATTTCTGTGCTGTTTGACAATATGTATTGCCATTCAAATATGATAATTCAATCCTAATATATCAAGACTATTTTATTTTACAACACCAGACATTTAAGAACGAGCACATTTTTAAAAGTGTTCCGAATTCTTGAATTCATGTTGCATATTAACTAATTAATATAACCATGTTTTTGCTCTACTTTGTGTACTTTAATATGAATCTAACATTGTTGCAAAGATTTTTGACCCTTTATCATGATCAATAAATATGTGACCTTGACTGCAATGGATTTATGATCTTGATTCTACCATGTATATATGCTAAAGCAAACATATTACATATAAGCCTAGTACTTCCAATATGGAGAAATGTTTGAAACATTCACTTCAGATGGTTTGTGAGGTTGTCTTTTATTTATGTTAATTTATTTCAAAATTTGTTAAATTCATTTTCGGGATCGATCACAAAAATATTGTTGGTAAAAGCATTTTTGGAGTCAATCCCGAAAAGATTTCGGATTAATATAACTTTTAGAATTGATCCCAAAAGCAAGCTAAAAGTCCATACAATATGTGAATTTTTCGGGATCGATACCAAAACAGTACCTCATATGTGAGAAAATACAATAGCATTAATTCATGGTTTTGTAATTAAGGGGCTAAATACAAGGGTGAATTGCGAAAAATACACAACGAAGAGGAACACCACAATTATTTCCTCTTCTGGAAAAACTTTGCTTTAGTATGATTTCAACTGATGTCATTAACTGGAAATATCGTCCCACTTGTAACAGTTGAGTATATAAATACAGCAAATTTAATACCTTGTAAGAGTATCAGATTCATGTCTAGATTATGTAAACAGTGTGTTGTATTGTAACACTATGAGAATTCACTTCGAAAAGCATCAACTACATGTGCACGAATATATTAATCTGTCCGTGTCTTAACTGGTATATTGCTACGTTCAAATAATCACGTTTACAGGTCAAAACTTCTCTTGTAATATCTATCTCATGAGATATGAAATAGAGGTATATGTAAATACACCTATGCTTAAACGATTGCGTTTATCAGTGACTCGTGTTAACGAGGCGTACTGTTAGTGTATAGTATATACATAATAACGCCAGGCACTGGGGTGACCGTATACACTGCTAAATATAATTGGTAAGTATTTTGTATTAAAATAGATATATTCATGTTTACAATTGACAAGACCTAAAAGCTGCTTCCAATGGTTTTGAAATCTGTTCAGTTGGCATTTTATAAGCGTCGGATATCACATCCAGAACTTGTCACCAACTACATAGCTTTAAACATCTTACATGGCGGCCGCCATCGATGACAGAAGGCATTTGTTTTTTTCTAAATACCATGTATAACCCTTGATGTGTATTCTCGACCTTCTTTATTTCATTTTTCAAAGATGGATACTATTGTTAACACGTAAATTTTCAGGTAGGAAACGATGTTATCATGAAGATTTAAAAACAAGCCTTGAACTTTCAGGAAAACTCAGATTGCTGTTGGTGTGCTTTAAAGATGTCATTCAAATTGCCAATTGTCGATCTATCTCAGACTCAAAGTAATCGTGAATCATTAGCCAAGGTGATAGTGGACGCTCTTGAGAACACGGGATTCCTGTTTATAGACAACGTTGAAGGACTGGATTTTGACCTCTGGTACAAATGTTGTGAATGGTTCTTCCAGCAGCCTGAGGAATCAAAGAAAAAACTACTTCGGAACTTTTGGAACCCAGAAAGCAAGAATGTTTACCGTGGCTATTTCCCCGTTTTACCGAACGAACCAAGCAGAAAAGAAGGATTTGAGTTTGCGCGTGACGTGCCTCCGAATGATCCTACCGTCAGCCCTAACAACTGGTTCTACGAGAATTCTGTATGGCCCGAGGAAGATGGATCATTTCCATTCAAGGCCAACATGAGGGCACTCTATGAGAAGCTCCACGAAACTGCGTTAGAAATTTTGCGGCTCACGGCCATCGGACTGGGAATAGAAGAGGATAGTTTTACCCCTTTGTTCTCTGATAAGCCTTGCACGACTTTTCGAATAATGCATTATCCGCCTTGGGAAGGATCTCCACCTGAAAAGGCCCAGATCGAGAACGGTAAAGTTGTGATTACCCCAGAACATACAGATACTAATTTTCTTACTCTTCTGGCCACGTTTCATTACAAAGGACTCGAAGTCAAGATGCCAGATGGCTCCTGGGCGGAAGTCGCTCCTCGTCCGAAGAGTCTTGTTATGAACATAGGAGACACGTTCTCCAGAATGATGGGTGGGAGGCTAAAGGCTACTGCACATCGCGTCATAGACATCGGAATAGACCGGTATACTTCTCCGTTTTTCTTCACGCCCAGATATGACGCCGACATTGGCGTGAACTTCATGTCCAAGGCGACGGGACAGGGTCCTGACCATGTGTTTGAAAAATATGGTCCTTGGGTATTGAATATTATCAAAAATGTCAAGAAATACTTCGAATATCGTGTTTTACCGGATATTGATTGATGACTCGACATCAGCTACTGCAAACTTACCATCGTTATGTTCTACTTTGACTGTTATAATGTTGCCAGGGACACATATGTTGTGAAGATTTATTTCATATTCGAAACATTGCACTGTAATGTAGTGATGTTATTGATAAAGAAGCTTAGATATATCTACGCATCGATGAGCAACGTGAATAGGTGTTCGAGTCTTCCTCATTTTTCAATGGGTATCTAATTGTTCTGTGAAAAAGCATAAACCAAACGTCACTTCTCCGATGATGACGATAACTGCGAAATAGATCAACTGACATGTTTTGAGAACTTTGAAAAATACGCTCAAATGAAATAAATAAATGTTTTGATTACATTAAAAAGTGAAAATGATATCGGCCATTTCAGGCAAATTGAATTTTCTCACTCTAAAACATTTTGAAAATAAAATCGGAAATGTACAAGTTTGTAGCAATTGTTTATATTGAAGTAGAAAATGGAAGAAGTATGATGTATCCCCCACCTTCCCCTACCTTATGATTTGAGTTGGTGATAGACTCATATAATAACACTGGTAAGGTGTTACGTTAGTTTCTCGGCAGTTTAAATGTGTCATTCATTTGCTGCCTTAGACAGAAAACGACAGTATAACCATTTATCCACTAACAGGAGGCTAATTCTCGTTCTCATTTGAATTTTAGATTATTAATCTCTTTTCTTTCTTCTGAATGGAAAACTTCTGCACATGTAATTTCAAAGTTCAACAACGTTTCACCCTACACAACATGACCGTGTTTCAGTGTAGGAACAATGAAAGGAGGCAAAGGACCATGATTCAATACATATGAAACTAGAGATTTCAGCCTATTTAAGTATTATACAATATTACGTAATCAATAACTGCATGATAATGTGTTACTACACTTGTGTGTTACATCATTGCTGGTATGAAGATGTGCTGTTCAATAAGTATAGTAGATATTTGATGGTTTGAAGATGTTCTACCTCTAAATGTGTTAGATCTTTGTTGGTATGAAGATGTGCTACTTTATGTGTATTAGTAAATCTTTGAGAGTATGAAGATATGCTGTTCAATGTGTATAGTAGATCTTTGAGAGTATGAAAATGTTCTACCTATATGTGTGTTAGATTTTTGTTGGTATGAAGATGTGTTGTTCAGTGTGTATAGTAGATCTTTGATGGTATGAAGGTATGTTATTCATATGCGTGTTATTGTATGAAGATGTGATACTTCTTATAGCTGTTAGATCTTTGCTAGTATAATGTGTGAAAGATCTTTGCTGCTATCAATACGTGTATATAATGAACCACGCTTTATCTCATCGAAATATTTGATAATTGTTATCAGTTAAACAGGGGACTTGATTGCATCCTAGTTTTTAACCTTGTACGAAAAACACTTACCACTCACCTCGAAAAGAAGAACGACTGACGTCAAATAGTTGCGGTCCTGTAATCAATCTTGTGTATACATTACTTACAGCTTATGACATGGAGTGATTGAGGCCAGGCTATATATCACGTGTAAATATAAATTAGAGTTGATAACATTCTGTAGTTTTGGCCTAGCTAAAGGTAATATGGATACATGTTCAACTATTAATATTCATTAGTCGTGAACTAGTTATTCATCATCTGTATACATCGCTTACAGATAATGATGTCAAGTGGTTGTGTTTTACATCACTTACAGCTATTAGTATTCAGTATGTGTTATAGAACATCTGTATACATTACTCACAGCTATTAACGTTAAGTGGTTAGGCCATGTTATCGAGTGAATGTATGCAACACTTACTGACCTTCATTGGTTATAAACGTGCTATTCAGTATCTGAATATATCACTTACGGCATTGTACGGGTGTGATTATCCCGAATTCCTGCATGATGAGACTATATAAGACTGGAATAGGCGATGGATAGGTTGATGGGTCTTCTATCATTGTAAGGCCAGGAGGCGACAATATATATTTGTAAATCAACTTAAGTTTTCATTCGGTGACATTGTAAGAGTTGATTTTGCCTAAAAATTCCACAAGGAACTTTTGGTGATGCCGATTTCAATGAACAAATTTCCTTTATGACATATCAAAAAGTACTTTGTATCAATTTGCAGTAAATATATAAATACATATATCTTGATAGATCGAAGGGGGAGGGGCGATTTCTTCTCCTATTAAGACAATACGTGAATCATAACATCATAGCATTAAACACGCCAGATATATCCATATTTGGTTCATGTTACCCTCCATAGTGTATCGTCTTCTCAAATGGTTTCACCGTTAACATACACATAATTTGATATCAACTATTAGTACATTGATTTAAGTTGGTTGCCATAAGTTATAGGTCTCGTTCATTGCCTTCTGACTATAACAAATATGATTAACCTGATACATGCACAAAACATTATTGTACATTTTTTATATCGACAACTTATATTAATATCTAAGCCATAAATGGAACCATCATTAATTAAACGTATGTCTCGTGCATATATAAACAACACGTTCATGACCGAATAATCTTCTTAAAATAACTAAATTAATCCTGTGTAATTATGTAGAGAAAACGAATTAAGGTCAACGTCAAATTTAAGTCCTTAAATATAACGGTAGTTTTGTGACACAGTTTTTGCGAAGGATTTCTTGAAAGTTTTATCCGGGAAAGTGCATTTCTCCAAATAAGTATAAACAAGATGTTCTGTTAAATTCCGTTTGCTCTTTTATAAGAGTTAAAGAATTATTGTTTATATATAATATCTAAGTTATGTTAATGTATTCGGTATAGCATTATCATCTTTATCGGGTTAGACATGTACTGAAGTTCAGAAGTAAGTACCTGTGTACATACGACAAACAAGAAAATACGGACATGCCGATAAAATCTAAAGCAAAATATGAACAAAAGAAAGATTTACAAGGAGACTCCTGAACAAGTACAAGGAGAATAAGACCAACATTAACACTAAAATTTACGCGTGAGTGATATAACTGGAAAAGATAATAATATTTATAATTAATTCATTGATCATACATTTCTGTTTCTATGCTTACATTTGAAGCTGACGAAGTTGTACCCACGGACACGTATAATATAAATCTGATCATCGTCCATCGGTGCAGATTTTGGATGTTCCATCTTAAAAGCAATTTCAAAATAAATCTTACAACTATCCCACGGTAAATTCATTTTTCAACACACGAAAGTCCTAAGTAGTTTCCTTTTTTAACTGACAAATTCCCCTATCTTATATAAGATTGGGTAGATACAATCCATGAAGGTATTTGTAACGATTAAGAAACAACAGCAGAAAAAACGAAGAGATAAATGTTTATTATACATAATATTTCTTCCTTCAAGAAATATGATTGTAAATATAACAAATTCACAAGAAAATTCAAAATTTCGTCAAACGAAAGATGAAGGTATCTCCGTTTTTGGGAACCGTCCGACTGACTCCTGAAAAAAGGACGTTCTTTAATAACAGGCCAGCTTTCTTATATGCAACGTGTAGTAAGAAAAAAGGAAAATAGTATAAAAGTTGACAAAATAATTCTATGGAGTATTTGAAAAAATGTAGAGTTCATTTTCTAAAAATGATAGGACGCGGTATCATTTGTAGTTTTCGCCCCTAGATTTATTCCTGTCATACCAATAAACAAACAAGAATATTTATTTTGACATTATTACACGAATCAAAATGCCAAATACTGAGTGACATAGTGGATTCCAATGGCTAAACAAATATAACATGTCTTAATGACTTGCCCAGTTCAGTTAATAAGTACCAATGTGAATGATGAAGATAATAAAATGTAATATTACGTTGGAATACATTAAACACTTGAATTATGCCCTTTGTTCGGTAAAAGATTGTACAAGACTCACTCCTGAATTGCATATTTCAATACAATTTAGAATAAGACAGCAGAGCCAAATTATTAATTAAATTGCGTCATACAGTTGTTTCGTCCTTCTATAACTTGTTGGTGATGCTAAGGACCTAACTTTTGACTAAGACGGAGGGAATCCAAAACTGATAAACAGAACTGATAAAATCTTAATGCGGAGGAGTTACATAAAACATTCACATTAGTAAATGAAATTTAAAGAAAAAAACTACTGTGTACAAGGTTTCGAGCCACAAAGCTGATAACAAAAATGAAATAAAGCGAATATTTTATACTACAGAAAATATTTAAATATAAGCATTAGTCTAGGAAACACCACAAGCGTATTACCGTACTCGTAACTCTACTTATCCAATCAAATACAGATGACCCGAAAATGTGAGAAAGTACTCGTGACTCTAAGTAATCAGGTACTGGTAATTCTACAACC
The DNA here is from genome assembly GCF_031769215.1 of Ylistrum balloti. Classification (NCBI taxonomy): domain Eukaryota; kingdom Metazoa; phylum Mollusca; class Bivalvia; order Pectinida; family Pectinidae; genus Ylistrum; species Ylistrum balloti. The sequence continues at coordinate 80,955 of NW_026782199.1, forward strand.
TTTTTATTTACACTTCACCCTACAAACCTAATACGTAACGGTAACTCTACAGCCTTTATAATTGCTCTTCACTTTAGAAACCTAATAAGTACTGGTAATCCTACAGCCTTTTTATTTGCTCTTCAATCTACAAACCGAATAAGTACTGGTAATCCTACAGCCTTTATATTTACTCTTCACTTTACAAACTTAATAAGTTATGGTAACTCTACAACCTTTATATTTACTCTTGACTCTACAAACTAAATAAGTAATGGTAACTCTACAACCTTTATATTTACTCTTCACTTTACAAACTTAATAAGTTATGGTAACTCTACAACCTTTATATTTACTCTTCACTTTACAAACTAAATAAGTACTGGTAACTCTACAACCTTTATATTTGCTCTTGACTCTACAAACCTAATAAGTAATGGTAACTCTACAACCTTTATATTTACTCTTGACTCTACTAACCTAATAAGTAATGGTAACTCTACAACCTTTATATTTACTCTTGACTCTACTAACCTAATAAGTAATGGTAACTCTGCAACCTTTTATTTACTTTTCACTCTTTAAACCTAATAAGTAACTCTACACTTCTTTCATGGATTCGTGTGATGTATATCTCTGAAGTATTCGTGACTAATGAAGTACCGAGCAGGTAGCTCTTCAATCTTTATTAAGTACAGGTAACATCAAAAACCTTATAAAGCACATATTAAGCTAAGAATATATTTTGCTTCCTGAATTAAACTGCATCGTACATATTTTTGTCCTTCTAGGACTCGTCAGTGATCAAAAGAAATGTAAAAACTGTAAGGTCTATACTACAGCCAATATCGTAACTTTCATATATCTGTTAATTTTAGAAGCACGTCAAATGCATGTATAAGTTATGAAAAATACCACTAATCGACTGAATTGAAAGCTGGCTTGCATGATAATCGTGGCAGGACTGTGAAAACTTACAGGGAACGTTTCAAGTCGTAAGTAGACATGGACAGATGTGAAAATGTACGAGATGTAATCATGTTACCCTACATTTAAAGAGTGTCAAGTTTAGTATTAAAAGAAGTGTGATAACGAAGCAATATTTTAGAAATGTAAATTGGAATAGTGGATTACAGAAAACCTTGTGTCCACGACGACTTTGGACAGAAGATGATAAAGATTCTATAAGTAACAAATATTTATTTGATAATAAAATAAATTATGTAAGAAACTCCGGATAAATTCCGGATAAACGTTGACAGGTTAAAATATACATTAAATGTTTATAATTAATACAGTGGAATATGATAGGAATCAAAATGCATTATGTAGCTGTCCTTCTTTTCCTCGCCAGGGATACTAAGAGACTAAAGTTTAAAATCTCGTGGGCAACCGAGGAAAATCAAACTGATCGATATAATGTCACAATACAGATATGGAGGCTTACTAGCCCTATATATATTTATTTGTAGCTGTGACTTACCGTCAGTTAGAGGTACACCGGAAGCGTCCTCTACCTTCCAGAATATTTTATTGGCAATGTCTTGGGTCATTCCGTTTATTGAGGTGATGGACCGTCCAAATGAGGTTTGTAGGGACTTAAACCTGCAGATGCAAGACATTTTTGAGACATTAACGACGTAATGTTCTTTAATCGATTTATCCTGCCACTTTTGTACGTTTCTTGAAGCACCACACGCCAACATGTCGTTAACTAATCGGTGGCAGTGAAGTATGCTGTATGTGGTAATAAGCTTGACATGAAAACAAATCTTAACAAGTGTCTCTTCCATTAATAAGTGAATTCAAGCACCAAATGTTAAGCCATTGCATTCTTTTTCTCAGCATTGTTTAGTTTTATTTTCATCTTCTGCCTATTAACAAAACAATATTACAAACAATCTACCTAAACCTCCTAGATTGTTTCTGTAGGTCCTGCAATGCAGTGAGGAGATTCGATCCCTTCATGGCCTTAACTTTCCATGTGCCGGTAGTGTTACTTATAATGTCATCAGTCACTTTAATCTTTACAGTAATTTTGGCTGCTGACTTCGGTACACGTTTACCTAAAAAAATACATTGGGAAAAACCGAAAGTATTAGAGCAAGATAAGATTCTGAAGGATACCAAGCTTTACTCTATTTTGTTTTCAAACACTTCAAATTGTGGATTTTATATTATGTTTATTATTATCACTACATGCTAACTGGTAATAAGTAAGTATATACATTAACAATGAATAACTGAGTCATTAGTTAATAAAAAAATCCGTGTTTATTGAAGATTTACAAAATCACACTACAACATGTTAGCTAAGTTCAGCCTTTTTATAAGATATCGACATTTTTTATAACTGATAAAGTGGAAATGTAACAAACAATCCAATGATTTCTGATAAACGAATTTTTACATATATATATTATTCATATATTCTGGTAATATTGATATTGATCAAACTTAACTCATCATCAAAAATTTGATAATATTCCTTGTAAATCAAACGTTTATTTAACGTTTGTTGAAGGGCTATAAATCCATACAGCTTGAAAACGATTATATAGGGCGTTTTTGCGGCATGAAAACAATGTTCATTGTTCTCGTGTGATCAGATCATCTAATTTGTCGCTACAGTCATTACAATAAAACTTTTGTAAATTCTTATCTAATTAGCATTTAGTGTTCAAATTATACGTTTGGTATAACTGTAGATCTTTCTTTGTTTCATGAGTTTTTCGCACGACCAACATGATACTATGATTTGTATAAATGTTTTATATTTTTGTAAATCCTAAGGAGAATAAGAAATTCATAGAAATAATCACTTACCTTTCTTTGGGCAAACGACTTTACTTGCATCTAGGTAGGATTTTCTAGCTAACGCCGGAAGGACAATGGAGGCAGCCCCAGGGAGTTCCAGTAAGGTACTTCCCATTATAGCTTGTTGAAAATTGATATGTTCGTTAATATAGTCATACAATGCAGTATTATGTTATGAACGTTGTATCACCAGAACTATGTTAAAGCAACGAAGTCACTGGTATGGTTAACAAAAGTGAATACTACTATCATATGCATACAGGTTGATTTGATGTTAATATGTCATATTGTCATCCTGGACTACTTAGAAGCAAACACCAGTTTACATATCTAAACTGAAAACAAAAAAAAGGTCGTATGTACCAAGGGCTGCTGTCCGTAGAAGTAGTTAAATGTTACTATATTTTGAAACTGTGCAAACCGACTTCTGTTAATGCCCACGCCCGATGACACAAAATGAATTGATATCATCATTGTTAATTTAGATAATTAGTTTTTTCTAATTCTGAGAGATTGCATTGTAAATATGAAAAATTTGTTCATAAATATCTTTAAATACTCGCAGAATAGCGCGGAATAAAACAAAAAACAAACAGAAAAATAATGACACATTATTAATTTCCAAACCCAATGAGGTGTTAAACTTTTTAGACAACCTATAAATGTATTTAATCCTTTCATTACCTCCTCTGAGATCCGACCGTGCGATATCTATGATGTCATCCACTTTTTCTGTTTCAGCTGCTGTTAGCGCCTAGGTTAACAAAAATATTATACAAATCACGTTCCTCTATCGATTAAAAAATCAATATGTAGACATACAAATATAGATATCAAAAGTATAAGTAATTCAGTCTTCCAATCTTAATTAGTCTCGTATAATCAAATAAGTCTTACAGAGCTAAACTTGTCTGGTATAATCAAATAAGTCTTACAGAGCTAAACTTGTCTGGTATAATCAATGCAGTCTTACAGAGCTAAACTTGTCTGGTATAATCAATGCAGTCTTACAGAGCTAAACTTGTCTGGTATAATCAAATAAGTCTTACAGAGCTAAACTTGTCTGGTATAATCAAATAAGTCTTACAGAGCTAAACTTGTCTGGTATAATCAATGCAGTCTTACAAAGCTAAACTTGTCTGGTATAATCAAATAAGCCTTACGGAGCTTAATAAGTCTGGTATAATCAATGCAGTCTTACAAAGCTAAACTATTCTGGTATAATCGGAGCAGTCTTTTATAATTAAAACAAGAGCTTAACTAGTCCGTAATAAACAGTTTATCAAGCAGTCTTAAAGAGACTAACTATTCTGGTACAATCAAAACAGTCTTACACAACTTGATAAAGCAACATAGAATTACCTATGTATTCTAGCATCACTAAGGTAAGTAGCATCGAATTGTTTAGGCATTTGAAGGAGTTATAAAGGTGGTGTAATACGATATATATTAAATGCAAACTGTACGATAGCTAATACTGTCACGCAGAAACATAGATTTCATAGATATTTCTCTTGGTATATAAAAATTAACAACAGTTTTAGCGGCCTTGACGGTCACCTGAGATAAGCCATTACTGAGTATAAAGGTTAAAGGAAAGTAGCTATTAAGTGTCATGAAAAAGAAATCGTAATATTGATGATAGTAAACCAGTGTAAATCCATGCATACCATCAAAAATATCATCATATACTAATATTTCTTACAAAATTATTTCCAGAAGGAAATAAACAATGTTATGGTCATTTTTTTTCTATAAAAATTGTAGTAAAGTTAACTTCCTCTTCAGGAAAAATGTGAGCCATATTGGCAACAAGAGCATTTGATTCGACCATATCTGGGTGTTGAGAAGATTTTTGAAATTTAATGAATTGGACCCATTTTCGCCCTGCCTAACAATCCCTTGGGATTAGTCACAAACAGTTTATTCATTCCATAAAGCCGTTATCTTTCATTCATAATTCTAACCAAGTTTGGAATATTTCCAATGATAATTAAACGAATGATACTAAAAAATCTATTTTCCTATATAAACTTTGATAAAATATACCCCCATCTATGAACAACTTATATTTCTACTATATCTGGGTACTTAGGTCGTCAGACCGCTATGGGGTGTAGATCACATAATTCACTTTTTGTTTCATCTTAGGCCTGGCAAAGTTTCTGCACAATTTCATAGAAACAGAAAAAAGGAAGTCGAAAATGTTAAATTGTTTAGATACACACGACGCACGAAGCTGGATGAAGGTGATCGCATTAGGTCACCATGAAACTTTGGGGGTTCTTTTTTTTTTTTTTTTTTTTTTTTTGTTCTTTTTTTGTTTTTTTGTATTACTTCTCTATGCAATAAAACAATGGTCTGGTTTGATCAGATCTAGTCTGATTGGTCTGGGCTTCTTGGTTGGATCCCAAAGTTTGGTCTGATATGATCGCGTACTCTTAGTTCATTGATTTTTTTACACAATGTATCAATACATCATGTTTTTCATGTTGCTTGATATATTATCAATCAGTGAAATTACTTCATTGTAAAGTTTTTAATCGATGCAGCCGTTGTCCAAATCATTTAAAGTTAGCTGGTAATGAATTTAAATGTTTGTACATTGGTTGAAAGAGTGGAGGACAGCAACAAACAATCTTACCAATTATCATGGTACCTTACGTTGACACCGTACAACAATACCACGAGTGGAATGGTATCCATTTACCGATATTGAATGATTTCATTTCGTAAAACGCCTGATGATATTAACCAGTAAATCTCAACTAGTTAATTTTTGTGAAATAGAAATATATGATCTTCATAAAATCCAGGTAAACAAAACTTGTCCATTGAAGTTGATCTAACTTCCATTGTGCTCAGTTCCTTCCATATGTTATAAATATCATTATCATGATTAAAGTAGTATTTATATAACAATTCAAATTTCTATGTTAATGACAATGACAACTGATCTATGCTTAAGTTATACAAGGTTTATCTGTCGACATTTACACTAAGTCAAATCCAATTCGTCTGCTCATAGGCCGTCAACGAAATATATGCATATGCGCGTTTGAGAAAAAAATCCTCTGTCTTTATTCGGAAATGTTAATGATCGGCATTGAATATAGAGCGAGTACTCTCGCTCATAACATAATGAAGGATTAATAATAAATTCCTAAAGCTGCAAGTCAAATGTTTTATTTAAAAAATAGTAAAAAGAGGTAAGATATAATGCATTAGATCCGAGACCAGACCAGGACAACATCTGGCACCAGACCAATGCGACTAAACCAGACCAGGACAAAATCTGGCACCAAACCAATGCGACCAAACCAGACCAGGACAACATCTGGCACCAGACCAATGCGACCAAACCAGATCAGGACAAAATCTGGCACCAGACCAATGCGACCAAACCAGACCAGGACAACATCTGGCACCAGACCAATGCGACCAAACCAGACCAGGACAAAATCTGGCACCAGACCAATGCGACCAAACCAGATCAGGACAAAATCCGGCACCAGACCAATGCGACCAAACCAGACCAGGACAAAATCTGGCACCAGACCAATGCGACCAAACCAGACCAGGACAAAATCCGGCACCAGACCAATGCTACCAAACCAGACCAGGACAAAATCTGGCACCAGACCAATGCTACCAAACCAGATCAGGACAAAATCCGGCACCAGACCAATGCGACCAAACCAGATCAGGACAAAATCCGGCACCAGACCAATGCGACCAAACCAGACCAGGACAAAATCTGGCACCAGACCAATGCGACCAAACCAGATCAGGACAAAATCCGGCACCAGACCAATGCTACCAAACCAGATCATGTATATCATAATGAAATAATTATCCGTTTCAGCCGGACATGCTTCCTTTCCAAAAAAAAAAAAAAAAAAGCAATTTTTTTTTACATTTACCATCCTGAAACTGCGTTTATATGTTTGGGTAGATTTTTTCTATAACATCATGGATGTCATTCAGCTGTCAGGGCATCAATTAATCACCACAACCATTGTGTATACAAAATATGTTAACCATAAAAGGATTAAAGTCTTAACGCGTAATGATTGGCTGATACGATACATTTTGGCCAGAAAAGCTCGTAAAAGGTAAATTTTGTAATTTTCCATTTATCAATTTATTGCTTTGAAGATAATTAATTCGTTTAATACATGTTTCCATTTGTAAAATATTTTTCCCCTCATGATAAAATATGATTATCACACACTCTTCATTCCTAGGCTACCTTACCTGTACTACAAGACCTTTTGTAAACTCGTTATATTGTGACATATTCGCTCTCATTTCATCAACTATGAATTGCTCAGCTGACGATTTAGCGTCTGTTTCGTTCAAACATGTTGTTGCCATTAAAAGCATGGATGCCTCATCTATGGAGAAACAGCGACAAACTTTGCTTGCAAAACATTACAATTTCAATTTTCTAGCCAAAAAAAAAAGAAAGAAAAAAATACATATATATATATATATTACGTGCTTGGATAACCAAACAATGTTGGCACGAAAATTAGCTTTCTTCTCCAATGCATACTGAAAAGCACATTAAAAACACATCTACATTAACATTTCACGGTAGATAAATGGCTTTCAGACATTTATTGCTCCCATGCATTATCTAGACACACTCCTCATAACAGAAAACACCAAATGATTACTTTTCTACAATGAAAAGTTTAGCAATATGCTTTTACATTAGATGTAAGATATTGTAAGAACGTTAGATTAATGCTATTCCATGTTATTAAAGTTATTTTGAATATAAGATTTTCGCAAAAAAATGAAATCTTTAAATCCTACACGTTTGAACTAGATAACCATACGTACGTTTTTAAGCCGTTACTTACATACTTTGTACTTACCAACCCCGAACTTATACTCCCCCGGATGATCATTGATAATTTCCAATGACGTATTGTCAATTTTCTTGTTGTTATTACATAGTGCAATAACGACCCAGGAAAGGGCAAATCTGTTCTCTCGGAAATCGTCTACCGATATAGTCAGATGCCCAGTCAAACGCCTCAGGAGATTATGTCGGAAGAATTTAGATGGATTGTGGCATAATAGTTGTAGCGCGGTCACGTACTGGGCTAACTTTCCCTTTGACCATCGTTCATCAGTAAGCCTCTTGTCTCTGACAAACCAAAAAGCATGAAATTGAATATTCATGTACTTGCTGTGAATATAGGAGTATTTCTTTCTGACAAATACATTTTGAAATTAGAATCTTCCATGTTATCATATTTTACCACTCTTTGCTCTCTTCAATAAGGCCTTTTCTTACAATTTTTAGAATGACTTAATTCAACATTTATCATTGCTGTTGTCACAATATACAATACTTTTCGTTGCAGTTGAAACAAATGAATCTTGAAATCTTACATGGATAACTGCGCAAGGAGTTCCATTTTCATTTCCTGTATAGAAATGTAGGTTGCTGCATTGTTCTTTTGGAACCAACGGGGATTAGCCAAAGTTAGACCTAGTATAGCCTCGGCGTTAGTGCGTGGACCCCACTTCCAATCTGTACGAGCTCTGAGAAGTTGGTATGATCCTGTCTGGATAGCGGCTAAATCTATGTCAAATAAATGTGTTCTCATGAAATGTTAAAATTTGTAGATATAGAGAAAAGGTATCAAAATGTAAACGTTTGATCGAATATCAACCAAAGATAAACGAATAACCATTTAAACTTCAAATCATAAAAATATAAATGATGTTGTACGTTAATGAATAATCTCAGCCATAAGTGAGTTCATTTTTGCTAAATGTGTAAGGTATGATTTATATCAGTCATACATACAAACATACGCCAAATTCCTTTTTTTTTCAAATTGTTCCGCTGAACTTAGCTTCATGTGTTCCAAGAAATAACTTCTTGTGGTATGTTGTAAATATGTCTAGATGTCTTTGTGTCATCTACACAATTATGTATACAATGTCACTCCTGATTTACATAACCTACAGATACGAGAAATTGTCGAATTATCTGAGGGACACTCGCTTTCTCAAAGTATGACAAGAAGACGACAATTATCTACACAACATCAAAATAATATAAAACACAAGGTACATTAATTATGTAGATTTGGCTCACTCGTCATATCTAGATGGCATCGCATGACTGCAGATACACATCACTACTTAAAGATAGCTGACATAATCGAAAAGAACAATATCAGAAAAACGTGAGTAACATGATGGAGTAAGTCGCTTTGGCTTGGCTTTCAAGAATATCATTTTATGACAAACATATACATGCTAATTTCTCCTGTTCTCCCACATAAAATGAATATACGTTGTTGTCCACGTATTGTTTGAGCGAAAGCGTAGCCTAGGTCATCTCATTATTAAAATTAGACTGTTCTTTTCAGCGAGAAACATTTGTCAAGTGATGTCTTGTTTTCATTACGTAACGTCCCACATGGCTCATTTGTTGATGTTTGAAATACAAGAGAAGTGTACTGAAATATACTGAAGGCAGACAAAATGTATTGAAATTTATTAATATTCAATATTAGATAGAAGTGACCAGCGATAAGTGGCTTTTATCGTATGGACTTAATAACTTATGCCAACCATTTCGATTTTATCACTAATTGTTCCTAGTAATTATTAAACATGTGACATACAATATCGTAATTACCTATATCGTGAATATTTCTTTTAACAAAAATTATATTTATAGAAGCATACCTATGACGTGTTCCCTTCTGTAGAACGGTAAGGTATGACCCCTATTTGCACCAGCTCTATTGGTAAATGACATAGCTGAAAATAAAGATATTTGAAACTATTAACCTCACTCAATGTTTAGATATTTGTAAGTGATACAAAAACATTTCCTGGTGCCATTTTTCAGTCAAATTTCCGTTTTTAATGAAAAGTCTGAACAAAACAAGCGCGGGGTCAAAAGACACTTCAGAATATAGTTATGATGACACGTTTAGTTTGTAAAATTAGTTCTTGATAAAGCCTTATATGGAAGTAAATATACCTACCTCCACCAAAAATTTGGAGAGCGAGCAATACCGAGGTTAACCTTATCATGTTTCCTGGTGTATCTTCTTTGAAATAACGAGAACGAGGTAATTTCATGTAAAGCAATATGTTACTCCTCCATCAGCGCCGATCGTCTCATGCCTGTACGATATCTACATATATATGACCACCTTCCCCTTGTATTACGTCACTTCAATGTTGTTGTAAGTCTGTTAGGCTCCTTACATATTTACATTTGTATCATGTTTATGTATGGGTTATTTCATGATAGAAGATACGTACCAGATAACCCAGTTCATTACGTGTTCCTTTACCAAACAGGATCGGAAGATGGTCAAAGAATTTATTCCTACGAAATAGGTTGTGTTGTCTTTTGTTTCCTTTGTTTGCCCGATTCCTCCGTGACAGTATTTGTCTGCATTTGCGATGGTGTTTTTCTCTTTTAAAGTTTGTGTTCTTAACTTCCGCTTGACTGTACAAAACGTTATGATAAGGTTTACCCCAGACTAAGCAGTGTGACCAAAAGCAAAACCAGACTTAATATATTCTTATCAATATCAAATAATGTATCAATCCAAATGCATCATTTCGATGACGAATTCAGCAACGGTTTTCCAGTATTCTAATAAAGTTTAAAATATGAATGAGTTACTGGAGATTGTGTTTTCACTCATAGACCCTGTCTTTGTCTGAACCATTTCTCTTATAAAATTTTCAATTCTGGTAAAAATCGTGCCATATTTTTGTTTTCTTGGAAGCTCCAGCTCTATTTACTTCTGAAATAACGTACCACCAATTTAATTATCCGGTACCTATACTGGTTCTGCTGGTAACCAATACCGGCGCTATCAGTAACCGACATCGGATTCCAAAGTTATTAATGCTATTTAATGCAATTTACTTTGTAGACTAATCTCCACTATTCAGTAAAACAAATATATTTGGTCATTTGGTTAAACACCAAGAGTTTCGAGTTATGTTTATTGTACCAATACTGGTACTGTTGGTTACCGATACCGGTTCACCCGTGTTACCAATACCGGTTAACCTGTGCTACCATCATTGGTATGTTCCAACCACATTAATTGATTATTTTGGAATGTATATTTCCATACCATTCTGGTGTTTTTTCTGTTTTTTTTTTTTTTTTTAAACAACCATGACAGTTATTGCGCGACTAAGTTAGTTTGGTTTCTCGATCGCGGGCTCAAGCTCCGTCAACTGCTCAAACCTTTATTTATACGTGTATAGTGGCAACGACCGCGCAACAGAAGAGTTCCAGTTCTCTCTGTTCTGATCCAGCGTCTCTTGTATGTAAAAACAAATGAAAATAACCGTCGGCAACTCTTATAACAACATTAATTCCTAACGAATGTTCAGATAAACTTCTCTTGTATGTGAAATTGCTATAATTTCTCAGGAAATGAGTTATTTCACCTCGTACTTTGCTCGAAGCGGTTAGGTGAATGGACTATGTGCCTGTGGGAACTGGCGCACAGCCAGTCTGATTAACACATTCAGGTTGTATATGACTTTATTTACCAAATGTATTTTGATTATACTTGACAAATGTAATGCGGGTTAATCATATTACCCAGTGTTTATCATTGGTTGACGTATTGGCAAGTCTTGCTTGGTTAGGTGTGGTTTATAAACCAATCGTGATTGTTGCTATGTTATTGTATTTTTATAACGTACGTTTCGGTGCAATCAGAATATATATTCTTACAATATTTCGACATTTAAGTGTATTCCACATATACTGTTGAATAGTTAAAGAATCTGATGACCAAGATTTATATGGCGGAAGTCGTCGATGAAGTAAAAGACGTTTACTCTTCCGGAAAACCTGGTCTTATTCTCCTTGTACTTTTTCAGGAATATCAGTTTTAATCTTTATTTTGTTCATACCTAGTTCTATTAGATTTAAATTTTAATTGATTTTTTGTTATTAAGCGTTCGGTTTTGGTATGTTGTACGCACTATCGTGTTGATACAAGACTCGTTGTCGTATGTACAGAAACAGGCTGTGAGCCTAATCTACTTTATCTTGTAATAGTATCTTGAAAGAGAGTGTTTACTTAACCCTTTGTTTTCTGTTCAAATACTTTCGACTGCTGGAGTGCGCTGTCGTACTTGGAAATCCAGGATCTGTTTTATGGCAATTCATTCTAAGAAAGCCATGTCTTTGTTGATAGTAATTTTATCATAATTTTATGTAATTATGTCAATAAGCATGATCAAGTTCGACTATGTCATAAAATATATTTAGGTGACAATCGTTATTAATATCGTCATGGGTACAGAGGTCTAAGGAAGTTTTAGTATAGATATTTCGTTCATCTTCCAAGACACACGGCAAAACAGTCGCCACTTAGTACTAATAATCTAACAGGATATCTTTAAAGAGCTGTCTTTATTTTCAAAGAGAGATAACTGCGAATTGCATAATACTTATTTGTAAGCATATATAACGCTGATTTGAACACAAAGTAGCTTCGTCTGGAAAACAGATAACTATACTGGATCTATAGAGAAAGGAGTAAAATACCAGACTTATTAACATATGGAGCTGAAACTGTAACTAACTTTATCAGATGCCATCACAAATCAGCCGATATTCGAAATGCGATCTAGGTCTCATTTTTTTTATTTTTAAATGTCAGCTTATATCTCGAATGTTCTGTTTATTATTATTATTATTTTTTTTTTTTTTTTTTTTTGCTTTTACTTCTTAGATCCAAACTTCTCCCCGAACATTCAGTTTTACCTTAAGACACAAAATGACACCCATAGACCCGTAACTGCGATATATATGGCCTCAATTTGAAGGGGAATTTGAAAGTTGATTTTCCTCAAGGTATCATACTTAGCAAGGGCGTCAAAGAAATTTTGAGGGTTAAGAAACCTTTATATTTCCTTTCAACCGGACTATAAATTATTTATATATTCTATCAAAATCAAACACACTTCCTGAATTAAAACTAGCATTATCTAATAAACAACGATGTAACGAAAATCTAGTAATGGTGACAAGGTTCACTTGTCCGGTTTGGTATGATTGGAAGTTCAGTTCTTGCCGGTTTCTTTTAGAAGTTCTCAGAAAGAGGTCAGTGAAACATTGGTTGTTTTTCTTTATAGTCTATGGGTCTTTATTTTATCAAATGACATCGATTCCTATGTGTTGTACAATAACATAAATTTCCCCATTGTTTGTCTGTCGATGGCATAAACAAACGGGAGATAACTAGGATGGAACAGGGCGGAAATGAAACACGTGCTGCATGGAAATGTCGGCAGGGAAGCAATGTTTTATCTGCGGGCAGATGATGTTTTTAACCAAACAGTAACACTTTTACATTATACCATTTTGTTATTCATCATTGGGCTATACATGTATATATACTCAACAAAAAAAGAAAGGTTAAAATGTTTCCTTGGCAAATACCTGTAAATGAGTGAAAACAAAATGACGTTTGTGCAATATTAGAAAATGGTAATGTTTTACATTACAAAATCCAAGGGGGTTACCAAAATCATTCAAGCGTGAAAGTCTGTATTAGCGAAAGAGCTGCACGAGGTTTTCTGCTACTAACTTGTAGCTTCGCTTGAATTTCATAAACATTCAAACTGACAACTGTTCCTTAGATCCTTAGGACTTAGAAATCACCGAATCTTGCTATCTATCAACTTATCATTATGCCCCAGCTGTCACAAGTACAGATAGAAAGGGCTGCAGGCATGATCCAGGCTGGGGAGTCTCGCCGTCGAGTTGCACATCATTTTGGTTGTAGTGTTAAGACATTTTGCCAGTTGGTAAGTCGTTTAAACCAAACTGGGTCAACATCCGATGGTCCCCGAAGCGGCCGACCCCGTAAAACCACCGCCAGGGATGACCGTCGTATACGATTGATACACTTGCGCAATCGATTCGTTACCACAGTAGAGACTACAAGGACATTGTTTGGGCGTCGTGTGTCTCCCCAAACAGTCCGCAACAGGTTGGGGGCCTACCAATTGAAAGCGCGGCGTCCTTACACTGGACCCAATTTGTTGCGACGTCTCCCTAATAATCGGCGTAACTGGACCCGTGTTCACCGTCGTTGGGCTTTACGACAATGGAACAATGTTCTGTTTTCAAATGAGTCCAGGTTTTGTCTGCAACACGGTGACGGGAGGCGCAGAGTGTGGAGGCGACAAGGGGAGCGTTTTGCGAACTGCTGCGTCGCAGAACGGGACTGCTTTGGCGGCGGGAGTGGAATGGTTTGGGGTGGTATTTGTCCGGGGGGGGGGGGAGGTTGGGTTGGGGACTCGTACCAGGCTTGTTGTGTTAAATGCCAATTTAACCGACATTCGATATCGGGACGAAATTTTAAAGACCAGTGGTTCTGCCATTCTTAAGACGCCATGGTGTTGGCGCCATTTTTCAACAGGATAACGCACCAGCGCATACCAGTCGCGTCAGCAGGTGTTAGATTGGCCATCTAAATCACCTTATTTGTCACCGATTGAGCATGTCTGGGACGTTCTTGGGCGACGCGTGAGAGAACATCAAAATCAGCCGTCAAACTTGCAGGAGCTGGCCCAAGCCTTGATCGCTGAATGGAACAACATCTCTCCTTAAATTATCAGCCGGTTTACGAGTTTCATGCGACGACGCGGCAATGCTGTTTACTTCGCAAACGGTGGCCATACCCATTACTAATGGTGTTCCCTTTGAAATTGACCCCAGAGTCCTTTACAGTCGAATAAAATCAACTGAACGCAAAGTTTTATAATGAACCATGACTGCAGTTTTATCAGAATTGATCAATTACTTTATTCGTACATGATTGGTAAGGATTTATGAAGGGGTTAATTAATTAATCACAGAATAAAGTAGTGTTACCTTTCTTTTTTTGTTTAGTATATATAATGCAAAATGCTAGCTTAACTTTTTCTTGTGTGTTTTTCAACAATTTTCTTAATAAACATATATATATATATATATATATATTACTGATAAATGACCTCTCGGTGCCTTTTTACAATTGATATTAATATCATGAAATCCTATTTGGCTCAGAAGGATGCTATGTTGTGAAAGAAGGGGTAAGATACATACAAGAAGGTACTTACGGGCCATCGATAATGAAAGTAATTAAGACTCGTATAATTACTTAATGGTATTCCGTTTCCAGCGAATCAGAAAAGAAGATTATCTTTCACAACGACGAAACTCTTTAAAAACAGTTAAAACGTTCTCTCCACTCTAATCCGACTGAACTGTCTTTATTGTTACAGAAAGTTTACGAATAAAATAGAACTTCAAGCTGTAAATACAATCTTTTATTTCTATAAGTAGACATAATGTAGATATTTATACAGAATGTCTTCGATTAGAAAGCAGAAAACTATAAACGATATCAAGAGAACGGTGTAAAATATGAAAAAAATATGTAATATTAACTTTATTTATTTTGCAACTATTGCGAAACAGGTTATGTTTTATCTTTCAACTAACCACACTTGTTGGCACTAATGTAAGCGCGCGCGAGGGGTCTTATTGTGAGAGAAAACCGGAGTACCCGGGGAAACCTACGTAGTCGGGCAGGTGACCCTTACCTTCTCACGTCCGTTCCGGGAATCGAAGCCCGGAAGGACAGGTGAAAGACGAATGCGGTACAATTGCGCCACTTTTAACAACTTATTTATCCATGGGCATATCAATCGAAGAGATCAACGATAGGAGATCACGAAAATAATAATAATTAAAAAAAAACAACATGATACATAAAAAAAAAAACGTTAAAATTGTTCTACAGAAGTTCTAAATCTACTCCGAACTCTGCTGGCAGATAAATCATGTAACTTATTATTTAAACCATGTAGTAAATAAACTTCTTTCAGATGAAACATCTATGTACATTTATAAGCATTTTAAACCATGTGTTGTGTATTTTATTGTTAACAAACAAATTGCTTTATCAAAATAGAAGGAATTGTTTGTAGATCCAGAAAGTAATTCTGATTCAAATCGACTTACAGTTTATGTTCGGGATTTGCAAATAGTATTCATGTAGTGCTGACAGTCCAGTTAAAAGTTAAAGGTAATTAAATAAATAAGAAATTAAGAATCATGAAGACAGGAACAATTAAACATGTTTTAGTCAATGTACAAACCACAATTCTACGTTTGGACGTCTAGGATTCAGACATTCAATTGATAAAAAATCATTATATACTTCTTAGGATGACGTAACACTTCTGAGCTATTGTGGTCTGTATGCAGTGTATGGCTAGGGAATCTTGCCAGCAATCAGTCATGCATTTTAAATATATAAAAAAAAAATACGAATAGTTAAAAGGCAAATTCACATCGTCCGTGTGGTTTTGAATGGTGTTTCACATTAAAAGTGAAATCCTGTTTAAACTTCCGTGTCTGGAGCGGGATGGATGTCTACACAAATTCGTCAGATTTTGAGGAGAATTGATCTATATACATGAAATATCTTCAGCACTGGAAGCTTTTGCAACATGAATGGATTTCGAAACAAATGCTTCAGTTTCAGGTGGTAGGTAAAGTCGGCTTTGTAATATATGATACGTAATTGCAGTGGTTTAAAGAGCAACAGATTGACAGAGGTAGGATACAGTGTTTCCTATCATCGATATCACCCTGCATGGTAAAATACTTTTCTTGGCTTATATTCATCTATAGTAAGGAATAACCATATTTATGTTAATGGAATACCATTCTATACACATTATATATATTTTCATTGTATTGAGAACTGTTTGAATGAATAACGTTCTACACTACAACCCCAGTTTCAAACCGGTCACAAAAAAATGGTGTTTAACATACTCGAATTTAAAGTCATTTCTTGATCGACGTTCGTAAAATCACGTATTCGCGAATATGTCGGAAGAGGTAAGTCCGCGAAATAAAGTTAAAAATGTATCGTACCGGGGTCCGTACCCTAGTCACTTCTAAGGATCCCTGTGTTATAAGCTTGACTATCTAGTTCTATACTACAGATGCAAATATATACAAATACGTGTTACTGCCTTGTAACCAACATTCCTAATGTTTATTTTGTAGCATGTACAAAACCAACGCTACATGACATGCTAAAACTACAACCAAAGCTATCTGCTTTGTAATTAATATAACAACTAACTATATACAAACACTATCGTACCAACCAGGCACAGCCCCACTCGACCACCAAGTTGTAGCTCGCCCTAACTATAGTCACTATAGTAGCCCTATGACCATGAGCTGTCGCTATACCTAGTCGCGCCAAGTACTACAACCTTATAACCACTAACAGACTACACGTGCTAGTCTTGCAGCGACACTCTAATGACCACGATTACCCCTAGTTCTGGGCGACTACCTATATTCAATGCGCCTATAAAGGTATGACTAGCCTAGTCGCGACTACCTAGTCACGACTACAAAACACTATAGCCACGACTACTCAGAACCAGTAACGACTATACAACACTATAGTCACAACTTCATGGACAAAGCTCTAGCCACGACTACCTAACACTGTAGCCGCTACTACGTGCACCCAGCACGAGCAACGACTATATACAGCCCTAGTCGCGACTACACAGCCCGGTTGGCTTATAGCTATTGCCAACACCTGAGTAGCTCACTACCGCACACTGTCTTTTATTAACACGTATAATACAGCAGTGTTTGGGTCAAGGGAACACTTATTCAGTGACTTCTATCTTCCCAAACTACAGCCGATCACATACACACTGCTTACGGTACTAGGGTATTATTGATAATGATACGCCGAGCTCCACACCAGTTCTGCCGCAACTTGCTGGTTTTCGGGTATTTATACCCTATGGATGGCTATACTAACGCCATCTCGTGGTGAGAAATGATATAATCCCCAATACGTTTTACTTGTGCCTCTATTAACACTACCTCTGTCAAGCGCGTGAAGTACAGAGATAACCAAAAATGATTAACGCCAGTCGATCTGTTTACCTGTTTCTAACCTTAATGATCTGCTACATTAACGGAGGTAGGATTACGATATACCCATTCATTACATTACCCAAGCCTCCGAGAACAACGCGTCCCGCTTTAAAGAAAACAAAAGATATATAATACAGAACTCTCAAAGATGTAATGAAATCAATTAAAGTATACACGTTGATTTGGCACAAAACTCTGATATATGTTTGAATGAATGAACCCAGTCCTGTCACTTCTCTTTTTACTGATTCCTTGATATAGTGCTAGCACAAATAATTTGTCCTACATGTATCTAATATTCTCAAGTATAACTAGAATGTCATGGAGGTGGTCGTCGAGTATGTGTTTGCCTAGTGTCGCTCTCTAACCCTTTCTCTCCCTTTCTGACTGAATCACTGCCAGTCACGTCATTCGCCACCTCTAAAGCAACATCAGCCATCATGCTCTCATTCTTTTTCCTAGATGACACAGCATCGTCCTCTTTCAAATGACTGAAACAATTTTCGTCGACCTGGCCCACTTGTAACTTCATACGGTCTGCATGGATGACTTGTGCCTTTCCCTTGCGTCCGCAACGCACTCTGTACGTAGGTCAAGTTCGTTAGCACCTTGAACGGTCCTCTCCACCGACTTGCTAACTTGTGACTTCGTCCTACCTTTACATTAGGAAAGAACACAAAAACTTCATTGCCTGGTTTGAAGTTCTGCCAGGACAGCTTGGAGTCATGAGCCTTCTTTTGCCTCAACATGGCCCCTTTCACATGCTGTCTCACCATTTGATGGGCGTCTTCCATCTTCTCTTTTAGCTGCCATGCCCACACATTTTGGGGTATAACTCTGACATCTCTAGGCATGGAATACGGAATATCCAATGGGGTGCTGGTCTCCCGGCCCAACATCATGAAGTTTGGAGTGTTGGCCGTTGTCTCATGTTCTGCTGACATGTAAGCCATGGTCACATATGGTAGATACAGGTCCCAGTCAGTTTGTTGATCATTGACAAAACCTTTTAACATATTAACCAGGGTCTTATTAAATCGCTCGACCATGTCATCTGATTTTGGATGGTAGGGGGTCGTCCGGGTTTTCTTGATATCTGACAACTTGCACACGTCCTGTAAATGAGCACTTTCATATTGGGAACCCTGGTCTGAGTCAATGTAGCTTGGTACACCAAACCTACAAATCACTTCCTCAACCAGAAATCTGGCAACAGTCTGGGCTTCCATGTCTCTCATAGCGAAGCATTCGGTCCACTTGGTGTAGTAGTCCGATATCACCAGTTAGGAAACCCTGCTTAAACCAGTTGCATTAGTGCTCTCTTCGCTTTGACAGGAGACTTCCTTCGACAACACGTTACACACCCGGCTACATACCGCTTGACATCTGCTTTGAGTCCTGGCCAGTAAAACTCTTGCCTGATCTTTGCTAGAGTTTTCTTCATTCCCAAATGACCAGCTGTCTTGTCATGCATATGAGAAAGAACTGTCCTTCGTTCTGTTCGTGGTACAACAACCTGTGGGTGTCGGTTAGAGCTCTCCCGATACAAAATGTTTTTTCTCTGACAACCAAAGTATCAAACTGTGTCCATAAGGATCGCACAGTGATATTCCTGCCTGCTATGGCTTTGAATGGTGGCCGTTGCTTTTCAAGTACCCAACCCCTGACTAGCTGAATATCTTCATCTGCCTCCTGTTTTTCTGCCAGAGATATTTCTTTGCTATCTGGTTCTTGATCTGGGACATTATTGTCTTTGCCTTCGCTGGACTTTTGTACACTCATAACCCTATCATGAGTCTCAGTCTTTGTTTCCCAATGCGGTTCAAACCCGCATTGCCTGCAGGGTAACCGACTAAGGCTATCAGCATTTTGGTGTTTGGCTCCTGGTCGATGAACGATGGTCATTTCATATGAACTAAGTACTTGCAGCCACCTAGCCATCTGTCCTTCTGGGTCCTTGAAGTTTAACAACCAACGGAGCGAACTATGGTCGGTACGTACTGTGAAATTTCTACCGTACAGGTAATGGCGTGGTGAAGTAGACCACGGCTAATAGTTCCTTCCTGGTCACACAATAGACTCGCTCGGCTTTAGTTAGAGTGCGACTCGCGAACTCTACTGGCCTCTCAACATCATCTACTACTTGTGACAACACTGCTCCGATAGCGTCATTGCTTGCATCGGTATCTAGTATAAAGTCTTTGGTGAAGTCTGGGTGTGTAAGGACAGGTGCTTTTACCAACATCCTCCTAAGAGTCTCAAAGGCTTCTTGGCAAGAGGAACTCCACTCAAAGGTTCGCCCCCTTCTCTGTGAGTTTGTGGAGGCACTTGGAAATTTCAGCAAAATCTTTTATGAACCTCCGATAGTAGCTACAGAATCCCAAAAAGGATCCTAGCTCCCGAACATTGGCAGGGACTGGCCATTTCTCGATTGTCCTGGTCTTTGCAGGGTCTGTTGAAACGCCTGCCTCTGATATGACATGTCCCAGAAAGAACCTCTTTTGCACATAGCAGGCATTTCCTAGCTTTCAATTTCAGCCCAGCAGCTAACAACCGGTCAAACACTTTACTTAGATTGACCATCATCTCCTCAAATGATCTACCCAATATAATAACATTATCAAGGTAGATGAGACACACGCTCCACTGAAGCCCTGCCAGTACAGTCTCCATTAGGCGTTCGAATGTTGCTGGGGCTGAACTTAAACCAAAAGGCATAACCTGGAACTCGTATAGTCCGATGCGAGTGGCAAATGCTGTTTTCGCACTATCATCTGCTTCAAGCTCCACCTGCCAGTATCCAGAATTCAAATCTAGCGTTGAAAACCATGAACATCCAGCTAGTTGGTATAGGGCCTCGTCAATACAAGGCAGAGGGTACGCATCGGGAATGCTTACAGCGTTGAGTCGTCTATAATCTACGCAAAACCGCATGGTCCCATCATTTTTCTTAACCAAAATAATGCCTGAGCTCATGGGACTAGACGACTTCTTTATAACACCTCGGTCGAGCATGTTCTGCACTTGCTTATCAACTTCAGGTCCCACATTGCCAGGGATTCGTCGTAAGGGCTGCTTTATTGGACAAGCATCACCCGTATTGATCTTGTGTTTCACCACATTTGTTCTCCCTAAGTCGTCGTCTGATGCAGCAAACAAATCTTCATACTTCTTCAAAAGATTTCGCAACTCCTCACATTGTTGATCAGTGAGGTTGGTTTTCGACGCTTCTAGTAGACTGGTCAGGTCTTCCCTTAAACTCTCCTTTTTGTAAGGCTGTGTCCCTTCTACTTCCCCTATCACGCTATGAATTGCACTGACTTGTGCAATGGTAGTTCCAGGATATATCAACTTATCCTCCTCCGAGGTATTCATCATACAGGGTCTATGTCTATGTTGTCTACCAGCCAGCGACCAACAATGGATCGGTCGGTCTTCAAAAAGGATTCAAAACGTTCCATTATTAAAGTGTCCCCATGCATGGCTTTACCCTCAGGCACATACACCTTCCCCGGTACTATGACCTCTGATTTTGCTGGTACTGAGACCTCAGTTGTACATACTCGAGTTACATTTCTATCATAACATCAAGCCCTAGGATACCATCTGTGGTGAGTTTCGCGACACCAGCATCAACCCATATGTTGGTGTTGTCCCCCAACCTGATGTTAAATCTTCCTTGTCCAAGGATCGGTAATTTGTCCGCACTTGCCGTCAGGACCTCCTTGTATACCTGCTGTAACTCTGGTCTAGCTGCTGGGGAGATGCAGTTATACAGCTCTTCAGAAATCAAAGTTATGGTCGCCCCTGTATCAACCAATAACTTTGCTTTGGCACCCTGTATGTCAGTCTGGACATACATACCAGCTTCATTGACAGATGATGAGACCCCAATATCGGTCTTGTGTTCAGCCCGTTTTCGTCTCCTGCGAGTCCTTACTCACTTTGCCACTAACTTTTCTGCTTCATTGTCAGTGGTTGACTTATTTTTCAATTTGGTACAATTCCTGCGAAAATGACCCTTCTCATGACAGTAGTAGCAAGCCTTTTTACCAGCATTATCTTTGTTTGGTGTTTGCTGACTTGCAACCTCTTTGTCTCTCTTCAACTTCACTACATCGTCCTGTAATGACTGTAGTTTCTGTTGTATGTCCTTTAATATGTCAGACGTCTCAGTGTTAAGACTAGCCTTCTCTCTTTTCCTAAAGTGGGACTATCCTCTGTGTTTGTGGCTCTCAAATGAGCTGTACCGTCATTCCATTTCTTTTCAGCTCGATTGTAGGCCTCCAGTTCAACAGCTAACCGAGTAGCGTCTGTGAGGTTCTGAGGTCGTGCTTGTTTTATCCTGATCCTCATGTCTGAATCAGCTAGAGCTTCAATAAATTGCTGTTTGGCCAAAGTATCACGAACATCACTAGGTACTGTTGGGTAGGCCAAATTCACTAGTCGTCTGATTGCTTGTCCCAACTCTGGTAGACCTTCCGCAGCTTTCTGTCGCCTCTCTAAGAGCTGTAAATCGATGTAATTCCGTTTGGTTAGGAGGCGCGAAACGTTCCTCCAATGCACTGAACAGAGACTTGAAATCTTCTCTCTCGGATATGGCCAGATCCCTGAGTATACCTTGAGCTTGGCCCCTTAGTGCAACAGCCAGATATAAGCCCTTCTCGTAATCGGACCAGTTGTTGATACGAGAACAAGTCTCAAAATGAGATTTGTAGTCAACCCACGAGGTGGAACCATCATATGTTGCTGGTTTCACATGCCTGGCTTTCACGGCAGTGTTTCGTGGTGACCCGTTATACTCCTGTTCTTCTTCTTCATCATCACTACTGTAGCTACCCTGCCCCTATAGTGACCCTCTGTGCCGTCTCTGAGGTCTTCTATGTGTTATCCATTCATGAGTACCTTTATTGATATCACCAATATAGTCAGGGAGCTTCACAGTTTTTGACCGGGCTCTCTCTCTGGAATGGTCCCGTTGTCTATCAGTAGATGGCCTTGTAGTGGGGGACGTTCGGAGTCTATTTTGGTCTTTTGTCTGCAACCTTGCTAACTCAGCCCTCATATGTCTGATTTCCTCCTCAACCTTATCAACATCAACATCTACAGGCACCCTATGTGGTGTATTAACCTCTCTAGTTCTCTCCATTGATGCAATACCAGAGTCCCTTGGCCTATGAGGTGTAGATTTTGAATAACTAGCATACCTTTCTATCACTGGTGTAACAGGGCTCACACGACCATAGTACGGCACGTCCTTTCTCTGGGTAACGGTTACCTCATCATCCTCCAATGAACTGAGAACACCATCCCCTATATAGTTAGCCATTGTTAGAACTAATACCAATAACAATTATGTGGTTTTGAAGAACAGTGAAGTTTTATTCTCTTTTTTTACAAAATAAAATATAGTACAGAAAACACAATTACAGGGATCCCACCGCTGCCACCAAATTTATCTAACGTACCGGGGTCCGTACCCTAGTCACTTCTAAGGATCCCTGTGTTATAAGCTTGACTATCTAGTTCTATACTACAGATGCAAATATATACAAATACGTGTTACTGCCTTGTAACCAACATTCCTAATGTTTATTTCGTAGCATGTACAAAACCAACGTTACATGACATGCTAAAACTATAACCAAAGCTATCTGCTTTGTAATTAATATAACAACTAACTATATACAAACACTATCGTACCAACCAGGCACAGCCCCACTCGACCACCAAGTCGTAGCTCGCCCTAACTATAGTCACTATAGAAGCCCTATGACCATGAGCTGTCGCTATACCTAGTCGCGCCAAGTACTACAACCTTATAACCACTAACAGACTACACGTGCTAGTATTGCAGCGACACTCTAATGACCACGATTACCCCTAGTACAAAACACTATAGCCCCGACTACTCAGAACCAGTAACGACTATACAACACTATAGTCACCACTTCATGGACAAAGCTCTAGCCACGACTACCTAACACTGTAGTCGCTACTACGTGCATCCAGCACGAGTAACGACTATATACAGCCCTAGTCGCGACTACACAGCCCGGTTGGCTTATAGCTATCGCCAACACCTGAGTAGCTCACTACCGCACACTGTCTTTTATTAACATGTATAACACAGCAGTGTTTGGGTCAAGGGAACACTTATTCAGTGACTTCTATCTTACCAAACTACAGCCGATTACATACACACTGCTTACGGTACTAGGGTATTATTGATAATGATACGCCGTGCTCCACACTAGTTCTGCCGCAACTTGCTGGTTTTCGAGTATTTATACCCTATGGCTATACTAACGCCACCTCGCGGTGAGAAATGATATAATCCCCAATACGTTTTACTTGTGCCTCTATTAACACTACCTCGGTCAAGCGCGTGAAGTACAGAGATAACCAAAAGTCGATCTGTTTACCTGTTTCTAACCTGAATGATCTGCTACATTAACGGAGGTAGGATTACGATATACCCATTCATCACAAAAATTTACAGTACAGCATAATATATACACTATCTGAAGTTTTTATTGAATATGTGTTTTCGTCATGCTTCATTGATTTTAAGTTATATGGTAATCAAAATCACATGTTTAAATTACCTCGGGGAACTGCATAGGCTGTTGTACAAGCTAGAATGGTATGGGATAACTGTTTGAAACTCATCTAATTTTCTCTGAATTCATCTGAAAAATGCATTTTTGGTTTTAATTGAAGAATTATTTTTTAAAATGGTATTTATAAATATGGTAAAAGAAACCTAGAGAAATCAAGAGGTGCCAGACATGTCTCATCATTTTATTAACCAGGAAGTAGAAAGTCTATATCTCTAACTCATAACAAGGGTCATTTTGGTATCGTCTAGATTCACTGAATATCAAACAGCAATTTATTACAAATCAAGTATTTGCGCATTAACAGAATATCTAGCCATCCTACTGGCAGCTATTCCGAACTTTTGGATTCGGAAAATAAATCTAAATCAAATCCGGTCCGAGTACGTTTTTCCGATTATCATGAACTTTGTTTACATCCTATCTTTTGGCCTTGCTAATTTATCTTTTTTGATTTGACCATTCTAAAAGGTCTATGTTGAATAATCACGCAACTAGTTCAAAGGTCAGGAAGACATTGAATGAATGTTTGGTGTATTGAACAACATCAAAGCATTTAATATTTCTGAATTTTTTTTTACAAACTGAAGCCCTCTGTATGTTAAATAAGAGGAAAGAGATAAAAACTACTTATGTCTACCGTTATTGACATTCCATATTTGGAATAAAATATTCAGACATAACGGTCTCAGGTAAAATCAACAGATAATTGAATGTTATATTAAATAAATCAATTCTTTATTTTAATATTATTAGATCAATGTCATAAATTTTCTATCTTTCTCTGATAAAATACTGTAATCATACGCAAACCCGTTACACACTTTTTACCGTATCAAAGTATATTATAATTATTGTTATTAGACTGGATTCAAATTATATGACTGTAGTAAAACTTTAAATGTAGAATGAATACAAATTTGTCGAAGGATGAAGGTATGGATTGATAGGCTGGATAAGAAATCGGTGAATTTACAACGATAATCATGTATTTGGACCTTGAAATTATAGGGATGCAATTCTTTCAGTAATGTAACACTGTATTTTCTGGATTAGTATATTCATTCCTTTTACTACGGTAACACATTCTTGCTATTGTGATGTATTTGTTGCTTGTTTGCATGCCATGAAAAAGAACAAAATTTTAATAATTAATTTATTAATAATTATTTATCAATCAGTTAATAATATACAACACGTACATATTGCTTTATTTGATTTTTCATTAGAACATGCCGTTACGTATCACACGCAACATATACAATACAATATTGTACACACACACAAACACACACACACTCACACCACACACACACACACACACACACACACACACACACACACACCCTTCCTCACACTCACAATCGCACACACCCTCACACAAACATACACACACACCCTCACACAGGTGTTTCTTTCTCTACAAAGGAAACACTATTCTTAGATGTAAACTTATACGTCCTTATCACATCCAATCAGTTTATCAGAATAACTCCTCGTACACCTATACCATGCCTGGCTTCCTAATGTGATTAATCAACAATACAATTATGTTTTTGTAGTATACATTGTTTCTGTGAACAAGGAACTATGGAGGAGCAAGGGAAAGGGAAAAACGGCCAAATGGCCCCTACAGAGAAGGGTAAGGACGTCTGTGAAATTCTCTATATCTTAATGGGATAAAAATTGCAAATGAAAAAGTCATTTTCATTATATCCTGAAAGGGATTAGGGAGTTAAGTAATATTACAATATGTAAAGAACGTTAATCAATTAACACCCATCCGAACTGAATATTCCTGATCAAAGTATGAACATTTTTTGTAGAGGAAGAAAAACACGCCGTTCGATATATGGTTATCATTCTCGTGATTGTGGCAGTAGCCATTGCCATAGCTATAGCTATGATAGTCTATCTAGCATTTAACACGTAGCACCGAAAAATAGTGATTGGTTCGACCACCCTCCAGATCTATAGCAAGAATAATGTATTCTATGTTTACGTGTCAATTGTAATGCTAATACCTGTATCATTATTCTTTTGTTAATGCTCAGTGAACAAAAAAGAAAAGTTTGGTATCTGTTACATTTATATTGTTTTGTGATAAAAGAATTTAAACTCGTGCCTTATGTTAGACAGTGTATACATTACTTTTATCTGTCAAACTGCCTAAAACCATAATCTTGATACCAGAGATAAAACAAGTTGCAATTGAACTGTCGTGTGATGTAATAACAAAATTCACCTGTTAAGCAAGTATTGTGGATTGATGTCAATTCTGTGAAGGAACTAATGAAGTGTGCATTTAACTTTCTGTTAACACACAGAACAATATGCACGACTTCGCGTTTTTGAAGGTCTGCCCCACACAATTCCAGACGACGGTAACTTTACACCAGTTATTTCAAACGGTATATATATTCATATCTTTTCTTTCGGTAAACCAGATAATCAATGCATTTTTGACGATATTCAAAACATTCAGGCAGTATTAACATTGATTTATCTCAGATTTGTCAGTTAACGTATATTCAGTTATAAACATATTTTTTAAAACTAAAAAGAAACGTTTGTTTTCTTGATAATTTACATTGTTTTGTGATAAAAGAATTTAAACTCGTGCCTTATGTTAGACAGTGTATACATTAATTTTATCTGTCAAACTGGCTAAAACCATAGTCTTGATACCAGGGATAAAACAAGTTGGAATTAAACTGTCGTGTGATGTAATAACAAAATACAACTGTTAATAAAGTATTGCGGATTAATGTCAATTCTGTGAAGGAACTAATGAAGTGTGCAATATGCTCGATTTCGTTTTATGAAGGTCTGCCCCACACAATGCCTGACGATGGTACATCAGTCATTTCAAAAGCTTAATATATTAATATATTTTCTTTCGGTAAACTAGATAATCAATGCATTTTTGACGATTTTATTCAAAACATTCAGGCAATATTGATATTGTTTTATCTCAGATTTGTCAGTTAACATATATCCAGTTATAAAACGTATTTATAAAAATAGACTAACAACGTAATTTCTTTTTAGTAATAAAATGAATTTCAATCGATATTATTTCAATTTCTACGAATGGCTTGGATAATCGGCTGCAGTAACCAAGGAGTGTGTACAGGTATCGCTATCATCCACCCCTGAGTGGAACCCCTCTCGAATAGATACAGCAGAAGCCATTATAAGTGTGACTTTAGGATATCCGAAAGCATATGAAGAGTATCATTATGAGTACCAGACCAAGCTCTACAACATGAACATAGATCTCCTTGCTGCTTTAGGAAAGTACGTTTTTTTTCTCGCCGTTGGAAAATTATAAGGATGTTTATCTTTTGAATTTTAAGGTGATTTAACATTTCATAATACCGTATTACTATTTTCAATCCTGAAGTATTTTTATTGCATCAGCGAGTAAATGCAAGATAACTTTATTCTCTTATAAAAATCTCTTCTTAGTGAAGCAATATTACTCTTTGGTTATATGCAGTGATTCCGAGCTATCAAGTGTCACGTGGTCACGTGGAAAGTTGGCCCAATACATTAGCGGTATCGTTGTTTCTTCTCAACACGAGACCGCCACCTCATACTTTGGCCTTGGGAACCTGGTGGACATCCTTAAGAGACAGCTTCTTCTCTCATTGGATTACTTCCGCACCAACAGATTTGCTTTGTCATGGATGGCCATTGCCATGTATCAACATAACGAGACATTTGAAAGACAGTATATTTATGATAAGATATATTGATATAACCTCAAATGTGTGTGCAGCGATAAATCTATTATCTGTATCATTGCGGGCGAAATATCACACATGATGTAGTACATTATAAACTCGTACAGTGGGATAATTCCATTAAGAAATTAGCCTTTCATATAACAGTAGCAATGTTAATATAATTAGGTCTTTGACAGCCTTTATTATTTTTAATTACAGCCTTTATACCTAGGTCATTAAGCCTTACTATAACAGTAGGTCAATACAGCATATTATATAACATTATGTCATATTATAATCTTGAATACCTAATGTGTGTAGGTCAATCACAGCCTTAATATAACAGTAGGTCAATACAGCATAACAGCATAGGTCAATACAGCCTTAATATAACACTAGGTCAACACAGCCTTACTATAACAGTAGGTCAATACAGCCTTACAGTAGGTCAATACAGCCTTTATATAACAGTAGGTCAAACAGCCTTAATATAACAGTAGGTCAATACAGCCTTAATATAACAGTAGGTCATTACAGCCTTACTATAACAGTAGGTCAATACAGCAGTAGGTCAATACAGCCTTAATATAACAGTAGGTCAATACAGCCTTAATATAACAGTAGGTCAATACAGCCTTACTATACCAGTAGGTCAATACAGCCTTAATAAACAAGACCATTTCACTGGTAGGTCAACATAGCCTTAATATAACAGTAGGTCAATACAGCCTTACGATGACAGTAGGTCAATACAGCCTTACTATAACAGTAGGTCAATACAGCCTTACTATGACGGTATGTCAATACAGCTTTACTATAACGGTAGGTCAGTACAGCCTTAATACAACGGTAGGTCAATACAGCCTTACCATAATAGTAGGCCAATACAGCCTTTCTATAACAGTAGGTCAATACAGCCTTACTATAACAGTAGGTCAATACAGCCTTACTATAACAGTAGGTCAATACAGCCTTAATATAACAGTAGGTCAATACAGCCTTAATATAACAGTAGGTCAATACAGCCTTACTATAACAGTAGGTCAATACAGCCTTAATATAACAGTAGGTTAATACAGCCTTACTATACCAGTAGGTCAATACAGCCTTAATAAACAAGAATACAGCCTTAATATAACAGTAGGTCATTACGTCAATACAGCCTTAAGCCTTAATATAACAGTAGGTCAATACAGCCTTAATACAACAGCAGGTCAATACAGCCTTAATATAACAGTAGGTCAACACAGCCTTACTATAACAGTAGGTCAATACAGCCTTAATGCCATACTATCACAGTAGGTCAATACAGCCTTACTATAACAGTAGGTCAATACAGCCATTATATAACAGTAGGTCAATACAGCCTTAATATAACAGTAGGTCAATACAGCCTTAATATAACAGCAGGTCAATACAGCCTTACTATAAATTACAGCCATAGAGTTAATATAACAGTAGGTCAATACAGCCTTATATAACAGTAGGTCAATACAGCCTTAATATAACAGTAGGTCAATCACACTAATAGGTCAATACAGCCTTAATATAACAGTAGGTCAATACAGCCTTAATATAACAGTAGGTCAATACAGCCTTAATATAACAGTAGGTCAATACAGCCTTACTATAACAGTAGGTCAATACAGCCTTAATATAACAGCAGGTCAATACAGCCTTAATATAACAGTAGGTCAACACAGCCTTACTATAACAGTGTAATACAGCCTTAATATAACAGTAGGTCAATACAGCCTTATATAACAGTAGGTCAATACAGCCTTACTTATAACAGTAGGTCAATACAGCCTTAGGTCAATACAGCCTTATATAACAGTAGGTCAATACAGCCATTATATAACAGTAGGTCAATACAGCCTTAATATAACAGTAGGTCAATACAGCCTTAATATAACAGTAGGTCAATACAGCCTTAATATAACAGTAGGTCAACACAGCCTTAATATAACAGTAGGTCAATACAGCCTTACTATAACAGTAGGTCAATACAGCCATTATATAACAGTAGGTCAATACAGCCTTAATATAACAGTAGGTCAATACAGCCTTAATATAACAGCAGGTCAATACAGCCTTAATATAACAGCAGGTCAATACAGCCTTACTATAACACTCATCACAACAGAAGCTGAACATAGCCTCGATGTAACTCACCACAACAGTAGGTCAATACTTCTTCGTACAATAATTTATATATGTGCGTGGATTATTCGCAAAAGGTCACAAAGAGGTTAGGACCCAATCGGTTATTTAGGAATTGATGCAGTTTCATCGAACTTGATAATGGTGAATCGTTCGAGTTTTGGTTTTATTTGTGTGGCGTGAGATAATGAATGAAAACAATACACTCAATGAGTACTCGCTCGGGTTAGCTGCACAGGTAAAGTTGCAATAATCTGTGTGTATTACTGACACTGACTACACAGTTATAATCTACAAATGCAAAAACAACATACTTGACTTGTAAATTTTGAGACTGACACCATATGTTGTTATTATGGTGCATTATGCAAGCATTGCTGGTCTTACTCTCCGAAATTATGTATAGACTAGAAAAAAAATCCAACAGTTCAAAAAGAATACACAGAGTATCAAATACGTTCATGATTTAGAATAAGTACAGTTGTTTTTAAATAATGTGTCTTGGAGTCTTTATTAAAGGATAAGATCTCTATGAAATAACTGAAATCTACGTATTGTAGAGTATCTTTGATCCCATGTGTTACGTTTGGGTGCATAATCAAAACTGCTTAAGTCACATGCATAAAACTAGGGCAAAATATAAACAAAAGAAAAATTTACACCGAGAGTCCCGAAAAAAAGACAAGAATAAGACCATGTGTCTCGGAAGAGTAAGCGTCTCCTACTTCATCGACTACACCTGCCATGTAAAAACATAAGTCAATCCAAATAAGTAATGTCACGTTCTAAAATGAGAACAATGTTTACAAAAACGGAACAAACAGACAAACTAACGGGCATCAAACATTGCCAGCTTCATATCATACAGGGAAATATAATATTTCTCACTATTGCGACTATTAACGTTCCACATAATTTTCATCAACCACCGTCTTTTGAACCTTTGTATTACAAGTTTGTCAGTCAGTCGACGATTTCTTGCACGAAAATCGTGATGATGCGAACAGACCTTGAATATCTGATCAAATTTGACATTTAATACCGTAGGTTGGATATGCAGGAATATTGCTATGCAGAAATGCAAAATTCACAATAGGGAAATTGAAATCATCACAGCTTGATTGAAATATGTACATGTTGGTTTCGTTGTAGGTAAAGATCGGTATAAGCTGCTGATGTAGACGAGTCTGTCGTGTCTGATTTCCAACAAACTTACCTTCACTCAAATAACTGCGTAACATTATCTCATTTTCAATTTTGCAGGCTTTGATCGCTACCAAAAATGAAACATTTCGGCATGGTATTGTTAAGTCACAGATGGGAATTATCAGCAAACTCCAGGGGAAGAGTAAGTGTTAAATAAGGAGCAACAGTATATCTATACAAACAGGCAGAATTACGTCATTCTATTTTCGTTATTTCTCTGTATTGTAGGATAAATCTAAACACGTCGTTAAATGTTCTTTTTCCGGAGAAAAGGGAGGGGATGGGGTGAGGGTGGGATTTGGTTTGTTTGTAAATGTTTTAAATCCGAATAAATCAGTTTATCATTGACTGTAATAATGTTCTTCATATGATAATTTGTGCTCTCTGAAAATAATGATGTACATCCAAGACGAGAAATATATTTGTTTTATAGTTCCAGAGATCATGAAGAAAGGAGCTGCAGTATCACAAATTCTGCCTGCCCTTGCATATAACTCTTTCCTTGACATTAAGATTCACTCACCACTCCGTAAGTGTTATCAACAAGACAGCAGTGTGTCTACCACGTTTTATATTTTGATGTGAACGATGACATTCTCTTGACGGTTTATTGGTAGTTTCAAGTTAAAATGCTACACCAACAATTTCTAGCAATCCTTGTCTAAATACATAATTCATTTGCCTTTGAAAATGACAAAGATGATAGGCCGCAAGATGATATAACCTATGAAGCCCTCTCTTAATATATACTGAACAAAATAAGTTAAGGATCATAAACTTGAAACAGTGCAGTTTTACATACAAATAATAATATGATTATATTTTAAATTTTAATGACAGAACATTCATTTTAGTCTTTAATTACACAAAACAAATTCATTTGTGGTAATTGCTACCAAGAGCAGATAACCCTGAGTAACAGCACCCTTGAAATCAAAGTGTAAGAGGAAGTAGAGCAAGTTAATCATGTAGACAAGGAAAACTCATCAAACTGCAATTGGCAGTTTAATAGGCAGTATGACCTCCGTTGACATCAATAACTGCCCTGCAACGTCTGCACATGCTCCTTATTAGTCGTCGGTGGCTGATCTGTGGGATGCGCTGCCATTCCTCTTGCAGAGCAATCATAAGCTGTTGGCGGTTCTGTGGCGGATTAGGTCGAGCTGAAACCCGGCGTTGCAAGGTGTCCCAAGCATGCTCGATAGGGTTCAGATCAGGAGAACGACTTGGCCAGTCCATGCGAACGATTGCTTCACGTTGAAGATAGTCGTTGACCACACGAGCACGGTGAGGACGAGCATTATCATCCATCAGAATAAAATCATGGCCAACAACTCCTGCAATGGGCCTTACTAAAGGGTGTAGAATCTCGTCCCTGTATCGAACAGCTGTTAAAGATCCATTGTCTATGATGTAGAGGTCTGTATGGAAGTCAACACTGATCCCTGCCCAAACCATCACTGACCCACCACCAAAGCGATCATGCTGGACAACACAGCAGTCTGCATAGCGCTCTCCTTGGGTTCTCCATACCCTCCTCCTACCGTCATGGAAGTCAACACAAAACCTAAACTCATCTGTGAACATAACATTTCTCCAATGACGTAATTGCCAATTCAAATGATGAGTGGCCCATTGATGTCTGGATTGTCGATGACCTCTGGATAAAATTGGTCGGACTGCTGGTCTTCTAGCTCGTAAATTAGAGGCATGGAGTCTGTTTCTGATTGTCTGGGATGAAATCCTTAGATTTGTAGCACGCTGAAACTGAAGATTCAAGACAGGAGCACTCAAAAACCGCTGACGTCGTGCCGTGATGCAAATGAATCTGTCCTGTCGGGCTGTCGTACAGCGTGGTCGTCCAGATCTGGGGCGTTGACGGACGTTATTTGTCTGTTGATAGCGATTCCATAGCCTACTAATCACGCTCTGAGAAACATGAAGCTGTGCCGCCACATTTCGTTGAGTTTGACCAGCTTGAAGGAGCCCTATAGCTCGCGCGGCTTCCATATCATTTAAATGTCTTCGCATGATTAGTTTTTCAAGTTTTCGTTACAAATTGATTAAATGTTTCCAAATTCAACTTTTTTTAGCTTAGAAGTAACAGAATCAAAACCTGCAAGATTCCTCTGTAGTAATAGACCAGTCAGTTTTTCACACCACCATAGCTAACTAGAGCGGAACGGCAAGACCTTCAGATGCACGTGCTTTCACCTTTGACATGACTTTAGGTACATATTGGAGAAACTATGAGTGCAATTACCGGCAATACATGATTTGAATTTTTAAAGATATTATGGTCACAATTTATGATCCTTAACTTATTTTGTCCAGTATATACAAAGTATACATATGTCATAGTTATTTTTGGAATACAACTTTTAATTTAATTTTTAATCAAAATGAAGGAAAGAAATCGTTTTTGTTCTGTATCCTATCACCCTGACAAAAAAAAAAACCTTAGGTTTTCACACGAACACAAGAATGTTACTCACACATTTGTAATAGGAACTATGGTTGAAAACGGTTTGTGACCATAACATACATAATTTGAAATTTTACTCACTGATAAAAAATTAATTACCCAAATAAAAATGATGTCAGAGTATGTTAAGAATCTGTAAGAAGAAAAAAAGAGCTAAACATACAGGAACTTGAGGTTAGAATCAAAAGCATAAGTTACATAGTGGGTCTAATATTAGTATTCCACGTTTGATGTCATTACAGACATAGACAGTCGTACTACACAACCACCAAGAGCTCCTCCATTGGTTTTTAGAACTCCATCCACGACAATTGGGCCCCAACTAATAGGAGACACATATGTTTTATTGGAAAATATGAACGGGGTGACCTGTTTCGGGGTATGATTTCAGCCACAGAGACGGGATACAAATGTCCTTACACATCAGTTCAAGATATAAGGCTTTTCTGTTGTCAATGGCTACCACTTTCTATAACGCTGGGGTGTACTCCCAGAACAGAAAACACTTAACAGAGCATACTAGTCTGTTTACAGACTGATAGTGAAGACTTATGGACCCTTGTGTGCATGTGTCCATGAAACTATAACGGATTCATCTACTGAACAACTGAACAAAATAACGATTTAATATGTGTAATGAATTTATTTTGTCTTTGTTTTTTTCAGCCGGAGTGACGGTTACAGCAAACTGCACGCTCAACATCAAAATCGGAGTGGAAGACCCGATTCTGACGAACACCACGCGACAATGGAATCGCTCTTTGCTTGTATCATCAAACGCCACCCTTCTGGAGGCAATGGAAGCCCTCCAGAATGAACCTTCCTCCGACTTTAGGTACACTGAAAATAAAATAAATGACCTTAAACGTTAGGAATATTTATATCCTACATTTGAATTAAATTTCGTTTTAAATTGTTGAGTCCTGATTTTTTCAAATTAAAGAAAAAGATGTAAAGGATGTTTGTATCAAAATGTTGCAGTCTACAAAAGTGACATTCTGCAGTAAAATGTCCTTATAGACAATATCATTTCGACAATGCTTTATTCACTTGATTTAATTGTGTATGAAAAGTCTTCCTGGCAAATTGCCGCTCTAATCTATCTATGGTATTAAGTAGGTAATTAGTAAAACCTATTTAAATCCTCATTAATTAATACAACCAATCAACACCCAACTAATGGATGACATTTAGATCAAGAGTATCCAAGTGTTATTCTTTTCTTTTCCGTATTTTGTTTTTTCATTTCTATATTTCTGAAAGTGAATGGACAGATGATAGGCCATTTTCGTAGGCCAAGTGCGTATCTAGGTGCTCCTTTCCCTGGATCTGCCAATGAGGATTTACAAAATACGCTTTTGTCTTTCTTTATAGAATAAGTTTTCTTAACAGACACAGATATATCGTCCTGTATAAAAAATCAGAATCACATGGTAACAAATGATTGTGTGTTTGACTTTCCAGTTTTGTCACTGTGCCGACAAGTTTAGGCCCTGTGGTCATTACAGTCTGTGGAATACCAAGAAATGAGACCAATATGTACTGGAGGATTATGAAGGCTCCGGACATACCTCTCCAAACAGGTATATATATATGTGTGTATAGAAAAATTTAAATATACTTTAAATATAAACACTTTAATAAGATCCAAGTCATAATGCATATTTACTGTAGAACTGATTTCATATATATTAATAAAAAAAACCCACAAAAATATCGAATAATGAAAGTTATACTATTGCTATTTTCATCGCATTCCCTATGTCTGTATCTTGTGAATATGAAACACGATTTAGGTAGTCATTGATAATTCCAGATATGAACCACTCAACCGTAAAACACTCTGATTCTATTTATGTAAATTTGCTTTCATTTTAGGTATTGCAGACACAAACCCCCAAAACAACGACCACTACATCTTCAAGCTCACCTCGATCTAACGTCAATAGACCGTCAAATCAAGACCTGATGAAACCTTCCTTCTAGAGCTCAAAACTCTATATTCCAGTAGAAACAAATACTCTCAGATGATGAGTTGTTTTATGTCAGTACTTTTTATCTTTTGATGTGGCCTGTTCTTTGATATCTATTTCAAACTTAGAATACATCACATACGCTGTAAGATCATTATACACTTAACTCTTCGATTGCCGAATATCAATAAAATCTTTGTCAATGACATGTGTTCTAACCGACTATACAATGTGATGCTAGCTACTAACCTCGTATTATCTGACTGATTCATTATACAAAGTCTCAAATAACCTAAGCAAATTCAAACGATATCACACATTGTCACGGGGCATTGCACTGATGATTATATTTTTTCTGAATCATACATTGTATGCAGGATAATTGAAACACTTCTTAAACATAGGTTTTTTTACTTTTTGATTTTCAAAATATGCGGTAAATTCAATATTTTACTTTTTGTTGCTGTTTCTAATTCTGTTTTAATGTACAATTTCATTAAAAAATAAATAAACACCTCTTGCTATCCAGTAACAAATTCTGAAAACACAACGGATATTATCAGACACATTCGTTAAAATTGTACCACATCACACAATAAAGGTTTATCTTGCTACCACTGATTTCCTAGCGTCTGTTGAACTATACCGCAACATAACCTATAGTGAAAAAGTATTGTAAATTAACATATACCTTAAACTGCTATCTGTTGTTCATTGTACGTATTATTCTAAGCATCAAAATTTCTTTTGCTTTCATTCCAAAGTTACCATAGTGTTCGCATCAATGATAAAAGAACTTCCGTTAAGGGAATATTCATTCATTTTTTGTATTTTCGGAGAATGCATACTGGCCTATATAAAGAATCTGCCCGATTGGCATCGGTAGCAAACATGACAGGATTATAAGAAACCCATACATATCAAAGCATGCCGATTGCTCATACATCAATATGGATACTTATAAGATGTTTACTGTTCAGCCAGGATGGATTTCACCTATTTACCTTGTTTAATTATTCTTCGTCTTAAAGATCTGGACTTACGAATATCATTACCAACACTGCTTATTTTGAATTGATGCATTGTATCATTATATGTTTTGATAACATTGTTTTGTTTCAGATATATATTATTAAGTATATGATAAATAATAACAATATGTAGGGTATTTTTGGAAGTGGTGTTTGGTTGGGTTTGAATTTCAAGAAAAACAACACGTGACTATTATTTTCCACGTTTTTAATATGAGTTAGCGGAGTTGTTGATTGTCGGTTCACATTTATTTCATGACATTCTATGAATTTTGGCATTAAAAAATGGGATATAGAATGAAAACATTTTCAGTTTAAATTTTGTATCGATCTGGACTTTTGATTGAGTTAGCTTTATTACAATGCTCTAGCTAACCATTGATGTGATAGGGTTATTTATAATGTAATGCTACCTTGATGACGTCATCTAATGTTGTTAGTGTGATTGTTTAAATGGCCGATACCAAAATAAAGAAGGATGTATTTATAGTATTACCCAAACTCAGATTTCTTGTACGCTCTGTGATTCTCTATTCTATTCATTATTTAACATTTTTAATGTTTACTGTTAATTTTAAGACTTTACCTCAAAGTCTTTTAATTTGAAAAGAATTTAAAGCAAAATCTTATCCTTTACCAGTGTGTCTAACAAAACTACCTCTAAAGGCAACTTGGAAATCTAATCATGCCCTCGTAAATCTAATATACGGAGACGTGACAAAACCTCCAACTCCATGAAATATAGAGATAAGTCTTTCAACTTATCTTGTGTAACTGATAATCAGTATTCAGATGTCTGAAAAAGAGTTTTCTATAAAATAATTTTGAAATAAAAGTTAAATGAATGATTTATGTTTTAGTTGGATTTAATTGCTGCTAGATTAGTAACTGATCCCAAGGGATGAAATGCAATAAAGATAACCTTGTTATATTGAAAATGCATTGTGTTGCTAATATGGTTAGATTTATCCCCGAACAGTATGCAGTTGACATACCACTTAGGTAATCAGTCTGGGACAAACCCAATAGTAGTAAAATGTGAACTTTAATGCTTTAGTTTATTTCACAATAATAAAGGTCTTCGTAAGTTACACGATAGACGAGTAGAGCCAACGTTATAAACAAATTAGGTATAGATGTCTGAATGACATCAACACAAAGGAAGTAAATATTGACCAGAGACGAGAGATTTTAAAAAGAATTTTAAAATTGGTAATATGTTAATAACAGTTACCTTTGAAAGAAAGATATCTATCTATGAAGGAAATCCCACACATGCATTAAGCAAACTTTGAAAAGACCAAACACTGGCTAATCATGCTTCCTCATTAAAATCATTTAGATTGCCTATTAATGATTATGATTAATGATGCCTTATGTCTTGTTTAAGTTAGAAATTAATAAATAAGACTGATTTCGCCGAGGATTTGAAAAAAATTCGAAAGATCTCTAAGTTAAAGTTATATTCAATTATTAAAAAAGTCTGCTTGAGCACAAAAACTATGCTTGAGCACAAAATCTATGCTTGAACAAGAGAATGGTTTCATGAATACGGGCCCTGGTCTTATTCTTGTACTATTTTCAAGAGTCTCCTTGTAGATACTTCTTTTGCTCATACTTTGCCTTTTTTATTGAAATTGTGTTTGAATTACGATTTTGTTGCCATGTCGATATTTTCTTGATGTTTTCTTCAAGTGAGTTGAACGGCGGTATAGATATATGGTTGTGAACTTTACTGAAGCGTATTTCTGAGAAAAGAAGAAATATACAGAGGACGAACCACATCTTCGTCGAGGTAGGTGGTAAGATCTTCCCACAGACCATTAGGTTACCTATGGTAACTAACTGCGTCTCTCTATTGGCTGACTTGTTGTTTTTTTTTTTTTTTTTTTTTCATACGAGGCTGAATTAATGTAATAGTTTGCCAAGACAGGTCACAATGACCGTGCAAAGTCATTTCATTTCAATTTCAGATATATCAATGAAGTCTTGCCTTTGAATAATAAGAAATTTATTGATTGCGTCCATTGTATATATTGGGGCTCAATTGTCGTGGATGGAGTTCTAAAAACCAATGGAGGAGCTCTTGGTGGTTGTGTAGTACGACTGTCTATGTCTGTAATGACATCAAACGGGGAATACTAATATTAGACCCACTATGTAACTTATGCTTTTGATTCTAACCTCAAGTTCCTGTATGTTTAGCTCTTTTTTTCTTCTTACAGATTCTTAACATACTCTGACATCATTTTTATTTGGGTAATTAATTTTTTATCAGTGAGTAAAATTTCAAATTATGTATGTTATGGTCACAAACCGTTTTCAACCATAGTTCCTATTACAAATGTGTGAGTAACATTCTTGTGTTCGTGTGAAAACCTAAGGTTTTTTTGTCAGGGTGATAGGATACAGAACAAAAACGATTTCTTTCCTTCACTTTGATTAAAAATTAAATTAAAAGTTGTATTCCAAAAATAACTATGACATATGTATACTTTATATATATTAAGAGAGGCCTTCATCTTGCGTCCTATAATCTTTGTCATTTTCAAAGGCAAATGAATTATGTATTTAGACAAGGATTGCTAGATATTATTGGTGTAGCATTTTAACTTGAAACTACCAATAAACCGTCAAGAGAATGTCATCGTTCACATCAAAATATAAAACGTGGTAGACACACTGCTGTCTTGTTGATAACACTTACGGGATCTCAATGTCAATGAAAGAGCTATTTGCAAGGGCAGGCAGAATTTGTGATACTGCAGCTCCTTTCTTCATGATCTCTGGAACTATAAAACAAATATATTTCTCGTCTTGGATGTACATCATTATTTTCAGAGAGCACAAATTATCATATGAAGAACATTATTACAGTCAATGATAAACTGATTTATTCGGATTTAAAACATTTACAAACAAATCAAATCCCACCCTCACCCCATCCCCTCCCTTTTCTCCGGAAAAAGAACATTTAACGACGTGTTTAGATTTATCCTACAATACAGAGAAATAACGAAAATAGAATGTACACAAGACGTAATTCTGCCTGTTTGTATAGATATACTGTTGCTCCTTATTTAACACTTACTCTTCCCCTGGAGTTTGCTGATAATTCCCATCTGTGACTTAACAATACCATGCCGAAATGTTTCATTTTTGGTAGCGATCAAAGCCTGCAAAATTGAAAATGAGATAATGTTACGCAGTTATTTGAGTGAAGGTAAGTTTGTTGGAAATCAGACACGACAGACTCGTCTACATCAGCAGCTTATACCGATCTTTACCTACAACGAAACCAACATGTACATATTTCAATCAAGCTGTGATGATTTCAATTTCCCTATTGTGAATTTTGCATTTCTGCATAGCAATATTCCTGCATATCCAACCTATGGTATTAAATGTCAAATTTGATCAGATATTCAAGGTCTGTTCGCATCATCACGATTTTCGTGCAAGAAATCGTTGACTGACTGACAAACTTGTAATACAAAGGTTCAAAAGACGGTGGTTGATGAAAATTATGTGGAACGTTAATAGTCGCAATAGTGAGAAATATTATATTTCCTTGCATGATATGAAGCTGGCAATGTTTGATGCCCGTTAGTTTGTCTGTTTGTTCCGTTTTTGTATACATTGTTCTCATTTTAGAACGTGACATTACTTATTTGTAAATGATTGACTTATGTTTTAACATGGCAGGTGTAGTCGATGAAGTAGAAGACGCTTACTCTTCCGAGATACATGGTCTTATTCTTGTCTTTTTTCGGGACTCTCAGTGTAAATTTTTCTTTTGTTTATATTTTGCCCTAAATTTTTGTATGTGACTTAAGCAATTTTGATTATGCACCAAAACGTAACACATGAGATCAAAAATACTCTACAATATGTAGATTTCAGTTATTTCATAGATATCTTATCCTTTATTAAAAACAACTGTACTTATTCTAAATCATGAACGTATTTGATACTCTGTATATTCTTTTTGAACTGTTTTCTTTTCTTTCTTTTTTTTTTCTAGTCTATACATAATTTCGGAGAGTAAGACCAGCAATGCTTGCAAAATGCACCATAATAACAACATATGGTGTCAGTCTTAAAATTTACAAGTCAAGTATGTTGTTTTTGCATTTGTAGATTATAACTGTGTAGTCAGTGTCAGTAATACACACAGATTATTGCAACTTTACCTGTGCAGATAACCCGAGCGAGTACTCATTGAGTGTATTGTTTTCATTCATTATCTCACGCCACACAACATCGGCTGCGGCCTGGGCTGCATATCTTGAAGTCTTGGTGTTGAGGCAGGTGCACGCCATCGTTATCATTGAGGCTTCATCTAAAAAAACCAAAACTCGAACGATTAACCATTATCAAGTTCAATGAAACTGCATTAATTCCTAATTAACCGATCTTTGTGACCTTTTGCGAATATTAATATAAATAATATTATACTAAGAAGCAGTATTGACCTACTGTTGTGGTGAGTTACATCGAGGCTATATTCAGCTTCTGTTATGATGAGTATTATAGTAAGGCTGTATTGACCTACTGTTATAGTAAGGCATTAAGGCTGTATTGACCTACAATTATATTAAGGCTGTATTGACCTACTGTTATATTAAGGCTATGTTGACCTACCAGTGAAATGGTCTTGTTTATTTAGGCTGTATTGACCTACTGGTATAGTAAGGCTGTATTGACCTACTGTTATAGTAACGCTGTATTGACCTACTGTTATATTAAGGCTGTATTGACCTACTGTTATAGTAAGGCTGTATTGACCTACTGTTATAGTAAGGCTGTATTGACCTACTGTTATATTAAGGCATTAAGTCTGTATTGACCTACTGGTATATTAAGGCTGTATTGACCTACCGTTATAGTAAAGCTGTATTGACATACCGTCATAGTAAGGCTGTATTGACCTACTGTTATAGTAAGGTTGTATTGACCAACTGTTATATTAAGGCTGTAATGGCCTACCAGTGTGATAGTAAGGCTGTATTGACCTACTGCTATATTAAGGCTGTATTGACCTACTGTTATATTAAGGCTGTATTGACCTACTGTTATAGTAACGCTGTATTGACCTACTGTTATAGTAAGGCTGTATTTACCTACCGTTATAGTAAGGCTGTATTGACCTACTGTTATATTAAGGCTGTATTGACCTACTGTTATAGTATTAAGGCTGTATTGACCTACTGTTATAGTAAGGCTGTATTGACCTACTGTTATATTAAGGCTGTATTGACCTACTGTTATATTAAGGCTGT
The DNA here is from genome assembly GCF_031769215.1 of Ylistrum balloti. Taxonomy (NCBI): domain Eukaryota; kingdom Metazoa; phylum Mollusca; class Bivalvia; order Pectinida; family Pectinidae; genus Ylistrum; species Ylistrum balloti. Next base: position 123,258 of record NW_026782199.1, read on the forward strand.
ATTGACCTACTGTTATATTAAGGCTGTATTGACCTACTGTTATAGTATGGCTGTATTGACCTACTGTTATAGTAAGGCTGTAATGACCTACTGTTATATTAAGGCTGTATTCTTGTTTATTAAGGCTGTATTGACCTACTGTTATATTAAGGCTGTATTGACCTACTGTTATATTAAGGCTGTATTGACCTACTGTTATATTAAGGCTGTATTGACCTACTGTTATATAATGGCTGTATTGACCTACTGTTATAGTAAGGCTGTATTGACCTACTGTTATCGTAAGGCTGTATTGACCTACTGTTATAGTAAGGCTGTATTGACCTACTGTTATAGTAAGGCTGTATTGACCTATCGTTATAGTAAGGCTGTATTGACCTACTGGTATAGTAAAGCTGTATTGACCTACTGTTATAGTAAGGCTGTATTGACATGCTGCTATAGTAAGGCTGTATTGACCTACTGTGATATTAAGGCTGTATTGACCTACTGGTATAGTAAGGCTGTATTGACCTACTGTTATAGTAACGCTGTATTGACCTACTGTTATATTAAGGCTGTGTTGACCTACCAGTGTGATGGTCTTGTTTATTAAGGCTGTATTGACCTACTGTTATAGTAAGGCTGTATTGATCTACTGTTATAGTAAGGCTGTATTGACCTATCGTTATAGTAAGGCTGTATTGACCTACCTTTATAGTAAGGCTGTATTGACCTACCGTTATAGTAAGGCTGTATTGACCTACCGTTATAGTAAGGCTTTATTGACCTACTGTTATATTAAGGCTGTATTGACGCACTGTTATAGTAAGGCTGTATTGACATACTGTTATATTAAGCTGTATTGACCTACTGTTATATAAAGGCTGTATTGACCTACCATTGTGATGGTCTTGTTTATTGAGGCTGTATTTACCTAATGCAGTAATGAGTATTATATAGAGGATGTATTGACATGCTGTTATGATGAGTGTTATATTGAGGGTGTACTGACATCATGTGTGATATTTCGGATGCAATGATACAGCGATCACGTAATAGATTTATCGCACACGTGCACACATATTTGAGGTTATATCAGATATGATTATAATATGACATAATATCATAAATATGCAAATTGTAAAGAGGTTTTTGAAATAGGTAAACTGTAATTAAAAATAAAAAGGTCAGTCAAAGAAGTCGTAATTTCCAAAACATTGCTAATATTCATGAAAGGCTAATTTCTTAATGGAATTATCCCACTGTACGATTCGTAATTACCTATCCCATAGGTATAATCGCCCGGATGTGCTGTCAATATATCTTCAAACTGTCTTTCAAATGTCTCGTTATGTTGATTCATGGCAATGGCCATCCATGACAAAGCAAATCTGTTGATGCGGAAGTAATCCAATGAGAGAAGAAGCTGTCTCTTAAGGATGTCCACCAGGTTCCAAAAGGCCAAAGTATGAGGTGGCGGTCTCGTGTTGACAAGAAACAACGGTACCGCTAATGTATTGGGCCAACTTTCCACGTGACCACGTGACACTTGATAGCTCGGAATCACTGCATATAACCAAAGAGTAATATTGCTTCACTAAGAAGAGAGTTTTATAAGAGAATAAAGTTATCTTGCATTTACTCGCTGATGCAATAAAAATACTTCAGGATTGAAAATAGTAATACGGTATTATGAAATGTTAAATCACCTTAAAATTCAAAAGATAAACATCCTTATAATTTTCCAACGGCGAGAAAAAAAACGTACTTTCCTAAAGCAGCAAGGAGATCTATGTTCATGTTGTAGAGCTTGGCCGGGTACTTATAATGATACTCTTCATATGCTTTCGGATATCCTAAAGTCACACCTATAATGGCTTCTGCTGTATCTATTCGATAGGGGCTCCACTCAGGGGTGGATGACAGCGATACCTGTACACACTCCTTGGTTACTGCAGCCGATTATCCAAGCCATTCGTAGAAATTGAAATAATATCGATTGAAATTCATTTTATTACTAAAAAGAAATTACGTTGTTAGTCTATTTTTTAAATACGTTTATAACTGGATATATGTTAACTGACAAATCTGAGATAAAACAATATCAATATTGCCTGAATGTTTTGAATAAAATCGTCAAAAATGCATTGATTATCTGGTTTTACCGAAAGAAAATATATTAATATATTTACCTTTGAAATGACTGATGTATCATCGTCAGGCATTGTGTGGGGCAGACCTTCAAAAATGCGAAGTCGAGCATATTGTTCTGTGTGTTAACAGAAAGTTAAATGCACACTTCATTAGTTCCTTCACAGAATTGACATTAATCCGCAATACTTTATTAACAGTTGTATTTTGTTATTACATCACACGACAGTTTAATTCCAACTTGTTTTATCCCTGGTATCAAGACTATGGTTTTAGCCAGTTTGACAGATAAAATTAATGTATACACTGTCTAACATAAGGCACGAGTTTAAATTCTTTTATCACAAAACAATGTAAATTATCAAGAAAACAAACGTTTCTTTTTAGTTTTAAAAAATATGTTTATAACTGAATATACGTTAACTGACAAATCTGAGATAAAGCAGTGTTAATACTGCCTGAATGTTTTGAATAATATCGTCAAAAATGCATTGATTATCTGGTTTACCGAAAGAAAAGATATGAATATATATACCGTTTGAAATAACTGGTGTAAAGTTACCGTCGTCTGGAATTGTGTGGGGCAGACCTTCAAAAACGCGAAGTCGTGCATATTGTTCTGTGTGTTAACAGAAAGTTAAATGCACACTTCATTAGTTCCTTCACAGAATTGACATCAATCCAAAATACTTGATTAACAGGTGAATTTTGTTATTACATCACACGACAGTTCAATTGCAACTTGTTTTATCTCTGGTATCAAGATTATGGTTTTAGGCATTTTGACAGATAAAAGTAATGTATACACTGTCTAACATAAGGCACGAGTTTAAATTCTTTTATCACAAAACAATGTAAATGTAACAGATACCAAACTTTTCTTTTTTGTTCACTGAGCATTAACAAAAGAATAATGATACAGGTATTAGCATTACGATTGACACGTAAACATAGAATACATTATTCTTGCTATAGATCTGGAGGGTGGTCGAACTAATCACTATTTTTCGATGCTACGGCGTCTTACCTGCTAGATATACTATCATAGCTATAGCTGTGGCAGTAGCAGGAGAATAATAGCCATATTTCGAACGGCGTGTTTTTCTCCCTCTAAAAAAACGTTCATACTTGGATCAGGAATATTCAGTTCAGATAGGTGTTAATTGATTAACGTTCTTTAGATATTGTAACATTATCTGTTTATAAAATCTTTCATTTGGGAGTCATTGTTTTTTCACAATTATGATGGTTATAACATATCTGTGAGTATATATGTATCTTAACTCCCTAATCCCCTTTATGATATAATGAAAATGAACTTTTTCATTTGCAATTTTTATCCCATTAAGATATAGAGAATTTCACAGCCGTCCTTACCCTTCTCTGTAGGGGCCATTTGGCCGTTTTTCACTTTCCCTTGCTTCTCCATAGTTCCTTGTTCACAGAAACAATGTATACTACAAAAACATAATTGTATTGTTGATTAATCAAATTAGGAAGCCAGGCATAGTATAGGTGTACGAGGAGTTATTCTGATAAACTGATTGGATGTGATAAGGACGTATAAGTTTACATCTAAGAATAGTGTTTCCTTTGTAGAGAAAGAAACACCTCAATAGTAAGCAATGACATTATACGTTTTGTTATTCTGCAACATGATAGCGTCCATTTACATTTTATAACACACAGATCCAAACTAAATGGTGCAGACTGGCTTCATTAATTTATTCGCTCTATCTAACGTCTTCGTCTTAAAAACACAAGAAGAAAATAGAAATATCGTGGACATAGCCATTATCAAAATTCAAATTAAATAAAACTAGGGCAAAATATCAAAGAAAAAATACACGAAGACTCTTTTTGGGGCAAAAACGTGGGGGGAGTAAAATCAACATGATACTCGCCATGTTAGTCAATCTTGATCAACCCAAGTAATGCCACGTTCCCAAATGAGAACAAGGTATACAACAAAGAAACCAACAGGCAAAATAACGAGTATCAAACAAGCCCAGCATTATATTGCACAAAGAAGTAGAATTGTTCTCAATGAGATCACCATGACGACCGTAAACTTCCCCAGAATTTTCGTCAATCTGTACACTTTGAACATTGTGCTATGAATCTGTCCGTCACTTGACATCTTGCATGAAAATCTAAATCATCACGCTTATCACACAGCTTGGTGAAAAGTTGTCCATGCTGATTTCGTCCAATTCCTGCTGAGTTGCAGGTATAGTATTGTTCATGACCGCAGCTTATCTGTCCTCCAAAAAAGTCACTCAATACCAAGCCTTACACAATTCTTTATTTCATTATTCATATTATTCCTTGACTGAAATAATAATACAATTTAAAATGGAACATTTTTTGTATTAGCCAGTACTTCCAATTTTGTGATTTATTAATTGTTTTGATTAATCTGGAACAGAATCTGCATTACCAACCTTAAACTTTCGTAACGTAACTTTATACATGTTGATTTATATGGAAATAGATGTTGGTGTGTGTGTGTGCGTGCGTGCGTGCGTGCGTGCGTGCGTGTCATGGTGACATTATCTAACGCATTCGAGATCAGAAATAGTAGTAGCTATAGTGAAAATATAATGACTGGAAGAAAAGTCTAGCCATGATACTCCAAGGAAGATAGGCATGTAAATACATTTAATGTAATTACTTACACTTTAATCTATCTGAAATGCTGTGTACACCTTATATACTTTCCTCAACTACAAATATAATTATAATAAGTAAGGACTATTACTTTGCAATACATTCAAAATAAAGAAGTAGGTATAAAGTCCTTCCGATTTGTTTAAATCCTCATATAGATAGGATAGTAATTGCAACATCTTGGGTATTTCAAAGGTTCTATTTAGTCAACTTCATCATAGAACTATTTATCATTTGGCTTGTTGGCGATAAATATATGGTTGTGTGTATTTTGTTATTATTTTTTTTTACCTATTTTGATTTGTTCACATTATTGTCGTCAAATTTGAAATAAGAATTAAAGAAGATGTAAAATCGCTTAAAATTAAGAAAAATAGCCTCTGGTTCTCTTATTTTAGTAATTTTTGCATTCCAAAGTGTAGGAGTATGGGGAAAGTAATATAGCTTTGCGGTTATTTGTGAACATTTTTCAATACGTTTAGCCTTTCAGTAATTTCAATACTTTGATTATATATTTAAAATGCATGACTGATTGCTGGCAAGATTCCCTAGAGATACACTGCATACAGACCACAATAGCTCAGAAGTGTTACGTCATCCTAAGAAGTATATAATGATTTTCTATCAATTGAATGCCTGAATCCTAGACGTCCAAACGTAGAATTGTGGTTTGTACATTGACTAAAATATGTTTAATTGTTCCTGTCTTCATGATTCTTAATTTCTTATTTATTTAATTACCTTTAACTTTTAACTGGACTGTCAGCACTACATGAATACTATTTGCAAATCCCGAACATAAACTGTAAGTCGATTTGAATTAGAATTACTTTCTGGATCTACAAAAAATTCCTTCTATTTTGATAAAGCAATTTGTTTGTTAACAATAAAATACAAAACACATGGTTTAAAATGCTTATAAATGTACATAGATGTCTCATCTGAAAGAAGTTTATTTACTACATGGTTTAAAGAATAAGTTACATGATTTATCTGCCAGCAGAGTTCGGAGTAGATTTAGAACTTCTGTAGAACAATTTTAACGTTTTTTTTTATATATATCATGTTGTTTTTTTTTATTATTATTATTTTCGTGATCTCCTATCGTTGATCTCTTCGATTGATATGCCCATGGATAAACAAGCTGTTAAAAGTGGCGCAATTGTACCGCATTCGTCTTTCACATATCCTTCCGGGCTTCGATTCCCGGAACGGACGTGAGAAGGTAAGGGTCACCTGCCCGACTACGTAGTTTTCCCCGGGTACTCCGGTTTCCTCTCACAATAAGACCCCTCGCGCGCGCTTACATCAGTGCCAACAAGTGTGGTTAGTTGAAAGATAAAACATAACCTGTTTCGCAATAGTTGCAAAATAAATAAAGTTAATATTACATATTTTTTTTTCATATTTTACTCCGTCTCTTGATATCGTTTATAGTTTTCTGCTTTCTAATCGAAGACATTCTGTATAAATATCTACATTATGTCTACTTATAGAAATAAAAGATTGTATTTACAGCTTGAAGTTCTATGTTATTCGTAAACTTTCTGTAACAATAAAGACAGTTTAGTCGGATTAGAGTGGAGAGAACGTTTTAACTCTTTTTAAAGAGTTTCGTCGTTGTGAAAGATAATCTTTTCTGGTTTGCTGGAAACGGAATACCATTAAGTAATTATACGAGTTTTATGTTCGCCTCTTAATTATTTTCATTATCGATGGCCCGTAAGTACCTTCTTGTATGTGTCTTACCCCTTCTTTCACAACATAGCATCCTTCTAAGCCGAATAGGATTCCATGATATTAATATCAGTTGTAAAAAGGCACCGAGAGGTCATTTATCAGTAATATATATATATAAAGAAAATTGTTAAAAAACACACAAGAAAAAGTTAAGCTAGCATATTGCATTATATATATACATGTATAACCCAATGATGAATAATGTAAAAGTGTTACTGTTTGGTTAAAAACATCATCTGCCCGCAGATAAAACATTGCTTCCCTGCCGACATTTCCATGCAGCACGTGTTTCATTTCCTCCCTGTTCCATCCTAGTTGTCTCCCGTTTGTTTATGCCATCGACAGACGAACAATGGGGAAATTTATGTTATTGTACAACACATAGGAATCGATGTCATTTGATAAAATAAAGCCCCATAGACTATAAAGAAAAACAACCAATGTTTCACTGACCTCTTTCTGAGAACTTCTAAAAGAAACCGGCAAGAACTGAACTTCCAATCATACCAAACCGGACAAGTGAACCTTGTCATCATTACTAGATTTTCGTTACATTGTTGTTTATTAGATAATGCTAGTTTTAATTCAGGAAGTGTGTTTGATTTTGATAGAATATATAAATAATTTATAGTCCGGTTGAAAGGAAATATAAAGGTTTCTTAACCCTCAAAATTTCTTTGACGCCCTTGCTAAGTATGATACCTTGAGGAAAATCAACTTTCAAATTCCCCTTCAATTGAGGCCATATATATCGCAGTTACGGGTCTATAGGTGTCATTTTGTGTCTTAAGGTAAAACTGGATGTTAGGGGAGAAGTTTGGATCTAAGAATTAAAAGCAAAAAAAAAAATAATAATAAACAGAACATTCGAGATATAAGCTGACATTTAAAAATAAAAAATGAGATCTAGATCGCATTTCGAATATCGGCTGATTTGTGATGGCATCTGATAAAGTTAGTTACAGTTTCAGCTCCATATGTTAATAAGTCTGGTATTTAACTCCTTCCTCTTTAGAGAGTTATCTCTCTTTGACAATAAAGACGGCTCTGAATGAGGAAAAAAAGAAGTTTTCAACTGTTTGGTAAGAGTTTCCGTGTGATTGACAAACTTATTCTCTGCTTCGCTGGAAATAGAATGCCATGAATTAATTTTATGATTTTCATGTTTGGCCCTGAATGAAGAATCTAATGTTTTCTTTCACAAAATAACTGTCTTTTACGTTACTAAACAATGGTCGAATTAGGATTGAGAAAAACTGGATAATTGATCAAAGAATTAAATCCAATGTCTTATACTGTAGGAGAAAAAAAATGCTTAATATCAACCAAAAAAATACACTTAGCCAAATACTTTGACATATCTTGAGAGTCTGCGTCATATAAACTGCTGCAACAGATTATTTTTTGTGCAAAAATAGTTTTTTTAAGTATACATTAGTGTGTCCATTTTGTTTTTTAACATTCTGAGTCACTGCTGTTCTTGGTCATCGTCACACTTGTCTTATTGTATGTTAATGTATCTAGCAAGCCAAATTTGAAGATGTTTTATCAGATTATATGAACTATTACATAACAGAATATAGCTGGCACAGTGACCATAAGATTGGTACAATGACCATAAGATTGGCACAATGACCATAACATTGGCACAATGACCATAACATTGGCACAATGACCATAACATTGGCACAATGACAATAAGACTGGTACGATGACCATAAGATTTGTACAATGACCATAAGATTGGTACGATGACCATAACATTGGCACAATGACAATAAGATTGGCACAATGACAATAAGATTGGCACAATGACCATAACATTGGCACAATGACAATAAGATTGGCACAATGACAATAAGATTGGCACAATGACCATAAGACTGGCACAATGACAATAAGATTGGTACAATGACCATAAGATTTGTACAATGACCATAAGATTGGCACAATGACCATAAGATTGGCACAATGACCATAACATTGGCACAATGACCATAACATTGGCACAATGACAATAAGATTGGCACAATGACAATAAGATTGGCACAATGACCATAACATTGGCACAATGACAATAAGATTGGTACGATGACCATAAGATTGGTACGATGACCATAACATTGGCACAATGACAATAAGATTGGCACAATGACAATAAGATTGGCACAATGACAATAAGATTGGCACAATGACCATAACATTGGCACAATGACAATAAGATTGGCACAATGACAATAAGATTGGCACAATGACCATAAGATTGGTGACAATAAATTGGCACAATGACAATAAGATTGGCACAATGACCATAACATTGGCACAATGACAATAAGATTGGCACAATGACAATAAGATTGGCACAATGACCATAACATTGGCACAATGACAATAAGATTGGCACAATGACAATAAGATTGGCACAATGACCATAAGACTGGCACAATGACAATAAGATTGGTACAATGACCATAAGATTTGTACAATGACCATAAGATTGGCACAATGACCATAAGACTGGCACAATGACAATAAGATTGGTACAATGACCATAAGATTTGTACAATGAGCATAAGATTTGTACAATGACCATAAGACTGGTACAATGACCATAACATTGGCACAATGACCATAACATTGGCACAATGACAATAAGATTGGTACAATGACCATAAGATTTGTACAATGACCATAAGATTTGTACAATGACCATAAGATTGGTACAATGACCATAAGATTTGTACAATGACCATTTGTACAATGACCATAAGACTGGTACAATGACAATAAGAATGTATACCCATCTTTAAAGATATCCTGTTAGATTATTAGTACTAAGTGGCGACTGTTTTGCCGTGTGTCTTGGAAGATGAACGAAATATCTATACTAAAACTTCCTTAGACCTCTGTACCCATGACGATGTTAATAACGATTGTCACCTAAATATATTTTATGACATAGTCGAACTTGATCATGCTTATTGACATAATTACATAAAATTATGATAAAATTACTATCAACAAAGACAATGAATTGCCATAAAACAGATCCTGGATTTCCAAGTACGACAGCGCACTCCAGCAGTCGAAAGTATTTGAACAGAAAACAAAGGGTTAAGTAAACACTCTCTTTCAAGAAGTAAGGGAGCTGTATCTTGTCACCAGTTGATTTTGTTCCGCTGTACATACATATATCAAATAGCACAGAGAATGTATTCGATAGAAGATTAGAAGATAGTGTTGTTAATGCCAATGGTGCTTTTGCCTGTATGTTTGTTAAGATTTAACATCACTTGTTTAAAGCTGAGGTGGCTTCGCTATCTCTAGAAGGTTATTGTCTTACGTTTTCAATCTGTACGAGAAAATGAGGAACGTAAAGTATATATATGAAACAACGGACACAGTAAAACCAGGAAACAATACATATTTATTTCAAATTAAATACAAAGCAATATGATACAGCTCTTTTCTTTATAGCACATAATTGATGAAATTATGATCTAGAATGTTTGGCACAAATTACTAAGTATACCACTAGCCTATCTATCATACACGTCATTCTGCATACACCGCGAACACCATTCCGATGACGTAGTACCCAGACTTGTGAACCGTGACAGAAACATGATTGTCGTACCGCTGATCCCACAGACACCTAGACGAAACTAACATACTTGCATCATGCTCCCCTCTTTCTCCAACAAGTACCGAACTCACAATTTTGTACCGTGGAAGCGTCATTTGCTGTTTCACTTTTTCTTTTATCATGTCACTCGCTAAAACACAAAGTTTACTCATAGACGCTGGGTCGTATTTTTTCAAAGTCATTTCGGATTGTATAACGTCAGTTATGATTTTTCTTACCGGTGTCTCGTAAAACATGAAGTCAGGCTGTAGTTTGTATGTATTTTCTAGTTTAACCCCCATCATTGGCTGAATATCATCGGAAGTGGCCACACTTCTCTTGTCTGCATTGTGAGCACTTTTTCCAGACACTATAGAATGAGCCGTATCTCGATGAACCAGGGTTCCCGCTCTTGGACGAATAGGATGAGATGACGTCGTGGGACTGCTTTTGTCACCATGGTGATGACCTTTTTGGTGACCTCCGTCGTGACTTGGCTTGTGATGACTGTCCTTTCTGGCTCTGTGATGAACAGACGGACTTCCTTCCTGCCCACCTTTGGCATGATCATCTTTCTGGTGACCATCCTGGCCCTTTTTAGAGTGATCACCATGCCCCACCTTTTCCTTTTCCTTCATGGTTTAATGGGTTGGCAAACGACGATGTGTAATAGCCCTGTAAATTAGAAAAATATTTTTTCCAATAAATAAGAACATATTTGATGAGAAAAAAACATCGTTAATGGCTTTTGTTTTCATTATGGCATCAATGGTCAGCTTAAATATTAATTTTCAGTTTGCTCCCTTTAGATAACGTTCTGCATCATTAAAGATCATGTTTTAAATTCAATACATGACCCTGATCGTTTTATTTTTTTGCAATACATATCTATATTACATTTAATATAGAGATTTTTACTATCAACGATGGTGTAAGGTTGTATGCCTGACTTACGATTTAATAGGAAAAATTCATTCCTGTAAAAGTCGCAACACTGAAACTAAGGAATAATCTTAGGACAATGAAGAATAAAAAAACGAAATCATTGGTCAACGGCTAAAGCTCAATCTCCCCAACCATGTAATTCGACAGATGATAACGGTTAATTAAGTTTAATCAAGCGTAGTCAATAGTATCACGTGAATTTTCCAACAATTTATACTGGATATAATCGATATACATTATAAATCAGATGACGTGTATGATCCCGAACACACTGCCAACAATAACAACCATTGGTAGCCTTTGACCTAATGCAAATTCCCTGCCAATTTAAAATATTTGTGCTTTTAAATTTTTTTTTCTAACAATACTTTGCTGAAGAATGCAACCAAAACTTATTTCAATTCATGTATGTCAGGTGTACAAATTGACAGAAGAATATCGCCATTTGTCTTCACATGATGAACTTTAAAAGCATATGATACAATTATTTTAAACTTTTAGGCATGGCAAGGAATATTTCCGGATTACTATATTAAGTTTTACATACTATCTTAATCAAAACAAACTAACGTTTCGCTACGTGGCATCCATGGCTAGTATTACTAACATGGCTTACAATAGAGCAATGGGACAAACACCAGATACACATACATGCATCACAACTTAAATTAGCCATTGACTCATCAATTACCCAATGATCGATATAACTGCACCATCAAGTGATGCAATCGGCCAAGCAATGTGGAACGTTACCGTTAGGAGCAAACTTTGCTTGCAGGAAATAATACTTGCTCTGTCCTAAAATCAACATTGAGAGTGAAAATAGAGACCGAGTTAATGAAGAGACGAATTCCGTTATCTTTCTACAGCTGAAATGACAAACACAGTAATAGCATTATCAGACTGTATAATGGAAGTCCCATATAAATGGCATGAATCCGGATGTCAATGAACCTAAAGACAGTTTAATGGGTACCTATCTTTTTAATATTAGGTTATCAATACAAATATGTAACGATATTTCAAATTTAAGTATCATTTTTTGTCTAAATTGTATCAGCTGTATTTTTTTTTAAAAAGATTGACTTCATATTTTATGAAGGTAACTAATTTCAATGTATACAATATCATTTTGGAGACTTATTTTTGTCATTAAAAATAAATCAAATTACATTCTTTCGGGAAATTTGATTTCTAATCTGTAACAAAAGTACTTGTGTGAGTTCAACCACTCAAAAACATGTACTACAAACGGCAAAATAATGCCACATAAATGAACAAGGAAATATACATATATTCTTTTGGGAGTATTAATGTTAAAATGAGTTTAAAGTCCATTCAAAGCCAGCCCCTTTGTTGATTTACCGGTGTCAGGTGAGAATGATAACACTGATTACGTTTCTATTCAAGTCACTTCTCAATAACACACCAACGGTATGTGTCAACACGCGGCGATAGTGTATTCCACGTATATTATAGATTACACATTGATTTCTACCTGGCTATTTGTCACTGATGTATGGAGTCTTTACTGAAGTAGCCAGTTCTAATCCGAGTAACCCTACCTACAGCTGGAAATGCAAGCATACTTCTTATTCTGACGTTGAAAGATTATCGAATAGTAAGATACAGAAAATTGTAGTAATCAGTTTTGACAGTAAATAGTTTCAGGACGTCTGTTTTCAGACAATGTTTAATCCGGTGTCATTTTAAAGTAATCTTACAATAAATACATTTGGCAATGTTTGTTTTGTTCTGGTTCTACAATGAACTGAGAAGTGTTATTTGCTGGTAACTTACAAATCATTAGAGAAATGTAGATACCATGATCTATTCAGACTTTTGAAACCTTTTGTAGATTTTCCTTCTTTTCAAAATTATGTTCTGAATAATTCGCAAAAACTCATAGCAAAGGCACATCTACAATCCTAAAGATTGTTATGATAATTTTAGTTATTTTCGATTATTCAATTCATTGAAAATTAAATTAATAGTGAAAATAATACACTTTTTAATCATGAAATACATCTTTTTTTCCTGGTACATCCACGAAATTGTTTAACCTGTAAATAACAAGTTACGGTAAATCATCCGTTGTTTTATGATGTCCGATTCATGTATTGCACAAATATTCAATACCTAAGCTCATCTGATCAACACGTGTCCTTAGTAAATACAGTGTGATCCAAGACAATCTTAAGATTAGAAATACTAGGCACAAGTTTTCCATGTGACGATGACCAGATGTCCCTCATTACTGTGATATATCCATATGGAAGAGAGAGACTAGTATGGCTCTTTATTATACTTCATACCTGTATTTTCAGTCTACCTTCAACCCACTTCTTTACTGTGCACTCTGTTGTATTATTAATTCATTATGAAGATTCCTTCGGAGCATATTATGGTATTTTCCTCTTTAGTTGTACCGAATGCAGTAAAACCTTTATCATCATGGCAATCTTCACCAAACACCAATTATATAGACATGTCCTGTCTTCACAGACTATGATATAAATTAGTGTCAAATCGCTCAAAAAATATAAACCTATTACTTTCTGACGCGTGCAAATAGGATATTAAAGTGATAACATTCATGTTTAAAAATACATTTTAGTCACAAAGAAACGTAATTTACTTTAATGTATAGAATTGAATCTCTCCAAGAAAGGCAACGATGATCCATAAGAATAATAAAAAAATGTTAAAGTTCTTGATACTAAATTTACTTATAAATAAAATGCATTACTACACTGATAAAGGCTACTTAGTGGTAAAACGAATGGCTACAGTGATGAAGGGTTACTGGCAATATAAAATGAATGGCTACACTGATGAAGGGTTACTGGCAATATACATTGAATGGCTACAGTGATGAAGGGTTACTGGCAATATACATCGAATGGCTACACTGATGAAGGGTTACTGGCAATATAAAATGAATGGCTACACTGATGAAGGGTTACTGGCAATATAAAATAAATGGCTACACTGATGAAGGGTTACTGGCAATATACATTGAATGGCTACACTGATGAAGGGTTACTGGCAATATACATTGAATGGCTACACTGATGAAGGGTTACTGGCAATATACATTGAATGGCTACACTGATGAAGGGTTACTGGCAATATCAAATGAATGGCTACACTGATGAAGGGTTACTGGCAATATCAAATGAATGGCTACACTGATGAAGGGTTACTGGCAATATAAAATGAATGGCTACACTGATGAAGGGTTACTGACAATATAAAATGAATGGCTACACTGATGAAGGGTTACTGGCAATATACATTGAATGGCTACACTGATGAAGGGTTACTGGCAATATACATTGAATGGCTACACTGATGAAGGGTTACTGGCAATATACATTGAATGGCTACACTGATGAAGGGTTACTGGCAATATACATTGAATGGCTACACTGATGAAGGGTTACTGGCAATATAAAATGAATGGCTACACTGATGAAGGGTTACTGACAATATAAAATGAATGGCTACACTGATGAAGGGTTACTGGCAATATACATTGAATGGCTACACTGATGAAGGGTTACTGGCAATATACATTGAATGGCTACACTGATGAAGGGTTACTGGCAATATACATTGAATGGCTACACTGATGAAGGGTTACTGGCATTATACAATGAATGGCTACACTGATAAAGGGATACTTAGTTGTCTAACGAATGGCTACACGGATGAAGTGAAAATCAATGTCGTAGCTAACTCTGATACTTTTATTTCAATATTTTCTTAATTCTTGGTATATCCTTTCCTATCACCCTCATTTCAAACTTCTTCGTTCCCAGATATCCCTGTTTACAGCCTTATTCGTTCCGATATACCCCGGTGTACAGCCTTATTCGTTCCCAGATATCCCTGTGTTCAACCTTATTCGTTCCCTGATAACCGTGTGTACAAACTTCTTCGTTCCCAGATATCCCTGTGTACAACTTTATTCGTTCCCAGATATCCCTGTGGACAAACTTCTTCGTTCCCAGATATCCCTGTGTTCAACCTTATTCGTTCCCAGATAACCGTGTGTACAAACTTCTTCGTTCCCAGATATCCCTGTGTACAACCTTATTCGTTCCCAGATATCCCTGTTGACAAACTTCTTCGTTCCCAGATACATCTGTGTACAAACTTATTCGTTCCCAGATATCCCTGTGTACAAACTTCTTCGTTCCCAGATATCTATGTGTACAAACTCCTTCGTTCCCAGATATCCCTGTTTACAACCTTATTCTTTTCTAACCAAATTAGTTATTTTACTCCTTCATCCATCAATACTTAAAGCCCTCCATCGTTGCATGTCTCCTTTTGCTCCAGCTACTCCCGTTCTTCACGTCTCTCCTTTTCCAAGCTACATCCGTTAATTTCTCTTTTTGTTCTCAACCATCAACATGGTTATCTTAGCAATCCTTATATGCTGCCAGCCTTGATCGTAGTCATCTTCGTTTGTGAGTTCTTTTCTTTCTCAGCCGCCTTTGTTCCATTTTCCCTTCATTCTTGGTAGTTACATTCGTTCGTTCTTTCCTTAGCGGATATACTTCGTACATAATAGCCAATACTCAGTAAGTCACTGAATACTAGCTTAGTTTTGTAGACCCTGGTTCGGTTAAATAGGCCCTTTTTATCTATTATTTTTATACACTGTCCTTTGGCGTCATTTTATTATGATATTAGAGCTCTGTTATAGATAAAACCAGACAATTGTTAAAAGACAAGTTATCTCTATAATTCATTGAATATAGGAGGACACATTCTAATTTGTTACGAAGTGGTTGCATTTAAACATTGATATCAGCATCGCTGACCATTTTCAAAAATATTTCTCTTGTAGGCTAAATCTTTAGCAAGGGATGCATTATTGAGATTATTCTACAGTATGTGAAATTGTCAGGTTTAGACGTAGCAGGAAACTTCACTGGTTGTGAAATAGCCTTCAAACTGACCAAACAATCGATAAAGGCAAGTTTAATAATCACAATGGAATAAGACAAGGTGTTCTGGGAGGGTAAGCGTCCTCTTCTTCATCGGCGATGTAAATCTCGGTCATACCAAGTAATGTTACGTGGAAATAAAAATTCACATCAACGAAACAACCAGGTTTACTCATGTCGACAACGAAGTAAAATTCAAAGCAACAAAGCAACGAAACAGCCAGATGTACTGTACTCACATCGCACAAGGAAATCAAATGTATAGCAATTCACCAATGAAGCTTAATCACATCACATACGGAAATAAACATAAAATTATATTTTCTCGTTTGTATGTTTGAAGAATTAAATGTGATATTCAGGTTTGTAGATACAAAAGAGCACTCGGTTGTAATCAAACATGAGAAAGTGTAATGGTCTGTGAAGCAGGTAATTGATAACCAATAGACGTATACATATACACGAAAAGCAACTTTTGAATACACGTTTATATTTAATTGTCACACATCTAAGGAATTATTTACATGGAAATGGGACACTTAAATGGAAGTCAGATAGGACATATGACAAATGTCAAGTAGGCTGAAAATCTTTCACAGAATGCCGTGTAAAGGTAATTTAAGGACACGGGTATTATCAGTACGGAGGTACGGACGGGTCTAACACTAGGGCTTAGTGGTTATAATAATATGAAAGTGTGGTCTTCAAACATCACATCAGAGGGATGTTCTGAGACGTACAAAGCACATACAATATGAAAGGTTTATAAAGAACACTTCTATTTCTAAGGTATAAAGACACATATTGTTCCGGTGTAAATTTCTAGCGTGGGTATTGATAACACTATTTGTCACAAACTCCACCAAAGTGAGTTGATAAATTCTTATAAGAGTTATCATAAGTATAAACAGCTTATCAGGCGCAGCATACTGAAAATACAGTTAACAATAATAAGAGAGAACCATGTATATACTCGTAAGTATTTAAGACACTTTTCGAAAGGATGACGCAAAAGACACAAAAGTGATTAACACATATCGATGCAAATTTAAAGTTAGATACACTACGAGCCAAATAATGAACTAACTTGCATCATTCAGCTATTTCGTCTTTCTAGTGATGGTATGGGTCTAAATTGTCTAAATTAAACAAATGAGGCGACTGAGGAAAATCTAGACTGGTCAAATAAACATCAAGAAAATACTACATGGCAACACATTCATAATCCAAACTCAAATTCCATGAAACTAGGACAAAATATGAACAGAAGAAAGATTTACTAGGAGTCTCCTGAAAAAGTACAAGGAGGATAAGACCAGGTGTTCCGGAAGAGTAAGCGTCTTCTGCTTCAACGACGACACCGGTTATGTAAACCTTGGTCAATTCGAGTAATTAATGTTACCTTCTCAAATGAGAACAAGGTATACAACAACGGAACTAACAGGCAAACTAACAAGTATCAAACACGTTCAGCTTCATATCACACAAATAAATAGAATCTTTCTCAATGTGATCACTCTTCTAGATCTCTGTGTTACGAGTTTGTCCGGCAATTGACGAGTTCTTACACGAAAATCAGGATCGTGAGAACAGACCTTTAAATATCGAATCAACTGTGACATGTAAATATCATAGGTTGGAGATGCAGGGATATTGCTATGCAGAAAAGAAAAAATCACAATAGTGAAATTGAAATCATCATAGTAATCGTACTTCTTGGTAGAAAGTTTTTTAAGTTTCGTTGTAGGAAAAGATCGAGATAAGCAGCTGATGTAGAAGAGTCTGTCGTGTCTTTGATTTCCAATTCTTGTTGATATATACTATTATATGGACATGATCATTTTAATTTTTTTTATTATTATTATTTAAAGACAAGACGTCATCAATATATTTGAAAGTGAAAATGTACGACTTTGCAAGGTCTTTGTAGGCTGTTTTGATGAGTACTTCAATAAATTCAACCTCGTATGAAAACAAAAACCAGTCAGCTAACAGAGGGGCGCAGTTAGTTCCCATTGTTATGCAAATAGTCTGTTGGATGATCTTATCACCAAACTCGACGAAGATGTTATCAAGCTGAGGCTCGATCATTTCTATGATTTCGTACTCTGTATATTTCTTCTTCTTTGATTTGAAAGTATTTTTACGCTTCAGTGTAGTACACAATCTTATATTCACCGCCGTTCACCTTTCTTGGAGAAGAAAGCTCTCATAACTAGAGAACTGAGGCGTTCCTTCAGTTTAGAATGGGGTATGTACAGGGTAGAAAAATCAAAATTCTTTTAGAAGAAATGTTTTAGAAGAGGATGCTGAAGATTGGTCAGAAGCTCTCTGGACTTCTTCATAATCCACATACTATTAATTTCACCTCTTAAGTAAACAGTATTACAATAAGACTGTAAGCCAGATTTGATAGTACTTAGAATGGTGGATAATAGTTTTGACAAAGGCTTGGTTTAACAGCTAGACGAGCCAGCAATAAAACGTTGTTTATATGGATTCTTGTGAAGTTTAGCGATTAAATATAAACAAGGGAGGTCCGTATCCTTATTATTAATTAGGCATTCTAAATGATTGTAATACCAAAACATGATTAGTTCGTCTTTTAAAAGATTGCAAATAATATGTTAAAATCTAGATGAGAAAGTCATTAACCTCAAAATTCCATAAATTTTGTACTTTTTTTATATACCATCATATAAATGCACCAACAGTTATATGCGTGATGACTCACATGACTTTGAATTATAAAATAGACATAATATGCCTTTAGTAATCGAAATATCACAGTTTTATTAAACAGATATTAAATTTCCTAACTAATGAAATTAAGATATGACTTACCTGTAATGTTCTCAATTGTATTTACAAAATCCAATGTTGTTTACTAAAGTATAAGGCTGAGGGGTTTGTTTCGGTGAGTTAGAAGGAAATTGAATATGAAATAGTCGTCGGCAAAACACGAGAATAATATAAAACGCAGAAGTTGATTGTCATCCAAAAATACATATTTCGAAGCGGTAAGATGTTCCACTAAGTTTAGTAGAGTTCAACAATAGCTAATTTAACATCCTAACGATACTTAGCTCTTCAGATACATGAGCTAACATTAGAAAGAATAAAATCTAAGGAAAACCACCAAACAATTATCTAATGGAATTTTTCGTCATTGAAACTACACGCGTCATCAATGCAAATTTTAAAAAGTCTGGCTGATTTAAGATATGACTGGAGTGTGTTTGGATGCTTGATTGTCAGAAATGATTGGAGTGTGTTTATATATGAATGACAGAGATTAGTTCTGATAACAAGTCATCGTAAGCACGTACTTCCCTTCCTCAGCAGGCACCAGTGCTCTCAGTGTTGACAAACTTGTTATCCAAGTACCGGTATATTATTTCAAGTGGAGTGTTTGGATAAAGCTATCTTCGAGTGGTTCTCATAGAAGGAATACTTAGACACCGTTACTAGTGGAAACATCAGGGAATCAAAGTATGCTGTGGATTCTTTAGTTTTTTAACACATTGCATCCATTTTTCAAAATTAAGAAGACGCAATTAAAACTTAACTTTTAATGAAATAAAAATCACCAACTTACATAAGCACATTTGATTTTATAGTGATGAAAACTGAGCTGTTTGCCCTTTAACACATGAAGTCATTGAATGATATAGCGACTTACCTTTGTATGAGTAAAGGCAATATTGTGTAGCTGTTCTATCCTGGTGTAATTCCGCCTCGGTCACAAATCATACAGACTTTCCATGGCCAGAGATCTGGGATATAGTCTAGATTACAGGTAACAAGGCACGGTCGTCGGCTATCTTGCTACCTGCTTTGGAATCAATTAATCAGTGCTACTTGATTAACATGTAGCACCTGTCTTGGGTGATGTGTCGAGTACTGAACGGGTATCGACGGAGGCTTATCACAGGGACCCCCTACAGCATAGCGACCGACCAACCAAACACATAGGTATTGATCTGGTCAGTGCCCATTTATCAATTCCTAGGTACACGAAGTCATGAAAACACGGTCTCCATGTACAAATTCGATATTAACTGAATGTTATAGTTGGAATAAATTATGTAATGAAAAAAAGAGAGAGAAAAAACAACATGAAAATTTAATCAAAATCTTGAAACTCGCTGGCGTTTGTAGACATTTTGTGTTTTAAATAGGTTATAGTAATGGTCCGCATTACTTAGATATTGCTCTTATCGGGTAAAGAAATCCCGTATAAAGCCCTTGTCAGATAAAGAGGAATATTAACAAATAGTGTAAGTATATGGTCCACATACGTGGGGCAATATAAAAAAAATTCATACAGTTAGACACGGTGATAATATTGTATACAGAAATTAATCACCGAACAGACACCTTTACCGTTGCTCGCAGTGGAAGTTATTTTACTGCACAAACATATGACGTCAACGTCAAAATAGCCATTATCAGGGACAACTTATATCTTTGTAAATAAATCAGTTTAAACTAGCTATTACTTGTCCACAAATTAGACAATAATCACAGATGAGATGAAGGATGTTAGAGAAATTGATTCGACACACGTATCGGTACAACATAGAGGTATAATAATGACGTTCACATATCAAAACATTAGCGATCCATAGGCGCTTATCAACGATAAAATTGTAGTTTAAGACTTTCAAAAGCAAATGAATCAGGTACGACCAAACATTCCAAAGTATGACCAAATACTCTAAACACTCAAATAGACATAAAACTGATTTAAAAGTAAACCACTAATACATTACTGATCCTTGGAAACATTTAATAAGAGTCGCAGTAATGACGTCACACCCATCAGGAACCCTGGTATACATTAAATAAAAACAGCAGTAAGGACGTCACACCCATCAGGAACCCTGGTATACATTAAATAAAAACAGCAGTAAGGACGTCACACCCATCAGGAATCTGGTATACATTAAATAAAAACAGCAGTAAGGACGTCACACCCATCAGGAACCCTGGTATACATTAAATAAAAACAGCAGTAATGACGTCACACCCATCAGGAACCCTGGTATACATTAAATAAAAACAGCAGTAAGGACGTCACACCCATCAGGAACCCTGGTATACATTAAATAAAAACAGCAGTAAGGACGTCACACCCATCAGGAACCTGGTATACATTAAATAAAAACAGCAGTAAGGAAGTCACACCCATCAGGAACCTGGTATACATTAAATAAAAACAGCAGTAATGACGTCACACCCATCAGGAACCTGGTATACATTAAATAAAAACAGCAGTAATGACGTCACACCCATCAGGAACCTGGTATACATTAAATAAAAACAGCAGTAAGGACGTCACACCCATCAGGAATCTGGTATACCTTAAATAAAAACAGCAGTAATGACGTCACACCCATCAGGAACCTGGTATACATTAAATAAAAACAGCAGTAATGACGTCACACCCATCAGGAACCTGGTATACATTAAATAAAAACAGCAGTAATGACGTCACACCCATCAGGAACCTGGTATACCTTAAATAAAAACAGCAGTAATGACGTCACACCCATCAGGAACCTGGTATACATTAAATAAAAACAGCAGTAATGACGTCACACCCATCAGGAATCTGGTATACATTAAATAAAAACAGCAGTAATGACGTCACACCCATCAGGAACCTGGTATACCTTAAATAAAAACAGCAGTAATGACGTCACACCCATCAGGAACCTGGTATACATTAAATAAAAACAGCAGTAATGACGTCACACCCATCAGGAACCTGGTATACATTAAATAAAAACAGCAGTAATGACGTCACACCCATCAGGAACCTGGTATACATTAAATAAAAACAGCAGTAATGATGTCACACCCATCAGGAACCTGGTATACATTAAATAAAAACAGCAGTAATGACGTCACACCCATCAGGAACCTGGTATACCTTAAATAAAAACAGCAGCAATGACGTCACACCCATCAGGAACCTGGTATACCTTAAATAAAAACAGCAGTAATGACGTCACACCCATCAGGAACCTGGTATACATTAAATAAAAACAGCAGTAATGACGTCACACCCATCAGGAACCTGGTATACATTAAATAAAAACAGCAGTAATGACGTCACACCCATCAGGAACCTGGTATACCTTAAATAAAAACAGCAGTAATGACGTCACACCCATCAGGAACCTGGTATACCTTAAATGAAAACAGCAGTAATGACGTCACACCCATCAGGAACCTGGTATACCTTAAATGAAAACAGCAGTAATGACGTCACACCCATCAGGAACCTGGTATACATTAAATGAAAACAGCAGTAATGACGTCACAGCCATCAGGAATCCTAATATACATCAAATGAAAGCAGCAGTAATGACGTCACAACAATCAGGAATCCTAATATACATTAAATGAAAGCAGCAGTAATGACGTCACAGCCATCAGAAATCCCATTTTTGTGATACCCCACTCACAGATCAGGAATCAAGAAAAAATACGCCATTTTCAAAAAAAAAAAGTGTGAAATACAAAAGAAAATTGTTGTAACAAACTTTTTAAATATTACGAAGTCTTAAAAACGGGTTTAATTAGCACCGTTCAACTTCTCTGAGTATCATCAACATGAAATTAGTTGTCCAACACAGCAGCGCCAAGCATATTATGCACCCAGAGTACCGATTTCCCATCAGCGTTTTTTCTCGGATGCTGTTATTCGTCCTTTTAAAACGCTACAATATCCGTCTGTATTTGAGAGTGTATGTAATATGATTATATCTTAATTGGTGTTCTTATAGCTATGTCATACTTTGGTTCTTTACTAATCAGAGTAACATATCAAATACCTTTGGAGAACACATTTTCCTCGTTAATTTTACATCAACATCTTACATCTTATTCTTAAATGTTGCATAGGACAAAACAGTGTTTCTAAACACAATTTTGCCAGTATCAACATTTTTTATCTCTGTTATACCCAGAAAGGAAAGTGTTCTCCAACAATACAGATTTCTAATATTGTCCAGTATAACTGCTGCACTTGCCTCTGACAGCTGACTTCGTCAACAAATACTTCACTTCCTTGTTCTAAAGCCATAAATTTTGAACTGTGCATAAGCTTAACCTTGTCCGTTATAAATAAACTACCTTTGCAATGAACATCTACTCCAGGTTGGCTTTGGCATGTCAACAAGCTGCAGGTATTAGGACTTATCTATAAGTGGGTTGTTTGTTAACATTCATTCTTTGTTTGAAATAAGATAAAAGGAACTGAGACCGTTGTAACTGTGTGTGCCTATCTAGCTATTTCATCTGTTTTCTTGTTCTGTTATAACAGGAAACATTTTACCGAGTTCATGACATCTGATTCTGATATCTAAAAACGCTGTTGTACGTTTGTTTATTCTGGGATCAGAAAAAAATCCGTGTTCTAAGTCATAAAAGGCACAAGCTCGTCAAGACACGACACCGTTTAGCACAAATATACAAACAGATATACAGAAATGAGTAATATATTGGAATCGATAGATATTTACATGTATATACAGAAAAGACAAAAATACATACATGCATACATGTATTGGCAAGAATTGACTATGTTGTAAATCATGGCTGGTTTCGTTGATAAAGGCAATCCATGAATTCATATATTCATGAACTGTTAAAACTAGTATAAATAGATTTATCTAGTATATCTATCCATGGACTCAAGTTTCCACGAAGTAGTGGAAATTTTCAATTCCTCGAAAACCCACGAAGACATAGTTTATTTTCCTCCCTTATGAAACGTAATGTCGATTATCATAAACTACTGGACTCGATACAAAATATAAAGCAGAGACAGCAATGGACAATGACGTCTGACCCCAGTTTCCGTTATTTGGAAGATACTATTGGTCTAGGGAACAAAAGTAGTCAGACTCAAGGAAGCGAGAGACACACAAAGCACGACCAGTAATGTGTAATTGTCGTATTTATCATACGGCTATGTGAAATCTGTTCATCATGGTAATCGGCTTATATCGAGTATTACAGTGCACCTTCCAGCAGTCGTCAATATATCATGATATTTGCGAACAACGAGATATATTATCGTATATAGTCCACAGCTGTATTTTTTGTATTATCATTAGTCTTTCTAACACAGAAACAGAAAGCAATGTATTTGAACGTCTGGTATAGAGTATTTAAGTCAGCAATGAACAAAAAGAAAAAGAAAGACAAAACTAAGCAGTTAAAAATGAAAATAAATGAAGAAGTGATGTTGAAGCCTTTCAAGCGACGTTTGTTCCACAAGTTCATCAAAAAGGTTTTTTTTTTTTTTTAATTTCACTTCTATTTATTCCAATTCTATCAAATTAGGTGTCAGAAACAAAAACTGTCGATGATTATTTTCAGTAAGTATATTTTGTCCTCCGGTGAACAGTGCGTTGCTTATCAAGCGGTCCTAGTTTTTACTTAAAAGCGGGAGAAATAATGTTCAACCCGTGTTTGCTAACCATGACCAAGACATTGATTGCTCTTGCAGGCCATGCAGTGCGGATTTGTCATCAACATAATTCATACCAGAAATTTCGTTTTGGAGAAGCTAGTACAGGAAAAAGAAATATGTCTTATATGTCTGCTACAGAGTTTGGTTTGAATTGAAAATCTAAATTGTGAATGAAGACTTAAAACTATGGTAAGGAATAATAGATCATGACGTTGGTGGTATTTTTTTTTTATTTTATTTTTGTATTTGAATTCTGGCAGTGTATTTTGGTTCGGACAGACTTAAAGCATACTACCAATTTATCAAAATGTAAATCCTTCGTCATTTTACGGATACTAATATTTATATACCAGAACGGGCGGTACAATTGGAGCCATTTTATTAATGCTATATAATGTGTCTTATGCAAAGGAAGCGACAAAACTTGAGTAAACGCCCATAACAGTTCCCATAAGACCTTAAAACACAACACGCCATTACATTCGGTGGACTGTCGTCCCTCCAGGGAGTAAACAAAGTTGACACTTAATTTGTAAAAGCTGTATGATGTCCCACCAAGATTGAACAGCTTTGCACACATATCACATGCATTTTTCAATAAAGGGACTAATCTTAGATTTTTTATATAAAGTTAGTATGCCAGGCGGTTTGTTGTTGTTAGTCTTGTTCTCATTTCAGAACGTGATATTGCTTACTTTGTTTTAACCCAGATTAAAAGCGGATGTCGTTGATATAATAAGAGACGCTTAACCTTCAGGAACACGTTATCCACCAGTACTTTTTCAAACACCTCCCTGGAAATCTATTATTTGTTTATGTAATGTAATTTTGCACTCGTTTCGTCGATTTTGAGCTCTAATTAATTAAAATTAAAAATTGTTTTAGTTGAAGAATTATTTGAAATCATATCAACGAACATACGTTTACTCTCTCAATATATATACTGTTGCAAATAAAAACGACTTTGTACCTTTTGAAAATGATATTAGCCACTTTATAAGGACCTTGAATGCTTTAATAACCATTGACTCAACTAGTCCAATTCCTCTGGAATATTGTCTGCTTTAAACTCATTTATGTTAATCTTCCAATATTAGACACGCTACGACAGTTGTTTACTGTGTCAGGTTTCACTGCAATATGAAATTCTGTTATACATTACAAACATTTAAGTTTCAAATAGTATGGCGTATGAAATTCTCTATATTTCTCAGACTGCTGTACAAATTGTGTACATTATTCGATAATGTTAATTTAATAACTTATTACAAGTCATTGCACTGGTATTATATATCACCAGGCATTCAGCCTTCTAAAACGGGTTCATGTGGTGAATGACATCTGTTCTACTTTCTCTCTTTCTTGGAGAGTTTATTTAGTATCATTAATTCTTACCTGTAAATCTGAGAACAAAGATAATTAAATGATCCTATGATAACCCTTGACCTCCTGGGGACAAAAGGTTGTGGAGTGCACTTGGCCAATAAGGTTCAATCAATGAACTGACAATTGGTGGCCAATAACTGGAATGAGATCTGTATAACAGTGTGTCTGATAATTGGAGTAATACCTGTGTAAAGATTTGTCCGATAACTAGAGTCAGATCTGTAAAACAAAGTGTCTGATATCTAGAGTCAGATCTGTATAACAATGTGCCAGACATCTAGAGTCAGGTCTGTATAACAATGTGTCAGACATCTAGAGTCAGGTCTGTATAACAATGTGTCAGACATCTAGAGTCAGGTCTGTATACCAATGTGTCAGACATCTAGAGTCAGATCTTTATAACAATATGTCTGATATCTAGAGTCAGATCTGTATAACAATGTGTCTGATAACAAGAGTCAGAACTGTATAAATATGTGTCTGATATCTAGAGTCAGATCTGTATAACGATGTGTCTGATATCTAGAGTCAGATCTGTATAACAATGTGTCTGATAACTAGAGCCAGATCTGTATAAGAAGTGTCTGATAACTAGAGTCAGATCTGTATAACAATGTGTCTGATAACAAGAGTCAGAACTGTATAAATATGTGTCTGATATCTAGAGCCAGATCTGTATAAGAAGTGTCTGATATCTAGAGCCAGATCTGTATAAGAAGTGTCTGATAACTAGAGTCAGATCTGTATAACAATATGTCTGATATCTAGAGTCAGATCTGTATAACAATGTGTCGGATAACTAGAGTCAGAACTGTATAAATATGTGTCTGATATCTAGAGCCAGATCTGTATAAATATGTTTCTGATATCTAGAGCCAGATCTGTATAAGAAGTGTCTGATACCTAGAGTCAGATCTGTATAACAATATGTCTGATTACTAGAGTCAGATCTGTATAACAAAGTGTCTGATAACAAGAGTCAGAACTGTATAAATATGTGTCTGATATCTAGAGCCAGATCTGTATAAGAAGTGTCTGATATCTAGAGCCAGATCTGTATAAGAAGTGTCTGATAACTAGAGTCAGATCTGTATAACAATATGTCTGATATCTAGAGTCAGATCTGTATAACAATGTGTCGGATAACTAGAGTCAGAACTGTATAAATATGTGTCTGATATCTAGAGCCAGATCTGTATAAATATGTTTCTGATATCTAGAGCCAGATCTGTATAAGAAGTGTCTGATACCTAGAGTCAGATCTGTATAACAATATGTCTGATTACTAGAGTCAGATCTGTATAACAATATGTCTAATATCTAGAGCCAGATCTGTATAAGAAGTGTCTGATATCTAGAGCCAGATCTGTATAAGAAGTGTCTGATACCTAGAGTCAGATCTGTATAACAATATGTCTGATATCTAGAGTCAGATCTGTATAACAATGTGTCTGATATCTAGAGCCAGATCTGTATAACAATATGTCTGATATCTAGAGTCAGAACTGTATAACAATATGTCTGATATCTAGAGTCAGGTCTGTATAACAATGTGTCAGACATCTAGAGTCAGGTCTGTATAACTATGTGCCAGACATCTAGAGTCAGATCTGTATAACAAAGTGTCTGATACCTAGAGTCAGATCTGTATAACAAAGTGTCTGATTACTAGAGTCAGATCTGT
Source organism: Ylistrum balloti (assembly GCF_031769215.1). Taxonomy (NCBI): domain Eukaryota; kingdom Metazoa; phylum Mollusca; class Bivalvia; order Pectinida; family Pectinidae; genus Ylistrum; species Ylistrum balloti. The sequence continues at coordinate 150,893 of NW_026782199.1, forward strand.
AAAACAATGTCTGATATCTAGAGCCAGATCTGTATAACAATGTGTCTGATATCTAGAGTCAGATCTGTATAACAATGTGTCTGATATCTAGAGTCAGATCTGTATGACAATGTGTCTGATTACTAGAGTCAGATCTGTATAACAATGTCTGATATCTAGAGTCAGATCTGTATAACAAAGTGTCTGATACCTAGAGTCAGATCTGTATAACAAAGTGTCTGATACCTAGAGTCAGATATGTATAACAATATGTCTGATACCTAGAGTCAGATCTGTATAACAAAGTGTCTGATTACTAGAGTCAGATCTGTATAACGATGTGTCTGATATCTAGAGTCAGATCTGTATAACAATGTCTGATATCTATAACAATGTGTCTGATATCTAGAGTCAGATCTGTATAACAATGTGTCTGATATCTAGAGTCAGATCTGTATGACAATGTGTCTGATTACTAGAGTCAGATCTGTATAACAATGTCTGATATCTAGAGTCAGATCTGTATAACAAAGTGTCTGATACCTAGAGTCAGATCTGTATAACAAAGTGTCTGATACCTAGAGTCAGATCTGTATAACAATATGTCTGATACCTAGAGTCAGATCTGTATAACAATGTGTCTGATATCTAGAGCCAGATCTGTATAAGAAGTGTCTGATAACTAGAGTCAGATCTGCATAACAATATGTCTGATATCTAGAGTCAGATCTGTATAACAATGTGTCTGATATCTAGAGTCAGGTCTGTATAACAATGTGTCTGATATCTAGAGTCAGATCTGTATAACAAAGTGTCTGATTACTAGTCAGATCTGTATAACAAAGTGTCTGATACCTAGAGTCAGATCTGTATAACAAAGTGTCTGATATCTAGAGTCAGATCTGTATAACAATGCATCTAATAACTGGTATCTATTCTGTATTTTACTCTGCACTCAGCACTGCCACATCAGAAGACACCTGCCACATATATTTTTGCAGTATTTGGCAGTGACAGAAATCAGCTGTATTTCAGCATGTGCATTACTTTGACAGAATTACTTTCTGATTTACTTATCAATCACAATTTAAATAAGCAATTTTATTTGTTGTAACAAAGAAGTTTATGGAAGAAAATTCATGAAATTGGTTTTTTTATCCTTTGAAGTGTGTAGCTATATTTCTATGCAGAAAATCATTTTGACGTGTGTAATCGGGCACAATGTAACATCAACATCTGGTACACAAATACTGAATAGACTTAACAGTCTGTTCAGTTTCAATAGTTTTCACTTTCTATAAGTGATCCAAGATAAACAGAATACATGGTCAATGTCTTAAAATATAAATTTCATTTTCAGAAAGGGCTTGCCAAAAGCCCAGTTCTTTTGCTTTTCTTTACTCTCACTGAAATACAGCATATATTTTCAAGACACGGACATGCATCTCCATATAAGTGGTAACATCTAGCACACAAAATTAATCACACCTGAACTACAATGTTCAATCATGTATATTTCTTGTGATATATGCATTAAATCAGAGTTCTGATAATAATACTATATCAACACATAATATACTTTCATAATTCAAATGGTTTAAAATCTGGTAGTAATTTATATACGTAAGAAATTAGCCCATACATGTATCAATACTTTGAAGAAAAAAAACATGAAATTTGATAGCACTGTTAAAGTATTACTAAAAATAGCTCCGCAAAAGCAGGCAATACCCCACAGCCTTATTATAAAGTTGGGTGCAGGGCTGAGATTGTGAAGAACCTCAATAGGCTGTGTAGGTCCATAGGCCCAACATCCTCAGTGAAAATGGTGGTCACCGGCGATGTCGTTCTTGAGATAATGAGGGGAATGCAAATTTAAGATGGCAGCTGTAACCGCCATATTGGATATCGGGCGGCAACGAAAAATAATAAGGTTGTATAGGTCAATAGGCCCAACATCCTCAGTGAAAATGGTGACCACCTGTGTTGTCATTCTTGAGATAATAAGGGGAATGCAATTGTGGATGTACGGACCGACAGACGGACGGATGGACGCCGTGCATGATCGCAATACCCCACACCCTTCAGGCTGTGGTGTAAAAACATTATTTAATCAAATATGATAACAAAAAACTGAAGGCATCACATAAGACAATAAGTTTAATGAATGTTCATGTGTACAATGAATTTGAGAAATGATGTCCAATTAGGAATTACTGTCCACAACGGTTCACAGTTTCCTAAGCTGCCTTCCATCATTAAAGTGTAAAACATCAGTCATCTTTAGAGGATTTAGACGATGAGGCTGCAAATAAAGAAGACAAAAATCAGTCATATTTCTTGTTCCCATCTGGGAGTCCAAAAACATATATCTGTATGCTTATTTATGTATGGTTCAATTTTAAATCCAACTAAACCTCCAGCTGCCTGATAATTAGTGACATTTAGATCCTAACAGTACAAGGATTTTCTGGTATAAAATATTGAAAACTAAATTCACTTAAAACAGAATATACCATTCACCTTATTTTTAAATTTGACATAGATCTGATATCGAGCCACTTAATCCCATCCTTCTACAAAACTTTGAGGTCTTTTTCCCAACTCTATAACAAGAAATTGTTTTGTTATGGTTTTTTTTTCATCCCTTTCCAGCCATACTAGAGAGGTCTTTTTTTTCTTTTTTATTCTTCAACTCATTTTTGTCCCATACCTTAAACTGGTGACCTTGAGATTCATTCTAGCTGTACCGGTATAACTCTCTTCACAATTCCATAGGCTAATTTCTATAACTTAGCATATCTAAACACTTCTCTAGGTAAATTACTATAAATTGAAATCTCTTCACTCTACAATAGGCTTATCACCATAATTAACAATCTAGACACTTCTCCAGACTACGTATTATAACTTACCATATCTAGACACTTCTCTAGGTTAATTACTATACCATCCGTTTCTAAACATTTCTCTAGACTTATTGCAATAACTTCCAATCTTTAGATATTTCTCTAGGTTTATTACTATAACTTATAACCTCTCAACACTTCTCTAGGCTTATGTCAAGGACTTACTATCTCCAGACACTTCTCAAGGTTAATTACTATATTTCATGATCTCTAAACACTGCTCCAGACTTATTTTTATAACTTACCATCTCCAGACACTTCCCTAAGCTCATTGCTATAACTTCCATCTTCAGACACTTCCCTAAGCTCATTGCTATAACTTCCATCTCTAGACATTTCTCTATGCTTATTGATATAACTTCCATCTCTAGACACTTTCCTAAGCTCATTGCTATAACTTCCATCTTCAGACACTTCCTTAAGCTCATTGATATACCATCCATCTCTAGACATTTCTCTATACTTATTGCTATAACTTCCATCTCTAGACATTTCTCTAAGCTTATTGCTATAACTTCCATCTATAGAGTCTTCTCTAGACTTATTGAAATAATTTATGATCTTCAGACACTTCTCCAGGCTTATTACTATAACTTACTATCTCTAGATTCATCTCTAGCTTTCATTCTCTGTATAAATCCATGGCTCTTGCTTTTGCGGAACTGTTCAAAAGGATCTTTGAGATCTATACCAATTCCTTTGTACATATCCTGGCGGTCCCGTACATCACCACTCTCTATGGGGTTCACAATTCCCTGTTCTGATGCACCAAGTCCTCGACCTCCCCAACCTTTTGAGAACCACATTGTTATCTTTAAATTTAAAATTTTCAAAACTTTTTAAAAAGTTCATAACCTAATTTTGATTAACACTTAATACTGCAACTGAAGTTGTAGGCAACCCACAAAAATAAGTACAATAAAACAAAAGGAAAAAAAGGTAACTGAAAAGTATTATCAAAGAATTAACTTACGAGTTAATGAAATCTTCTTAAGTTACCAGAAAAAAGAAACACCATATCATAAATAATTTCTTCGACGTCAACAAATATAAGAGTTTGTTTTAATTACCAAAAAGACTTTAATACAAACACCTTCATATCAATATAATTTTATACAGTTATCTCCCCTTACCCATTTTCATGAGCATCTGATGTCCTTTATTGTCTGTGCCAAGCTTGGTGTCTGTGGGTTGAGGAGCCGGACCACCAACTCTCATAAAGCTATCTGCTGCATTGTTGTCAGTGCTGTAAAAAATGATAACAATCTCCATTTCCTTAAATTCTAAATATATCACTTTCTCATATTAGGGTCTTCTTTAACCTGAATATAAGCTTTACTAAAGAAGAGTGAAGTACAGAGAGTGGGAAGAGACAAAGTAAATACTTCATTCCCCATCTAGTCCATTTTAATGCCCTTATTTACTGCTATGGCATGAAAACATGTAAAATGTAAACTCCAACATGAAAGAGTGTTGCTTGTCTGCTGAAACAGGGGACGTAAAGCCCATAAAAGTATCAAATAAAATCAATTTTAAATGTCTTCTTTCAGACACTTAATAGCAGGTTTCTTGATGACATTTTCCTGGCTTTTGTTACATGAAGACAGGATTAAATGAAAAAGTTTGAGCTCCCTTTGCAAACTTTGCAAAGATTCTAAACATCTCTGTAGAATGTGTTGTGTCTTTTAATGGTCTTTAAAACCATTGAGAATCCCCATGTACCTTACAGCTACTTACAATGTGCCGAGGGGTGGTGTGGGACTGCGAGAAAGCCTCTGTGTGACCTTGACTGGGGAAGGGGAGCGACTCGTGGGAAGGTAGGGTAGAGGGGACTCCGACCGCTTCGATGATCCTCTCTGTTGTTGTATAGGGGAAGGTGATCTGGACCTGAAATGCATGTCAAACATTGAATATGGTGAGAGGTATGTCAAATACTTGTTATACAGAATAATTTTTTCTTTTCCCCTTTTTTTTCATTTATGTAAGACTGATGGCAAGATCCAAAGTCTGATAGACATCATAAGATTCAATACTCCCAAAACTTATATTAAAACAGCACAATCTCACACTTTTGATGTTTTTTCTATCAGTTAGTGGCTGTGTTGACTTTTCTGAACTGATGTGCAATCAAGAATATTATAAGAAACATGATATTTCATCTTAGAAGTAAAAAAAATATCATTGCTTTGCAATTCCAACTGCTTACTGAATTGGATGCCTTTCAATTCTTTATATTTTGACAAAATTTATATCATAAGTGGACCTCTTTACAACAAAATCTTTGAACACTTTAAACATTTCCACTCAATTCAAACACTCGGGAGGCTCACAGTTAATCTTGTCTCTATACAATATTGATTTGTATTGCACAAGATTACAGAAAATATCTTCTATTTCCACATTGAAATAATTTCATTGGCAATGAAAAGAAATGCAGTTCTGATTCTGAAAATTTTCATTCTTATTCAAAATTTTCAAACAGCTGAAACTTGAAAAAAGACTATTACAATATATTAAGTTTGTAACGTTTTATAATAACAATAGACTGCTCTACCTCCATCTGGACTTGACAGGAGACGGTGACCTTGATCTCCGTTTTGACCAATCTGACAGGTTCTGTTGTCGTTGTGGTGATGGTTGAGGTGACAGAGATCTCGAGCTAGAGCTGGAACTTCCTTCTGGAGAAATCCCCCTCCTCTCTCTGTCTTGCTCCTTGAGTCGACGTGCTCGTTGTTTGGCTTTGAAAAACTCATACAATCCAAGCTTCTCCCAGCCCTCACTGTAACCAAGTATCCCATCTGAGATTGTATTACATAGAACTGTGTTTGTTGTTTATCTTATTGTCTGCTCTCATTTAAATTTTTTCTCACTAAATCTCAAAATCTGTATAAAATCTCAGCATAGCTTATCTCATTTTCACAACATATTGTAAAAAAATTCCTGAACACATTGTTTGTTAAGATTGTCTCACTTACATCACATCATGATGAAAGGTAAGACTTAAATTTCTTTAAGAGAGCAGTGAGGTTTACCTGTCTCTAGGACAGAGATAACACTTATCTGTATTTAAAGCAGAGATGTGACTTACCAGGGTACCTATCTCTAGCACAAAGATGATATTTACATGTCACTAGGACTGAGCTGAAACTTTTATGTCTTTAGAAAGAGGTGAGATTTTCTGTCTTGATGACAGAGGTGAGATTTACTTGTCTCTAGGACAGAGATGAGACTTACCTGTCTCTATGACAAATATGAGGCTTTCATGTCTCTAGGACAGAGGCAAGACTTACCTGTCCCTAAGACAGAGGTGAGATTTACCTGTTTCTAAGACAGAGGTGAAATTTACCTGTTTCTAAGACAGAGGTGAGATTTACCTGTTTCCAAGACAGAGGTGAGATTTACCTGTTTCTAAGATAGAGGTGACTTTTACATTTCTGTAGGACAGAGGTAATATTTACTTATCTGCAGGACAGAGGCAAGACTTACCTGTCCCTAAGACAGAGGTGAGATTTACCTGTTTCTTAGACAGAGGTGAAATTTACCTGTTTCTAAGACAGAGGTGAGATTTACCTGTTTCCAAGACAGAGGTGAAATTTACCTGTTTCTAAGATAGAGGTGACTTTTACATTTCTGTAGGACAGAGGTAATATTTACTTATCTGCAGGACAGAGGTGAGATTTACCTGTCCCTAAGACAGAGGTCAGATTTACCTGTCCCTAAGACAAAGGTGACTTTTTACCTGTTTCTAAGACAGAGGTGAGATTTACCTGTTTCTAAGACAGAGGTGACTTTTACCTTCCTGTAGGACAGAGGAGAGATATACTTATCTGGAGGACAGAGGTGAAACTTACCTGTCTCTAGGACGGTCATGATTGGGAGGACTATAAAAAGCTTCCACTGCAGCCAACAATCTCTCACTTGGAGGCATGGGAGGAGGCAGCCGGATATCTTTAGGGTCCAAAGATTTATACTCATGGTCCTCCAACTAAAACAGAATGACTTAGATCTTAGTACAGCATATACCTATGGGGGCAATTTCAGAAAATACAACCACATAAACACCATTTCAAACAAGTAAGAATTTTTTGTATGACCAATATGAATTAGAAATAACTATCATGTTTAAAAAGACAAGTAATATACAACTATTTCACCAATAAAAACAGATTTGGTATGTTGTTATGACAAATTCTTTTACACTTACAGGTTCTCAAATTATACATTGTGCAACAAAACCTTCTTCAAAGATGTATTTATACCTTTATAAGTGGAGCCATTAGACCTGCTGGCAGCTCGTAATATGGTACTGATGGTGTGAGGTCAATTTCTGGAGGTGGCCCCAGCAGAGGGGGTGGACCAGTCATGGCAAATCCCGGAGGAGGTTTGCTAAGGTCAGGGAGAGCAAACTGTCCTGGGGCTGGGCCTGGGGGTGGTGGTCCTTGAAAGTTTGCTGGGAACCCAGGTGTTCCAATGGCAGCAGGAGCTCCAGGAGGAGCACTGGATGCTGTACCCTGAGGAATCCCTGGGGGTGCACTAGGTAGACCTGGGGGTGCACTAGGTAGCCCTGGAGGAGCTCCAGGCAACCCCTGAGGAACTCCTGCTATTCCTTGGGGTGCACCAGCTGAAAAATGAAAATAGAAAAAGTTTGAAATATCCATTGTTTTCAGAATTGAAACTAAAAAATGGTTTGAGAAACATTTCAAAGATTTGCATTAAGTTTTTTGCAGTTTGGATGTTTATTTAATTACAATAACTCACAAACAGTAGAATGTTAACAACATCGTATACCTCCAAAATATAAAGAGAAAACATCAAGCAAACTCACCAAAGTCAAACTGTTGAGGAGGTGTGCCCACAAATCCAGGGGGTGGGGCTCCAAATCCTGGAGGTGGCTGGTTAAATCTAGAGGTCTGTTGCTGAGGCTGGCCAGTCTGGAAGTCATGTTAAAGGGAGATAATTCTGAATATAGTACAGAATCTAACAGAATTTTGTTTTATTATATTCATTTATAATGAGCTATTATTAATCCTTAAGAGAAATCATTAAGGTTAATAATTTATTTGAAATAAGTAAAGTTACAAAGTATGTCCCTAACTCTCTAATTTGTGTTATATCATTTGGCCTATTCAGGTACAAATGTATAATATAATTGCTATTGAGTGTATTGAATGTATTCTCGAAAGCCAGAGATAGACTTTTTTTTGTATTCTCAAAAACACAAATTGAATATTCATAGTGTATAACTTGTATGTACTATATACTTAGGGCATGTTATGTTACTCAAATACAGAAATGACTCTGATTTCATTTTTTTAAATTCAATTCATATGATGTGTCTGTACCAATTCACAGATACAAAATTCATATAGAATGTCTGACAGATGTGTATATACAAGACCCAGCAGATTACAATACAAATTTTCTGATCTATGTTATAATAAATAGGCTGAATATTTTGTGCCAGCAACTACACATTTTCCTAGCTAGGATACCACTAACCAGTAATGTTTTGTGATTTACTGTAGCAGTATTAAGTTTCACTACTACAGCCAATTTGGAAACAAAACATCACAAAAATTTTGATCAAATATATGGAGTCACTAGTTACATATGTTTATTACAACCAATAAAAAAATGTTTCTGATTTCTGAACCATCGTTTTTGATACCTACAGTGTAAATACTTGACCATCAGATGCAATGGGAGATAACTTTAAAATGATTTAAACCAACATCACAATGTAATACACAATCCCTTATGTCTCTTGTCCCCAAATGTTTCTCTTGCCTAGAATTAAAGTTTCCATAAACACATGGTAGCATCAGCTTTTCTCTGCAAAATACAACCATTACTGACATGTAGTAGTAACAGTGACTCCTGACCTTACCTGGATTGACTGTACTGTGGTGATCTGTGGGGGCGGGGTGGTCATCAGACCAGACGACGTAGGGGGAAGTGTTGAGGTGACCACACTGGCTGGGGTGAGACCCGAGGGAATTGATGTAGATAAGACAGTGGGCTGGGATGACACCTGAACCGCAGATATAACTGGAGCTACACTGACAGTCTGGGGAACACCTGTATGTTGAGTAAACAACAGAGTAATAAAAATAACAATTTGACGAAAAACTCAATAAACAGAATGTTTAACATGTGCTTTGATAACACATAAAGGGGTCTTTCAAGAGCCATGAAAAATACCTGATTAAAGAGCAAAAAAGTTCCAGTCATTAGACAAATTTGATAAATTCAACATGACATGAACACTAGTGTATATAATTTTATTTAAATCCTGGATCTTATCAATAAGAAAATTAAAAAGAAACTAAAATTTTGAGTAAAAAGATGTCCCACTGCCCTGACAATAATTATCATTTCACACTACACTAAGGAACTGCTTACAGTGAGGGAAATTTGATATTTTTCATACGTGTGCACTACATGTGTGAAAAATATCAAAGCTTCCCCCACAAGATGAAACTTAACCATTATCTCTCCAAAAACAATGAATATTTCTGGATAACATGTTCTTTCATACTGTTTATAGATGCCAGTCTGATTTAAATGCATAGTTCTATTATCATAACTCTGTGAGATATATAGTTTCTAAGACATAAATTGCTGAGTTATTTAACCTCAAGTGAGTATTTTAACATTTATACAATATATGAAATACTTTACTGATTAAAACTTTCTTCCCAATTTCATAGGGCTATCTTAACCAGAGTTGTTAACCCTGCAGATTGCTATGTATTTTGTGATGATATTTTCACTGCAAATGCAGGGATTTAAATGAGTGAAAATAAGAAAAATTGTCTTTTTTCCCAATGCAGAAAAAAAGTCACTTACAAAAGTGTAAAAAAAAACATTCAAAACCATCAAATCTAATTTATTTAGGATGCAATATGAAAGACCCCACTATGAATTCATTGATGATTTCTGGACACTGACCTGGCATTGCCACCCCAGAAAGTGAGGTGAGGGGCTGTGGTTGTGTCCCAGCTGCGACAACCACAGCAACAGCCTGTTGCTGTGCCTGTTGCTGTGCTTGTTGCTGTGCCTGTTGTTGTTGTTGCTGCTGCTGCTGTTGTTGAGCCTGTTGCTGTAACAGCTGTTGTAACTGTTGTTGCATCTGTTGTGCCTGGCTATTGAGATGAGAGGTGAAGTCGAGATGTTGTTTCTGAAGGGAACTATACTGCTGCTGAACATTGTTACTAACCATACGTACAATTTCTCCATGTTCAGTTATTAGGGAGGCCTGGTATGCAGACAATGAGGCAGAGGGCTCCTTCAGTTTCTGTAAGAAGCAAAACATTAATATTAAACAAACTGAGAAATACTGGTAACACAAATATATACTCAACCAAAAAAGAAACGCACAATTGAATTATGCAATCAATAGCCAATGATATTTTGGGAAATTTTCACAAAATTTTATGTCAATGTGTAGGGACAAGTCTATTATTTATATACTGTAGAAGAATAGTCTGTGTGACATCACTCATGTCAAAAGTAATTACTCAAAGAGGGATAACCGAGAAAAACAAAATGACACTTCAGTACCTAGTGTGGGCACCTCTTGCACGAAAACCTGAATGGATTCTCTTAAGCATTGAATTCATGAGAATGTTGATTCACCTTAAGGGAATGTTGTTCCATTCTTGTGTTAATGCTACCATCAACTGAGCGTGGTTAGTTTGGGGGTTTGACATTTCCTAATATGCCTGTCCAGCTCATCCCACAGATGCTCAATGGGAGACATGTCATATAGGGGCCATTCCAAAGGCTGAACATTGTTTGCCATGAGAGAATCATGACAGACTGTGGCGGCAACATGTGGTCGAGAAGTGTCTTGCTGGGAAATTAGGTTATGACGTCCGAGAAGTGGAAGGACATGAGGTTTGAGGATCTGGTCTCTATATTGAAAGGCATTGAGGTTTGGATCCAGGACCATTAAGAGGGATTTCACACCATGGGAGATGCATCCCGAAACCATTACAGAAGCCCCAACACATTCGACCATACATGTGTCGGCAAAAACCGCTCACCATGTCTGCGATACACCCTTTTTCTACTGTCTTGGTGATACAGACAGAATCTAGACTTGTCGGTGAACATTGCACGCCTCCATCAACGCATCCCAAACCTTTTCGGGCCATGTCTGCACATCCAGTCAAGATGCACTTGGTATCTGTGGTGTTAGATGTGGCCTGACATAAGGTCAGTGCACAATAATTCTTTCATAATGCAAATGGTTCCTGGCATCTGAGCACTAATGGGTTTGCCATGAGTACCAAAAGTATGCGAAACAGTCTCTACAGCAGTCTTGAATCTGTTGTGCAAGTGCAACAATCAAATTATCCTGTCTTGTCATGCTTTCGTTACATGCGGATGACCTATCCTGGGATGATGGAAACTAACCTAGTAGCATGGAAACATGTTTTGAGACATTTAATTGTACACAGGGCAACGCCAAACTGCCATGTGACAGCAGTTTGGCTATGACTATCCATCAACATCACAATTGCTCTACCCTTCTGAATTTGCATTAAGCTTGGCATCTTGGTCAATGACGAAATCAAAATGCCAACATGAAAAATTAATGTGGCTGAACTGCTGGTTGAAATTATTCCTTCGCAAAAAGTCCGGCTTGGCTTGATTAAGTCACATGATTTGGACAAAAGTAGCTCACAAAATCAGACAATGACATTGTCATGCTTGGCTGATTTTAGGGTAGATTGTCTAGAAAGGAGACCATTCTTAATGTTATGCCTAATGAAATATTCCATTATTCCTTACAGCAAAGGTGTACTGCAGGGGGGATGTTACTTGTTTTGTTGAGTATGCACTATTCAATTCCAACATAAATCGGTACTGTGAATTACCTCTAACAGTGTATTTTATATGTTTGCAGACAATTGTGCTGACTACTTCACAGTTTACAAGCTGGAATACAATTTCGATAGAGTTATCTTTCTTGGGATACAAAAAACAAAGATATAGTTGAGTTATCTTTCTTGGTTTACCAAAAACACAGACATACACCTGAGACCATCACCTGTTTTGCTTAATGTAACATTAGTTATTTCTAAACAATATCTGCTATCATATTGATAATCAAGCTATCATGTTGAAGCAGATCTGGTAACAAAGCATTATATTGTTTTTAGGTAAACTAAATAAAATCTATGCCTGAACTTATTGAAATAATGATAAACATCTTGGGCATGCCCAAAGTATTTGTATCACACAGTCTGCCTCCTTCCTGGAATACTTTGTGATATTCAGTTCATATGTCTCAGTCACTTACATAAAAAACATAAAACAATACAAGCCACTATACTAGGGCACATTTATTACAGGTCACAATACTAGCAGCAGCTGGTGGAATTTCACTTTAGTTGAGTAGTAGAGTGTCCATTTATCACAGACCCTCTCCACATATTTATGTCCCTTTGAATGCTATTAGTTTACAGTGTCCTAATTAGCTGAAACTCTCTATACAAGGACTGTGATAGTTGATAGTAAGTAAATTGATAACCTATATAATTTCATCAGAGGATCAAAGGTGTATGGTTCTATACTCTATTGCATGTGGCATTTACGTCTTTCAGGCAGCTGAAATGCAGACTTGCCTGTACCTACATGGTTGCATTCTTATGCAACACCCTTTACCCTTGCTACTCTAAATGGCATGTAATGGGCTTTAACACCACCTCAAAATGACCTGGCCGTTCATGGGGTGATAAACCCAGCAAACTAACAATCCTTAATTCCTTAAAGCATGCAATTATCTCCCTTCGATAATATGATTATTAAATCCTTGTCATGTGGTCATTACAAGCGTTATGTGTTGTAAGAGTATTCAGAACTGATACATAACAAGCATTTTTTCTTTTTTTCGATATAGCACATGTCAAATCATGTGACACTTTCTGATAGTTGAGTACCATAACATAACACTAGTCATGTAATACCGTTTCATAACAGATCCGCTTATCACAACAAATATAGCTGTATTTTGACATACAGCTTTATAAAATCTATCAATTTCTATTCAGGATAAAAGTGTGTGACAGAATATTCCTACACAAAGGATGAAAATCAAATACCATTTCTATAGGTGTCATTTTTTTTACATTTCTTCAAAATTCAATCAGTAAACTGAAAGCTGTCTACCACATCAGACACTTTGAGATGTAGATTTACCAACTTAAAACCTTAATGTACATTGAATTAGTCTGTCTGATTACAACATAAGTAAAGCATTTCTTTTTCTACTGCTGATCACTCAATATGGTACAAATATGCTAATTTAGAGCAACAAAATTTTAGATCATTTAAAATTTTGGGCAAATTAGCACAATGATCAATTATAATCACTGTACATTAATAAATAAAAGCCCCAAATAGTACAATCCTAATTCAGTGCAATACTCAGAGGGAAAGCACAATCCTAATTCAGTGCAATACTCAGAGGGAAAGCACAATCCTAATTCAGTGCAATACTCAGAGGGAAAGCACAATCCTATTTCAGTGCAATACTCAGAAGGAAAGCACAATCCTATTTCAGTGCAATACTCAAAGGGAAAAAAACAGCCAAATGATACTACTTTTAAATATGTATGTTTATGGCAGTATCTCCAGTAATAGGAAAGGTATATAAGGACTATATACATGTTACTAGATGCAGAATTGTTTTGTTTTTTGCATTGTACATTGTACATTTCCATTTTTTTCAAAAATCCATATGCATTTTAATTTTATAAAATGCATGGTGTTAAAAAGTGATTAGCAATGATTTCAGTTTGGTGCTCCAGTTTATTCTTATTTTAATTCAATTCATTTCCCTCCCCATGCTTAAAATGACAATGTCAGATCTAAAATCCTTCATTTTTCAGTATCAAGTCATCTTTGTAACAAACATCTAGTCGCATCAACAAAATAATTTGGAAAATTATTTCATTAATGAATATACTGATCAATTATCTTTGCAAAATCTGTCATTTATTTTCATTTGGCATAAGTGAAACTAAGTATGGCATAGTTACATAAATGTCACAGTTTGTAAATATTTGAAACATAACCAGTGAACATACACTTAATAAATGGAAGCTGCATCTAACATTACAAAACTTGGTAGGTAAAACCACAGTGTTACCAATATATAGACGAATGGCAACTTAGGGATGTATATTGAACTAAAAAGATAAGTACATTGTTTCCCATTCTACACTTACAGAAATATAAAAAGCCATCATTTTAATTCAACCCTAATTTCCATCAGAATATTTTGTGCCTAATACTGTTAACACTTGCATCATTACGTTTTCTTGATAGTTTGATGTATTTAATATATTCTAAAACAATCTCACATTAAATTGCCAAGCTGAACAATTATCGTAACTTGTGAACTGATAACAATTCATTCTGAATCCTAACAAGAGACAAAAGGGCCTAAAATAACAATGCTATTGTTTTTTCTTGAAACACATCGTAGAAGTAATCTTCTTACCAAAGTATGATAACTTTAACTAATTGAATATGTAAGGTATATGTATATTTGTGCACAAGTCATTTGACAAGCTATCTTGACTGCGAGTCACATTTTCTCGCCACGTGAACATTCCTACAAAGAAAACAGCTGATGGCACGTAAACACAATTCACCATGCATTTTATATTGAGTTTGATTTCATTTACGTCACTGGTATACACAATACAGGCATATTATCACTATTGTGGCAAATCACTTTGAAATATGAGCAGCAAACGAACTCAGACCAAACGACAAACTTCCAAGTACAGGAAGACAGTGACAATCCTGATTATTAAACTGTATTCAAATATCAATATGCAAATTGTCGCCACCTGGGTTCGAAAATAAGGAACCTCAATTAAGAGGCCACCTCTCTATAAAGGCCTCTTTCATAATTTCCCCACAGTGGTTGTTTAATACAGGTTAGATTGTATTTTCTATTGAAGTTTTAAAAATTACACTAAAAAAACTTTGTATATAGTATACAGTTAATTAAACCCATCCCCAGGGGAAAACATGATATCGTGGAATCATGAAATTCATAAATTTGTTAAATCACCTTCAGGCTTTCCCATCTGTGAAAAGCATTTGATTGTACCATATTTATTATATTATTTAGGTGATGGCAAGAAGATTTTTGAAATTTCAGTGAATTAACTCTTTTTTGGGGATGGGGGCCATATAAATTACAAATTTTGGTTCATCTTTGGACATGAAAGGTTTATGCAAAAATTTCATTGAAATCAATTCAGGGGTTTTACAGAGTAAGTCAAATATATTAAAAGTTTATGACATGACAAAAGGCCATTGCCATAGGTCAACAAGACACTTTGTCTCAGGTAACCTAAAACGCCACATTTATATTTCAATGTTACAATGGTCCCTAACAACTCTACAGTCTGACAGACTGTTTGATATACATCAGATAAAATTATCATAAGCTATATGCATTAATGTTTATTGTGATATTGTTCAAGGCAAAAACTATACAAAGAAATCTGACTGCAAGGAATGATCACATGGAGTTTAACAGTGAAATATTATTCTCAGAATAACTCAGAAAGAGACTGTGACCTTGGATTTATCAAGCAGTTATATACTTGAAGCCAACACATGTGCATCTCAACAAAATTGACTAAAAATGAGGTTTTCATTGATGACATCAAATATGACTGTAAATGATTTCTGTAATAGTGACCTTGACCTTTGTCTGACTTTAACTATTAAGTATTATATACATTGTTGTTAATTAGTTTCCTTCCTCCATGTAACTACTGGCTGACACAAATCCAATCAATAAACTTTCCTTCAATGTTATAAAAGTTAAGATCACAAACATTTGTTAAGAATTTCCATTGACGTCATCGTTGCTTGTCTGAGTTCTAAAAACTCGGAAGTATCATCTGAAAACATCATGCACATGCAAAAAGTTCGAGAACTTATCTCTACAACATACATTAAATCAAGCTGTGTAGTATTTTTGCACCCTGCTGGTGATGATATGTATTACACAAAGCCCAGCCATAAACAAAACAAACAAGAGGAGTTAGATTTATCACATTCATAAAGGATTTTAATCTCACTTACAAGCTGGTAACCTCAGAATCTGTATTAAGACACCAGTATATTACCTAGGTACTAAACAAACCATGAAATGTTTATTTCCTAACTAGGACATTTCATGTGTTTGCTAACTACTGTTTACTGTATAAAAACAGCCAGTGTGATAAAAGTCTGATGCTTCACTCTGAAAAGAAACATGTACTTCCAGCTACCCATCAATTTACTGAAATTTCTAGTAATAATAAATTAATAATGTTTATATGATACATTCTGTTTACACCTTTTTAGCTAAGCCATTATTCAACTCCCTAACAAACAAATATTTTATACACGATATACGAACTCCAAATCTGAATTTAAACCAAAAGAAGATAACAACTTTTTATTTTAAATGAAAAATCCAAAGTCACATGTTGTCCAAAGCTAGCATTTTTCTGTTATATATAAAACTGAAGCTTGAGTGCTCTGAAGCTGTTGTATCACTGTATCAAAACACTGATTTTGTAAAAGATTTAAATGTAATGAGAGTTAGTAATAACAGTTTATGAAACAGATGTTATCACAACTGGTGTTATATAAGGTACTTGTTTTGTATTACAAAATTAAACACATCTGTGAGGATCGCCCACCTATATCATGTCACCTTGGAAACGGAATTATTAATCCTCACACAAACATTCAAGTTCTCATATTTAATGCTCGTCACTAATATGAAACCATATCACAAAATCTGATAATGTAAATGAAAGTGAAGAAGCCATATTTGAAAATAATAAATTCAACCTAAGCTAGAAATATGAATCTCAAATATCAATAAAACTTGTTATATAAATCTAAATTTGATGTGATATGTGATATCAGAATCTGAAAATACTCCGGGGAAAGTAACAGGGTGTCATCATCTCAATTTACCTGGCTGTATATCTTAAATCTTCATCAGAGTAAACATTGTGTCGAAGTAGCTGGTCCAGCACTGATTTTACTGTTAGACCATCACATGTGTGAGCTGGTCAGTTTTGTCAAATGGTCAAACTTTTAAGTAATTTTCAGAAGATTATAAACTTATCATTGATTCCATACAAACAATTATTAGATAAATAAAAGTAAAGTTGAAGTATTAACTGTCATATGTCAAATATCATTGCAGCAGAATGCACAGTATACCAAAGCTTATACTTCAGCCATAAATAGCTCCAGTAAGTTTTTCTAAAGTTAATGCTGACAAACGTCATTGTTAGATAATCATTCATGAATCAGTCAAGTATATGTGGAATAAAAAAAAAATTAGGAGAAATGGTGGTGACAAAGTCATAATTCTTTATTGTTTACAACTGTCAAAATCTATCTTTTTAGCTGGTTGTGTGACTGCTCACACAATCAGCCAGACAGATGTCAACATGGTACATCAGGCAGATGTTATATAAACCCATCAGGCAAAAGAGTTTAAAGAAACTCCACAATGATGTTTCTTATTATCACTGAACACTACAACGCAGTTCCTGTGGCAGTCACCATGTGCCTGGCACATAATATGTCTGGAACTGCGTAGATTGAGACTACATTCCAAACATTCCAGCTACATCTTCCCATGGCACGGTAACCTACACATCAGGGACATGGCCAAAATAAAGAGATTCATCCTGTTGGCTCATATCAATACAGCAATAACCATGATGCATATGTAGGATAATAACCAACGTTACTGGGGGTTCAGATCTCTTTTGATAAATCAAAGGTCAGATCTGAACAAATGAACAACAATGCTAAGTCAATGGGTGTAACCATGGACAGGAGGGTCACATCTCAACACAGACAACAATGTCAAGTCAATGGTCGTAACCATGGATAGGAGGGTCAGATCTCAACACACAGGCCACAATGTCAAGTCAATGGTTGTAACCATGGATAGGAGGGTCAGATCTCAACACACAGGCAACAATGTCAAGTCAATGGTTGTAACCATGGATAGGAGGGTCAGATCTCAACACACAGGCAACAATGCTAAGTCAATGGTTGTAACCATGGATAGGAGGATCAGATCTCAACACAGGCAACAATGTCAAGTCAATGGTTGTAACCATAGATAGGAGGGTCAGATCTCAACACACAGGCAACAATGTCAAGTCAATGGTTGTAACCATGGATAGGAGGGTCAGATCTCAACACACAGGCAACAATGTCAAGTCAATGGTTGTAACCATGGATAGGAGGGTCAGATCTCAACACACAGGCAACAATGTCAAGTCAATGGTTGTAACCATGGATAGGAGGGTCAGATCTCAACACACAGGCAACAATGTCAAGTCAATGGTTGTAACCATAGATAGGAGGGTCAGATCTCAACACACAGGCAACAATGTCAAGTCAATGGTTGTAACCATGGATAGGAGGGTCAGATCTCAACACACAGGCAACAATGTCAAGTCAATGGTTGTAACCATGGATAGGAGGGTCAGATCTCAACACACAGGCAACAATGTCAAGTCAATGGTTGTAACCATGGATAGGAGGGTCAGATCTCAACACACAGGCAACAATGTCAAGTCAATGGTTGTAACCATGGATAGGAGGGTCAGATCTCAACACACAGGCAACAATGTCAAGTCAATGGTTGTAACCATGGATAGGAGGGTCAGATCTCAACACACAGGCAACAATGTCAAGTCAATGGTTGTAACCATGGATAGGAGGGTCAGATCTCAACACACAGGCAACAATGTCAAGTCAATGGTTGTAACCATAGATAGGAGGGTCAGATCTCAACACACAGGCAACAATGTCAAGTCAATGGTTGTAACCATGGATAGGAGGGTCAGATCTCAACACACAGGCAACAATGTCAAGTCAATGGTTGTAACCATGGATAGGATCAGATCAACACACAGGCAACAATGTCAAGTCAATGGTTGTAACCATGGATAGGAGGGTCAGATCTCAACACACAGGCAACAATGTCAAGTCAATGGTTGTAACCATGGATAGGAGGTCAGATATCAACACACAGGCAACAATGTCAAGTCAATGGTTGTAACCATGGATAGGAGGGTCAACAACACACAGGCAACAATGTCAAGTCAATGGTTGTAACCATGGATAGGAGGGTCAGATCTCAACACACAGGCAACAATGTCAAGTCAATGGTTGTAACCATGGATAGGAGGGTCAGATCTCAACACACAGGCAACAATGTCAAGTCAATGGTTGTAACCATGGATAGGAGGGTCAGATCTCAACACACAGGCAACAATGTCAAGTCAATGGTTGTAACCATGGATAGGAGGGTCAGATCTCAACACACAGGCAACAATGTCAAGTCAATGGTTGTAACCATGGATACACACAGGCAACAATGTCAAGTCAATGGTTGTAACCATGGATAGGCCACAAGGGTCAGATCTCAACACACAGGCAACAATGTCAAGTCAATGGTTGTAACCATGGATAGGAGGGTCAGATCTCAACACACAGGGATAACCATGGATAGGAGGGTCAGATCTCAACACACAGCAACAATGTCAACAATGGTCAGATCTCAACACACAGGCAACAAAGTCAATGGTTGTAACCATGGATAGGAGGGTCAGATCTCAACACACAGGCAACAATGTCAAGTCAATGGTTGTAACCATAGATAGGAGGGTCAGATCTCAACACACAGGCAACAATGTCAAGTCAATGGTTGTCAGATCTCAACACACACCATGTAACCAGATAGGATGGGTGACCATGGATAGGAGGGTCAGATCTCAACACACACAGGCAACAATGTCAAGTCAATGGTTGTAACCATGGATAGTCAGATCTCAACACACAGGCAACAATGGTCATCTCAACACACAGGCAACAATGTCAAGTCAATGGTTGTAACCATGGATAGGAGGGTCAGATCTCAACACACAGGCAACAATGTCAAGTCAATGGTTGTAACCATAGATAGGAGGGTCAGATCTCAACACACAGGCAACAATGTCAAGTCAATGGTTGTAACCATAGATAGGAGGGTCAGATCTCAACACACAGGCAACAATGTCAAGTCAATGGTTGTAACCATGGATAGGAGGGTCAGATCTCAACACACAGGCAACAATATCAAGTCAATGGTTGTAACCATGGATAGGAGGGTCAGATCTCAACACACAGGCAACAATGTCAAGTCAATGGTTGTAACCATGGATAGGAGGATCAAATCTCAACACACAGGCAACAATGCTAAGTCAATGGGTGTAACCATGGATAGGAGGGTCAGATCTCAACACACAGGCAACAATGCTAAGTCAATGGGTGTAACCATGGATAGGAGGGTCAGATCTCAACACACAGGCAACAATGCTAAGTCAATGGGTGTAACCATAGATAGGAGGATCAGATCTCAACACAGGCAACAATGTCAAGTCAATGGTTGTAACCATGGTTTGGAAGATCAGTTTTTTTTTTTTTTTATTTAATACTGTGAATAACCAAGTAAATTTACAAAGTTAATCAGGGTTTTAGTTGTCAATTTTATATACCTGTAAAACTTAAAATGTTATATTTCTAAATTTTCAACTTTCTCCAATTATTGTTTCACACAAATTCCAGATTTTCCACAGGATTATGACTTCATTACGAAGGTTTATCACATAGTCACCATGTTATTCAGAAAATGACTTCAATAAACTAATGTCACACACTGACAGATTACATCATTACAATCCAATGGAAATTGTAGATAAAGAGTCATATATAAAACATAGGAAATAATGACTTCTATAATATTTGCCAAAATCCATTTATCATTTGTATTGTGACAAAGTGTCAAGCATTTCGTGTTTGTTTCCATTTCATCTATGATTTATAAATCCCATCACAATCTTATTTAGATCACCAGCTAAAACTGAAGAATTCTGAAGTTTGTTTTATCACAACGCATATTTTCATAAACTCATTTCAGTGTACATTTAACTGCCATTTAAGATATGCTGGATTATCAACAGATGAAATTTGATATTGAAATTGGTCAATAATGGGATTTTGGAAAAGAAAGATATTAAGAACATCTGGGTGCTAATTTCAAGCATTTGCTATTATCTAGTACCTATCTATCATAGTACCATTATACTTATACATATAGGTGTATTCAGGTAGTTTCAGAAATTGCTGCAATGCACACACATCAATGTAAATAACAACAAAAGAAAACAGATGTTATTTTAAGACACAAACTGTTCCTACAGCCTTTTTTTCCCCAAAGCTAGTACAGATGATGTACAATGAATGTCAAATCATTCCTAACATACATGCACTCAAGCATATGGTACACACCCTCCAATTCTGAACAGTGACAAAGGAATAACAGTCCAGTCCACATGGACAAAAATCCAGAAAACAAAGACGGAGAGCTGTCTGTGTTCCTGACCTGCCCGGCATTATAAACAAACATCATTTATATTCCATTTGTAAGATACTATCCCTTATGAAAGATTTCAAGCTTACAGATTTTATTTGGGAAATGAAAGCTATTACCAAACAAACAAGGTCATAAACCTGACAGTAAAGACACAATATGTTTTCATGTATAAACCTATTGCACTAGCCAACATATTGAAGCTTTTGGTATTTTTTCTTACTACTGAGCTGCTCCTGTTCATGTACAAGATACGTTTAAGCACTGGCAGAATTCCCAGTCAGTGTAACAGAAGTTTGTTGTTTACTGAAAATGAATGATTGCATGTGCATCACCTGATACTACACCATCACTATAGTTACCACAACAAAAATTCAGCAAAAAGAACACAATGCAAACCTGGAATAGCAGTGATACATGTATGTTGGTTTAATATAATTCATATTACTCTCAATCAAAAAGGAAGATTTACAAATGTTAAGAATTTAAGAATATTCTTAGAACCTAAAACTGACAGAACTGGCCCTACAGAACAATTTAACAAGTCTGGAATATCCTTTTAAAAATAAGAAAAATTCCATTGCATTCTTTTCTAATTTTGGAATTCAGTTTATTTTTAAAAAAAGTCACATGTCTTTTGGTTATTGCAAACAAGTTTTGTCTGAACAGTTTTTGCCTTTTGGAGAATTTCAGTGGAACATATCTCTTACCATGCAAATATTTTAAACACCAAAAAACAACCACTACACAGTCAAAGCAAGAAACTGTCAAAAGACATGGTTATATGATAATGTATGACCAGATAATAATGCTACTGATCATTGATCATTTCTAATGTTGGAATACTAATGATTATGCAATGATTCATTTAAAGAATAATATTCCTTTTTACATTGGGCGGTTGGGGTAGGAGGGGGATTATATCATTGTTGCTTTACATCCTATTGACTGCCAGTGTCACACTGGCCTTGAACCAACAATCCAGAGGTATAAGGCTAGTGACAAAGATGGCCAGATGCCTCAATCATTGGGCCACCACAGCCCCTTCCTGTTACATATACACAAGTGTAACAGAGTGCAACATCAATATTTATCATATAAGTGATTCATTACTTCATGATAATTTCCTTTCCCTGAACTGTTCTTTGTAAGGAAGACATCTTTTGTAAATAATAAATGGAGATATATTCACAATAACATCCTGTAATATTTTTTTACTTTCTGATTGTTTTTGTATGAAAATCAATTAATATGAAAGGCAATAACATGCTTATGTTTTCAAACACAAGATGATGATCAATGATTGCGTCAAACAAATCAAAATATAACAAAAAATTTTGATTGTGTCACTGCTGAAAAATTATTATAACATTAAATAAGAAAAGATGCAGACATTTACTGCAAGCTCTGATTTCACATGTACAAACTTCAAAGAGGAGGAGTTGTATGTCATTTTTGCCTGGAGTCAGCACACTGTTGTTTCTTTCCAGTTACATTAGCATCACATTCCCAAAAACAAGACAGGTCATGAGAAGGTTAAAAATGTTTGTTTTATATAATCAAAATTTCCTAACGACGTAATAAAAGATCTGTCACATGGTACATCTGTTTGTCACTTACGTATATGTTGTACATGACGTGATTTATTGGGAAACACCCACTTTGACAAAAACAGAATTACACCTACTGGTAGTACAAGTCTCAACTGTACCTGTCTCAGGATAAAATATAAATGTATACAATAACTTGTCACACAGAATGAAACAAAACAGATTTATGTGTAATTAAAAATCCTCCTTTTAATGTTTTAGTAGACATCTTTTTTCAAATTAACTACGTAAATGTATTTGTTTTAAATGATTATGTTTAACTTGACTATGAGTAATTAGATGTCAGCGTATGTGTAAGTTGTCAAATGTGAGGGTAAGAAGTAGTCAGTGTGAGGGTAAGTTATAAATATTTTGGTAAGTTATCAGTGTGTTGATAAGTTGTCAGTGTGTAGGGTTGTCGACAGTGTGGGCAATAAGTTGTTTGTATGTGAATGAATGGTTTGTCAGTTTGGGCAGTAAGTTGTCTGTGTGTGGTCAATCAGTTGTCAGTATGTGGGCAAGGTATCTGTATATAGTCATGAAGTCATTGTGGTAGTAAAATTTCAGTTTGTCAATTGTCAGTGTGTTCTAAAACTGTCTATGTATTGATAAGATGTTATTGTATGGGTGGGTAATTATTTATGATGTGAATAATGTCTCTCATAAGTCTGCATTGTGGATAATGTCTCTCATATGTCTGTATTGTGGATAATGTCTCTCATAAATCTGCATTGTGGATAATGTCTCTCATAAGTCTACATTGTGGATAATGTCTCTCATAAGTCTTTATTGTGGATAATGTCTCTCATAAATCTGTATTGTGGATAATGTCTCTCATAAGTCTGTATTGTGGATAATGTCTCTCATAAGTCTGCATTGTGGATAATGTCTCTCACTTGTCTTTATTGTGGATAATGTCTCTCATAAGTCTGCATTGTGGATAATGTCTCTCATAAGTCTGCATTGTGGATAATGTCTCTCACTTGTCTTTATTGTGGATAATGTCTCTCATAAATCTGTATTGTGGATAATGTCTCTCATAAGTCTTTATTGTGGATAATGTCTCTCATAAATCTGTATTGTGGATAATGTCTCTCATATGTCTGTATTGTGGATAATGTCTCTCACATGTCTTTATTGTGGATAATGTCTCTCATAAACCTGTATTGTGGATAATGTCACTCATAAACCTGTATTGTGGATAATGTCGCTCATATGTCTGTATTGTGGATAATGTCTCTCATAAACCTGTATTGTAGATGTCGCTCATATGTCTGTATTGTGGATAATGTCGCTCATATGTCTGTATTGTGGATAATGTCTCTCATATGTCTGTATTATGGATAATGTCTCTCATAAGTCTGTATTATGGATAATGTCTCTCATATGTCTGTATTGTGGATAATGTCTCTCATAAACCTATATTGTGGATAATGTCTCTCATAAACCTCTATTGTGGATAATGTCTCTCATAAACCTGTATTTTGGATAATGTGTCTCACATGTCTTTATTGTGAATAATGTCTCTAATAAGCCTTTATTGTGGATTATAAATGGCTGTCACAAGTCGAGTTGATAACAGATTTTCCATTTTAGTATTACTGCTTAAGTTTTACTTATCAGCATTTCATCTTGTAGTTTTTAATACCTTAATCATTTCAGCCTGATAGCAGTCCAAAGATAGTAACATGAGTTACCAATATCAAACTGATAAAACATGATGCTAGTTGACGTCCCTGACTGTAGGCCAATATACCCAGTGCTCTCAGGATGACAAAAAGTGGTCTCTTCTAGAAGTGTGAGCAGTGGGGGTAAGGAAATGGGGGCTACAGGGTGTGACGTACAGGTGTGGGGGAGCATGTGCAGACAGGTGACAGCATAAGGTTGTGCAGTAAGGTGTGGGAGTGAGGAAGTGGGGGTGTGATAATGTGCAGTTAGTATGTGGGTGTCTGGTTATGCATTGGGAAGCAGTAATCATAGTAAGCATACATAGATAGATGTCCAGTCCAAGACATATAGCTTTTGTATTCTGTCAAGGATTGACAGTTGTGGTCAATAGTACCTGTTAATGATCAGATCTGTTAACTTTGTACTTTTTTTATACATATTGGTTTCCTGGGCATGATTAACCCACCTAGTAGTGATCTATTATGCCAATGTACTATGTAGCTCAATATTACAACAGGTTTACAGGTACAATCACCACATCTGAGTCACATACACTGAAATGACCATCTATATTATGGTCATTTGATGGTCAAGCACAGAACTCTACATCTATTTTCATTGTTATGACAGAACCACAGAGTATACTATAAACCTGTCATTGCTGTTTATCATACAAGTCAACAACTCTTATGAGAAATTACTTCTTTTTAGTTGAATTGAGACAAGGTCACTGATTACCATGACTTGCATATCTTTGTATGAATATTTTCACAGCATCCAAAATTACAAAATGTAGTATCAATCCACATCATCAGCTTTTAACCAATATCATCTGATTCCTACAGGTTGACTAACCTATACCACTTGATTCCTACAGGTTGTAACCTATACCACTTGATTCCTACAGGTTGACTAAATAAGTACCACTTGATTCCTACAGGTTGTAACCTATACCACTTGATTCCTACAGGTTGGCTAACCTATACCACTTGATTCCTTCAGGTTGTAACCTATACCACTTGATTCCTACAGGTTGACTAAATAAGTACCACTTGATTCCTACAGGTTGACTAAATAAGTACCACTTGATTCCTACAGGTTGTAACCTATACCACTTGATTCCTACAGGTTGTAACCTATACCACTTGATTCCTACAGGTTGGCTAACCTATACCACCTGATTCCTACAGGTTGACTAAATAAGTACCACTTGATTCCTACAGGTTGACTAAATAAGTACCACTTGATTCCTACAGGTTGTAACCTATACCACTTGATTCCTACAGGTTGTAACCTATACCAATTGATTCCTACAGGTTGACTAAATAAGTACCAATTGATTCCTACAGGTTGTAACCTATACCAGTTGATTCCTACAGGTTGGCTAACCTATACCAATTGATTCCTACAGGTTGGCTTACAATTGATTCCTACAGGTTGGCTAACCTATACCAGTTGATTCCTACAGGTTGTAACCTATACCAATTGATTCCTACAGGTTGGCTAACAATTGATTCCTACAGGTTGGCTAACCTATACCAATTGATTCCTACAGGTTGGCTAACCTATACCAATTGATTCCTACAGGTTGGCTAACCTATACCAATTGATTCCTACAGGTTGGCTAACCTATACCAATTGATTCCTACAGGTTGGCTAACCATTATCAGCTGATTTTCAGGTCTAACATCTTCAGTTCCTTCAGCAGAAATGTACTGACTTGAGTCCAATCTCCATATTGCTATAACTATTATCAGATGATTTTTAGGTTTACTGGTTTGAGACAGCTATCATCTCGCTAACCACAGTAATGTTTGTGTAGGGAGGGTGACACTCTTTGGTTAGAATAACTTTCAAGAACCATTCTAAGGTGGCTAACCTCTCATACTAATGTATAATTGTGTCGGGTAAATGCCCATATTTCTCGACCATATATATCAAAAGTTTATAAGGCTAGAGGTATATAAACTTTCTTGCTGTGTAGAGGTCACTGATCTTGTGTTTGTGTCAACATAATATCCACCCTGTACCCTTGGAAGAGAAGTCAATGCTCAAGACAGAATTGGAATGTGAAAATGAGAGGGTCTTAATTGTTTTAAGAGTCTAAGAAATTCTAGTGTTGTAATGCACTCTTAATTTATTTCATGGAATTACTTTGCTGGATTTATTGCCTTGTTGACAGTCAGGGTCATTTTTAAGTGGAGTTTCCATGCAGCAACTGGCGGCTTCCTCCCTGAACAACATATGAACTCCTATGCATGTCATTTAGAGCAATTGGGGAAAAGTGTCTTGTGCATGCTAGGACACAATCAAGTCAGCACAGACTAGTCTACTTCTCAGTTGCCTCATGAGAAACACAAACCACCCTAGATAGGGATCAAGTGTTGAACCTGAAGCTATTTATTGCAGTACCAGACAAATCAGATCAGAACTTTACACAACTTAAAGCAAAGAGTAACCTAATTTGTGACCAGGGTGTCTGTGTAGTTAAAATAACTTGAACATCTAGAACACTAGGAATCAGCAAACTGATGGTGTTGATCAAACAACAGTGTAAGGTTACTAATCAGTATGATATCAGGAACACATATCACATTGCTAGGTGGTCACACTGTAATGACTACATCACTTCCTAGTTCATGCCCTCCCTGACCATCATCAACCTGTAATTTGATTGGCCAAGGGATGTTTGGTCAATATCTACATATTAGAGATGTAAGGAGATTGCTTTATGAAATAAACACTTCAGGCTAATAACATGGTACCTAAGTCATCGATAACTTTACCGGGTTGGTTGTCCTCCTCTCAGTATACAGATCAGAGTAACTGAAGCAACACTCCTTAAAAGGTCACCTTTGGCTGATCACCTAGCCAGGTGTCAGAATAACCATCTAATACTGTCAGATCACTTCGCTAGCACCACAGTTAAGTAAATTCTGCTATGGTCACTCAATAATTTGTCTTCTTTTTCTATTATTCATGTACCCAGCATATCATCAAACAAGACATTGGTATATAAAAATGAAACCCTACTGTATTTATCAGCAATACCTGGAAATAATCTCAATTACCAAACAATGTTATTTTCACATCTTGCACTTTAAGTATTCCTTCCACTGTGTGTTAAATATCCTGCAATAAGTCAACTCTCCACTTTGAGTTAGAGATTCTACCAAAGTCCTACCTGTAATAATCTCAACCTCCTATTCTGAGTTTAAGAAATCCTGCTATAAGCATACCCATACTTTGAGATATAGATCCCATAATAAGTCTATCCCCTACCTTGAGCTAGATACTACTAAGAGACCACTCTGAGTTACTGATCCTGGTAAAATCCTAACCCTACTTTGAGGTAGATATTCTAGAAATAATATGGCAATATGGCTACCCCTACTTAGATTAAGAAATCATTAAATAAGCCCACTCTAATTACCAGCTAGAGATTCAGTAATAAGTGCATCCCTACTTTAAGTAATAGACCCTTTACAAAGCCAATTCATATTAGGGGAAATCTTAGGGTTTTCAAGAAATGAAATTTCAGACAGCCCATTTGGTCAGAATTCAAAACTGGGATAGGGTTGAAATACATGACACACATGACACAAATTTTCAATATATTTTCTTGATGGGGAATTTGCTCATATTCACAAGGGAAAGCATACCACCTGGAGAATACTACCCCTATTTGGTTATCAAACTTGTCCAGATTATTCCCTAGTATCATAGCAACTATTGATCTACAAATGATCTTTACATATACATGTCTTATCTTAAGCCAGCACCCCATCGGTCAGGTGATTATGTTGAAATTATGTAATGGAGATTAAAAGTTTGGACTTAAATTGAAAACTACTCCAGGACATAGCCTCACCAGTGCCAACCAAGTATGATCTCATAGCATTAAGTAGATACACTCAAGATACCCGAGGGGTATAACCAGGTACGTCGACTCAGTCTGGACACGTAAGGACGTACAAATACCCTTGTGACATGTTAACCGCTAGTGATGGATCACATCTCTGCCAACTCGCATAATTAAACAGAAATGTAGACGTCATTTCCCATCAGACAATTTGATTGGCTAACAGCTGAAATTGATAATACTATAAGGAAGCTTTGGTCCTTATATAGTAAATAAAATATATCGATGTCTATTACACGCTGCAGGCTCCAACCATAAGATACACTGCCTGTTTTTAACATTTTGTAAGTAACATCATATAATTGATTGTGGACATCCATCATTTTCTCCAGTAAACTATAACACATGATCATCACATGATGAATTTTTCACAAAGCTACCAGGAACACACAAGAGTACAGATTTCTCCTAAACCTAACACGAAGCCACTAGGAACACACTAGAGGACAGATCTCACCTTCTAAACATAACACAAAGCCACTAGGAACACACTAGAGGACAGATCTCTCCTTCTAAACATAACACAAAGTCACTAGGAACACACTAGAGGACAGATCTCCAATTCTAAACATAACACAAAACCACTAGGAACACACAAGAGGACAGATCTCACCTTCTAAACATAACACAAAGCCACTAGGAACACACTAGAGGACAGATCTCTCCTTCTAAACATAACACAAAGTCACTAGGAACACACTAGAGGACAGATCTCCAATTCTAAACATAACACAAAACCACTAGGAACACACAAGAGGACAGATCTCACCTTCTAAACATCACACGAGGCCACTAGGAACACACTAGAGGACAGATCTCACCTTCTAAACATAACACAAAGCCACTAGGAACACACAAGAGGACAGATCTCACCTTCTAAACATAACACAAAGCCACTAGGAACACA
Organism: Ylistrum balloti; assembly: GCF_031769215.1. Lineage (NCBI taxonomy): Eukaryota > Metazoa > Mollusca > Bivalvia > Pectinida > Pectinidae > Ylistrum > Ylistrum balloti. The sequence goes on from NW_026782199.1 coordinate 180,351, forward strand.
CTAGGAACACACTAGAGGATCTCACCTTCTAAACATAACATAGGAACACACCCCTTCTAAACACTAGGAACAACACAAAGGAACACAACAGATCTCTCCTTCTAAACACTCTCTCCTTCTAAACATACTAGGAACACACAAAGATCTCACCTTCTAAACATAACATAAAGCCACTAGGAACACACAAGAGGACAGATCTCTCCTTCTAAACATAACACAAAGCCACTAGGAACACACTAGAGGACAGATCTCTCCTTCTAAACATAACACAAAGCCACTAGGAACACACTAGAGGACAGATCTCTCCTTCTAAACATAACACAAAGTCACTAGGCCACTAGGAAAACACAAAACCACTAGGAACACACAAGAGGACAGATCTCACCTTCTAAACGTAACACAAAGTCACTAGGAACACACTAGAGGACAGATCTCGCCTTCTAAACATAACACAAAGTCACTAGGAACACACTAGAGGACAGATCTCTCCTTCTAAACATAACACAAAGTCACTAGGAACACACTAGAGGACAGATCTCTCCTTCTAAACATAACACAAAGTCACTAGGAACACACTAGAGGACAGATCTCTCCTTCTAAACATAACACAAAGTCACTAGGAACACACTAGAGGACAGATCTCTCCTTCTAAACATAACACAAAGTCACTAGGAACACACTAGAGGACAGATCTCACCTTCTAAACATAACACAAAGCCACTAGGAACACACTAGAGGACAGATCTCTCCTTCTAAACATAATACGAAGCCACTAGGAACACACTAGAGGACAGATCTCCCCTTCTAAACATAACACAAAGTCACTAGGAACACACTAGAGGACAGATCTCTCCTTCTAAACATAACACAAAGCCACTAGGAACACACTAGAGGACAGATCTCCCCTTCTAAACATAAAGTTTTAAAGTAATTAAACAGGATGATATTTATTCTTACTCCACATTCAACAATAGCATAGAAAAAGATTAATAATGTAACACAGTTGTAAGGTACCATTGGCATAGAGGTTAAATAAAGTGTCATTAAAATCTAGATCTGTCATATAACAATATCTACCAGTATCAGGAATTAGGTGGAGTTTAGAAATAAAAATCATACAAAATTATCATTGATTATGACCGTTTTTCTTTTCCTTGCATTGAAGGGCACGATTAAGAAAATATTATTTCCCAGAGTGATGTCAGGAAATAATTAGTTAGGTTACATAACTTATAGCTAAAGGATTCCCAGAAGTAACGATTGATTCCAACTATATCTAATCCCCATTCTCTCTTTCATGTTACTCCACACTTAACTTATAATCTAGGTGCTTCTTTTCCTACCTTTTCTCATCTATGAAATGCCAGTAGGTCATAACAGCATGTATGTAAAACCTGCTAAATAAATCATTACTCCCAGAAACACATGGAAAATGTTGGTCAGTCACCTAAATCACAGAATTTTATACGCATTTTTAAATTTTTAATTATGAAATTTTAATCAACTAGTTTTATGTCAATAATGCATAAATATGTAAAAAGTGAATTTTATGATGTAAAAATTTCTTTTTCTTCAAATAGTAACCTGCAGGATTTTGTTTTATAAAAAATTTAGAAGGAAGTGTGTAGTAAACATCTAAAACAGGAAAGAGTGCATTTGAGAATGATAACAACAGGAACTGAACCTGTGTTAACACGGATTTAATTGTAATAGTCTTGTAACAATCTGTAGCAAAAAGTTAAGGAATTTCAGGTAAACAAATGTTCATTGGTACAAACAAGTTTTGTTTGTGGATGATTATCACAAGATCACCTGAAGGTCACTATGACACAGGTACACATGTTGTAATTGACAGTAGTTCTCATCCACCAAGATATGTCACCTAAATTCTTCTCAGAAATGAAATCAAAATGTAAAGTGACATACCATAGGTATGTAAACAAAAGCTCCAGGAATATATTTATATGAATAATACAGTTGCTATTTTCTTCAAGAAATACCTTTTTGTAAAAGTGTTATCATACCGTATAACTCAATCTCTTTTTTTTTAGATATATTCAAAGATTTTTTTTTCTTAGCTAAGAGTAATTTTTGACAAAACAAAGAAGTTATATTGTCTACATGAAAAGTTTGCTTTATTTTTCAACACAACGTTATAGTTTTGATTTAATAATGAGAGTTCTATCTCTTAGATTTGGTAGACATTTACCACCTATATTTCCTGCTGACCTCCCTGTAATCCCTGGCTTTGGTACCTACTGGTGACTCTCAACTGAGTTCAACAAGAGATCCAACTTTGTCAGTCAAGGCCAAGATCATTATTTATAGATGAAATTAAATATACATGATGCATAATTTGTTAATTTGCTGACGTTTGATGTCATATGGTAATGTTGTTGACATTACAACACCAGGAAGGTTTGGGGGTGGGGGGGGGGGAAATCTGATGCACCTGAGAATAAGACTTAAAACAGAATTTGTTACAATATGTTACTGGAATTAAACAATATGTTCTTTGATTAGACAAGGAACAGAACATGTGACCATCAGAAAAAAATGAAAATTCAACAATTTTTATGTTATATTATTTACAAGAATATCAAAGAAGGTGTTGTCAATTCAATGCAGAAATTCAGAAATTTTGATCATAGAAAACAATGGAAAAAAACTATTTCTACTGAAAACCGACAAACACTGGACAACAACAAATTTGGTTCTGTGTATTACAGAACATCCACAAATAAAATTTTCTTCTTTCAATAAGTGACTTAGGCGGGAAAAAACTCGCCAAAGCATCTGCAAGTCTATGACTGCCTAGGAATGCTTAATTGTTTCGAGTGGTTTCCACATGTGCGTAGTTGTATTGCGAAATGTGACAGGTGGAAAATGGGTGAAGCAATGTTCTTTTATCACCAATAGTAGTTCATTTTTCAGTGATGATGTTGATGTATTGTTATGTTCATATGCAGTTTTCAAAAATATTAGAATCTTTTTTTCTCTCTTAATTTATACGTTAACATGTAAAGTAAGGCATTAATGTATTTCTAATAAAAATGAAATATGCATGTCTCCTCCCTAACACTTAAGAACTTTACTTTTATCATTTGATTCCTGCAATGTTAATAATATTTTTCATTAGAACTATCAACAAAATAGAGTTTGGATGATCATAAATGGTTTTAAGTCATCTATTTTTGTTTGCAAAAATAGCACATGCCAAATATAGCATCAGTAAAACCATGACAATGGGTACATCATGATAATAAACAGTTAACCAGTGCAATAAATCTCAATATAATCATATCAACCCTCAAATTAACACAGGAGTTTACAGAAACATTCAACAAGTAAATCACAGTACTGTAGAAAATCATTTAAAATTTTGAAACTTGCTATAAAGAATGATATAACAGATTGTCATTGTACCATAACCATAATAATTAGTTGCCAGAATTTCATTTAATCATTGAAATTTTATTTTTTTCATCACTAATTGTTTAATCAATGCATATAATTAGAATACCAAAAACCTTAATATTTGATTGCTCATTCACAAAAAACATTATTTATAAAAATTTGAATTCAGAACTGAATCACAATATTTCCAAAGCCCATATCATATAACCAGAAACATTATTAATTGTATTATGCCTATGACTAGTTACAGCAAAATTCAAACTTACATTTTCTGCATTCATGCTCATCCCAAACTTATCTCTCATACTTTTTTTAATTACTTTAAATAACTAATAGGAACACTTGACTAACAGTTATTTTCTAAATAAGCTATGATATATCAGAAACATTTAAAGACTTATGGTGCAGTCTTTTCAAAATCAGACTACCAATATACAATTGACTACCGGTTTCTGAGGAAAGTGGGCATGGTGTCTTACTTGACGGTGTGGTCTAGTTGTCACTCATCAGAAGTATGTATCTTTCTCACATATCCAGTTTGAGCCCAAAAATTTCATGTTTTCTAATTAAAAATCATTTAAAAACAACAATCCATTTCGTGTTTTATTGACATGAACAAAAATTAACCACAAGATCCTAATACTCACAGTAATTGATTTTATTATACTTTTAAAGACAAACTTAAATGAACTGGTCAATTTACCGTCAAATATGTATTGATATAATAATTTCTGATGCAGTCTTGGTTGTGTTTTGATTGTACTAATTCTGATAATTCTCTGTAAATGTTTTGTGTCAGTCTTGCAAATTATGCAGTAGTGATATAGTGTTTCCCCCTCCGCCCATATTAATTGTCAGTCTTATAAATTTTTTAATAGAGGTGGTTTTAAAATGCTTTGTTTTATCACTTACTATTTGTGGAGCAATTCATCAGGTCGGCTTAATTAATTTTTCATACAGGGATCACGTGAAACACTTGTGCCAGGAACAAGACACCTGACAGCAATACAGTTGTCTCAAGGCCGTAAACATCCTAGAAACTTGCATATATAATGAGTAACACTTTCACAAGGCAAAGTGTCATATATACTTTATCACCCAGGTAAAATCATATTCCTATTAGTTGTTCAGTGTCAGATGAATATGACCTAGGTGGTTAATAGGTACAAGACCTCACAAATCTTGTCCTAAAATTAGTCAAAGCTTCAAATTTTCACCTAGATCTGATACTTATCATCACTTAACAAAGCAAAGTTATTTTTACTCTATTTTGTAAAGTTATTCATTCAACAAAAATAGGACTAAATGAGGTTATTCTATTTAAAAGACAACCTTTCAAATTTGAAAATTTAAAAATCAAAAAGGCCAAAAATAAGGAACATATCAATAGTAATTAATGGCAGGCAGATTTACAAGGTGTCTGACAGAAAAAGTATTTAGGTGAAAAGAAGGAGGTCTTAATAGGTATAATCAAGGCAATATATATAGGTATAGCACCAGTGTCACATATTTTCATCCCCAACTATAACAGTATCCAATGTCATATTAATAATCTATATTTGACATATAGCTATCACTTCAGGTCGTTATCTTTTGTTTTCGGAAATAGTTGTCTGAAGTAAGGATCTAAGAAACACAGGTAAAACTTAATGCCTCTAAGTTTATCAGTTCACATTACAATGTAGCCGATGAAAATTGTGAGGAAGAGGTAATATTTATCAGCAATAGAATGCATTTCATAAGTCAACCGTCCCTCATATAGTATCTGGTAGGCTTACATAGTTTTCAGATTGTACGAAAGATACACAGGAAAGTAGCACCTTTCAATAAATTTAGATTTAGACATAGCAGAGTTATATAATGAATAAATCTGCATCATACACTGTTTAGTCCTTCTAGGACTTGTCACTGATTCTAAAGGCCTAAATTTCGAAACTCAGACGGAGAATGAGGAAAAGGAAAACAGATGTCAAAATCTACATGAGGAAGTGCATTAGTTAGATTTAATGTATTTTGTAATGTTGATGTATTGGTATCTGATAAGTTCATAAGGACATAACGATCATGTACAATCTAAACTGTGCCATTATTTAAATGCATCACAGCATGGCATGTTACGTCTTAAGGCATTTCCTCCAAATTTCCTATTGTTAATGGACTGAAGTGTAACATATTTTGATTGACACATAAAGAAAACAGACTGAGACTTTCTTCATTCCATTGTTTTTTCAATTTTGAACAACACATCAAACAGAAGACAATAAAAAAGTCAAATCAGATGACAAACTGCTTTCATCTTGTTTTTAAGAAATTTAATAAAACTACTGATTCATTCTTATATGTTGTTCACAATATCTAATCTAATTACTGCAAATTATGAGACAGAAGCCGACAAAGTACAAATTAGTACCCTAAATTTATACGGAAATCATTCTCCTAGAATGTCATTGCAGTTGAATCAAAGGCCTATTCTAAGAGTAATCAATGTTTTTTACAAAATGACTTGGTTGGAAAAGAATTTGATGAAACTAAGATACTAAAAACTACTTAATGATTCAAAATTGTACAAGAAATCCTTTTATCTACTGGTAAAATAAGCCTTAGTTAGACACATTTATCTAGAACATACTCTCTTATAAACCATAGACATCTAACTTATTATACACACAGGAGCAATTGTAATGTCAAGATTATGTAATTCACTTTCTCCTGTTTTAAAGTGCAGCAATTTGATGGATGCTTTCTGTCAGTGCAGTATTTTAATAGTCTGTTCAGGTAGACAGAGCTCCTTCAGCAGGGTTCACAATTATGCTAATTTCTAATCAGGTCTGTCTCATAGTCAGTTCTGTTTTAATTCACAACATGTTTCAGCAGTCAGACCTCAAATTCTATAAAATGATAAAAATCAAAATAGTGAGAGCAAAAAACAGGTTTGCTTTTATCATAAACCATTTTCGACCAATCAGGACAGTACTTTTTTTGCACTGCCTTCAAACTTACAGATTATTTGATCACATGCAGAGGAAGCAAAGGCTGATTTTGATGGGTTTGTTCATACATCTTAACAATAAATAAACTAAAACATTTTCAGCACTACATAATTGATCAAATTCATTAGGGAATGATGCTAAACTTAACAGTTACAAATCTGTCAAGTTTTTGAGTGAAGTACCATTTCTTCATTCTAGATACCGCAAGATCATATATAACAAACAAGCTAATATACCAACATAATTTTACTTATGTTTTTTTTTTCTTGTTTCACCAAGGCACTCTACTGCAAAGAGGTGATCAGCCTTGATTTTGAAGAAATGACACATACAAGAAGGCAAAATGTTTTCTTTATCAGTGACAAAAATAACTTTGAATAGTAGTTCCTCCTACATGGAAAAAACTCCACAAGCTAAAAGTTTTCCAATCAAAGGTCTTCAAAAATATAACAAAGTACATAGATATTTTTGTGTAATTAATAATAATAAAGGAATATTGACACATTACAAATTCTAAACTCAAATTCAAAATTGACAAATCAAGGGCAACATAAAGTACCAGGAGAATACTCCAGGGTACTCCAGGGTAACACCTGGTATTCTGAGTCACTGATGGTACTGGTTACATCATAGCAGATTGTTGATGTTTATTGAAAAGGAACATTGTAACAATAGATATATACCATTATAAAGATATGAAAGAAACATTTAACACCATGCTATATAATATCTGATTTCAATCCATCATTTACACTGTTGTCAACAGCGACTGTATCCAACTACAAGTATCTATATTTATAGTGATGTAACATGTTTATCACTAACTTCTCCTAGAATACACGGAATTAGTGACGACAGACATCTTGGTTCTTTGTACAACGTGGACGTAACATCATGTGATCGTCCATCAATGCAGAAACCTTGCCCCAAGCACTCTGTCACATATAACATCCAGTCTAACAACTTGAAGAGATGGGACACCAGCATACAAACAAAGAGATAAGTGGACAACAAAACAACCATAACTAGGACTCCCGAGAGTAATAAAGAGAGGTCAAGGAGCATTGCCAGTGGGAGGGACAGCGTTAACACATACTGGACAACTGTCTCCTGACATGGTCCTCACAGTGTCAAAACAACATAAAAATGTGCTTAAACTATCACCGAAGTAATCTTCCGAACTACTACAAAAAGATCTGGGACTGCCACAAGGTACACCTAAATCAGCTGGGACTCCTACTCTGGAAAGCATCGTCCACTTAATGATGTAAAAATCATAACCACTTCATAATAAATTAAGAACGGCTTTCAGATATAAAAAAAAACAACAAGAAAAGCTTATAATTGTAGAAACAGGTGAACAGAAGGGATAAAAAAATCAAAAACTTGGTATGATATTATACTAGATAACCAAGAATGACAAAGAAACGGATCCATGGAGTCTACAATATGAAGTACACGGAAGTACCTGTCACATAAAGTGCCAGATTTAGGCATTCTGGACACTACCAGCATACACACCCACTAGATGAAATGACTTATAGTGGTATTCCAAATAAACAAATTGTCTACAGGTAAGATATCCCTACATACTACCATCAATATTAGGAAATTCATGGGGAAAAAAAAACTTGGACAGGTCATGATTTAATTTTTATATTATGGTAGAAACTGATATCCATGATGACATGAACACCACAAAAAACATGTCAGTTTGATTTTACCCAGCTGTAGATTTTCCATGTGAAATGTGATTGAGACTTTGATCTTCATTATTTCTGTCTATCATTACAGTACTTGTAAGTTCAGGAACTGCCCTGCAATGTCCCAACACAAGCCTTAGCATGACATTTGCATCTGTTAGCTTACAAGTAATAGACTTTGTTCTGGCACTGTTCTCAACACCCACTGCTCGGAGATCTATTTATGACATCACATAGTTTGACTTACAGTGAAAACACCTTCAGCGTCAAAATTTGATTGGTCCAAAGGAAAACCAATATCAGGGTTTTACAGACTTTCCTCATAAATGTAAATATGATTTACATACAAGCTTTAAGATAGTGCAAATAAAATATGGAATAATTGAACGTCTTACTTCAATATTTGGTATAGGCCTGACAAACTGAATTACAAAGCTTGTTTAATAAACTCCTAACACTACTGCTAATAAGGTAAGATCCTCACTTACAGCTTGTTTAATGTGCAAGAATTCAAAAACAAAATGAACCAAACTTGTCTATCATTAAAAAATTGTAAACTTCAGCAGACCCATCCCAAGCTAAGCGATCCACAGCAAATATGAGTTTGTTAACTGTGATCTGGAGTCCATCAGACTGATGTCTGGTATTAATCTCAAGGTGATCTGCTCTCCAGTAATACCCCAAGGCTTCACTTCAAACATCCAGTCCATTTATATATCTTGGACAACATCTGGCTTAACACTCACTTCTTATCTAACACTATATATGGCTTTCCGATAATTTCTGATTTTATCTTCAACTTTTCATGTAGATTTCTGTGTCAGGTTAAAATAATGCACATCACGACATGAGATCACAATTTTCACCTTGTATATATGAAGGTCAAGGTCACCCTCAAATAAACTTTGAATATAATTATTCATGACATTCACAATACCTGTAGGTAAAGTGTCTGTAACTTCTACAATACCTGTAGGTAAAGAACCTGTAACTACTACAATACCTGTAGGTAAAGAACCTGTAACTTCTACAATACCTGTAGGTAAAGTGTCTGTAACTTCTACAATACCTGTAGGTAAAGTGCCTGTAACTTCTACAATACCTGTAGGTAAAGAGTCTGTAACTACTACAATACCTGTAGGTAAAGAACCTGTAACTACTACAATACCTGTAGGTAAAGTGTCTGTAACTTCTACAATACCTGTGGGTAAAGAACCTGTAACTAACTACTACAATACCTGTAGGGAAAGAACCTGTAACTTCTACAATACCTGTAGGTAAAGTGTCTGTAACTTCTACAATACCTGTAGGTAAAGTGCCTGTAACTTCTACAATACCTGTAGGTAAAGAGTCTGTAACTACTACAATACCTGTAGGTAAAGTGCCTGTAACTTCTACAATACCTGTAGGTAAAGTGCCTGTAACGTCTACAATACCTGTAGGTGAAGTGTCTGTAACTTCTACAATACCTGTAGGTAAAGTGCCTGTAACTTCTACAATACCTGTAGGTAAAGAGTCTGTAACTACTACAATACCTGTAGGTAAAGAACCTGTAACTACTACAATACCTGTAGGTGAAGTGTCAGTAACTTCTACAATACCTGTAGGTAAAGTGCCTGTAACTTCTACAATACCTGTAGGTAAAGAGTCTGTAACTTCTACAAAACCTGTAAGTAAGTGCCTGTAACTTCTACAATACCTGTAGGTAAAGTGCCTGTAACTTCTACAAAACCTGTAGGTGAAGTGTCAGTAACTTCTACAATACCTGTAGGTAAAGTGCCTGTAACTTCTACAATACCTGTAGGTAAAGAGTCTGTAACTTCTACAAAACCTGTAAGTAAGTGCCTGTAACTTCTACAATACCTGTAGGTAAAGTGCCTGTAACTTCTACAATACCTGTAGGTAAAGAGTCTGTAACTTCTACAAAACCTGTAAGTAAGTGCCTGTAACTTCTACAATACCTGTAGGTAAAGAACCTGTAACTACTACAATACCTGTAGGTAAAGTGCCTGTAACTTCTACAATACCTGTAGGTGAAGTGTCAGTAACTTCTACAATACCTGTAGGTAAAGTGCCTGTAACTTCTACAATACCTGTAGGTAAAGAGTCTGTAACTTCTACAAAACCTGTAAGTAAGTGCCTGTAACTTCTACAATACCTGTTGGTAAAGTGCCTGTAACTTCTACAAAACCTGTAGGTAAAGTGTCTGTAACTTCTACAAAACCTGTAGGTAAAGTACCTGTAACTTCTACAATACCTGTAGGTAAAGTGTCTGTAACTTCTACAATACCTGTAGGTAAAGTACCTGTAACTTCTACAATACCTGTAGGTAAAGAGTCTGTAACTTCTACAATACCTGTAGGTAAAGAACCTGTATCTTCTACAAAACATGTAGGTAAAGAACCTGTAACTACTACAATACCTGTAGGTAAAGTATCTGTAACTTCTACATTGTGTCTGTGATAGAAGCAAAGTCTACAAGTAAGTTGTACTCTAAATTGGTCATGCAATTCTGGGAGAAAAATATGGGTATTAAATGATGAATACAGTTTATATGTCACTTACCTCCAGGGTTTCTGTATCAAAGTACTTGTTTTGTTGCCATAAGTTTAGTAACTGCAAACATAAAAAAAATAAAATATTTGTTAATTTGAATTTCAATTCTTATTACTGTTGTGGAATAAAGCAATATCTATCAGAGATTCTCAATTTGATCTGTGATTTTCTGACAAGTTGTTTACCAATTTTCAAACTTTTGACCTCTTGATTATATCAAAAGAATTATCCCATATGTCAATGATCACAATACAGTGAATTCTGTTTAAAACCACCTCTCACATCAGATGTATATATCATATAAATTATGATAAATGATACTTTTTCCATTCATTCATTCAACTGCAAACTTAAACTTTTACTTTGTATAGACCTAAGGGATAGCACCCATAGAAATGTGGTGTAAAGATATTTTAAAACTAAAACTGAAAAGTGATATTACGAATGTTCACTTTACTCCACTAAGGAAACCATACTTGCTCTCTAACTTTTTAAAACAGAACATGTAATGACAAAGGTGAAATATAATCATCAATTTCATATTGATCATTATATGGTAATTAAACATGACTCTGTAAGACTGGTATCATCAGTATAGAAAACTCGTAATCTACAAAAATTTAGGAGAAACAGAGATGTCCAGTCTATGGAGAATTCAGTGAATTTTGAAATAACTAATTATGTGTATATTCTCAAACGCAGTAAAACATTAATTAATTTCTTTATATATGATTCCATTTTGGCCTATTTGAAACCTGGCTTATCAAAAGCTGAGTATTCTGGACAAACCATTTTCAGCTCATTTATTAGAAAATGTAGGTTGATGAAAGATGATAACATGCAGACAACATATCTGGATATTCCTTAAAAATCCCCTGGAGCCGCATGATACAACAGACTGAACCAGATCAGAATTAAGTTTTATCAGACAGACAGCAGATGTCACTTTAATACATGTCTGTTATGTAGTTTAAAAAGCTTCTTTATAAATATATATTTTCTAATCCTTTGGTTTAAAAAACCAACAATAACATTTTTTTTTCTGTCCTAATTTTCAGCTGTGTTGCAGCAGACATACTTATTATGATATGTACATTCTGAACAATAACAAATACAGATAGCAGCTGTCACTTTAATATATGTTTCTTACACAGTTTACAAATCTTCCACATCTAAATTTTTTTTTTCAATCCTTTGATTTTAAACCCAAAACAAAATAATCTTTTCTCTGTCCTAATTTTCAGCTGTGTTGCAGTTGACATACTGAATCTGCCACACACTATAACATAACTGGTGATTGATGACAAAGACAACTGATTATGATATGTACATTCTGAACAATAACGAAAATATTCAGAACAAGAAAGCGTCTGTGAGACATCATCCAAATGGCCACTACTCCCATGCATAACAATATCAATGGAGTAGAAATTTCTACCATTTTTTTGTAACTGTGACCTTCACTTTGGCCCTGAAAATCTTCAGAGGTATCATGATAATTGATCTTTCTATATTGAAGGATTGGACATGTCACCCTGTAAAATGATGGGAATGTAATATTCATCTTAATGATGCCCTTCAACAAAGTTAATTTTTGTTGTTTTTTTTTTCTTTTGCGGATGTTGGATTGATGCTTTTACAGCACCAGACAGAAATATCCACACTTCCAGAGAGAGTAAGATATCTCTATCTTACCCTGGCAAGACAGCCTGCACACACTGAAAGTGACATTTAGGGTTGGAGTAAATGTTAATGAGATCATTTTTATGACGAGTTGGGGTCAGGTGGGTTCATTAACAATTGTCATCTGGGCTTCAAATGCAAATGACATACCGAAGGTTATAGTGTCACATGTATATCTATTTGCTTATTTATTTTTAAGGGGGGAAAGTGATAGAAAAAGGATCAAATCCTACCTTGAGGGTAGAACAGAGAAATGTCTACCCTCAGAGGAGATTTCTGACAGTCTCACACTCGGCAAAACCTTGGGTTAGACAATCAAGAATCTCCTCCTCAAGTAGAGATTTCTCTCCTCTTCCTTCCAGCTAGAGAATGGTCTTATTAATCTTGGTATGTTTTCATATAGATGATATAATAAGGCCTCATATATATATATAGATATGTAAGTGTATGAAAAGTGTCTTAATAACATACAAATGTTATCAACATTAGAATCTAAAAAAAATTCTGGCACTTTTTCATAATTGAAAAGTTATGCAACAAAGCCTGTTTTTTCAAAAGACATCTACGACTTGATTATCTTCATGAGTCTGCCGTAAGTGAGTGGGTATTGTTGATAAAGAGTGCATTTCTCTAGCACAAGCAAAAACAACATACACGTTCATTGCTACTAACTGTAAGAGGTAATGACTTACAAAGAACCATTACAGAAGTGATTGTCTACACTATATTATAGTCAAGTTTGTAATAATACTTTTCAACCTATGAATATAGAATCTTAATGAGTTTTCATCTCATATGAAAGTTCATGAAATGAGTCAAAGAAGTTTCAATTTTTCCTTGACAATGCTTGTAAATATCAAGACTTCAAGATGAGTCTCATGAAATCACATATGAGATGAAAACAAATAAGATACTTTTTATCATATAACTAAAAAAATAAACAATTAAATTATTCTATTTCTTCTTATTTCATCCAAATATAGAGTGCAGGTGCCACCATAATATAACAGTTTGATACTAACATATACATGAACTATAACGTAATGTAAGGGCTGTTATGCCCGCTATTATTTCATAGATCTTAATTTCAGTTACTGATAAGGCTTATCTGCCCCTACTCTATTGTACATGTCTTTACTAGATGTTACAATGTAAAAACAAGCCCTATTTTAAGTTCTTCAGGGGTGAAAAATTGTCTTAATGCTGTCCTGATGAAGCCTCACTTATAGAGACGAAACTAGTCTGTCATTAAATAACTCACTTACTGGTGACGCTTGGGTATGTTGTGATTGAAACTACCTTGATTCATTTATTTCATGTTATTTCGTCACCCTGCATACCTTTTGGTATCCGTACCCAACGCGCAGCACTTCACTGATCAACCTACTTACTTTAAAACTGATGTTGGCTCCACTCTTCTAATCTATTGTCAATATTTATGACATCACTATTAATTTCAGCCAATCAAAAAAATACATTATTGACATATGGTAATGTATCAAAGGGCAAATTCACTGCATGAATAAAAAAGTACATATCAAGCAGTTCAACAAGTAGGGCAGGAAATCTACTGGGACAGCCAGTTAAATATATAAGTAATATTAAGCAGTGTGAAGTAAGAGAAATAATCTATGTCAACTAAAATTTGAATTATTGGTATTAAATGACTCATATCATTACTGTTGGCCAAATTCTCTATCTTATTTTCATTGTGTGGTGTAACTGAACACTACTAATGAATTTAAGAGGAAGTTATAATGAGATCAAAGTAATACCACACAGCAGTAGTATCATACTTGCATCTACTGAAACGAGGTCATCACACAGACATCAAACCCTGTTAAATAAATAACAAGTCATAAGTATCATCAAAATTTGATCATGAATTTTTAAGTAGTGTATTGGTATAACTGCATTAACATGTAACTCTATTATGACTTTAGGTATATTGGTTAAACATGTGTTAGGAGTTCACGTGTCTGTATGCCTCAGAGTCACACGCCCAATGTAAGGTATTGTACTAGTCTGCAGTACAGATACACAAAAAGCCTTTTCAACTTCTGTGTATAAATATCTGTAAACAAGTCTTGTGTAAACATTACACTTTATGTATAGCTACTGCATTTCACTGTTAACGTGATATGTTCAGCTACATTTGATAGCTTTGTGTTTTTGGACCAAAATATTAATCAATTTTTTTTAATCCACAAGTGAGTGCTATACTACACAACACATAACCAAATCACCTTGACAGTTATTTCTAGATGAATATGAGGACTTAGTACAACCCTGAAACCAGATTCCGTAATCAACAGACCTGGATGTTTGGACAGAAATTACAATACTTTCACAGTTGTACCTGGTACCTATAAGACTGTAACGTCAGACTTTTTTTGCCACACCCAATCGCCTGAGAGGTAGACCTGGTACCAGCTGTGGTGACCTCCTTCCATTAATGAACCATCATTCTAATTTATCACCATCTTTTAGTACAATCTAGGAACTATTACTCTCTGTACTATAACATAAATTGTTTGTTAATCTATTTCTTACCTGTAAGATTCGCTGAAGGGACCTGAGGCTTTACTCAGATTGTCTTTTCTTAATCAACTCTGATGACACTGAATCATCAATCATGTTGGTTACAGTATATTAGACAGGAGCTACAGATCAACCAAAGTCAAACCATAAATTGATTTAGATAGGACCTATGGTCAATCACACAGAAATGACCATTTGTAAACAAAGATCAAAAGACAGAAATGTTAGTGTAGAGGTCAATATCAAACAACGTATGCTTGGGAAGTGAACCACTGACTAACATCAACTAATTTCAAACATCCAAAGTTGATGGTGGTGACCAAGGTCAAAAAATCCAGTTATAAGTGGTGACCAGGGAAAAAAAATCCACAGTTGTTAGTGGAGACCAAGGTCAAACATCCTCAGTTGTTAGTGCTGACCAAGGTCAAACATCCACAGTTGTTTGTGTTGAACCAAGGTCAGACATCCACAGTTGTTAGTGTTGAACCAAGGTCAGACATCCACAGTTGTTAGTGTTGAACCAAGGTCAAAGCCCAAAGTTGTTAGCCTTGAACCAAGGTCAGACATCTACAGTTGTTTGTGGTGAACCAAGTATAAACATTCACATTTGCAAATGGTGAACCAAGGTCAAACTTTCACAGTTGTTATTAGTGAACCAAGGTCAAATACCCACAGACACAAGCAGTTGAGTGCATTACCAAATTTATTTATAGAATTATATAACAGATGGACTGATGTGTATTAGAGGTCATTGGCACATATTGTTACATCAAATGTGAAAGTAGGGCTATTTGTGTATTCACTGACCTTAACTTAATACACAATTTTTTCTAAAAAACTTATACATCCTTCCTTGTGTAAAATGATAAATATTCAAATCGCTCTTATAAAAGTTTCAATCTTTGCGACCTTTATAAATCAGACACCGACAGTTGTAGGAATAATTATGTTGTATCCATCACTGGGATATGATTAATAGTAACAGTGTACTGGTCCACTGCTTCTTCCTGGTAACGCAGGTCTTCCGTTACAAAACCACTAATCCTGTCAATCTCCACTCTATTTTTAGGTCAGGCCCTAGGTTTCTTTCACTTGAATAGTGGTAAGATACCGATATATCGATATATTATGTACCTTTACATGTTTTGAAGGAAACTCATCATTTGACATAGAGGTTTCAGGGAATGTTTTATATCTTTATGATAAAATGACAAACTTTCAAATACTCAGGTGCCATATCTATTTTGAGATTAAAACATGTGTTTTCATCATAACTAGATAACTAAATTACTACGTTGATGCTGTCCTAATCTGTTAATCACAAGATGACTTGTAGTATTAGGGAAGGGGAACTGCAATCATTTTCTCTATGTCAATACATACAGCTTATTAGATCTACTATAAGTTCAAACATGAACAGATTTATAACTCGCAAACAATATTGATATCATAATGGTCACATACAGGATGGCAGTTATTGTATTGTTAATCACTAATAGTCAAATAGCCTATCTATGAATTTAGAATTTAAGCAAATTGTGAGATGAAAATCAAATTTGGAGACACCCATATCAATGCACCCCTACATATGAATAAGAAAGGTTCAAACCACCACTCACAAATTTGAACAATTCGCGTAATTGAAGAAGAGTATTTTTTTTTAAATCTCAAAACTCTAAAAATAACAAAAATTCATGTGTCAAGGTCATCAGTCATTTGTCGAGTTCAGACTTTTTGTATAGGGTAATAAGGAAGAAAACATCTCGATATTTCTAAATTGGATTTCAAACCCTAACAAATTTTTGACAAGAAAGTCCTTTGATCTCACCTAGAATCTATTACTATAAATATTTAGTTAATGATTTCATTCAAAATGATCATTGTCTGAAGCACCATCCTTTTCAATGATCATGTAAATGAAATCTGCAAATTTGAAGGTTGTCCATTACAGTAACACCTACGTACTGATAAATATTAATAAGTAGAAGTCACACAAACTTAGTGATTATCTCAAAGTGTCAGCTTACTTGACAAATATGAATAATTCTCTTTGTAGTAAAAGCAAACATCAGTGCAATATTGTAATGAATGTCCTACTTAACTTTCATCAACTTTAAATGTGGAATATGCTTCAGGAAAAGTTGTAACACTCTGCTGACATACTAATATGAATGCCTACCTGTAGGAGCATTTAAACCTTCAGGAAATGTTAAAGTTACTATGAATTCTATAATTACTTTACAAAGTCATAGTATAGGTTTTAATTGTTTAAGATTCAATATCAAGCACAATACCATTACTTCTGAGCATGATAGAATATCAATGTATGTAGCTGCTGTTGTGTACAATATCAGAGCTAGTCGCTCCAGCACTGTAAATCTGTTTTATAAATATCACTGTTGGAAAATGTTACAGAAACATACTTGAGAATAACAGAATATAGATATGAGACAAAAGAGTAGTACAAACCAGCCAGTACTTGAATTGAAGTTAAATTTGTTTATGAAATATGAACCAAGGGCAATAACTCTGTATTTGCATGTAGTGTGCAAGTTAGAACTAAATACATGATACTCTGCCCACTCAAAGCAAAAGATGAAAATAAAGTTATATGAAATATGTCCCTGACTAGCTATATAGGTGATGCACAGAATCACAGAATTAACCAAAGCCTAGTTAATACAAAGCTGACCAAGCAAATGTCATCATAATGTTAAATTGTCATGGCTAACATTCTAAGGAGACTAGAAGAGGTTTGTAATTGAAATGTTGGATATAAGATAACATTTCACGCTCAGCAAATAATTGGAAGTTTTACATTACAAATGCTATGTCTATGATACCAATGAAGAGAGTGACATTTCCTGAAATATTCTATACATAACATGGACAATTATACTCTATAGCTGACTCTAACACTTTCTTTTTGAGAAACAAGAAGACATTTTTAAACATAACCTCAAAATGTCTTTGATACATGAACTTCTTCAACTGACATCAACTAGTTTCAGAGTTTTTAAATTTTTCTTAAAAGTAATGATGACCCTGCACTTGTTACCCTTGGAAAAAAATGTCTGACAGTGAAATGACTCTCATTCTTGAGCCTGGTTTGAAGTAAGATTGAAATTTGTTAAGCATCACATTGTTGTTATAATTATTCTGAATTGGGATATTATATAACATGAAGAGTCAGGATGGACTAGAAAATGTCAATACTCAGGTCCCTAGTATTGTCAGGTCAGAAGTAACCCTTCAAAGTCTATCACTGTAAATCAATCTATAAGTAAGCTAGAACACTCGTCTATAGATAGGTGTGATCCTGAAAATAAATCTTCTGTAAACAGGTAAATAAATCAGTCTATGACTGTATGTAAATGATAATAAATTCAGCTGGATTTTCATCCACAAGAGATCCTAGTGTTCAAAGAACTTTTACAATAGTAAGTAAATTTTCGGCTTTTTGAGATCTGTACAGAACCATTATGGGGGATATTGTTTATGTTGCTTGATGGATCAGAGTAATTCTGTATTGTTTACTACCTAAATAGGACATGTGAAGGTCTGTTTTTTACAACTCACAGCCATTATTGATACTAAGTAATGAGCTGTAACATCACTTCCATAACCACTACATTCTACTTAATGCTCATTAGTATACACAGCAGGAAAAAACATATATAGTGTCATTAATCCTGTTCTGTCGTCCCTCGGACCTTTCTCACTCTCAATGTCTTGGTATTTTTTTAATGGTTAGAATATTAAATGAATAACTTAATCAATTAGAAATCAGGAACTACTGATAAAATCACCACATAATGAAATCAATCATCACTAACACGTTGATTGTATCACAGCAACAATAATTATCTGTCATCACTACTGTCAAGGTTCACAAACAACTATTCACTATCACCATGACTTCTGAACCACTCATATCCATGTTTTTTTACAGATCTTTTTATAATGAGAATACTAGTATTGCTAGATGCTGAATTTTATGCACTAAATGATGTCATCTGGTTTTTACTTTTAATTTCACAAATGAAATTGTGTAAAAATTATACTGATTTTCTGCTTCACTTAAAACAACCACACAAAATCTCTACCTCATTCAAGCAGAATAATAGGGATTTTTTTAGGGTTTTTTTCACTAAATGTCGGGAGACTGGACATTTACATTTATCATTCAACAAGGTACAAGAGACCTGACATTTAAAGGCCATAATACACCATAAATGAATGACCCACAACCTAAAAGTCTGACTGTAACTGCACTGCTACGCATTTCTCCCTGTTAGTAGTCACAATAAAATCTAGAATGATTTCCTAGCAAATATCACAATCTTAACAACTTTCTATTTCCTAGCAAATATCACAATCTTAACAACTTTCTATTTCCTAGCAAATATCACAATCTTAACAACTTTCTATTTCCTAGCAAATATCACAATCTTAACAACTTTCTATTTCCTAGCAAATATCACAATCTTAACAACTTTCTATTTCCTAGCAAATATCACAATCTTAACAACTTTCTATTTCCTAGCAATATCACAATATATAACATGACTTTATACAATATTTCCTAGCAATATATAATATGACTTTAACACACTTTTATTTCCAATATATAATATGACAAATATCACAATCAATATACAACTTTTTCTATTTCCTAGCAATATATAAACATTGATTTTGACAATATATTTTTACAACACAGATTTTGTTCTCTACCAATATATAATATGACTTTATACAATACAGATTTTGTTCAATATATAATATGACCTACCAATATATACCAATATATAATATGACTTTATACAATACAGATTTTGTTCCCTACCAATATATAATATGACTTTATACAATACAGATTTTGTTCCCTACCAATATATAATATGACTTTATACAGATTTTGTTCCATACCAATATATAATATGACTTTATACAATACAGATTTTGTTCCCTACCAATATATAATATGACTTTATACAATACAGATTTTGTTACCAATATATAATATACCAATACAGATTTTGTTCCCTACCAATATATAGATTTTACAGATTTTGTTCTCTACCAATATATCCCTACCAATATATAAAATGACTTTATACAATACAGATTTTGTTCTCTACCAATATATAATATGACTTTATACAATACAGATTTTGTTCCCTACCAATATATAATATGACTTTATACAATACAGATTTTGTTCCCTACCAATATATAATATGACTTTATTACAGATTTTGTTCCCTACCAATATATAATATGACTTTATACAATACAGATTTTGTTCTCTACCAATATATAATATGACTTATACAATACAGATTTTGTTCCCTACCAATATAGATTTTGTTCCCTACCAATATATAATATGACTTTATACAATACAGATTTTGTTCTCTACCAATATATAATATGACTTTATACAATACAGATTTTGTTCTCTACCAATATATAATATGACTTTATACAATACAGATTTTGTTCAATACAGATTTTGTTCCTACCAATATATAATATGACTTTATACAATATATAATATGACTTTATACAATACAGATTTTGTTCTCTACCAATATATAATATGACATTATACAATACAGATTTTGTTCCCTACCAATACAGATTTTGTTCTCTACCAATATAGAATGGCTACAGAACCTTTTTATAGACTTTCTGTTCCCTGGCATCTGTAAACAATGAAAGAATATAGGTCAGTTTTATGTTTTTTGTTACCTTTGTAAGTTTATTTTTCTTGTCCTCTGCAAGTCCCAAGCTGACTGTACAAAACACTGGAACCACTATATCAGACAGGTGTTCCTTCAGATCATCAGCATTCTTCCTCTGACTAAAACACAGTGAAGAAACCAACATCAAGGTCAATATTATCATCAATGTTAAGGTCATTATCAAGGTCAACATCAACACCAAAGTCAAGGTCAACATCATCATCAAGGACAGCACAGAGGTTAATATAAATGTCAGAGTAAAGAATCAACATTAAGATCAAGGTCAGCATCAAGGTCAATATACAAGTTGAATATTGTTTCAGATGGCAAAGAGTCTCAGTTAATAAAACTACCTCAGTGAACTAGTTAGGTTAACTAAATGAAAACCATAACCAGTGACCAAACTCAGTAAACAAGTATCATAATCTAACTTCGTAATCAGCTGACATAGAGTAGCAGGGCTAACCTACTTTGTAAACATGGTCAAGTAGTACTTGTTCAGTAAACAGGTAAAGTAACATGGTTTACTTGCTCAGTAAACAGGTAAAGTAGCATGGTTTACTTGCTCAGTAAACAGGTAAAGTAGCATGGTTTACTTGCTCAGTAAACAGGTAACATGGTTTACTTGTTCAGTAACATGGTTTACTTGCTCAGTAAACAGGTAAAGTAACATGGTTTACTTGTTCAGTAAACAGGTAAAGTAACATGGTTTACTTGTTCAGTAAACAGGTAAAGTAACATGGTTTACTTGTTCAGTTAATTGGATAAAGTAACATGGTTTACTTGTTCAGTAAACTGGATAAATTAACTTGGTTTACTTGTTCAGTAAATTACGTAAAGCAACAGGGTTTACTTGTTCAGTAAACTGGATAGAGTAACACGGTTTATTTGTTAATGAAATTCAGTACACTTTTTCTTGATGGTGTGAAATAATAAATAAAAAATAAAGTCTCATTAGCACTCTTGAACCAAAGAAAACTTTACCTGGGTGTTGACTAATGATAACTTTATAATCTTCAAACATTAACAACTTGAAAACAAAGAAGTGATTGTGTCAATATATTTAATTACTATTATGAAATACATAATGTAGGTGGGTGTTGCCTCTCACTCTATCAGCCTAATTATTACCAATTTGCATGTACTTATATTTCATGCATTATTTTATAGAAAAATATTTCCTGAAACACGAGATTTCAAGTCACGTTTTCCGCTGCAGAAATTGTTTGTGATGATATGACAAGAATGCGCCTTCGTTGTCAACTTAGGAATACATCATCTGACAAGTATATGACATACAAATAGACTTGGTAGTGTTTCTGTTAAAGACATCCCAGATCTATACTTCTATACTGTACCTGTGTGTGGTCAGTCTTCAACCTTCCTATACAACTTCACTAGATATCTAATTTATGTATACCATTCTACAACCCTTCCACCGACCTTTACAAACCAGTTATGTTTTAACTAATTAAAATTTTGTGATCTGGATGTAAAATCTAATACACAGGTGTCTTATTACCTCATAGATTAAATTTTTGTGATTAATTCTGTGTAGAAGGTACAGCAAAATGATGAAAATATCCTATGAAAAATAACTGGCTATACTGTATGTAGTTTGATGTGAATAAGTGTTTCAATAAGTTCCTTGGCATCCACAAAACAACATGACATCTACAATACATCTTACTTACAGGTGGAAAGTATGAAAATCCCCTGCATTCTTCACACCAAAGAAGTGTGCATCATGATCAATTAAGGTGACAGATATTACACAAGTTCATGCATCTGATTGGATGCTAAGATTAATAAACAGGCCACACCTGACTTTAATGACCAACAAAACAAATGTAATTTTTAAAAGAAAAGACACTTTATATATATTAACCGCATACATTAGAAAAATAATTCATACATCTTTTTTCTGCAGGAAGTATTCATATCAAATGAATAATTTCTAATCATTAAACTGATACCAGACAAAAAAGTATGCCATTGTTGGATGATGGAAAATTTGTCTTATGATAGAAGAGACAAACACCTGCATGAAAAAGAAATTTGGACAGGATATTCAACACCTGTATGAAAACATTAACATGTACTGTGACATATTTCAGTAAGTAATTGACATGTTTCACTAGTAATTGACATATTTCAGTAGTAATTGACATATTTCAGTAGTAATTTTGTCTTAGTGCTTTTGATGCAGATAATTATGTGCTTGAATATTACAGCACTAATTGCAGTTTACTTTATGTATTTGTTTATATACCAATTATTGTCCTAATTCATAACTGCAGCATTATACCCTAAAAAAAGATACTGTGCTAGAATTTGATTGCATCGAATCAAATACACTTACAGTATATTGATAAATATACCATATTTTCCGGCCCAAAAATGGCATCCTAGTATAAGCTGCAGGGCTGGTTTTTAGTGATTTATTTTGATTCAATCCACATATATGACACACTGGGATATAAGCTGCACCCTTTCTTTTGATGTGGTAACCGTTATCTTGACAAATATTTGTTGATGTAAGAGACGAAATAAGGCAGATTTTATCAAGATTGTCACTGAAACATTTAACATAAGTTTGGAGATGAATTATACACAGATAATCGTTTATTTCATTGATGTGTTTCAAAAACATAAAATAGCTATTACCAATTTGTTTAGCTTGGGAGCCTTCAAAGATTGTCTATACTCACAGATATAGGGCCTGACTTTACGTACGGTTTACTTAACAATATTTCAATCAGTGTCTTTACGGTTAAATATTAGCTAGGGCCCTTGCATGCTGACAAAATTCTTATAGTCCTATATTATACCTTGTAAGTTACACGAAGCCATTCTTATTGTAAACAAACATGGCATTCATTCTAAAATTTTACCTATAACCAAATGACCTATTGATTTCAGGATGTAACAGGCTATCGTAAACTTCCGCTTTGCCTTCTGAAGCAATCAAAGTTCAGAAGATGTTATTGTGATTCATATTAAAAGGTATGATTAATTAAATCCAAAAGAATGCTATTTTTTATTTCAATCTTGAAATCATCCTGTACATGGTTGCAAATGACAGTTCTAGATCTGTTTCAATGACAAACACGTGATGGTCAAGGACTTGTAAAAAACTTGGTACAGACGTCTCGTACTGGTGTACTGGTATCCTTGGTTTAAATCACTATATTTTTTATTCTTTCTGGAAGCATGACAAGTTAGAGCAACTACAATTATCAGGATGAAAGGTCATGTAGGTCAACAGTAAATGTGATACGCCTCGACAAAATGGCCGTTCAGAAAAACATAACAGTCCAGAACCAATGTCCACACAATTCTCTTCATATTTTTTTTGTTTACTCATTCTGCTGATTGTTTCATCCACATATAAACCGCATCAGTATATAAGCCGCATCAGAAGCCACATCAGTATATAAGCAGCATCAGTATATAAGCTGCATGCCCGACCGCCAAGGAAAAAAGTCAAGGCTTATAACCCAGAAAATATGTTAATTCAAATTTTGCATAAATGTAGTCAAGTGAAAAAATGCCTTTCCATCATACATGTTAATTAAACATGTGAAACTACATCACAATCAAATTAAAAAGTCACTAACAACATGCTCCCTTCACCAGCACACACATTTGGTGTTCTATCAAAATGACATTTTTTTATCGAGTATAATTTTGAACTTGACCTTGGAACTTTAAAACACAAACTGATCTGCATTTTTCTAATGCCAGACATTTCTATCAAAATCCCTAACAACGACCATACAGAGTTGACTATCAGTTTTATATCAAGTTTTCTTCAAGAAGACTTGTTAACCTTTGGAGTCAATGATCCCAGAAACAGTACTGATAGCAGTATGCCATTGAAAGGACAGTTCTTACTTTCTGATATCAGTGGCATGTCTTTACAAATTACAGGAAAGACTTGTGCTTACAGCCCAAAATATCTGTAGAAAATGGGAATTTCCCGATTCCCATGCATATACCAGTAAGTGTCGGTTGAAAGGTTCTCTACATATGACAGTGATTCAAAAAAGGACACAACAGGATGAATGGAGAAACATGACATCTCCCCCACTATCCCTACCCCACTCCCCCAACCAAAACAAAAACAAAAAAATGCCAGGGGCAAAAAAAGTTTAAAATAATTACTAGAAAGACGATCATATTTAACTAAATTTTCAAATATGTAATCATTAACATATTTACTATCAAATCCTTTTTTAAATTAAATTTTTGATTCACTAACATATTACTTGAGGAAAAATGTAAATTACAGGGTCACTTTACTATTTCCAAAAATAAACAATAATATTTTTTTTAAATCTAATCACACACAACATTTTGAAGAGTCATGCAATTTCTTTTTAATTTTTGATTTTCTTTATGATTATTTAAACAAAATGTTAATATTTTCCTGGAGTAAATGATTATCAATCATCAGTTAATTGTTATGGATTTCTGATAACAAGTTGATCAGTCAATTCTCAGAAATATAGTACTCTACCAGAGATAAATCATCAACATTATCAGTATATGTTAGATACATGTCTGCATTATATCTGGTAGTAATAACTCTTAAGGTTTTCCTGAACATGATGAATCATTGCCTCATGATTGAGCTAAAAGGATTGAGACACAGAGCATATGACAAAGTAAATATCACTCAGAATGATGGATTCTACCCCGACGCTCATCATATCTTAAATAAAGTTTACAATAAGAGGTTATATCATAAGTCAAACAGCTCTTCAAGATTGCCCTCAAGTTCTTTTATAATCAATATCATTTCAGCAAACAATTTCCAGATTACACTTAAACATGACACAGGACTATTGTGGAAGTCTTTCAGAAAGGAATGGACATTTGTCACATTTGTATGTCTCTATATCACAGTCAACTAGCACACATTCTTGTGTCTTTATGCTATGATGAGGTACTTATATGATCCCTATGTCTCAGTGTCACAGTGAGGTTGTATACATCATTATGTCTCAGTGTCACAGTGAGGCTTTATACATGCTTATGTCTCAATGTCACTGTGAGGTTGTATACATCCTTATGTCTCAGTGTCACAGTGAGGTTGTATACATCCTTATGTCTCAGTGTCACTGTGAGGTTGTATACATCCTTATGTCTCAGTGTCACTGTGAGGTTTTATACATCCTTATGTCTCTGTCTCACAGTGAGGTTTTATACATCCTTATGTCTCTGTCTCACAGTGAGGTTTTATACATCCTTATGTCTCAGTGTCACTGTGAGGTTTTATACATCCTTATGTCTCAGTGTCACTGTGAGGTTGTATACATCATTATGTCTCAGTGTCACTGTGAGGTTGTATACATGCTTATGTCTCAATGTCACAGTGAGGTTGTATACATCCTTATGTCTCTGTGTCACTGTGAGGTTGTATACATCATTATGCCTCAGTGTCAATGTGAGGTTGTATACATCCTTAAGTCTCTGTGTCACTGTGAGGTTGTATACATCCTTAAGTCTCAGTGTCACTGTGAGGTTGTATACATCCTTATGTCTCAATGTCACTGTGAGGTTGTATACATCCTTATGTCTCAGTGTCACTGTGAGGTTGTATACATCCTTAAGTCTCAGTGTCACTGTGAGGTTGTATACATCCTTATGTCTCAGTGTCACTGTGAGGTTGTATACATCCTTATGTCTCAGTGTCACTGTGAGGTTGTATACATCCTTATGTCTCAGTGTCACAGTGAGGTTGTATACATCCTTAAGTCTCTGTGTCACAGTGAGGTTTTATACATCCTTATGTCTCAGTATATATAAACTTTATTTATTTTACAACAATTGCGAAACAAGTTATGTCAACTTATACTAATCACTCTTGTTGGCCCGGATGTAAGCGCGCGAGTGTCACAGTGAAACCCACGTGTGGCCCCTTACCTTTTCACGTCCGTTCCGGGAATCGAACCCCGGTCGGCTTGGTGAAAGGCGAGTGCGTTAACACTGCGCCACCGGACCACAGTGTCACAGTGAGGTTGTATACATCCTTATGTCTCAGTGTCACAGTGAGGTTGTATACATCCTTAAGTCTCTGTGTCACTGGGAGGTTGTATACATCCTTATGTCTCAGTGTCACTGTGAGGTTTTATACATCATTATGTCTCAGTGTCACTGTGAGGTTGTATACATCCTTATGTCTCAGTGTCACTGTGAGGTTGTATACATCATTATGTCTCAGTGTCACTGTGAGGTTGTATACATCATTATGTCTCAGTGTCACTGTGAGGTTGTATACATCCTTATGTCTCTGTGTCACTGTGAGGTTTTATACATCCTTATGTCTCAGTGTCACAGTGAGGCTGTATACATAATTATGTCTCAATGTCACAGTAACACAACCGGAGTCCTTAATTCTCCATATTCCACTAAGATAAAATAAATTTTAAAGTCTCCATTTTACAGCAAGGCATCATACACCCTTAAAAATGTTAAAGTCTTCTTTCACAGCAAGGCAACATACACCCTTAAAAATGTTAAAGTCTCCATTTCGCGGCAAGGCACCATACACCCTTAAAAATGTTAAAGTCTCCATTTCACAGCAAGGCAACATACACCCTTAAAAATTTTTAAGTCTCCATTTCGCACAAGGCAACACACACTCTTAAGTCTCCTTGTAACAGTAAGATAACATAATACACTTAAGTCTCCCTGTCACAGTAGGGTAATCATCCTCAATACTCTAGGGGTTGCAATCTTTTCGCTGTCTGCATCCCTTGAACATGTCATGGCAAAATTGAAGATTTCAAGTGCGACAGCTTGTGAACAAGACAAAAAACAGGTTTGATCCTCTGATGTACATTAACTGAATCTTGATGTTGCATAATAGTATATTGTAATCGCTTTGAAGTTGAGTATGGCTTCTTTGTAATCTTCAAAAGGAATGTATCAGCCTGTGATTGGTTAATTTTTTTCTCCTGGAACCAATCAAATTACTTCACGTGTGCCTTCAAATAACCATAACATGTTCCAGGAGTGCAGAGAGAGAAAGTGATTGTAACCCTTTGAGTATTGAGGATGTAAGGTAATATAAACCCATAAGTCTCCACATCAGAGTAAGGTAACATACACCTCTAAGTCTCCATGTGACAGTAAGGTAATATACACCCTTAAGTCTCAATGTCACAGTAAGGTAACATACATCCTTAAGTCTTAATGTTACATTAAGGTAACAAACATCAATCTAAAGACTTTACATCACAGTAATGTAACATACATCCTTTAGTCTCTACATCACAGTAAGGTAACATACACCCTAAAGTCTCAATGTCACAGTAAGGTAACATACATAAATCTAAAGTCTTTACATCACAGAAAGGTAACATACACCCTTAAGTCTCAATGCCACAGTAATATAACATACATCAATCTAAAGTCTTTACATCACAGAAAGGTAACATACATCCTTAAGTCTCAATGCCACAGTAAGATAACATACATCAATCTAAAGTCTTTACATCACAGAAAGGTAACATACATCCTTAAGTCTCTAAGTCACATTAAGGTAACATACACCCTTAAGTCTCAATGCCACAGTAAGATAACATACATCAATCTGAAGTCTCTACATCACAGTAAAGTAACATACACCCTTAAGTCTCAATGCCACAGTAATATAACATACATCAATCTGAAGTCTCTACGTCACAGTAAGGTAGTACACATTCCGACGCTCTCACATAAGATATGTATACTTCAGTGTCAACGTAATTGTAACAGTGAGTTAGCCTGATACCAGGTATACATCAACTTAAAAGAGTTATTTTTTAATGCAGCTCCAGTGATCTTACTTACTATGTTACTAATATTACATCTGATATTGTAGTAGACAACTTATTAACTTATTCACTAGCATAAAAAGTTTGAATGTTTCACCTGTATTGTGACATCATTTTAAAAACTGTGATCACCAGCTCATAAAGATATTTCATTTAATGTTGAGGAGTTTGTTTGTCATGTCCTTCAGTGCATCTTACATCATGTTATTTGGTAATGCAGTAGATCTTGATTTGGTTGTAATGACAAAATGATAGGAAAGTATTAATGGGGAAAAATCAGAATTTATTAAATGCTTGAAAAATTAACTAATTTATCATACGTAAGATTTTTTTGTTTTCAGCATTTCCCCATTAAACAAATTCAAGTTCTTTTTCCGCTATATCTTTTTCTTTAGAGAAAAAAAAAATAAAGACACATGCATTGATACAGTATCTTTACAACCTACCAATGGTGAAGAAGGTCGTTTATTAGGTAAATGAGGTGAAGTTTGGTCTCAAATCTTGCATCCTTGGCACATATTCTGCAAATAAAACACAAAAGATTGTAATGTATAGGGGTGATCTTGTTTCATCACACCAGATATTGTTGACTATTCGTTTTCCATCACAATGTTATCTAGTGCTCAGCATATAAAGATATAACAATATTCTGTTAGAGTCGTTATAATGACACTAGGGTAAACTGTAACAAGGTACCTCAACCGGGACAGAATAAGGCTACTTTTATACATATATCAGATGTCTAACATTTGTAAGAGTTTACTTATAAATATTTCTATCATACTGTAGATATCCGTCCATGGATCTGACTTTCTATCTAATTATAATTGACAGATACTATCTTAAGTAGATTCCTGGTATATCTTTAGACGATTGTCTGACAGACAAAAAAAGTATAAATATAGAAATAAAATAATTATAAAACTTTTAGGGTGGACACAATGTTCAACAATTCTTCTAGTACAAATGAACTCTACAGTACCAGTAAGTATGACATAAAAATGATAATGACAGCCATGTGTTTGATTTATGACAGTGTTTTGTAAGTAAACCTTTCACTTGCGTATGAATAATAGCATAGTACACTACGTAATTCAAGTCCTTAGATATACGCATTACACATACTAAATAGATTTTGAGAAAACCTAATTATATTTTTGCTACGAATGAAATCAAACAAACATGTTTACCAGTAGTTTTATGATGTACAAGTAATGTTTACATACAGACGAGAAACGTCATATTTATGTTAGATAAAGAACGACCTAGAGTTGTTATCATTCAATAAATGTCTGGCTGACTGCTAAATGACAGGTAGGACAACGTCATTTATCCTAACATAGAAAGTCAAGGTCAGCTGTGAAGGTGAACTGGACATCACTGAGGTAACAATGCTGACTAGACAAACATCTCTTTATTTGCTTAGTCCAGTATTTTGGAGAGAATGTATTTTTCATCTTCAGTTTTTCACTTCTGAAAACATCATTACATTTTCTTGACCGTGTTTTTATCAAAATTTCCATAGACAATAATTTATTATATGGAAGAATGAAACTGCCACTAGTTACACAGTAGAGCAGGTAAATTTGTCTTAATTCACACTATTATTATACTGTTAATACGAAATGTGTTAGCTTAACTTTTAGACATTTCAAAAATTTGGTACAAAGGTTTCTCTAAACTGACAAGATTTATAATTCTCAGCCTCACTTTAGAAATGACAAAGAGTTATTTGATTAGATTAACAAGGATTTCGTTGCCTCCTTCTGAGAGATAAATTTCATTTATTTTGACCTGAGTATTCAACAGCATATCTGTGTATGTTGAGGTAAAGGTCACTGAGACTTATCAACAGCTGTATTTCTCACCTGGTCAGTCCAAATCAATTGTACTATTTGTGTCCTTTATAAACAAAATTGTATTATCATTCTATCTTTACACCACAATAGGTAGATAATGATTTATCAGGATTACTTTTGTGTCGGAATGCATACCTATATATTGATGTTGGACTCTCCTGTATACAAGCTGCACTTTTAAACACATGTAATACATATATGTATACAAATCAATTGATTTTTTTTTAAGCTTGACTAATAATCAAACATCGTCAAGTTTCATTTTAGGACGATATGTTTTCATTTCCTACACATAAAAATTAAATTACTGATTGTCAACATCACGGTGGCAGTCAGAGAAACATCTACATGTTTTGTTCACTAAAATGTTCACTTTTTGTGATATACATTGATAATCAGTTCCAGGTTCAATCAGACAAGTTCAAAATGAAATAAATTAAAGTCCCTTTTGTACATGAAAGTATCTAACTTCTCTAATGGAAAGGTCACAGTTATAATTGTAGTAAAACTGAAGACAATGGAATATTACTAAAATATCAAAAACACTTTCAGTCATTGTAACAAACTCACATCTCAAGGCCTGAAACATGTGTAGTAGAACAGTTTTGTGGGTGCACATGTATTTTCTGAGAAAGAATAAACTCCAGTAATGCAAAACATTTCATGTCCAATATCTGGAAATATTTGAGACCTTCATAATTCATCATCTGTCAAACTTACACCTCTATATAGATACATGTTAAAACCTCTCCACCTCTCTATAGATACATAATAAAACCTCTCCACCTCTATATAGATACATGTTAAAACCTCTCCACCTCTATATAGATACATGTTAAAACCTCTCCACCTCTATATAGATACATGTTAAAAACCTCTCCACCTCTACATAGATACATGTTAAAACCTCTCCACCTCGATATATATACATGTTAAAACCTCTCCACCTCTATATAGATACATATTAAAACCTCTCCACCTCTATATAGATACATGTTAAAACCTCTCCACCTCTATATAGATACATGTTAAAAACTCTCCACCTCTACATAGATACATGTTAAAACCTCTCCACCTCTATATAGATACATGTTGAAACCTCTCCACCTCTACATAGATACATGTTGAAACCTCTCCACCTCTATATAGATACATGTTAAAACCTCTCCACCTCTATATAGATGAATGTTAAAAACTCTCCACCTCTACATAGATACATGTTAAAACCTCTCCACCTCTATATAGATACATGTTGAAACCTCTCCACCTCGATATAGATACATGTTGAAACCTCTCCACCTCGATATAGATACATGTTAAAACCTCTCCACCTCGATATAGATACATGTTAAAACCTCTCCACCTCTATATAGATACATGTTAAAACCTCTCCACCTCTATATAGATACATGTTAAAACCTCTCCACCTCTATATAGATACATGTTAAAACCTCTCCACCTCTATATAGATACATGTTAAAACCTCTCCACCTCTATATAGATACATGTTAAAACCTCTCCACCTCTATATATACATGTTAAAACCTCTCCATCTACCATCAATCAACACATAAGTCTCTCTACATGTAAACAAAACAGCCGTGTGATCACCATGAAAAGCATGTGTATTGCAATGTGACAGACAATATATATGATCTGTTTACTACTCAACACAATCTAAAAATACATGTCTTTTAACATCACAGGTGCTATGTGCAGCTGCAAACAAAGCAGTAAGCATAAACAAGTATAGGATTATATTTAACCTTATGTAAAATTAATGCTACGTATATTTTTCTTTGAACAGTACACAGATACTGTATTAATATAGCTATGACTAACTGGTATATATACTGGGGCATATGGTATATCATATAGAATGGACAATGGAGACATATAGCCAGGACAATATCTTTATACAGTAACGACCAGAAAAACAGTGACAAATGTTCTTAATCTTGTGGTCTT
The DNA here is from genome assembly GCF_031769215.1 of Ylistrum balloti. Lineage (NCBI taxonomy): Eukaryota > Metazoa > Mollusca > Bivalvia > Pectinida > Pectinidae > Ylistrum > Ylistrum balloti. Next base: position 212,644 of record NW_026782199.1, read on the forward strand.
TTATACGATGCCATATCATTAAATGGTTTTGTTTTTCCTTACAGGACATTGCTTAAATAAAATCCTTAAACTTGTGTCATAGATTTCCAGTGAAACAGAAACATAGTCATGACTTCATAGAGTTACATTCATTTTTACAATCAACTTCTTGATTGAAAGGTTAAAGACCGAGGTGAAAGTGATGTCACTGCCAACCCTGAGATAACAGGCCTTCCTCTAGAAGGTATCAGACAAAAAGAGGATTACACTGACTTAACGGACTGGATGATATGCTTGTCACAGTATGAAGTTGGCGAGTCACCTACGCATGATCCTTGAGGAGTGTGGAACCTACATGACAGTGGTGATCTTACAAGTCAATACAGATCAGCAACCTCTGACACTATGTAACAGTCAATGAACTCTGGAAAAGGAACCCTATCTGAATCCAAACATTTTGGAAGAATTCAAAACAATTGTGGAAGCTGAATTTTTAGAAAATTCAGTTCAGACCTCCATGTTAATGGAGGTGTTTGGATTGCCCATATTGTACTTACTTAAAGGAATCTTGGTCTTTAAATTTTCTATCTTAACAGTGCCCTTATTTGCTACTTTTCAACATAAGATAATTAATGGATACTTATATACATAATCCCTTGAATTAGTTGAAGCCTTGATATAACATATTCTTCATCATAAAGTCAGCTCACCTTTGTAACAAATACAGAGCCAAAAGCTTACAATGCTTATCTGATGTACATTTTTGGAAAATCCAACTTTTGCCATTCTGAAAGAAATAAAAAAAATTATCCTTCAATATTCACTACCTAATATATGACATCCTGTACACTTTTGATTCCTGTCTAGCTTTCTGAATAGTAACAAGTTTTAATCATTAAACATGTCATTTATTATCTAAACAAAAAATAAGCACACAATCAACCACCAGATAAAAAGACTTCAGAGCTAAGGTCTTACAAGTTAATTGAAAATGACTTTATATGTTCTACTATAAAATCTGTGGTTTGAATACAGTAGTTATAATTCACCTTGAATATTTATTCTAATACATTAAAAGATCAGTTTAACACACAACAGCTGATTGACTTCATTCTAAATTCCCTCAGCAGCTTAACGATTATGACATCATACCGAAAACAAAAATTCAATTCAAAATTGTCTTTTTGTGTCAAACATGCCTCTTGTAGAAGTATTTATGAGAGTTGTTTAAGTTTATAAGAAATAAATATGGAGTGGAAAAACATCAACAAAACTAATGGACAAATGTTACTAACCATGATGGCATCCTTCGTGCACGATTCTATGATTGGTTGTACCATGGAGTCAAACTCTTCAATCTTTAATTCACATTCTTCACACATTTTCTGTACATGTTCCTCTCTTGCCTTTAGAATGGCATCCTCTATCTGACTCTGGAAATATCAACAATATATACTTAATTTTACATATACTACATTTAACTGTTGAGCATACTTCGAGTTTCCATCAATAGTGAGAGACTTAACATGGACTTAATCTGTTATTAAATTCAAGACGTTTAAAACCAAAGACATTTCAGGGACAACTTGTCTAGCTGTGATGATCATTTGTGATTTTTTTTCTACATTTGAGGGAGGAAACTATTATATTGTTGAGGACTTATATTGCAAATAGAAATTACAACAAAGAAAAGCAAAAATAGCAAGCAATGTCATCTAGACACTCTGGATATTTGTTTTTATGCACATTTCAGGACAAATATGACACTTTATATTCATTTCAACAACCTAAATACTTCAATTCAAGGTCTTTAAGGACATGAATGCCAAATTCCAAGACTTCAAGGCGAGGGTTGAATTTTATAACTTTATACATCTGTATGAACCATGAATGACATTGCATTATGTTGTATGGCTATCATGATTCCATAATTGTAATACTATTATCAGAGTTTCAAACCAATGCGGGAATATTTTCTTTTCTTTGAAGGGCCCAATGCAGGTTCACTTTGCTGTCAATTACAGCTGATTTCCTCTCCATAAAAATGGATTAAAATTCTCCATTTTCTGCATGAAATCCCCTTTTTCTTCTCTGATAAATTTTATCATTACTTATGAGAATTTTGTTCTAATTAACAAAAGTCTGCTAAGTCTATTTTTCTTCTATATGTCTGCTAGGGACCTCTTCCCCTAGATCTTACTTTGTACTAAAACCTCACTGGGTTGTACAGGGTGTGGCTATTCAGCAAGTGTATTAAGAAAAAATTATATTCTAACATCAGAGCTATAGTAAGTCTTTTTTCTAACTACTCAGAAATCAAATTGAGACATTACATTTTCAAGACATAACCAATTTGACTTTACAAAGTAAGTCACACCTTGGTAACTTAAATTAAATGTGACATCACTTAAATAGTTGTAAGAAACTCAATAAAAGTCAATTGAGTCCTGGTCAGGTGATACCAGCAGTGTGTCATCACCTGGATATATTTCTTGTCTGTATGAAGTCATTATAGGAACCTTGCTATATCTAGTGTTGGAAGTCACTGGTTGGGCTGGGAAACATCAGCTGTTACAACATTCCACTCACCTTACTTCTCCCTACTTTAACTATTGAATTACTCATATCTAATGATGTAACAAGTTTTTCTAAACAAGCATGTACTGACACATCTATGATAGTCTCCAGGAATACTGAAGACAGTTACAATTTATACACTTGAATCCCAAAAGTTTTTAAGGGAAGAGAAAGAAAATGTAAAATGTCTTTGAGAGAACTGCAAATTGTCTTAGAAAATGAAAATTGTCTTAGGATATAAATTGAAAATACTCTCAGACAGAACATGAAAATTGTCTGAAATTATCCTAAGACAGAAAATGAAAACTGTCTAGATACAAAATGAAAAAGTCAATAGCTATTGATGTAACGAATCAGAATAAGTAATCTGTTTATCTCATTTAAGTATCCATCACTGAGCAGACTGTTCTCAAGGTTGTATCCAGTGATGTGTGGAAGTAAACGGAGAAAGTCATTACAGATACATTACTGCAGCAACTTAAAAAATACAGAAGGGAAATCCCAACGTATGTATGTACGTGCTCCTGTGCAGTTACTTGAGCTAAGAAAAAAAAGTAGACTAAGATAAACTTCTTGTTTACAGGATATTTGTATACCTAATTACTAGGATTGAGAGTGGCTTCCTGACAACAGTCACATACACTCGGGCTAAAGCACAGTTCAGATGAGTTCACATTTATACAAAATAGTTTCATTTTTTTATTGCCCTGAAATCTCCATTGTAAACTGTTTCTATATCTAATATTAATGAATGATGGGAGATCCAACACTGAAAGGGAATCTCTACACTCTAAGGAGATTGACACATTAAAACCCCTATGCAGCCATCATCAGGTCCTGACAGCATTGAAACATGTTGCCAAGTAAATTACAAGAAACCTCCTTGGAGTGTTGAGACTAATCCTATCTGTAATATATCTGGCATTGTGATCCTGTTGTCATTACAATAAACATACTGATATTCATTTAAATAGTACAATATTACAATGGGCCCATTGGGCCTGTATCATTCAACTGGCTTCATCCAAATTAAAGGAAACAACTCTTGAAAGATTTACATCTATTTCCCTATTGGGATCACCAGTTTTTTTTTAAAAGAGATCTGCAAAAAATGAAAGGTCCCTTTCACATTTGTGACTATCATAATGATTAATTATAGCTTCCCTTACAAAAGCATAACAAACTTTTTGAATTTTGAAAATTTCACTGGTTATTAATTAAGACATTTTAGTTAAATCAATTGGAGTTTCAAAACTGTCTTTCAAATGCAATATTTATTTTTAAGAAGACTCTACTTCAGTTTTCGAACAAATGATGTTCGGTCTTTTAATAATGTGATATCAAACTTTTTGTCAATTAAAAACAGTGAAGGTTAGAAGAATTAATATACATAATTATAGCTTACGACTGAAAGACATTAACAAGGATAGGCACACTGATACACAAATAATCAAGCTGACAGAGTACACCTTTTAACTTTGTTACAACTGGGAATCTAAGTCAGACATCTGTCTTTGTCACATATATTATCAAATACCAGACAATAAAACCACAGGTTTCCAATATATTTTGCTGCATTTGAAACATGCATAAACAAGCAAATTAAATAATTTTTAGACTTCAATCAAATCACATACATATCCCTAGTGATTAATCATGACAGGTAAATCCTAATGTATTCCTCCACCCAAAAAACACTCATTAATCCCTAAGTCAAGATGACAAGCTCACAATTCATCTCGGAATATATCACAAACTGACATTGCTGCCACTTCTGTCTAGTCTTAATAGGTGAGTTGCATTAGAATGAACCATTCCATCCTCTAAAAAAAACAATAAATAATAAGCCCATACAGAACTGCAAGACAACTACAGGGTTCAAAATAGGCTGGACACATAGATAAATTAAAACTTGAATATTTAATAAAGAAAAACTGATAGAAGCATTACTATTTGAAACAAAATGTTCATGTGACAATAGGTGTCAGGACCAGATGACAAAGAATAAAGTTAAAGACATGCAAGAGGCCCATGTACCTGAACGTCCTAAAAGTTCTATAAGAGCTGTCATTTTTGTCATTGTTATCATCTTTTTAGCAAAGTCGGATAACTTGAACTACATTGTACATGTAATGCAAATGTAAACTGTGCATAACATCAATTGATATTCCATGTTAATCAGTCTTATAAATTACAATTTGTATTACTTCCATTGGAAATATAACAAATCATTTGATTCATGTCCTGGGGCTTGAGAAGAGGAAACATTTTGTTCCTTGTTCCCATGCAAATCAGCTAATATTAGCATACCATAAAATGATTATCCTACACTTGTAATTTAAACCAAGTTTGAATTATTCTCAATGGAACTTCGATAGATTCTGCTCAAAAATATCCTTCACCTGTATGAACGATATTAATGCAAGACCCTAGGGTCATGAAATTCATAATTTTGGTAAAAGCACCTTACTCTTTCATCCATGAAGAGCAATTGATTCTACTATACCTAGGTCTTGAGAAGAAAATTTTTTAAATATATGTCATCTGACCCTATCTATCAGCCCTTTGGGTTAGTCATGGTCAATATTTACCATCAAATTGTCATTTCTTACTAATAATTCTAACCACTTTGAATTGTTTCCAATGGAAATTAATCAAATAATGCCCAAATTGTATTTATATGTAGAAATGACGGAGACCCTATGGTTATTAAGTTCACAATTTTGGAAGAGCACAATAAGACACTCCCATCCATGAAGATTATTTGATTCTGGGTCTTGAAAAGAAGATTTTTTTTTTAATTTTAATTTCAGTTCATCTTGCCCTTTTTGGCCTCAGACATCAGGCCCCTGGTGGTATATTAAAAAGTATGGGGGAGTGTGTGATCACAGGAGAGGCAGGGAAAGACATGTGCGGTTGACAGTAAACAGAATCTGTAAAAGTAGGGAAGGGTCAGGAAGTGTGTTGGATATTTGTGTTAATTGGTGACATCATCATAAGGCAAGTTACTGTGGTCATTAATACTGTTGTCAGTATTACTGAACAGATATTTCTGTCAAGTATTATTTTGATTTCCTTACAAACGTGAATATAAATTTGTCATAACTGATGTGCTAAATTTGAATGTGATGTTATTTAACAAAAGACATGTGGTATTATCTATTTACTCTATTGACACATCACTGAGCAGACATGATAACTTGGGTCACAGCTGGGTAGGTGGGGGCAGGGGATTCCTTACCTGTTGCTGTTGTGTTAGACTCTGGAACTGGGCATTCAGATTTTGTTCACTCTGTTTGATTTGCTGCTCCATCATCTGTTGATGTTGGGCAACTTGCTGCTGCAAGGCTGTGATTTGCTGGCCAAGCTGTTGTGAGGGTTGCCATGGCGCTGTCTGAATGGCCTGCTGTGTAACTACCTGTTGAAGAATAACCTGCTGTGGAACTACTTTCGGTTTTTGCTGATTGAGAACTGAAAAAAAAAGAAGTTTATAAGGATACTTTCCAATATCTGACATGACTTTTTATTCAAAATATTGTTCTCCATTTCTCTGCAGTATTTTCTTTCATCCTGCTGAAACTGTCCATGGCAAAGTGAAATATTCTGTCACAAATGAAAACAAAACAAAATGATATACTGTAAGATTGACTCAGAAGTGAAAACAGAAAATGCGAAAATTTTGGATTTTGAAGTTAAATCAATTTCATTTGTGTAGATACAAGTGAATCATTTGTTTTATAAGAATATTGTAATTTTTGTAATTGTTTATAATCAAGTTTCACTCTGGTATATTGGACCCCTTATCAGCTTCATATTATTTATATACCTGCTCAATAGATATATACTGATATATGATATAAAATGTATCAGCCTCAGTTCATCACTGATGTGACCAGTTAAACTGGATTAACAAATGTAGTACAGCTGACAGATCTCAAAGAGAATTCTTCAAAAGAACTGAGAATAGGGCCTTGAAAAATGCAGGCTACAGTTATCAGTTTTCAGTGTCCTTACTAAAAAGCAGTTGTCCACAAAGAAAGTTCATATCATTAATTTTCAATGGACTACAGATAAATAAGCATTTCACTAGAAAATTAGATGTTGACATGAGGTTTGATTTGAAATATAACTAAAAAGGTAAGTTTAAAGTCCTAAATTTTCAAAATACAAGATGGCAACAAGTATCCTTTTTCTGATCTGTCCAACAGACAACAGGACACAACTAATGATCTTGGGGAACATATATAATGTAAAATCTGACAAAGATCAATCCTGTATTTCTCTAGAAATAGTGATAACATATTTCCATATTCAAAATCCTTGCTGGCCATCTATCTGCTGTTTTGTTTATGGCATCAATCCCAAAATGGGACAATGTACAACCAGGTACCGAGGGGAACCTACTTATGAAATTTGAAAATGGTCAATCTGGGACTTCTCAAAAATTGTGGTAACAAGTATTGTTTACAGAAAGATGAACCTTGGGCCAAACGAGATTTGAACGGCCCAAATTATTTTAAATGTTACTCATCAACTGAAGCAAACCATTCAATTTTAATTCTTGATCTTACTTCAGAATAAAGATTAAATAAATCCCTAAGTATAGTTTCTGTTTTTCACATATTTCACTTTCAAACAGTAAAGCAATGCTTATAAGGTATAAGAAGATTACTAATTGTTTCTGAGATTTGATAAGATACCACAGGTCAGGGACCCTGATACTTGAATGCTTTACTTTTTATCATGTTGATGTACATTATAATAGATTTACAATCGTAAAATTCACCATCAGTCTACTACAAACTAATAACATGGCAAAACAAATTTCATAATGCAGTATTAAATAACTACTGTATTAAATCTGTTGTCTACCTGACTACTGACCGAATTAGACAAGGAGGTAGGGGTCATGTAACCGATTACATTATAGGTCAATCACATTGTATTATTTGTTGTAAACACTGAAGAGTTCAAGGACCTTTATAGAAATTGAAGACAAACACATCCTTTCATGTCTGTAACCAAGGCCAATATTTATCACCAGGCTAACACCTAAACATTCTGCTGTGGTTGCATTGTACTATCAGTAAATACAAGGATTAACCTAGGTTTTAGGGGTAGAAGACACTTGTAGAAACAAAGAGGAAAGATAGACTTAACAATTGAGTAAATGACGTGAAAGCCTAAGCCGAGGTGCATGAAGCAAGCCAAGACCGGAAGGGAAGTCAAGGCTGAAGGCAAACATCAGCGACTTGTTTTCTTTTAACAGACATAAAATAATACATTCTGGAAGCATTTGGTGGTATTTTTTGCAGTACAAAATAAGTATAAGAATGATTAAGTTTAATGGAATAAGAAAAACTAAATTCTCATAAGGAGTGTTGAAAATTCATCAGTGAGGAAAACGGGAATATTTGTCTATTTTTATGGCGGGGAGTCTACCAACAAACAGCAGCAAAATGACACTATATTTGGCCCTGAAACGACAGATTCTGTAATAGTAAAAATATCTGACACAGGGACACTGTCGTTAGTTTTATTTTTTATAATTGTTTGGAATCACATATACCTGGTACACTACAGATCATTACATCTATCTAAAGTTCATGTATATGGTATAAGGGATAATTAATATTTAAATTTGCAGATTTTGTAAATACGACTCAAAGCTCTCATTTAAGAATTGCATTACTTCCAATTTTTTCTATTTCCCTAAAACTTTTCCAACAGATTGGTTTTTTTTATTTTGAGGTAATTTTTCTGATACAAAGCTTTTAATTAATAACTCAGGGTTAATCCTGCATGGAAATAGCCACTCCAATTCCACTTTTATTTTACAGCAAATGGCAATTCTTAACTTTGATATCCACTAAGATTAGTTGAAAGTAACCCATTGCTCTCAGCTCTTTGCATAATATTATGAGATAATATATGTTTGAGGTCATGTGTAGGTAACAGTCACCAGTAAAGTCTGGGGTATTAAGTACAACAGTCTGAAGTTTACATTTTGACAAGGGTACATATATATATGCCACTCTTTACACTTGTAGATAATTAATCTACTCACTGCGGACAGTCCTAGTTCAGAATTACCTGGTAGCAGCTTAACTACATTCAATATAAATCTTCTAATTGCAAAATATTGAATTGTTTTTACAATACCTCATGCACATACAAATGTAACATGTGGATCAAACCTGTATTGTTAATTCTGTGCTATCATGTTACTGTCATCGTGCAGAAAACTGGACAAGACCTGACAATGAGCTGTTAATTTAAGCTGACCAGGCTTGTGTCCCTAACAAAGCCAATACACAGACAATCTAGTATAAGAAATGAATCTCATTCAGTCATCTATATACACATGGGTACACATCCCCCACCAAAAGAACCCTCCTCCCTTCCTGTGTACTAGTGTTTACTTAAGTGTCTACTCCAGAACAATGGTGTGCTGTTATGTTTAGTAGGCCAAGTGCCTTTCTGGGGCCTACTAGACAGTAAAACTGCAGTATTTCATGGGGTTAAACATTTTGGAAAAACAAATTTATTGGACATATGTCAGGGATGCACAATACCGCTGTCTAATACTTCAATATCCTGTAACATTAAAACTCAACGAGATACATATCTTCTCTTTACTTAATATTATACAGATGCTCATGGCTCATTACTTTATCGTTTACCTACACACAAGATAATCATTTACCTACATATACCTGATACAAGATAATCATTTACCTACATATACCTGACACAAGATAATCATTTACCTACATATACCTGACACAAGATAATCATTTACCTACATATACCTGACACAAGGTAATCGTTTACCTACATATACCTGACACAAGATAATCATTTACTTACATATACCTGACACAAGATCAGTAATATCAGTGACCTATCGTATTGTGTAAAGCACTCTCATTATAAAAAGATATCCTTAAAATTTAGGAAAACAATTTGCCTATACTCAAACATACATAAAACTCCTTCATCATTAGAACAATTCTAAATAACAATATCATTGACTTTTTTCTGTTTGTCACATATATGACTTAGGTCTGTAAGCAAAAGCTGTTGGTAACCCAGGGGTAAGAGATTAGCCAATAAACTTGGCTACAGAGAACTTCACTTTAGCTTAATTGGTTAAGTGTTAGACTAGTAAACCAGGGTTCTCAAGCTCAAATCCTAGCAGAGGCATTGAATTAATGGCCTATGTCTTATCTGACAATGTGTGATGAAAGAGTCATATAAAACAGGGTGTCAGAATAAGCAGGTTTTATCTTGAAGTTAACATTATACCAGTAAATAACATTATCGTTGGATAACAGACAGGTTTGTATGATATTTCCAACAGTCAATCATCAGTTAAGTCTCTCAACTCAGATTTAATAATAATCTTTAGTGCATTATCAAAACCAATGAAGCTACTTTGGGTTAATATCTGATGAACTATTTGTATAAAAGACATCTAGGTTGAGGATCAAAGTATTATCAAATGTTAAAATGAATCTAGGATAGTGTAAACAACCCTGAGCATTTCCTAAATTATACAAAACATATCATTTCATTTTTTTTTTCCCAAACTCTGAAAATACTCAAAGGTCACGACTGATATACTGGCTAAGAACTGTGGCTGTCTATACCCCAGTCCTGTACCTGTGTATATGACCCACACTTAAGAACCTAAAACAACTTCTTTAATCTAGCTGAACTGCCAATGACCTCCCCTTAGGTAAACCAGAAACAGCAGCTAACAGAACAAATCAATGAACTCGGTCCATGGATCGTTGCTTTAACAGAAAACTGTGAGTCATTTCCTTTGGATCAAAAATAAATAGAATCTATATCAAAGAATAAAAGACAATATATTATGTGAGTAAGCAGAAAAACTAGGGTAGAAGTTTTTGTTCACAGGATGATTTGCAATTTCATCTCACAAAGTAGAGTCTGGAATCAATGACCAGAGGAATCAGTGACCATACAGCCTGTTTATCACACTGGCACCCTACATGTAGGCATCTAATCCTTATTATAAAGTGGTCAACAGGTGGTCAACCGGTTAACAGTTTCAAGCATATTGTCATGTGATGATTTGAAGTTTTTTCCATCTATTTTTTCACACCTTATTTCGAAAGCCATTCCAAAATAATTCATTACTTTTATCAAATTCAATTTCTAAATTGGATCACTTTAAGAACACAAGCTAAACACCATTTTTTTCACATACATATAAACAGTCTAAATGTGAATGAGAAATGCTTAAATAAAAACTGTATACACTAGAGGGCGACACCAATAAATACTTCTTTGTGGTCCTTGGTTACCCAGTGCCTGGTATTCATTTAAGTAAACTACATACTTTCACACATCACTAAATCACACTGACTTTTAACAGAGAAATTTGTAACTTATTTTGGAAACACACATGGGGCTCTTTAATAAGTGTACATTTTTTGTCCTAATTATGGTAATTGATCCCTGAAGAAGCTGGTTAAAGCTTTACTGAGGTGGTGAGATGGGCTGACTCAGTGAGACAAGGCCTCTGTGATTCATGCTGCAGTAAACTATTTACCATTTCTGAACCTACAGCACTTTTGATACGTTACTAGATCAGACAGCCAAGTTAATGGGAACCTGTCTGCAGCAGTATGTAGGTAACTCATTGGTGTATCAATGGAGGAAGATGGAGTTCTACTAGCTACAGGCCTGTACAATCCTGCTAACTTAATCCAGGGAATTCCCTTGACTGAGAATCTGTTGGGAAATGCATCAGTACAAATCTTGACCCCAAACAAGACTGGATAGCATCCTGTTTATTTAATGTTAGCTTGTACAAATCCATATGATATAATATGGGAATTTAAGACCTAAGTACAGTATGGGAAAACACACTAAATCATAGCATGAAAGAGTACACTAAATTAAGGGTAAATAAACTAAATTACAGTATGAGAATGCACACCAAGTTATAGTATGGGAGAATACACTAAATTATAGTATGGTAAAGTGCATCAAATCATATTATGGGAGAGTACACTAAATTATGGTATGCAAAGGTATATCAAATTATTGGAGGGTACATGCTGTCACTAAACTATTGGAGAGTATCACATAAATTTTCATCTCTCTTGAGCTCAATTTAGCTAGAAAATTGCCGGCTTGTTTGGTGAGATGGTGTCTACGTGGTAACTGATAGTTTCCTCATTGAATAACCTACGGGAGGCCGATCACATGCAATCCAGATCAACTGAGTTAAAGTGTCAACACAGACCAATCTGTTTCTAAGATTCTTGTGAAACACAAACTGACATACGTATGGAACTCTGAACCATGTACATCGGATCTAAACCTGAGGTCACGTAGGCCAACACTTTAACCAACTGGGCTATGCGGCCCCTTAATTAACTAGAAGACATCCAAGCTGTAATCATGAATGAATTAATTTCTATTGCTACAAGCACAGTCATTTTAATGTTGTTTTAATTTATCAACAATACATCTATCAGTGTAGTCATCAGAGTAGCTGTGGAAATGATGACACTATCTGCTGCACAATTCAATATAAATTATTGATATACAATCATAGGCCTTTAGGGTAAGCCATTGACTTTCAATAACAATACTTAATCAAATCTGCATGTTCGTAAGACAGTTCTTATAAAATCTGCAAACTTCATTAAAATAAACTCATGTCTTGCTTATAATTATAATCTTCAAAACTGCTTCAAAATTACTTTGTACAGAAAGTGTATTGACATTTTGCTTTTCATAAATATTAAGAAACAAATTATTTAAGGTATATAGCCTAGATATTTCATCGTAAAATTTCTGAAAATTCAACTTATGTTGTCGAAGCATGCACATGATGATATCATACTTTAAAAGATTATGTTTCAATGCTTTTTTTTTCTTTGTAATTATGTATGTTGTTTGTTTACTGGGTTTATCAACCCCTGACTTGCCAAAGGCTATTTTGTGGTGGGATACATCTTCTTGCAGTATACAATAGCTACCTTCATTGAACAGCATATGGGTGACCCAGCACATGCCATTTAGTACAATAAGAGTAAAGTGTCTTGCCAAAGGATGCAACAAAGACAGAATTGACTAGTCTATTGCTCAGCTTGATGAGAAACCCTTGCTGCCACAGATAGGAAGCAACAATTAATTTTATAAAAACAAAGTGGTCTGGCAGTGTAATACATCAATTCATTAGGAAACTAAAATTTCATTCTAACACTACAATTATCACCTTCAAACGTGCCAAATTTAAAAGGCACTCTGATGAACTGGGTAATATTCTTAGGCCTAAAGCCATAAAACAGATTAACCAAAAATAGCCTATTATGCTAATCATCTCAATAAAAAAAAATGTGACACTGAAAAACAAGACATGTAAAGTGGGAAGCTCGCTTATAATGTTAATATATTAAAAAGAATTATGATTATTTTATATATAGATATATCACTGAACCAAAAGATTTCAAAGTTCATCAAGCCATAAATATACAAAGAATACGTTGGGCTGAAGGTCAGGTAACATACTAATTAGTACATCAGACCCCCAGAACAGAATGACGTCAAAGGAGATTGTGACAGCTGATATAATATGTTGTCCCCAGCACTTCATTATGCCTGGCTGCTCAAAAACAGTCCTGTAGGTGTAGATTTTGGTGTAGAGGGGTTTGCACACCAAGGAGGTGTACTGTCATAGTCAACTTAAATAACTAAAGAAAATTATGCCAATGACATTCACAGAGAAGTTGTCCTAACAATCTGACATTCACTCAGAGAGTCTATTCTCTATTTCAGTTATTAGTCCTATTAGTTTCTTTTTTCCCTGTTTTCACTGTGTAGTTAGCCAAAACTGAGAAATCAAGTACACCAGATGTCTGTAAAGGGTAGGGAGAGTACAAATAAGTCACAGTGTCTGGAAAGGCAGTCTAGGAAGAGACGTCCTGATATATTGGTGTGAGGGAAGGGAGGGGGTCAACAAGTCTCCATATTGGGAGAGGGAAGAGAAGGGATTAGACAAGTCTCAAGGAAGGGAAGAATGGACAAGTCTTAATGTTGGTAGGGGAAGGCAAGGGGTGAGCAGGCAAGTCTCAATGTCTTTAGAGGGAAGGAAGGTGGACAAGCTGAGATATCTACAGAGAAAAGGGGGAAGTATGAATCTGATGCTGGTAGAGGGGAGACAGATATTCATGTTCCGTTTTCAACCCCAATCCACTAGTGTTAGATACCAACTCCTTGTTCACTAAGTCATATTTATTAAGTTAAGAGTATCAATTTAAGATAAAACATGTTTATCCCTGCTTTGCAAGTCAAACACTAGTACCCAATAATATGATGGTGTTCTTTATTAACACTTCAAAAGAGGTAATTCATATGTAATGACAGCCTGTATATTACACAATGAAGTGTTATATGTAATGATTTACTTAGTAGTGTAAACAACTCCAGTCATTCATTGTTCCACTAAACTATTCATATTGGTACATTTCAGCTAAATATATTTAAATATTAAGAAAGCTAAACAACTAAACAGCTACATGGGTTTGCATAGTCATGGAGTTTGGTTAAAGAAGTGTTGGTCACAGCCCATATATAGGTAGACACCTTTATTGGTATAAAGCCCAATTATCACCCTAGAAAGCAGGTTAGTAAACAGGTGACAAGCCCTTAGGGTCCTATAGCAAAGCCCTTTGAAGTATTCCTATGTTAAAACAACATTGTATGCTTAATGAGATGATTATGAAAGACTGAGGGCTGTTAAAATAACACTAAAGCCATGTTATCAGGTGTGCAGAAAAGTCCATCCTTTATTCTAGAGTCCAAGGGTTCAATCTACAGCTTGAACACCATTCCAACAACTTGAACTCAGCTATACAGGGGAATAGGTGTCTACTGATACTATTCATAGGATAATGAAATGCTCAAGTTTCTACTGGATGGAAACAAGCTAATATGTTTCCCATTACACAATATCATTGAAACCTTTAGTTTTGAAAAAAACGAGAAGCCAATCCTATAACAACAGGTCTAATCTTACTATTACATGTACACCTGCTTGGAGCAAAGATTGGTAATCATTGTGTGCATGATTAACATACACATTTTAATACCTACACCTAAGTAAACAACATCAGCCATGTATTAAAAAAATATTAATCTAAACATTATATTGCTTTGTATATAACACATTTCTGTCTTAAGGATATCCAACTTAAGATTTACTGACACTGCATTGGTTTAGCTTTATCAAAATATTTATACCTTTAATAGAAGCAATTTGGTCCAATCAAAATCATGTGGAGAATACTTAGTTTGATATTTTTAAAAACTGAATCAGAAAGCATTAAGAATCAAGTCTTCATTCTCTGCATTAAGATTCAACTTGAAAAGAAGTCTGAAAGTGAGGACATAGGGACTGGGAGGGGTCTAGGAATTTTTATATAATAATATCATAGATCCTAGGAGTCCATCTTTGTCCTGACAAAATAATACTTTTCTTAACCTAATCGGATTATCAATATGTGTGGATTGACATTATATTGCTTAATTTAACAAAATACACGAGAATCTTTCTTGGGGCTTGCAAGGATGGACACCAGTCCTCACATCTTTATTTATCAAGAACACAAAGAAATATAGTGTAATTACAGATTTACAACAGTTACTAAATAAAAAGTAAAAACAGAAGAAAACTGTGAACAATTTGTCAAAGCCATTCTGCTAACTGATATAAACACAAAAAACTGGAACTATGGAGCCAATGCTTCAGAATTATTTATGTCAACCATGCAAAACCAATTTCTTATTATTATTCCAGGATGACAAAACAATGACTATTAGGCATAAAAGAATATGATGTGCTCATTCATGTAAATGTAAATATCAACGACTATAAATTTAACCATCCAATTGAATAGCAATATACTGATAGTTGACCAACATTGAAGCATTATGGTGTATAATTCTTTTTTCAAAAAAGACTGTCAGTAATAAATTCTCAAACTACCCCAATTTTTTTTTTCTTTTTCAATGTAGACATTTTTCTCTAACAGATAGAAATATGGGTACTTAACGAAACTGTAGATTATCATCTGACACCTTTATAAGCAGTATTGATATATGACACACTGTATCTACAAGCAATCTGATTGTGCCTTGTAGCTATATCACATTTGAAGGTAAGATATATTCTGTCCTGTGTGACACCTGTTAGAAGAATAAATGAAGGACAGAAAAAAGAATTAATGTTTGTGGAACATAGCAAATTAGAGAGAAAAACAGATTATGTTATCCATGGTTACTTTAAGATAATGAAAGCTTTTTCCTTCATCACCATTTTGGACAGCCAGGTTCATTTTGAGGCAGGGTTTCCTCATAGAAAACATAGAGGAGGCCCGCTTCATACTATCTAGAGTAACTAGGAAAGAGTGTCTTGCCATCAAGGACACAATTCTCAGAAACTGCAAAGGGTAGGGAGCATTGAACCACACACTTTAGATATTAACCTGAGACAATAGGCCAATGTTCTACTGACTGAGTTAGCACTATCTCTTGTTTTAGACTTTGACCCCAGGCACTTCATATATGCTATAAAGTGAGGTAAAACACTCACCTTTCAGTTATAAGGCACCTCATCTTCTATGTAACATCCACCAATATATTATTTATATCAATTCACACGAACCATATTATATCCTATCTGCTTATTATTGTTTAAATTCACTTTAAAATCCCTCATTTTCTAGCCTTTAAAATAACTCCAGTGTTATTTGTTTGTCATGTAATATTTGTGTATGCTACTGTCAATTTTTGTGTTCTGACAAAGAAATGAATGCAACCAAAAAAATAGAATTTTGTCTGCGCTGTCAGTTATTACCTCTCTGGTTATAGAGTTGAGTTGATTTAAACTACCTACATCTATTGGCCACAGCAGGGTTAGGGGAAAAGTCCCAATGGACTTGTATAAAGTAATGCTAAATGCAAAAAGTCAGGATTTACAGAATCCAGGGAAGAATCTGGTCACAACTAACAATATATTCAGATCGATAAGGTCAATAAAGACCAAATATGGTATGTGCTCATTTACCTGTAACACACTAATTGGTGAAACACCTAACAAAAACACAACTGTCAGTTATAATGCCCAGGGCTACATCAGTCTTATCTACCTGTAATTACCTATCTATGTAACCTTTGACCCTACTTCATACACTATGATGAAGGTAATAAGACAATTTTAATTTGCTAACTATTGGGGGGCAGATTACAGTCAAGCTTCATGAAAGTTATAAGATAATTTTATAATAATTATGATTATATTCTGTCACTGAAATGTCAATGCCTTTACAAAGCATTTTTTTTAAATAATGGGTTCCACAATCTTGGTAGTCATAATCACCGACACTTCGTACTGTTACGATAAGTATCTTCAAGACTAAAGCTTCAAACAACTCAACAACTCTCACTAAGAATAGAAGTTTAAGACACACAGACAGTGGGAATGACGTTAGTATAGTTATAACTTTTTGCTTTTTTTTGTACTAGTTTTTATCTTTGATGACTTATTTTTTTTTACAAATCTTTACCCCACATGTAATTAAAAACTACTATTCAGGACAATCAAGTCAGTTGAAATGGTGTTTTGATGTATTTTCTTCAGCAAATGAAAACATACTTTTTCATTTTTCATAAATTTTACATCTGAACCTCAAATTTTGTCACAAGTGCAGAAAGTTTTGAAGTATGAGAATAGCCTAGCAGTAAGCACCCAGCATTCCAATTTGAAATCTTATAAGTAATTAATCAACAGACAACTAATGTGATTCAATAAGAACAATATCAGAAATTTCCCTCACTGTTCCATTTAAAATTCCATGACTCAAATGAATTCAAGAAAAAAATTTGATCCTAATTATTGTTATTCTAATAAGAATATGAATGTTTAAATGAATAATTCATGAACAACCTTAATAAAATTTTACCTCCACCAAGTTCTGACGTCATAGTCATTTATTTAACAGCTGATGAGAGCCCAAGGTTAATTATATCTGTCAGTATAAATTAAAAAAGGTCTTCATAAAGCATCACAATGCAACATTACCTATTACATTTATGTAATATAAAGTGATAAATGGGAGTGCATTGGCTTAAGGTAACTTAATACAATTGCTTGTAGAATTTAATACATATATGTATGACCTAGTACAAGTGATTAAACTTTTATTGTAGTATACAAAAGACACTGTATTAATTACAAAACAGCAGTGACAGTATTGCTGCCCTGTCCTATACAACATAAGTTTTAGTTACTTTAGGATGAAATTTGCTATACACAATTTAAACAGCAAGAAAAATTTCATTATGAACAATATTTTCAACAGGTAATGAAATCTGACTGGATGATAGATAAGAAAAGTATTGCTGTCACAAAAAAACAACAAATGAAACTCATTTTAAAGGCCACAAGCATTTAGAACCCTCGAGAACTGCTGTGAGTCAGAATTTTAATTATGATTACCCTGGTATGTGATTTAACGGTAAAGTGCTCAGAAATTCAAGTCATATGAAGCCAAACTACTATTAAAAAGACAACAAAGTAATTAAGTTAAATTGAAATGCCCATTTCAGTGGACATTTACATAAAGATCAATATGTATCCTGAGCCTAACTCTACATGAATCTACATTTTTTTTTTAAAAATTGCTGAAAAGGGGTAGAAAATGACAAATGGACTTACTATCAGGGTTTCCGAGGAATGGAGGCGGCACTTCTGGAGGGACACCGGGAAGTGCTACAGGAAATGGCTGTGTTTGAGGTGGACCATCACTCACTGGTGGACCACTGAATCCTCCAGATTCTGCCAAGGACTCTACAGATATTTAAAATTATAGCTAATAAAACATCCTGAAATATACCAATTAATCCTAGTGATTCATAGTTCTCTAATTCGGGCTCATCTTCAGTATGAAAAATTAGCAAAGGGCCAATACTCTATATACAATAAATTTATGTTGGAAAGGACAAATGAATGAAATAGCTTTCATTAAGTTTGTTAACCTATAAAATTGTCATCCTGAGAGGTCTCACAGACCCAGACAGTAATAACATATGATATTTGTATATATATATATTTATATGTATATACTGAATGCTGTCAGCAATTTTCAAAAGTAAACATATACACAAATAGAATGCCACATTGAACTCTATCACTCTTTGCAACAGAAGGGAACATATAATGCGCCATAACAATGATAAAAGCATTCAATACTTACTGACTGACTCAGAGTTTACTTTATATTGGTAGTAATGGAAATGTTCCCCTCCAAATAAGAAAGAAAACCGTGGGTTGTTCTTTTGTTTCTGTTTTGTCATTTGCTCAAATTCCGGTCCATTTCTGGCCACAAAATTGGCAAGTTTATCTATAATGTTCTTCAAGTCTGGATCTGAAATGATAAAAAAATTCATTCAGTTGATCACTTTACATCTGTTCATAAGCATTTTCAATCCAGCTTCTGTTAAGGAACAGGTCCTTGCATAGTAATATCTAATTAATACTCAGTTATACTCATACAGGATTTTTTGGATACAGTTATTACTGAATATAAATTGGTATATCCTGTCATGAAGTTAAAAGGAAATATTATTTTGTTAAGATGGAAATGACAGATGTCTACTAATTTGTCTTTCAGCTGTATTATACATTAATAAGTAGTACTACAACTTCAGAAAAGTTCAGAAATGACACTTTTTACTGGGTGTTGATCTAAGCCCTAAAAAGGGTTGATATGAATAGAGGATACCTGGTCTACATTTGATTAGGCTAAAAACTTAAACAAGCTTATAGGACACAGCGTGATATGTATAGGTACTATGTAATTATTGTCTTATTTTGTATCTGTGATATATATATATCACAACTCATGATGATAAAATCACTTTTACATGTTTAACCTCTTTGAGAGATCTACAAGTCAATGGTCCTAAATTTTCAACCTTCTTGTTTGATCTGGAAAATGTATAACATCACATGTAATGAATTACAGCTAATTTAACAAATTTTCAATATAATTTGTTTTTGCATGATATTGCCGAATCCAGCCAAGCTTTCCTATATCATGACCTTTTTGATTGAATTAACTGATGTGCCAGTTTACTGAAAGTGCTGACTGCTTTGAAAGTTGATGAAACACTTGCCGCCTAAGTTACTGTACTATGCAGGAAGTGCTGCACCTATTTTCAGTTCTTTTCTATGTGTGATTGTCTTATTTTCGTAGTTGTACGAAGTTATGTGTCTAAATAAATGTGACCTGGTTTAAATAAAGGATTAAAGGGCTGAGTTTAAAGTAAACAAGCTTACAGTTAGTGTTGCATGCAACACATGTCCCCTGCCGTAAATGACTGTATTTATCGGCAAATAAGCGCATGTCTGCTAATAAGCCCACCAATGTTCTGTTGTAAAGCAAATGGGAGCAAATGCTACATAACTGTTTGCAATAAGCTAACCCTTTACTATGGATTCGAGTTGGCCCCATGATCTAATTGCAGTATAAACACATTATTTTTTCAAGCAATGTAGAACTTGTTCTGTATCAGAAGTGTCTTGTTTTATTATTTATAAGCTTCCAGTGTATCAAGTTTCAACCAAATCTATAAATCTGTTCTCAAATTATTGTCTGAAAACTAAATTGTGACAAGATTCTATTTTTAGTAACAGTGACCTTTGTAGTTGATCTTTTGACCCCCGAACAAAATCCCACACTATATTGCCTTATAAACTACCATTGTGTGAAGTTTCATCCGAATCCATTATTACATTCTCAAGTTATTGTCCGGAAACTAAAATGTGACAACAATTTCTATTTTTAGTAACAGTGACCTTTGTAGTTGATCTTTTGGCCCCAAACAAAATCCCACACTATATTGCCTTATAAACTACCATTGTATGAAGTTTGATCCAAATCCATCAATCTGTTCTTAAGTGAAACCGGCAGGGGACTAAAAATCCATTCCCCCAATTGGACTAGTTTGTGTATCAGGTTCTGGTGCACTGGTAAATCTGGCTATATAGACAAATTTGGCTATATATGTTGTCAAATCCGACTATATATTAATAGGGCAAATGTAAACATCCAGGTATGGTCTGGTTACATTTCGTGCAGATAGAAAAGATTGAATAAGAATCATGTACATCAGTAAAATGTTTTTGGCATATTTGGTCAATTTCAAGCATTCAGTATCCACAAGTAACAAACTCTATAGAGAGGTTCATCCAATATGGTATCATTCAGCCATTGTGTCATCTGTAAATAAGCATCTCTTTGATGCAGATTCGAGCAACATGTGCGTTTTCAGCATGAGGTTTCAGTGCAAAAAGTTATAACTCACAATGAATGTGAATTGTGAGATGGAAGCAAGTGAAATACCAAGTGTTTTAATCAAGAATTAAGGCAATTAGCAATGGCAGACTTCAACCAACTCACCAGAAAAACGTGACTTATGACAAAAACATACGTTTTACCAACTCACTAGATTCGTTGTCCATTTTTTCGATGTGCACACCACGATCGCAGCAAGGAATGGCTCAGTTGTTAGCATTTGCCTTATATACGTAGCATAGTCATATTTGACTTTATAGCCAAATCTGCCTATGAAGCCAGATATGCCGGTGATTCAGTACATGTTATTGACAAATTTTGAGGTTTTCCCCGACCTGTTTCTCGCTTTAGTACACACTCAAAAGTGCAATGCATGGGTCTGTTAATACAGACAAAGCAACATATGTTCATGCTGACTATAAATACACTAAGTACATTACCTATTAAACTAAAACTTATTCTGAAAAAATATGATAAATGAACAAGACATCCCCCCCCCCTTCCAAACTTTCCTCAGATTTAACGTTTTTCACCCTATCATGATAATGTTTTCCCCCAGAATCACTCTTCAATCAGAAGTGTATCGCAATTTCAATTTAATTTCAAAAGAAATTGACTACAAGGCCAAAAATTACCTTCTGGTGGTTTGGGAAGATCCATTTCGGCATCGGAGGCTCCAGTGGTTTTCGGATACTCGCCGTCTAAGTTATACTTGATATACTATGGGAAGGCATCGTGCCTTTCAAGCGCTCTGGAGATATCCTTTAATATCCATTTTTTTCAACAAAATTTATAGAAATTCTTTTTTTTTTAATCTTAAATATAGATGATATTTTGTAAATGCTTTACTTGGAACTTTTTCTGCTTTCTTTATAATTTATTCGACAACAAACTATAATCGGGATCTTCCGGATATTCCGGGAATGAACGATTGGTTTGTTTTTGCGAAGATGGAGTGCTTGGCGGGAGTTGTGGCATTGTTTACTACTTTCTTTAGTGGTGCATCATGATAGAGGTAATATTCCATTTTACTTCAATAATTTTATCATTTTCACATATATTTACAGAGATTGTGCTATAATTGATCACTTCTCCATTTTGATATTGCGCTCAATGTCCAACTTTTCAATGCATATAAATACCGGTGACCTTCCATGGCGGATGTAAACACACCGATATTATACGGTCGCCACAGTTGGCTGCATCTGCGTACATAAACACGGTGAGTCAGCCAGTCAGATCGTAGGCCACGTCGCGTGACACAGATCGCCGATATATAAACAGGCTTGCTGACGTATGAACCCTGTTCTAGTTTGTGTGTGAAGGAAAATGGACGGACTGTAGTAAGAAACGATTTCAGGTCTTTGGACCTTCGGACAGCCTATGTTGGTCAACGGATTTATGCGAACGCAGTATTAGTGATTAGATCTGGGAAAAAAGCACGTTTTGTGTTTAAATTCTATCGTTGTTACATAATTTTCAACGCACGTTTATGAAAATGTTGGAGGTAAGTTTTGTTGTCATATCCTGGTTCTTGTCCTTTGTGTACATTTTTAGATATTTTTACCTCGGGTAATTCTTCATACATAATTTTTCACAAATAATATGAAAAAAATATATGAACATCTTAATTTCTTGACTGCTGTGAGATTTTTTTCTATAATTGTTTGACTAGAATATTCTGGTTTAATTGTTCTTTGTACAGGAATATACATGACATATCTATTTATAACTATTTAATCTAGAACCTAGTAGAAGGAACTTTGTAGAACCACAACTAGTTTCAATGGTGGAAGGATATGATTTGGCCACAAAAAAATTTTAGTTTACACTACAAGTAAATGTAGATTTAAAATTGTAAATTTCATTATCATTACATATATAGAATTTTTTTAGTGAATTGTACTGGCCCATATATATTCTCTTTTGGCATTATGTGTTGCTGACATGTTTTGGTTAGTTAGGCTATACCTCATCAGAACAACAGTGTTAGTAAAGCCTGCTCAAATATTTCAACATCATTCCATTTCATTTCTTATGTTGACCTGAGGTAACGATATTGAAGATTATTGCTACTTGAAAACCTCAACTGGGACACTTGTTCTCCTGTTCATGTTTAAGACTTGATTTTTACCGTATAATTGGTTTCCCTATTTAATTATTTGTTCCTAGGCAGAATTTATAGCAATATTTTATTAATTATGAAACTCGTTGTCCTGTTTAACAGTAATATTCTTTTCAAGCAACACAATTAATACCAAATTTAGAATATTTCTTTTGATGATGAAATCCTGGTTTTTGGTGTAGAAAATGAAAGAAGGTTTGTATTTCATCAAATGATGAAATACTCACCAATACCATATTTAAAAATCAAGTAGTATACATATGGTAAAGTTGTTTTCAGCTAAATATAACAGATAACATGGCCAGGAAAGTAACAGTTGCCAAAGTCAATAATAGGACATTCAAAAATATTGGTTCTTATCAAATTACTTGAACTTGTAGGTATGTTGTATTCTTAGATTGCATGGTAATCTGATATTTTTAATTTCCAGACAAATTCATTATTAAATTTGATATTGATAAATTGTTTATATTGGATATTTTCCAGATTATGACATTCCTTAAAATTCCAAATATGTCATATCAAATAATTTATGATAAGCATCCACAAGAAATAGAAACATTTACTTCATATATATTTAAAAACTTTTTCATTTATTTAGTATCTTATAAAAAAGTAACATTCTTTTTTTTTTTTTATATAAACTGCAGTTTATATTTTAAATCAATTATAGATTAATGACCTTTTACAAATTCCAACTTCCTACTTACTGCTATATATCCAGCTAATGTCTGTCTGAGTTACACCTTGCTACAAGTCCAGTAATTAATGTATTGGTGCTGATTAACTCCCACTGCCTTCTTTCATTGAGTTATATCATAATGGTCTCAGTGTTATTATAGTAAGAATCAGATAAAAGGGATTGCCCTGTGGGAAGACACAATCACATGCCAACACCTCCACAGTGGGAGTCCTTTACTTTTGCTTGGGATGCTATTCACGTGATAGTGTTGTCTATAATGACAGCTGTATAACTTTAGATCCTAGAGACTACACCTACTAGTATTTGAGTTGCTTTTGGCACTAGGATGGCATTTATAGTACTTGTGTCTGTTTTGTGTTACTGGTGCCATGTTCATTACCCGTGGTTTTGTAAGTGTACTAAATACTGTGTAGCTTCAGTCCTTCGGAGAAGCTAGGTGGGAGAGGGAGGTGGAATATCACTCAGAGGCTCTTCATATTTCCATCTTGTGAGATTTCTTTCAATTACAAGTCATTGTGGTAATATTCATGTGAAAAATGAAGAGGATGTGAATGTAAATAATGAAGAATAGTAATTGTGAATGTTTGCCTGACAGTTATGAAATGTTGTGTGTTTTAGGTTGAGCATCAGGCTTGTTACAACTTATCACCAAGAAGACCATCCAGTCTAATGTTAGATCGGGTACTTGCTGCATTGCCCTCGTTGGACATGGACCCGATAATAGAAGATATGGAATTGAGAAACAGTGAAAGTTCTATGAACCGCCGTCCATCCAGAAACAAGAAGAAGCGTCGAAAGGAGGATGAACCAGCTAAAAAATTCAATGGTATGTATATTTTTTGTATTTTACCTGATGTTAAGGTTGTAATTAATATTAAAAAAAACTTTGGTATGAACATAATAAACTTCACTGACCATAACTTTATTTTCAAGGACTGGTCCCTTTTGTTTTATTTTAGCAGCAAATTAGATTTTGATTAAATTTTCATGGTTTTCTCATTTTTTCAATTTACTGATGTTTCATCACACATTCCTGGCATACATATATGTGCGTACTTCTGTAAACTACATGACCAACCAGTACTACTGTGTATAAACACACATCTTCTTTGGAGTGGAGTATCTGTTACATGGAATGATGCAACAACACCCTAGCTAGGAAGAACACCTCATAAAATTTTTCCATGCTATAAATATCTATGTCGGGCAACAAAGCCTGTGTGGATGGGGAATAACCCAACCAATCACATGACTGGTTTTCAGACAGCCGATAAAATGAAGTAATTTTCTAAAAATAGATTGTAAATTCTCCTGATGTAAGATCAGACCACTCATAATGTAGTTGAATAAGATAGCTGTTGTGGATCAATAAACACAAATTCTAGTAGTTTCTGACACGTAAGACTAGGTCACCTCATGACAACATACACAACGTGTACACTCTAAGGATTATGTTACCTGATGACTAGCTTGTGTATACGTGGAAGTTACGTGGAAGTCATACATAAATTAATCTATTAAATGTATACCACGTTCTAGAATCACCTGTTCAGAAATGACTAGTGTATGATGAAATCAGTCAATAAGGATTAAAAACAATTTTAAATTGTGGTTTCAAATATCAATCTCTATTTTTGTTTTTTTTTTTGTTTTTGTTTTTTTTTTCTTCTCTCTCTCTTTTCAATTGTCTTTAAGAAATATGTTAATATGAATTAAAGGCTAGACACAATAGTAACTATTTTAAGAAAATGAAATAAAGACAACTAGTAGAAAGTCTATTGCTCTTTAATAAAGGTAACAGAATTTGCCAAATTTTGATTATGGGATAAGAAATATTATCTTTTAAAACATTACTTTTTAACTATGTCATTGCATCCTGGCTGTGTGAGATATGGACAGCCCAGGACATGCATAACCAGTCTTGTAGTTTCTGTACCCATGTTATAAAGATAAGAAATTTGGTTTGCCTGTAACTTGGTCATTTCATGTATTACCTGATAATGAATATAAAAGGTTACTAAAACATAGGTGTTGCCTGAATCATTATTCCAGTGATTCATATGAGATATAACAGCTGTTTCCCTTCTACATACATATGTATTATAGTATTTGGGTCAGCACTATATGTTTGAACACAACAGCTGGTTTAAATGAAAATGTTTATCTAGTCTAGGTACAATAAATGGTTTTATATATAAGGTACACTGGAACATTTCTCTGAACAGGATTAACAATTATGTTATTTGTCCACTCCACTACTTTTTGTTTTTTCTAAATAAGTTTTAAGCAACATGGTCATAAATAGATTCAATCATTACTATAAGGCATTAATCGCAGTATCAAAAATGTAAAACAAAATGTCTCTTATTTCTAATTGAGAGGAAAATACTTTCGAAGGTGTTTTCTTTTTGACCTCAGCGTCAACATTCCTTGCCAAAAAATTGATTGTCTGACAAGTGTATTAGATTTAACTAAAGTTTTATGTATTGATAGAATATATTTTTCATACTTTTCCCATTGTGTTTTGTAGATCTTTACACCTCGACTGGGGAAAAGCTGGGAAGTGGTGCTTATGCATCTGTAAACACCTACCGCAAAAATACAACTCAGAAACAGTATGCAGTAAAGGTAAGTTATTGACATTATTGTACTTTTAAAATCTAGTGTAGTGTCATTAATACAAATATGAAACAAATGAAAGCTTTGGGAATTTAGTGATGTTTTGAAATTTGACACTGACAACTAACAGTATGTAATTTGTCATTACAGGTTATTGAAAAAGACTTTGGAAGATCAAGAAAGAAAGTATTTAAAGAGATTGAAATTTTTCACCTGTGCCAAAATGAAGAGAATATTTTACGACTGCATGAGTACTTCGAGGAGGAAGAAAGGTTTTATTTGGTGTTTGATTTGATGCAAGGAGGAACACTTTTGAACAACATTGAGAGGAGGGGCCATGTGACAGAGTTTGAAGCAAGTCTGGTTATTCGGGATATTGCCAAAGCTCTTCATTTCCTCCATAAGAAGGGTGAGCATCACATTCTACATACAATACATTTATATAGAAGTTTAGATTTTAACAAAGTGAACATTTTTTCCAAATCTTGTTTTAAACAATGCTTTTTTTCTCTCTCTTTTTCTCCTTACAATTGCTTAATTTTTCCTTTAAATATTTTTATATATATTTCTGATTGATTGTCTTGCAGGAATTGCCCACAGAGACCTAAAACCAGAGAACATTTTATGTGAGAAGAATGATGAGGTTGTTCCCATCCGCATTTGCGACTTTGATCTTGCCAGTGGTGTGCCTATCAATAGTCAGAATGATAACTGCACCACTCCTGAACTCCTGACACCTGTAGGCTCAGCTGAATACATGGCACCTGAGGTTGTGGATGCTTGGGTTGGAGAATCCTTTTCCTATGACAAGAAATGTGATCTTTGGAGTCTAGGAACAATTTTGTAAGTTTTGATATCCATATTAGATTTACTTTTTGCACTTTAAAAAATGTTAATATACTGTATTATGAAAGACAGAATTTTTCTGAAATTTTGAATTCCTGATCTAGATATATATTTCTAACTTGAAGAATATGTTTGGTTTTAGATACATCATGCTGTGTGGGTACCCTCCTTTTTATGGACAGTGTGGAGAGGATTGTGGATGGGAAAGAGGTGAAGCCTGTCAGTCTTGCCAGGAAAATCTTTTCACACGAATTCAAGATGGCATATTTGAATTTCCTGAGAATGAGTGGAGTGAGATATCAGAGGAAGCCAAAGATTTAGTCAGAAAGCTACTGGTCAGGGACCCACGTAAAAGGTTGTCTGCAAAGGAAGTCCTAAAGCACCCCTGGGTGACATCTCCTCCCCCTCCCACTCCACTTGCCACTCCAAGGATCCTTACAAGGTAAATTCTATGGTCATAAACTTTAAATAACACACATATTACAATATCATTGTGAACAGAATTAGATATTAATATCCAAAAATCATTTGATATTTTATTATAGATAATTATAGTCTTGCTGACTTCCAGATGAAAGCCATTTTACTGATGTTTTTAATGTTTTACTGTTACAGAAATAATAGTACAAAAGATCTGGAATGTTTTGCTGGAGAAGCAGTCTCTATCAACAGAATGATGCAACAGCATCTACACATCAACGAGACACCATCTTTTTTCATCGGCCATAGATCACATGGTGGTGAAGACAGTCAGGAAGATGAGGATGAGTCTGATGGTAGTCTTTACAATGGAGGCTCTATGGAAGTCCCCAGTATCAAACTTTCACCTCCTTGTTCAGGTCTAGCTAGGCGTAGGGGAAACTTTTCCGAGGACAATTCTGACATCAGTAGTGATAGTGGACTGTCTCTGCCAAGTTCACATTCATCAAACTATGCTATCAGTACATAGTACTGGACTGATGAAAGAACCAAGACTTTCTCAAGTGTGAAAGTGTTGTGGATCAGAAGAGTGGTTATGTTTGATGAGAGAGAGTGTATGCTCATAAAAAGATTAGCTAGTGTAATTGAGATTACTATCAGGGATTTTATGTTATGTCAAAAAAAGTGTATTTCTCTGTCTTAACAAACATGAGAAAAAAGTTTGACTGATATTCTTCATACAAAAAACAGTTTAAAGGAAGAAAAAATCCATTGTCTTTCAGATAGATGATTTAGGGATATTTGTGATGATCTTATATTTCCATGAAACTCAAGGGGCAGTATTTAAGTGCTAACACAGCAATTACTGCTAAAAAGCTGATTAATCCAAGATAAAGAGTTGTGATTTTATGTACTCTAGTTAAGCCCATGTGTCTTTTTATGTTTGTAGTTTAATAATTTGTTTTCACCTTTTTTTGTAATTTTACATGTTATTTTAGTATAAATGTTTTTATGTACTGTCTTGAGGTTGGGGTGGGAGTTGAATTTTGGGGGAAAATTGTTATGTTTTGGCATTATCCACAATTGTGAAACATGAAGAACTTCATTTGAAGGGAGCCAAATTTTATTGTGTTCAACATTTGTGGAGTCGCTACTTAGAAATTTATCTTGTCTCATGAGATTGTCACCTGCTAACTAACCAAGCCAGCCATGGCTGGATAGTATAAAAATCATCTGTTATATACCCTTTCGTCAAATATTACCTCTATTACTGTTTGAGTTGCCTGCTAGTCGTATCACATTTTGTCGTATGGTAACTGATTTGTACTTTTGAAGAAAAAAATAAACATTCCATTTCAAATTAATTTTCAGTGTTCTATAAAATGGTCATTTCATTGAATGGATTGGAGGCCCTTCTATTTCATGATTCCAATAAGTGTTTTGAAAATTTGATCAGCATCCTGTTTTGGATTTTAATTTTAATTTGGTATAAAGTGAAACTTGTGCTCATATAAGGAACTAAAACTTGATGTAAAAAATATTTCATTTTAATAAAGGCAAAATTAGGACACCAATACTTGATATAGTTGTATAACATTTAGATAGTTTTGCTCAAAAGAGAAAGAAAAATTGTTTTAAGAAATTCATAACCCTTAGACACTATATAATATAATTTCATTTTACGTTTGATATATGGGAATTATGTGTTGTGTATGTGCGTTTTTTTGTAGCAGAACACAAGTGCCATTCCATTTCATTCTTAATAACATCAGACTTTAAAGGTGCATGGAAAATATATATACACTTATATATATATATATATATAGAAAATACTATATTCTTGTATTTTTGTTTGAAATATTGTTGGAAAAAATTCTGTGCTTTAAAGTTACAAATGTTATTCCAACTCTGTTGAAATGAATAATTGTTTCTCTACTAGTTACAGATTTCATATGCAATGTAGATGCTCATCTTTGAGTTCAACTTGCTTATTAAGCAATGTCAGTTAATAATGTGTTCACAGTTTTGCAATGGCAGCCGATCAAGAAATTAGAAATACTGCAATCTTTAAAATATATCATTTCATGCTACAGTAAATGTCTTTGAATTTTTTTAATGTCAGTTTTCAAAATAAAATTTATCTTAAAATTTTGAACAAATCTTTGCTGAATTGTAAATATGTTTTAGGTTTTGAAATAATGAATTTTTATATTTGAAAATTTATTTTCTTACCAAGGTTTCAATATATATTTACTTTTAACATCTTCGTTCAAATACAAAGGCATTTACTATAGACTCACTCAAACAGCAGTTTTGATTTGTTTTCAACCAAATCATTTACTTTTCCACTCATAGTGGTTTATACAATGTCATTCATTCCAAGGAAACCTAAATACCATAACAAACAACCTCATCATATCGTTCAGACATTCATATCTGTGTACATGTGTTCATGTAAGATTGTGACATGGAGACAATGTGATATTACTGGCAATAAGAGTTGTATCCAGGCTTTAAACATAGCTATGGTTGCAGCATTTGTGCTAGACTGTTACTGCGAATTCATGACCAAATCTCAAGTGTGAGAGTGATGTTGTACTGGACTACTGTACATAGTGTACATACATGTATATAGACTTGACATTTTGGTCCCGAAAAATGGCATGTAAAAAGGAAAATCTTGCTTTCATATGTATATATATTCAGTGATCTCAAAACAAAAATAAAACAAAAAAAAAGTAAACAAAAATGACAAATATAGTGTACAGCATATCAAAGTTCTGTGAGCTATCTGTTGACTACATACATGTACATTATTGTCGTGTGGCTTGTATGAAAGAAATGCTCTTAAGATCATTGTAAAAATATTGGTTCAGATTTCATTTTATTCTAAAATTGAAGATCTATTGGTAAGATATTAGATTTGAAATCAGAGATTTTTTTTAGTTTTGATATTTGCAAAAGAAGTTATTCATATCAAAAGTAATTTTTGTAAATGGAGCAAAATGTTAACCTATTTGGAGTGACTTTTCAAAAAAGATCATTTCTAAGTATATGTTTATACATACTATGATTGATGTCTTGTGTTGATAATTTCTCACATTGGCATGGTCTATGAAACATGCCAAATACTACATTGTTTAGAAAGTATTGGTATTAATATGTAAGATAAGTGTGAAATGGTTGGATTGCAAAGACAACTCAATTTTGGACACAAAGTGTCGGGGAAAAAACTTTATTAAATTAAGCATAAACATAATACATATTTCGGAAGGGTCATAGCCAATTTCAAATTTCTGTTTTGGCAGCTTCATCTCTATAAAGCTTAACTATTGGTTATATCTGGTTTTAATTGTACAAGGAAAGTACTTTACTTCCATTTTTGCATTTCATTGAATCAGCAATCGTACAGTGTTGCATGGGATATACTTAAAGACTTGATGTTTAGGTTAAAAGTTACCATGCTGGAAGGTAGATTTCCTGTGATATTATATGATGTGTTCAGCTGTGATTATTGAAGGTCGTGTAGACTCAAGTATTTGACTGTTAAATCATTATTACAAAATCAGTTTTCAATTGATTCCTGAATTTGAAATTATTTGTTATAAGAAATTCAATTTTTTATTCATTGAAAAATTCGAACATTTTTTCTGTTAACTTGTGCTGATTGAAACATTCATTTTTATAATTCAATCAATCAGTGTTCAAATTCTATCAAGTGACAGTTTAGGAACAGTCATTACATATCAGATAGTATTAGTTTTCTAACATGTTCTTGTATTTTTCTTGTTGGTGCAAATGAAGCTATTGCGATACATTCAACCAAATCTTCAAAGCAAATTGCTTTTCATAATTGGATTGTGTGAAATTAAATTGACAAGTTACAAAGTATAGTAACAAAATGAGAGTCGATAGCAAGTATTTGTTATTCTTATGCTATCAGGTTTGGCAACTCAACAGAATTAGGAATCTTAAAAAGGGTGATTTTTGATAAGGTACCAAATGTAGTGACAAAGCATTTGATTAACTTGTGAAAAATTGTTTTTATCGATGCATTGAGAAATAAAGTACTTTGAATTCTACATACAGTGTTTTATTGTTTATATTTCTAGCACAAGACTGAAAATGACAAGCAGATGATGATCCTTTTACATTACCAAAAATCTTAAACAATAATCATGATGAATTTCCACGTGATTTGTGATGTCATACTGGCTCTCTATGAATAAAGTCTTCATTGCCATGTCATAATGTTGCACGGATGTGACCTCATTTCATTATTATCCCTGATATCACAACCGGTCAAATTACATAGAAATTGAGTATATGGTGGATAGATAAGACAACTGCATGATGAATTGTTTCGTGAATGCAGCATCAGTACCACCTGAAAGTTATGGGTGTGATCAACCGTAGCTTTTCATTACATAAATTGTCACTTTTAAAATTTCCCTTTTTTTTTCCCTTTGAAAATGCTAAGAATGATAGATTGAAAATATTCATGAATGGGATCCAACAGAATCGTCTAAAAAGTACATCAAAAGGAAGTTACCCCGTTAATGAACAAGTTTTCCATATAATATCTAGGCCAGTTAACATAAAAACAAATGTAATCTTAAAGATTAAGTTTATTTGGCAACCATTTGATATCAGATTAGAGGAAAGGCACTACATTTTAGGTACAAGATTTGGCTGAGTTTTAAAAGGTGTTCCATATAATTATGCCAGTGTCTATTATTTGAATAAGACCAACATGAAATCAAGACCCTGTTTTTGTGGCTGCTTGCCAAGAAACCAGGCAAATTTCATCGTCAGATATGACCTACCTGTACACAAAGTAATTCACATGGACAAAAACGTGGACCTGGCAGAAATGTTGACAGAGAGATCTGAAAACAGCATTTTGTACAAGGTGCTGACCTGAATCTTCAAAACACATGTACTTGACCAACTTGTTTGATTAAAAATCAAAGTATATTGTAAAATATATTACACTATCAACTGTCATATCAGCATGATATCTATGTTAAAACAGAAGTTAAGTAATAACTCCTACAAATATTTACTCGGGCACAAACGTCTTTGTTTTGCTAGGGAAAAAATCTGTTATTGATGAAGCACACAAATTGACCAGAAAAACACTTCACCTTTTCAGATGAAAAGTCCTAGATAAGTGGTTCTATTTATAATTTTGCAGCCTTGATTTTCTATAGGTGTCTCAAAGATGACATGAAACAGTTAATCTTTTTCAGTGTAAATTTTCTTTTTCCTAAACACAAAAAAATGATAAAATGAAAAGTGAAATTGTCAGTTCTTAGATACTTGATACATATCCACACAGCTGATGGGGAAGCTGGAAGGAAAAGGTCAGGATCCAAACAAGATGTCAACTATCTATCACAACACAACAATTTTCTGAACTGTTTTTTGTAGACTCTCAAAACTTTAAAGGTCATTAAAACACCAGGGTTTGGCAGAAAAAAATTTTAGAAGCATATTATCTGTAACATTTCATGAAAAACAGGTATCTCACTAAACATCTCACATATATCATACTATGTATCTCATATAGACAATACCAATTATTTCACGTATTCTATACCAAATATCATTTATATACCAGGTATCTCACATATACCATGCCAGGTAGACATCACATTTTACTATACTAGGTATCCCATTCTGTAGTAAGATAAACATGTTTTGCTCTGCTTTGACATAGTACATAAGCCTTTCAACATTGTGCAAACAAAGTCGGTTTTAATCCCTCAACCCACCAACAATGTGTACAAGGATATACTTTGTGAACCCACTGATACAAACACATGTACAGATGTAGATGAAAACATGTGCAGACACCCTGATATGCATCTTATACTTGCTTAGTGTTCTAGTAGTAGTGCTTAACATCTGAGGATCCATTATTTTACATTCCACAACAGGAAAATCTGACATTCTTTTCCCTAAATTTTATATTCAAATAAACTGAAATTATAAATGTGAACAATTTAAATTCTGCAGTAAATTACTTAAAGTGTTTACATTATAAAGAAATATAATCTCATAAGATCCTGAATGAATATGATGTGGTGTAGTACTGCATTCATACACAGTGGTTTTAAAATCATTTAAAGTGAAAAGAGTCACATAAACATCTCTGAAGTTAACCAGGAGTGTTGACCTAGATATAGTCATGTCAACTGACCCATCAACAGATTGTAAAGATAAAAGGCCCCAACTATTTACAGGTATGAAAAATTCAACAGTAATCGGTTATCTAGGACGGTCTATTTGGGTCAAGTTTGTTTATAAAAGTTTGCAGCTGTGTTTTGGTCTAATGCCAGATCAGTAAAACAGCTTTTCAATAGATGTTAAAAGGTTACAATATATTTCATTCTAGAATTATATAAACACATTTATTACTAGTTTTAGAATTTTTATTGTGAATCTGTAAAATGCATAATCGAATGAGTTCAAGAAAGGCTTAAAAGTAATTAAAAAATAACATAATATCATTTCAAAATGGTGACTAATTGGATATTTGCTGGCTGCAATTAACTTGGTGCAAAACATATTAATATGTATTTTTGCACATTATATTATGCATGCAGAGAAGTATAAGTACATTGTAGCATGCAGAGAGAAATCAGTACATGGTAGCATGCTGAGAGAGATAACAGCACATGGTAGCATGCAGAGAGAAATTAGTACATGGTAGAATGCAGAGAGAAATAAGTACATGGTTGCATGCAGAGAGAAATAGGTACATGGATGCATGCAGAGTGAAATAAGTACATGTATATGGTAGCATGCAGAGAGAAATAACTACATGGTTGAATGCAGAGTGAAATAAGTACATGGTAGTATGAATATATACATCAGTGCATGGTAGCATGCAGTGAGAGAAATCAGTACATGGTGGCATGAATATATAGATCAATACATGGTAGCATGCAGAGAGAGAAATCAGTACATGGTAGCATGCAGAGAGAAATCAGTACATGGTAGCATGCAGAGAGATATCAGTACATGGTAGCATGCAGTGAGAGAAATCAGTACATGGTGGCATGAATATATATATCAATACATGGTAGCATGCAGAGAGAGAAATCAGTACATGGTAGCATGCAGAGAGAAATCAGTACATGGTAGCATACAGAGAGATATCAGTACATGGTAGCATGCAGAGAGATATCAGTAAATGGTAGCATGCAGAGAGTAGCATGCAGAGAGATATCAGTACATGGTAGCATGCAGAGTGAGAAATCAGTACATGGTAGCATGCCGAGAAATATCAGTACATGGTACCATGCAGAGTGAGAAATCAGTACATGGTAGCATGCAGAGAGAGATATCAGTACATGGTAGCATGCAGAGAGAGATATCAGTGTACATGGTAGCATGCAGAGAGATATCAGTACATGGTAGCATGCAGAGAGAGAAATCAGTACATGGTGGCATGCAGAGAGATATATCAGTACATGGTAGCATGCAGAGAGAGATATCAGTACATGGTGGCATGCAGAGAGATATATCAGTACATGGTGGCATGCAGAGAGATATATCAGTACATGGTAGCATGCAGAGAGAGATATCAGTACATGGTAGCATGCAGAGAGAGAAATCAGTACATGGTGGCATGCAGAGTGATATATCAGTACATGGTAGCATGCAGAGAGAGATATCATTACATGGTAGCATGCAGAGAGAGAAATCAGTACATGGTGGCATGCAGAGAGAGATATCAGTACATGGTAGCATGCAGAGAGAGATATCAGTACATGGTGGCATGCAGAGAGAGA
Source organism: Ylistrum balloti (assembly GCF_031769215.1). Classification (NCBI taxonomy): domain Eukaryota; kingdom Metazoa; phylum Mollusca; class Bivalvia; order Pectinida; family Pectinidae; genus Ylistrum; species Ylistrum balloti. The sequence continues at coordinate 248,116 of NW_026782199.1, forward strand.
TATCAGTACATGGTAGCATGCAGAGAGAGAAATCAGTACATGGTGGCATGCAGAGAGAGATATCAGTACATGGTGGCATGCAGAGAGATATATCAGTACATGGTAGCATGCAGAGAGAGATATCAGTACATGGTAGCATGCAGAGAGAGATATCAGTACATGGTAGCATGCAGAGAGAGATATCAGTACATGGTGGCATGCAGAGAGAGATATCAGTACATGGTGGCATGCAGAGAGATATCAGTACATGGTAGCATGCAGAGAGAGATATCAGTACATGGTAGCATGCTGAACGAAATCAGTGCAGTGTTCATTATGTATTAATTGTCTTCAGGTAGAATTTTTTCAATGTATTTCTGTATTGGATCACATCAATATTTCTTTGTCTGTATTTAGCAGATTTCCTTGTTTTCATTCAATTTAAAAGAAAAATAAATAAATATTGAAATGTTGAATTGCAAACCTAGTATTATCAAATTATGGTAAAAATAATCCACCTGCAGAAGTTTCAGATACGTCCTCCCCTTAAGCCAGAGGTCAATATCAGATTATAAATGTCAGCCTTTCATGTGCTGTAAATGTTCCAAGATTGTAAGCCATTTGGCATAAGAACAGAATAGGACAGACAGGATCATTCAAGTCTGCATGCAGGATTCAGTTACCTGTGATCTCTACTTTTTTACACACCCTATCAAAGTCCACCTCAGAATTTCTCAAAATGTCTCAAATTAATGACATTGTATAATTATCTCACTGCTGGTAATATCTTGTACCAAGGTAGAAAGGTAATTTGTGAGGTACTCAGGTAAGCAATAATTCATCTCCTTCACATCCCAGGTAATCTGCAGTTTTTCTTATTTAGATCTGTATCTAAGCTGTAGCCCATCTACAACTTTAGTCTAAAGTAAGTTGTAATTAACTGGTTTAGGTATCTAGATAAGCTGTAGTTCAGCATATTTAGATCTGTATTTAAGCTGTAATTCACATTCTTTAGGTACCCAGGTAAGCTGTCAATCACCTGGTAAAGGTATCCAGGTAAGCTGTAATTTACCTGGTTAAGGTACAAAGGTAAGCTGTAACTCACCTGATAAAGGTACCAAAGTATACTGTATTTCACCTGTTTTATTTACACTGTAAATTTAAGCTGTAATTGATTATGTGGTTTTATTGACAGGTTGTACTGCTATCTGATTGTTACCAGTGTTAGACCACCATCTGTATGGCCTTTATAGACAGGATGGATTATATAGATTTTTTGCCAGTGTATGACCACCATCTGTATGGCCTTTATTTACAGGTTTTAATGTACCTGTTATTAGTGTCGGGACCATGGACTGTATAGCATTTATAGGCATGTTTAACCATACCTCCTATTACTAGTGTTAAGACCACTAAATGTATGGCATTTACAGACAGATTGGACTGCATCTGGTTATTATGATTGTTATACCACCATTCCACACAACAACAGGACACTTTCTAATTTCCATCATATTTCATTCCTTTATTGCATACAGAAAATTGTACTGTACAAATTTTAATGCTAAGAAAGATAACTCTGTATCAACTTACAGCATTATAACTAACAAATAATATCTTCAAATGATAACAATGTAGAAACTGACGCACTTTGTTACAAGTACATTAAAAACACAGATCAAGGTTTCAAATTCAACAAGCTTTTTGGCATTTGTGATTCTGTCAAGAAAACAACAGTAAATTGGATAAGTCTGTTACAAATCAACCTACTCACAAATGTATATATATATATATATATATATATTTATACAATGATATGGCAGTCTTCATTGGTAAAATAAAAATACATGAAGACTAGTTATTAAATATATTTTATCGATCAATGTAAATTACTTCATCTGTAAAAGAATTATATGATTTTGTAGTGAAAATAACCCTGAAATGATGAAAATAACATGAAGAATAAAGGTATTCCTTTTTATATTAATTGTAGGATAACACATTGATCTACATATTACCTGTGATAGACCTATTCCAATAGTGTTGAAATATTCTTCATTAACATGAAACTGTAACAGATAAATCTAAATAGATCTTCATTAGCTAACAATTACTTCATGTTTGTAAATTATCTTTTAAACAATCTAAGGTAAAAAAATCTTTAACAAACCAGGGCACTTACATGCATACTCAAAATAAAAATGGTGAGGACAGTCATAGTTATTGAAAACATCATGGATAAGCAAGCAATATCTAAATCTGGTTTGGGATATTATGCAGGTATGTAAAATGTATTTATTCAATTTTGAATTATTGAGGACCTGTAACTAAGAGCAAAAGATTTTAACAGTATACCTAAAATATTACAAGTACATAATACATTATATCATAGTTAACCAAATCCTGAATATATAGCTAAGTACTTTCCCCTGTACCTAATTTTGCACCAACTGTATATTCATGTATTTTTTTTTTACACAGATAATTCAATAGTCATACCCATAAGAATCTGTGACTAGACTTTTTCCTTCACTGAATATAATTAGCACTTTTAAAAATAGTTTAAAAAAGTTTAAATATAACTTTGCACCAAAGATGATGCCAAGCACAATAAATGCTATTTGAACACACATAATCAATCATTGTTAACAAATTTAACAAAAAAATTGTCATCCCATGATGAAATAAATGACACAGTGTCAGAGTTGACAGTATATATGCATACAATTCTATACCTACATCAGACTATGCCTGTGACAGTTTATATGTGTTTGTAAACTTGAATAGCAATTATGACATTGCAATGAAGACAGTGTCAAAATATCATATTCTGAAAGACCTTTTTTTATGAATTGAAACAAGCAAGACATAGTAAAGAGCCCTAACATTGTATACAAGGTGGTATAAGTCCTCAATTTTGTATTCTTTATTCTCTCATCCAATGGTGGTAATATAAGATGGAGTAAGTTACATACAGTTAAAAAGAGCAAGTCACCTAATTTTAGTAAGACACAATGCCAGTTAATGAATTTCTTATAAACAAATTTTTTAAGTTGTAAGCACATGACTACACTTTTTTTTTATTTATTGCATTTTTATAACTATTTCAATTTCCTTTACAATGCTTTTAAAACAAAATCTTATTCTAAGCATTTTCAAATTTCCCCAGAATAACACTTCAAAAAGAGTAATGGGGAAAATAACATTAAATGAAATTGGAATGTTGCTGGTAATGCTAACGTTGTATATCAAACGAAACCCCAGTTAAATACCACCGATACCCTAATTAGTAATCTCCAATTTTACTATTGTATTAATATAGAATATATCCAGTAATTGCCCCCTTCCATCAGTCAACTCCATTCTAACTCTATGATTATGGTATCTATAATTCCATGACATCTACTACAACTTAACACTAATGATACTCTGATTAATATCTTTGTGCATGCTTACAGGAGTTAACTCCCTTCCCACTTTACAATGCTTACATCAAAAATTTCTAAAATTTCAAATCTAAAACATGTCCTGCATTTCAAACAATCAAATCTACCTAAAGGACTGCAAGTGCTTTATTTTTCATTTCAAAAAGATATGATGTATAAATATTGTATGAAATACTATGCAATATTTTCAGTGCCAACAAAAAGCCAACATTTTCACATAATCATAATTAGTGGTAGGTTTTTAATAGGGACTATAAATATATATAATTTTCTTCAACAACATGGTCTTTATGTGATGACTGTGGGTTTGTCACGTCCTGTCAACTCCTTTAACTGTGAAATTTGTAGTGAAATTTCTATCAACGGTTTGAGCACATCCTGAAAAAAATAGGAAACAGTCTATATTACTGTCGATTTGTTTAAGTATCAGAAATATTTCTCCTAACTTTGTGTCAAAGACAATGGGTTGACCTGATGAGGTCATCAAAGGATAAATACAATTCTCTTCTGGAGTCTTCAGAAATACTCATGGCATTGAAACACTGATTAAGTACTTAAACCTAAGCCGCAATAAGTATTTTTCATCTAAAAAAAAAAACAAAGCTTCTACTATATGCTCCCATAAAAATTTTACATTACTGAAACAGATTACCTCATAGCTGTGAAGTAGTCTCATTTTCCAGGTTGGTTTCTATTTTTGTGGGAGATAATTTCATTCTCAAAAATTTAATTAAATTTCTACAATTTTATAACAACTGTTGACAAATGTTTCAATTTTGGAACGGAAAAAAAACCCAAAAAAAACAAGAGATCCCAGAGGGATCTTGGCACCCACCATTGTTTGATCTTTATACGCTCTTTAATAGTTTGATCTTTTCCCTTCTTTTCTCTTCTCTTCTCTGTTTTGCTCTTAATGATAACACATTTGAACATTCCTTTGCAGAAATAGTGATGATAATCTTTACCAGCCAAGTCCAAAATGGCTGCAAGGAAGCCATTTTGTTTCTTCTGATCAGTCCCACAATCAAATGAGCACAACGAGAGACCAAAGGGAACACAAGTATGAAATTTGAGAGATATCCATTCTGCACTTGTTAAGAAATAGCATTAACAATCTTTACTAGGCAAAATCCAAGATGACCCCTATGGGCCATTTTGTTTTTTCTGATCAGTACAAAAATCAAACAGACACAACTAGGGATCAAGGAAAGCATACAAATGAAATTTGAGAAAGATCTATGCTGTGCTGTAGTTTTCAAGAAATAGCCAAAACAAAAACTTTCAAATTCAAAATCTAAGATGTCAGCCATTTTATTTTTCTGATCAGTCCCAAAATCAAACTTGCACAACTAGGGAGCAAAGTGGACCTACATCTGAAATTTAAGAAAGATCCATCTAGCACATTTCAAGATAGCAATAACAGATTTTCAAAGTTAAAACATAAGATGACCGCCTGTCAGCCATTCTGTTTTTTTTATCAAACCCAAAATAAAATCAGCACAACTAGGGACCAAGGAGAACATACATAAGAATTTTAAGAAAGATCCATTCAGTACTTCTCATAATCAAATTAAATTGAAATTTTTTCTGATCAGTCCCAAAATATCATAGGCACAACTAGAGACCAAGGGGAACCCACATATGAAATTTGAGAGAAATCCATTTCTTCCTTAGATTTAGTAATAACAAACATCACTGAAAAAAACCAAGATGGCTGCCTGTCAGCCATATGTTTTCTTGATCAGTTTTAAAATCAAACAAGCACAACAAGGAACCAAGAGGAACCTACATATACAATTTGAGAAAGATCAATCTAGAACTTCTCAAGAAAGTGATAACAAAAATTGTTTATGGACCGACGGATGACAGACGGATGGACCATGAACCATGGACGCTTGGTGATTTGAATAGCCCACCATCTGATGATGGGCCAAAAAAAGGCAGTCATACTACATACATTCCTAGTACATGAAAATAAATAACACTTGAATTCACAATCAGCTCATCCTGAATAACTTACTTTGAAATATGTTATTTATAGATCAAGCAGATCTGCATACAAACATGTGAGCTACACCAGTAGGATCTTGGGGTAATGGATTTCCTGTTGATTCTTATAAAATGTATAACATCTTACAACTTACAATAACATCACACTCTGATATTTGCAGGGCCAGGAAGAATACAAACCTGGGGATCTTTAGTGAAAGTGTCAGAGTCTGACTCATATCCCTCTATGTACATCCTGATGGTTGCACCACTACTTCCAGTCCCACTCAGTCGGAATATGATACGTGATTGATCAGAGAAAATTATTCTCACCCCCTGAAAATTTCAAAATTACCATTTGGTAGAGATTTTTATACATATAATTTCATTGGCAGTAATCTTGTTTTGAAACATCTGATACATACAGTGATTCATACATTCTAATGCTATGGCTATGGTTTATTTTGAGGTGATTGTAGTTTGGACAGCTGTTTATGGAATACACATATATCCAGGTTTCTTATTGGAATTGTATCATAATTGTCTCAATGAATGCTTTTCATCAATATTAAAAAAAGATTATATTCTGCAATATTCTAATCATTATCCAAACTAAATGCAGCTTTGCATTTTTGCCTCTTCAAAAAAAAAGTGATTCCTCTTGGTGCCCATTATCCTTTGACCTTTATTTGTTCTTTAAATGATGAATCTTTTTCCCTTCTTTTCTCTCATTACTTCTGTTTTTACTTTTGTTTATATGAAATTTGAAACTCCTCTAAGAAATAGTGATAATAATAATCAACTGCAAAATCCAAGACCTGCCATCCATTGTATCTTTCTGATCAGTCCCAAAATCAGAAGCACAAAACAAGGGGCCAAGGGAAACCTACATACAAAATGTGTGAAAGTTCTAACCAGTACCTCTCAAGAAACAGCAATAACAAACTTTCAAAGTCACAATCAAGGGCCACAGGGCCACCTGTCAGCCATTTTGTTTTGCTAATCAGTCCAAAAAACAAACAGGCACAACTAAGGAAATAGGAAACCTACATATAAAATTTGAGAAAGGTCTATTCAGTACTTCTCAAGAAATAGAAATAATAAATATTGTTTTCGGACACATGGACGGACCATGGAGGGCAATTTGAATCACCAATCAATATGAAAAATATTTGGTTCTTATTGTTGCTAACAAACAACATTAAACATATTTCCTTTTTTCTGTTTATACATATAACAATTGTATATCTTATCCTATTTGCTACCAGAGTACACCTTAGTTTTTAATTTTTCAAGACTCACCTGATTTTTGCTGATGCTGCCATCAATAGGGTCAGTGTAACTGAAGTTATCCATGGTGGCCACCTTGTATGTCTTGCCTCCTACATTGTGGGTAGCCCCTACCAGAGTTCCATCATCTATCAATGCGTTTAGGTTGTCCATCATCTTCTTGGCAGGGCCAGACTCACAGTTCTCGTAGTCGTACCTATTAAACAGAACAGTAGAGCATACATTGTCCATACTGATTTATAAAGGTTTAAGTTACATTTCTCAGCTCAGTTAAATCTGTATTACTCTTCCTGCATTCAACATAAAATCACCATTAGTACATCTTCGTAACAAAGACACAGTCACTATTAGTACAATCACCAATTTCATGGGATTTTTTCTTTTTTTATTGGATGTATACAGTAATGATGAAATACTATACAGAATGCTGTTTTCAGTTTAAATTGCAGGAGGTTTAAGTCAATTCTATGGTAATTTAAAAGGTATTCATTTTAGGAAAACCTTAATTTATGCTCTTTGAAAATACACTGCACCTAGGTATATGCTTTTGACTGTAACCTCTTTTCATTCTACCTCTTTGTGTGCCACACCTTCATTAATATACGACATTTGGCAATGACCAAGGTACAAAATTACATGCACTGGGTATGTCGAAATCCTTCTATCAGCACTTTAAGAATAATCTTTTATTCATCACAATAATAGGTCAATATAAAACTCCTTACAAGAGTAGATCAATACAGCCTCAATATAACACATATATATCAACATTTAGGTCCTTGATGGCAACACCTCATTTCCTGGATGATAAAACATTTCATTTACACAACATTGTTACAACCACTTCATTCATATAAGGAATCTTACTTTAAACCATTCCATTTAGGGGGGTCATAGCTATCCTTATGTAATTCTATTCTTTTAACCACTGATCAATATCATAATTACCTATAAAGTCATTTAGAGGAAAAATGGATCCAAGCAAGTTTTTTCAAGAAAAAAATGATAAGCAGAAGGACACTGCTGCACCAGTGCATAAATTGTATATGATGATAAAGGCCACTGATCTAAAATACGTGTGCCAGAAAAAAATTCCATGAAAAATGGATATGTTACCTGCTCAGCCAACAGGCTACAGAAGATTATCTATAACAAGACAAATGGCTTTTTAATGTAGGATACTAAAAATAAACATCATCTTGTAGTATGATGTACAGGTGTATTATCGCTTTTGATGAAAATTTTAAAATGTTATTTTCAATTCTTGGATGAATTCATGTGAGTTTCTATGACAGCAATCATATATATATATACACATTAACCGACACCATCAAATGAAGTATCACACTGGAGACAAACCTAGTGTAGAAGTTCCTCCCATACTCTTTCCAGTGTTCTGAGAGAATGTCCCCCACACTACATTGTTTCTCTGCTAGGATTGACAGCCAAGCAAGCACAGCCCATAGTCCATCTTTTTCTCGAATGTGGTCAGATCCAGTTCCAAAACTTTCTTCGCCACACAAAGTGAGACGACCTGCATCCATAAGGTTACCAAAGAACTTCCAGCCAGTAGGTACCTCAAAGCACTCCACACACTTCTTCTTAGCCACCCTGCGAAAAAAAAATGAACGTTCCGACAAGTGAATACTCTACAACATTAAATTATACATTTGACATTATACTACTTCCTTTTGTGTCTGGAGGTTATTTTAATCATTTTCTGTACAACACTCTATATTATATACTAAATAAACATCCTTGCTGGGAAGAACATTATGGGAACAGTTTGCTTAGCAATGAATTCAAACCTATGACCTTATGGTTGAAAGATTGGTACAGTACAAGCTACAATATATACTCCATCCACATAACTATTATCATCATATATATAATTTCTCTATAGTGAATACAAAAAAACATTCCCAGAGAGTTTTTTTTTTTGGTTTTTTTTTTTTTTTTTTTGCCTTCATATCAAACATTTTCTCTGTGTTAAATTCACCCTTTAGACAAATATATATTTCAGCTTCAGTATTCACGCAATTGACGTTAGTGCTAAATAGTGAAAATCAAAATTCAGTTTGCATTAGCCAGAAGGTTGCTGACTGACCTATCCACAGCACCACTGGTAGGCATACTGCGGGCAAACCCTTTCTTGTTGCCACCATCCTTCCTGAAGTAAGGAATACACTGCAGGTTGTTGGCCAGTACAGCCAGAGAATCTGATGGGGTTACAAAGAAGGCATCCATTCCGAGAATCATGTTCCTGTCCTAGTAGTATACATTAATTCATCATAAACTGATGCAAAACTTCTAACATTAAATGAATATTTCATATCTATAAAGTCCTGCACATAGAAGAGAGATAATTGCCTTTGATGTTTCTGAGAGAGTCTAACATCTGTAACATTTCTGAGAGAAACTATCACCTGTGACATTTCTGAGAAAGACTATCCTGTGACCTATCAAAATTTGAATCCAGTCTTTTCCTTTTACTAATTGAGCATTTGACCTATTAATTTTTAGCTTTACCAAAAAAACCCAAAAATGTGTGTTTGGCATGTAAGGAAACCTTTTCAGCTAAATGATTAATGATTAATTTTTTCACTTTAAAATCACTATTTTCTTCATTGTATTTTCGTTACTCTCCAATACCATGTTAACTTAAGATAATAAGCATATATATAAATGCAACTAATACAAACCCCATCACCATCAAAAGCAGCTCCAAATCCATGCTGACCTTTCTTCAATTCAGAAACAAGATCAGCTGCATAAGTCAAATTTGGGTCGGGATGATGACCTCCAAAATCTGTAAGAGGCACACAGTTGACAGCACTGTCTTCAGGAGCTCCAAGCTCTCCACACACAATCTTAGTGACATAGGGGCCCATCACTGCAACACAAATAATACACACTTTCAAAGTTAACTGGACAGTATTCATACTACATCACAGCTATTCCATCATTTCTTTTGAATCTTGAATCTGTAACTATTCTTAATTGAAAAGAAATCATATATGAGATATTTATTAATGTGCTAAATCATTGTTAGAAAAAACATCACAAAAGCACTTCTATAGAAACTGTATGACAAAATTAACGTAGGCCACATTCAAAATCAAAAATAACATCCCTCTGCAATCATTCGTAACATTCAAATACAGGAATCATTGGATTTTTACAAAGAATTTTAAGTCTTCCATTAAATCATACATTATTTCTATTGACTTAAAACTTGTTTTCTTAATTTGATTATCACATAATCGTAAATGACAAAAGTTTTATTCAACTTTTAAGTGTAATAAGTATGTCATTTATTCTAAAAAAATATCCTCATATGACCATTCACAAAAATGAATAAAATAAATCAATATACAGATATTTTATTTCACAGATTCTAAAATTCTTTCAAAAAACCGTAAGATTATATTTCCCTTTTATTATTCTCTTTCTTTTCTCTTTTTTTAACATTTAATAGCATTGTCTCTTAGCATTGTCATACTCCACATATACAAACCTCCATGCATAGCATTTAAGAGAATTTTAAGGGCTGGCTTTCCATCTGATCCGGAGAGCAAGCTACGAATAGCACCGAAATCAAAGATCTCCTTCATATATGAAGCGTAATCAGCAACTGAGTCAATAACCTCTACAGTGAAGACATGACCATCAACCTTATAATCAGTAGATCCAATTACAGAAATAACTGGCTGCAGGTCAGAGCAGTTCTTGTATTCTGATATGGTCTTTGTCAACTCAAAAATGGCATTGGTTACATTTTCAGGGGCAGGACCTAAAACACAAAAGGTTTTGCTTAAAAAAATGGCTTGTTTAAAATGTGTTTTGTTAACAAATGTAGAAGAAACCCTTTTAAACAAATATGTTATAGCTAACTTATATTCTGACGGGAATTTGACACACAGTTTGAGTGTTATGATACATCTGTCCAACAGCAGAACATAAATCTGCATCAAAATGATTGGAAATCTGGAAACTTCATAACACACAAAATCTCAAATAAAAGGCTGCATATTAAAGCACAGCTACAGGTTGTGATATTTAATAAAGCCTCTCAGCGAGAGATCTGCAGACTAATTCAATGTGTTGAAAAATAAAGGACATTAATTCTTTTGAAATTATATTTGAACTGATGTCTTAAAAATACAAAAAGAAAATTAACAGAAAATGGAGATTTCCCAGTAGAAAGAGCATATCAGGAACGGAAAACTCCATACTATAACGTATCTTTAAAAACATATGACAGTCATAAACAAGTAAAAAGGGGTTTCTTTTAACAACTTTTAAAATATGTCATAAATACTTAAGGTGTCACTATTTAATGATATGCATGTCAATAATAATGACCTAAATGCAGCATAAACTATGACAAACCTCCATTAGCAGTGTTGAATTTGATACCAAAATCTGCATCAGGACCCCCAGGATTGTGACTGGCTGTGAGAATAATTCCGCCATCTGTTTGATACTTCCTGATCACACAGGATAAAGCTGGTGTGGACATCAACCCATTCTCTCCAACAATCACTTTTTTCACCTAAAAACAACAATTTCACTTTCAGAATGTTGTTTCTTAAAACATTTGTTTCCTTTATCACACATACTATGCAAATGACAGCAGTTCACTATTTACTAATTGGACAAACATTTTCAAATTGTCATGACATATCTTCATCCCAGAGGGACTACTGATATTTCATTCATTTCGCACCTTATTGGATATTAAAATTGATTTATATATACTTCTGGTATAATGTCATTACAAACACTTTTTCAGGAGTTCCCTTAATATACAACACTTATTTTCTTTGAAAAAAATTTAAACTGCATGGTATTGATATTTTCCATCTGGACAATCAGTTGTTCAATTATTTCTTGGAAAAGTAAATAAATGGTACATATCCAAACACATATGTGCTTATTACTTCATGCTACAAATATGGTTGATGTAGTCTCTCAGGTATGACTTGATAAGGAAGCCAGGACCGGATTGGCACTAGACCTAAGTGGAATACCTTATAAAGTATATAAAAGAAGTGTCCATGTTGAAACAACTGTGGCAGTTACTGATGAAAGTTTGGAAGAAAGGGACTATTTCAGCATGCCGGCAGAAGGTGAAGACATGTTCTTATTCAAAGGAGAAAGGATCTAAGGACATAAAAAAATTCTGAATCATTTCTCTAAGAGTGTTGAAGGCAAAATATTTTTTGCAGTATTGGCAAGAAGGATGACATCATAGATCAAGGCAAAGAAAGCTAACTTAACAGTTCAACCTAATTGTACAAAGAGAGGAAATTCCATCAATTGCAGTCAATTTAAGACAACTCAACCATGGTCCTCGGAAAATGGTTTACTACATCACTGAAAGATACTAGAAGCATAAGCAGTAGAGGAACATGGACAAGATTGGCTTGGCAAGATTGGCTTGCCAAGATAATTGAAGGCATGGATCTTCAAATAAAGACTGCTACTAAAATTCATATAGCCCCTGATGCTATATGAGGCTCAATTAACAACAGTGGATGGATTGGAAAGATCCATCAGCAGACACATGCAGAGGTGGCTTGGAGTCCAATCCAGTTTATCCAGCATTGGGCTGTACATCCGAACATCATCACAACAGCTTCTGCTGGTATCGCTGGCGTATCAGTTCATGGTAAGAAAGGCCAGAGTAGTGATGACATTGCAAGGATGAAAAGATATGTAGGAATCCAGATCAAGACAGGCATAAAATTGTCTGCAAGTGACAAGGTTTAGAAGCTTTCCATTTCCAGGGGTGGGAAGGTACAGAAAAGAGTTACGAGGTAAGTGGTAATCTGCAGAGATGGAAAAGGGATCAGGAAAGCAAGGGCTGCAGAAATTGACTCAAAATTAGCTTGGACAAGGTTAAGGTGTATCTGGGAATACATGCAAGATGGCAATGTGCAGAGTAGCTGTGACTGTAGAATGTGAATCATTCTGGCTTTGGGGCAAATGGGAAGAGAGAGACCAGACACCATCCATGGATGGACAGTGAGTTGATTGCCACTGTCGACCCACCATCACTAGGACACAACATGGGTTAAAAGTTCTAAAGACTGATGGACCAAGCTGATGATGTCAATGTATATGAAGTACTCGTAACACTGTTTAGGTATACACAGTGTTACAGTTTTATAGTGTACAGGCAACATTTTGTAACATACCACAGCATAAATAAGTCTAGGTTCCAAAGGAATGGTAAGACCTTTCACAGATTTGTCAAACAGTCATTTTGTTCACTTTAATTCCCGTTATGTTTATCATGCCATAAAGGCATTCATAATTAACTTGTAAATGAGGGAACATTCATCATCAGTTCAGAAAAGATGTTTGCAATGTCAAAGGGTTTGCATAACTCAAAATGTGATTGTAAGTACTGAAGAGGAAATACATGTAATAACCACATCAAAGCAACAGCTACCTACTATAATCAAGTACGTTATCATTCCTCTAACGTCACATTCTTGTTTCATATAAAATGTTGCCAGTATCATGCATTAGGCCATAGCGTACTGTTGAAAAGTGCCAGGAATTAATCTTATCAATAAAAAAAAAACATAGTACAACATAGTTATTACAGAATGATATCAATCTCATTTTTCTTTTATTTTTTATTAAAGTAAGGTTGATATAAATGATACAATTCCGATCCATTACTTTCTATAATGGATCTCATGGCACTGGCACTTTTTTCTTATAGGACCATGAAATTGAAGCAACTGTTGCCTATGTGTACCATATGATCAGTGTCAAGCTAGACTGGTTTGACCACATTCCACAGGTTCATTTTATCATTGAAACGATCATAAAAACAACAAATCACATGGTTGTATAATTTACATCGCATATAACTTAATCCCTAAGTACATATTATCTATTGACAGCAGATTTTGATTAAACTCTTTAAACATACTGTTTAGTACTTACAGTACATTGCATGTCTACCTGAAAAAGTGTTTATAACTTCACAGAGTTCCAATTGTTAATGAAGTATATGGAAAAAAGTGTCAAAGTGTTTGAGCCATTTAAATTGTACTCTGTGTACATGTGTAGCGGTAAGCAGACAATGCTTTTATTTTTATCATATATCCTGGTCAGCAATCAACATTCATACAACATTTTTAGCTTAAGTATCAAATTTAGAACAAGTTCATGAGAGTAGAATGTATCACATAAATACTTTTTAAAAGCGAGCTATTTGCCACGTCAACTTGCCCCATTCGCTGCACACATCTGTATAATTATCTCAGTTGCTTCCTTCATGTAATACCGTCCATCGCCTCCAATTACCACCGTACTTCCGAGCAACTTATCCTTCAAACCCCCTGACAATGTGCATTGCACAAAATTTTCCGTGTAATGAGGTTGTTGATAAACTTTAACATTTTTTCTCAAACCACTTGTCCCTGGCTTCTGGCCCTCAAATGTTGAGGTTGACACTGAAGTTACTGATAGCTCCATCTTCCAGAAATTCGTCTGCAACGACCTTGACTTCGATAAGTCACTTCTGAAACCTTGAAGTGCAAGGGAAGTAACTCTATTTTTCTTAATACACACTGAACTTAATAAGTTTGCTTATTATTTCTCTGTAAATATCTTTACTGATTGTATCTTTTTATTTGACACAACGCAACGTCGTATCTATTTATTTTCACCATGCTCTAAAATTAGCTATCCGGTAATTGGGTTTACTTCCGGTTCCCTACTTCCTTCTCAGCGGGTTCCGGTTCTTCAGTTATAACCACGTTTGTTTCGAAGGATATTTTCTTTGCATGAAGGTACCCAAGACCCTTTTCAAAGACGCTGAAGTATCTAACAGTAAAAAGATTAATCTATTTGCCCCAAAACCAGAAGCTTATTTGAGTTAAACAGGCTTGTCAGTTCAGAAATCTTGCTTGGACCCCATTACCAAAATACGAACCATCGCTAGCGTTACATTGTACTTGTTGAGAAAGTGAAAGTAGATCGAACTATTTAATCGAACTCTAACACTGTAAATAGGTAAATCACACCGGCATTTATCAAGCCACCTCGAAGCAATCATCATCGATTTTAGATATGACAACATACTAATATCATTGAATCAGGCCAGTGCCCGGCTTATTTATTGTCTGACGACAATGTGGCGACATAGAGCTCCTGTCATAAACATCTCTCCTTGTTAGCTTCTAACTTTGTTGGAATATATGCCATTTTACTCGTACAATCAGTCGAAATCTCGACTTCATCAGCATTCAGACGATTCATTACCCAAAGCTTGCAAAGATATTTAATAATTGTTGGTCATGATATTTTTCATTCAATCTTCACTCAGATTCCACACTGTGATGAAAGCTAAACAACCAGTTGTTCATGGCATATATATGAAGTCTGTTGGTTTTGTTGAAGTTGTGATCCACTTTCCATACACAATAACATAAAGCACTCACTTTTATTCAATAAATGTTTTCTTTATTCCAAAATGTTCACTTGTACATAAATATGAATGATCTTGTTACTTAAGTACTGTAATGTAACCAGTTTTGTTTTACTCAAGGCTATAGTGTGAAATATCATTTACAAGTGACTTCCCATGACTCTCGAACAACTTTACACATTGACATGAATTTGATCAATTTTCTTACAAAGCTTAAAGGTTTTTTTTAAAAGCAAACTTCATGGACACCAATAAAACACATATACAAATCATTTGAAATGGATTTTTTGTGCAAAACAGTCTTATTTCACTGTGGCATGCAAAAACATGTCTGGCATATAGCAGTGAAAATAGTACACATAGATAGTGACAAAAGTAAGTATGATTTCTTCTTAAATACCCATTTATTTTCCATGAATCTGTTCCTGAATGTGTAGAATGGTTATATTAGTTATTTAGTTAAAAAACAAAAACTACTTAAATATTTCTCTGTATGACATCAGATAGTGAGACATTATATGATGCATTTTCCATATACTCACTTATAATAACACCATACAGTACTCGTAAATGAGATATTTTTTTATCCAAAAACTTTATTTTGTCCTTTATTGCATTTCCATTTTGTCAGTACAGGTTATGTCTTTATGCAGTTCAAATTATTCCTCTTGAAGCATTGTCAAATGTGACAATTATATTACTTTATCAATTTGAACTAAGTTTTAGGATCTAGTTGTGATTCACAGCCAAAGAATTTACACTGATTATACTCAACACAAAAGTGACAGTAATGTGAAGAAATGTAAACTAAGTTAACATAAAAGTAGATCTTCAACTGGAAAAAAAAACTAAAGCAAGATGTTTACAACTAAGTCTATCGTAATGGATTAAAATTCCAAAACATTGTATATTATTGACAAAATGCAAGCACATCTTGCTCTAATTTGTAAGCCACTTGGGATTTCAAAAATATGACATTCAGTGTAACACAATTTCACAACCTCTTTTATGTAAGAACTGTTTTGATTTTACAATTTTAGATTCACTCCATTGACTAACCAGCCAAGTTGAATTTTAAGGTTAAAGGTTACAAGTCATTGAGAGAGAGGACAGGTAAGTGGTGCAGAGTAAACTTGATAAAGCTTGATGGTTACAATAACAGATGTTTATATATAAAAGCACTCTAATTTTGCAAGTAGATGTAATATAAAAAAGGGGCATGTTCTTTAAACTTGTACTTATTTGATGTTTTAATAAATCAGAGCCTTAGCAGATGGTAATCATATATGTTCCATTTTAATAACACATTAACTGATCTCAGAATATGAAGATCCCAAGTATGATTATTTTCTCATGATTTACAGGCATTGAAGTGACGTGTGGTTATGATGATGGATCCGAATTCCTCAGACCTGGGTGGTTCAGCAGGAGAGGGAACACCTCTCCTGTCTGAACCAATGAGCATGGATACAGATAATCTCCAGGTTCAGGGTGACCCAGGGTCAGAGGCTACCTTGTCCCCTCATTCCTTTGAGAACAACAATGAGAATGAGGATGATAAGATAGAAGGGGGTGACAGTGATGGCAGCCAAGAGCTGTCAGGGACTGACTCCTCAGCTGAGGAGGATGTAAAGGAAGACAAAACTGAGGAAGGGAAACTTTTTGAAGCAGTTTTAAATCTTGAAGCAGGTCCAGACAGTACCACCTGTTCCAAAGATGAATTGAAGAAGAAGAAAAGGAAGAAGAAGAGAGAAGATGGTGATGAATCTAAACAACAATCAGGGTTGAAAGGACCCTTTGAAGGCCTAGATGTTTTCAGGTTATGTCGCATTTGTGGTGGAAACTTTAGGAACCCCAAACTGTTGAAATGCTTACACACTTTCTGCACAGATTGCGTCCAAACCTTGGTTCAGTGTAAGGAAGAGAAGACCTCTTTAAAGTGTCCTATCTGTAAAGTGGAGGAAACTTATGAAGAGGAACCAACACTTCCCATACATCATTTGTCTAAACGTCTAGCAGAGGGAAAAGCCATGGCCAAGGATACTCAACAATGTAGTATCTGTACTCTTAATGCACTGTTCCTGCCGGCAATCAAAATCTGTTTTGAATGCAAGGACTTTCTCTGTGAAGGATGTGCTGACAAGCACAAGTTTTCCCGTTTCACCATTGATCATAAGATAACAGATCTTGATGAAGAGTCCTGGCAGGAATCCCTTGAAAAAGTTCACATTGAAAATATGATGTGTTCAGAGCATGAAAAAGAAGAAGTACGTTTCTTTTGTGAAGACTGCTACAATCTTGTCTGTAGGGACTGTGTTATCCTTAAACATAATGATCACAAAAATCTTCCTGTCAACCAGGCTGTCAGTTCCAGAAAACAAGAGTTTGAGTTCAGGATGCTAGGAATGACACAAAGACTTAAGTTTGCCGAAAGAGAGATGACTTCAAATGATGATGCTTTAGCCAATTTACAGCGCCTCCAGGAAAAGGAAATTGCCAAAATAAAAGCTGAAGTAGCTGATTTGAAGCAGAGGCTTGATAAGGAAGAGGAGAAAGCCATAGAAGCAATCACTAAAAAAGTGACTGCAACCATGAAATCTGGAAAGAAAAGAAAGAGGAATGCACACAAACTTGTTGATCGCATTCAAGAAGTAAAATCACATTGTCTAAAATTTTTGCAACAGAGTACTGATGAAGAGTTTCTGGACAATCAGAATCTGTTCATGGGAGCCATGACAACAACCTTGAATTCTACAGTCCACCCAGAACCTCTCAACTGGAGTAAACTTCCGTTTACACAGGCATCTAAGGTCTTTCGATTGGCTCAAACAGAACCCCTGTTTATTGTTCATGACAGGAAAATTGTTTTCAACTTAGTTGAAGATATGCCTACCCAGTGTACCATGACACAGTGGCTTGCAAAGAAAATTGATGTCAGTCGTGGACTTGATTATGCCCAGTCAGTTCAGAACAGAATTAAGACTAAACAAAGGTCAGAGAACAAAAGCTTCAAAAAGGAAGAGGCCAGGGAGATCAAGGAGGCTTTAGTTAACATAAATACACCTCCAAAAGTGCAGAGCCCAGATCAACGATCTTCAAAAGTAAAGAAAGTACAAAACTCTACAGTACCTTGCCCAGGCGGAGAGGACACTCAACAGGAAGAAGAAGGAAAGAAAAAGAAGAAGCCTAGAAACAAAAATAAAAACAAAGATGGAATAGTGCAAGATCCAGCTCAGACATCATCAGATCCTTTACAGAAGCCTAATGCAGGACAAGAACAGAAGCCCAAGGTTAAAGTGGAACCAGATCAGGGCAACAAAAAGCAGCAAAATGCTGCCACAGCACGTTCTGTGAAACAGAAGATAGCCCACCCTCACCAATTTGTAGCTTTCAAGTTCAATTCACAAATGCCAATGGGAAATATGAATGGAGCCTCTGCAGGTCCATTACGTGTTCCAACGTTGTCTCCACTGTGGCGAATTGATCTCTACCTTCGCTCTGACAAATTTCAACCTAATGTTACAGCAACACTTTGCATAGGGATGGAAAAGGTTGCTGTAGCAGATAGTGGTAACAACAAGATAAAAATGTTTGCTACATCTGGTGAGTTTTTGGAAGAACATCCTGCCTTCCAGCCTGTTAGTCTGGCTTACTGTGCTGGAAAACTCATTTGGTGCAGTGAAAATACACTGGGTTTCCTAGACCTTGGAAACAAGGAAAGGGGAGAAGTGACCTTTGACCTTGATGCAGTACCACATCCATTGTCGACTGGGAGCATCACTCAGCTTCTAATTGGTAATGGACAGAACATATGTGAGTATAACTGGTCTAAGAAAGAGAAATATTGGGCTCCAACCAATAAGATTGTACCGAGACATTCCAACAAGAAGCGCTTCAAGAGTAACGTAATGAGTCTGACAAACAGTGCAGGGAGCCAGACAATCGTCTATAGTGATTGGCAGCAGAGCAGTGTGGTGTTCATGGACGGTTCTGGTGTCATCACCAGTAAGTGTTGCATTGTAGACAAATATCAAGTTTGGCCAATATATAGTGAAAATTATATTGCAGTTCAATAATTAAAGTAATATGCACATTTATGACACCATTCCATTCTTGCCAATGTGACTGTTTATATGGTTTACATATTAAAATTTAATTTTGCATTCTGTTTTGTCATTAAAGATTTAGGTATAAAAAGTGTGCATTATAGACTGGGAATACTCCTAGTTGTTTTATGCAACAACAAGAAAAATATTACAAATATTTGTATTTTATGTTTTTCACAGACATTTATCGTGAGAATGACAAACAGAATGGCTTCCTGCCGACTGGGTTATTCTATGACAGAACAGCCAACACTGTATTTGTCCTGGACCACCAAGGAAATCGTCTACTGTTGCTGAATAGTGAAGCCAAATATCTTCAAGAATGGTCTACTCTGCCAGCCATTCAAAAACCACTCAGCGTGACTGGGAATAGATCTGGCCAATTATTCATAACTGGCAACGATCAGTTCCTGCATGTGTACAAGTTTACATACTAAGTGGTCATTTTTATCTCAACGGTGACCAAACAGTTCACATGTAGCTGTAGTTCTCAACCTAATCAGTTTCTTTTGTTAGACATACAGTTAACTATTGGATACGTTTGTTTCTGACAGTCAGACAAGTGAGAGTTGATCTGTTGGAATCCAGGTTCTGAACTTAGTTACAAGTTCTGTAGGAATCTTGTTAAAGGACCATCATATTATCTGTTGTTGGGATAATTCAAGGAAACAGAGTTTAAGTTGTACCAGGCTCTATTAACATAATGACACCTACCAGGTAACTTAAAGATCTAAGATACATTTTTGTTAAAATTATCTCCCTGAAAGAAACTTAGCTTTATCTATTAAGTAAAAATTGCTTTTACTTGTAAAACTTTTTTATTTATTTGTTAATTTTATTTATTTTTTTATTGTTTTTGTTATCTTTTACTGTTTTGTCTGTTAATTTCAAAATCCATCTTCTTTAAAAATATTTCTGTAATAGATAGAACACTTGGGAAAAGGGCCATAAGGTAGCATTCAAGCAGTAAGTTACATTTTCAAATTAAATGTTTTTCAAAATTGGGATTTATATTTCAATTTGAGTCCAAAAACGTTTTTTTATTTTGTTGTCTTTCAAATGAAAATGTCTGGAACTTCAATTTTACGTTGATGTGTCATGTTAAATGCTTGTCCTGGTACCTAGGAGATTTGCTAAGCTATTGTGTGATTGAATACACATTGGTGTATTGTTTTACAGAAGGATTCCGCCATTTTACATTATATTTACATGTTTTAGTGGACAATGTATCTGTAAAACTGTAACATATTGGAGGGTTTGGTACATTTTGTTTCAGTTTGCATATTCAGTAAATAATGTTTTGTTGTAAAATTGTGATTTTTCAAAATATGAACATTTTCTTTGACTTGCAAACGATCACTTTTGTATTATATCCACTTGTGGTTTCAGTAAATTTGTAAAGTAAACATCTGGGTAACTATACAGACATGTACATGATTTTACGTAATACTTAGTAAAACTAAAATTACAAAAAATGTACATTATTACAGTCCTTTAATATGTAAGGACAAGTAAGTGTGATTACCAGGTAAAATAGGTGGGATGTTTTGCTAAACTAGGTATAAGCTATTTGTTATCAAAGATTAGCAGAATGTCAGTGATAGATTTTTTGCAAAGTACATTGTTTGCTAAGCAAGAAACTAATCAATTTGATTATGTATCAAGCAAAGTTATATGGAACAGGATCTTACACATTCACAGACTCTGCTCTCGATGAAATGTGGATGAAATTGAAGGCTAACAGGTAGCTGTTTGAATGGAGTTGGTCACAAACAATGTCTGACAAATCAAGTCTAACGTCTTTCCTTTGAAGTTTACAAAGAGCTTATCCCTAGCCAAGCCAGTCAGTGTCGTTGATTATGCTACAAACGGATTTTTTTATGAATGCAAATTATGTTTATACATGATTTTCTTCTAGAATTTTCTTGCCTACCAGGTTATGATTGTTATCTTTTGTAAGTTGCCACATACTTTTAGCAGTCATGACTCTAAAGATTGTAGCATTGTTCCCAGCTTAATTGAACTTTTATAATTTCAATTATAATAGTCATATGAAAACTAAGATATTTTAAGAATGAAGTCATGCTATGTAAAAATTGTCATATTTACAGATTGGTAAATATTGTTTCATGTTTGCCTGTAAATATATATCTGTATTTTTCCAGGTACTTATTAACTTTCCAGCATTCATATGTACACTGTACATGTCGTGAATATTGTATTTGTAATTATGAGGGTTCAACAGCTGTGAACTGCACAGTGGATGCATTTTTACGTTCAGTTCCAACATTGATCGATGTATAACAAATTGACATCAAATGACAATAAATGTACATTCTTCAATAATTAAACTGAACTTTTTTAGGTACGTAACTAGATATTCAGAAACATTACCTTAAAGACAATTAAGATAGGTTTTGTAATTTTTTAATTATTGCTTAAAAAATCACATTTTAAAATTTGTTAAATTATTAACAGAAGATGTTAACCAGACTTCAAACAACTGATCCATTGACTTGTCCTTTAGAGTGTAGAATATACTGGATACTGATATAACAGACATTTTCTCATTTTTGTGTTATTCCTAGAGATCATGAGCTACCATTGTACGAACATGGGACAGTTCCATTAAGTAGGTGAGATATGATTGAGGAGAAAATGATTTCATTTGTTGCAGTTTTCTGATGTTAGAAGTTAAGTCCACCTTTTTGTATGATAAAGATCACTATGTTTATTATTCAAAATGTCCCAATAAGCATTGCTTTACTTTAAAATGTTATTGGTATATTTCAGCTGCTCTAATCATCTCTTTTTCTGATGAAAAAATGTCGGTTTGTATGTTCTATGCAGGCTTCGCTATCATTTGCATGGAAATTCATTGTGAACAGCCCATTTGAGTTATTGGAATGATATATTGGATCATTCCAATCTAAGAGATGATTCTTTTTTACTCAATAAAACGTAACCAAATCAGTTCACACACTTTTTGGATATTGTGTCGTTTCCTGAAATGTTTTATAAAAAAAAAGTATGTTATTGCATCATTTCCTTCAGGAAGGGAGACAATTCCACTTCACTGTATTGCAAGAGCTAACAAATAGTAAAAAATATTGGTAGTCTAGTTATAGAAAAGGGACCAAAGCTAAGATGTGTTGAAACTTTTTACCCAAATCCTGCACAAAGTATATATATTATACCACTGTTGTATTTTCCTGTCAAAGGGTTAATTATATTTTGTACTTGTTTTAGTCAGTGTGGTGCATTGATAGCAGGGTCAACTTGAAACAGAATTGGCTTCAACAGTAAAATCAGTAACATTTGTGTTATTATAAATGTAACAGTGACATAAGATACCAGTTTCTAGGTTTTTTAGTAGATGTATGTGGTACAGCGATTTCTATTTTAATACATAATATGACTTTTTTTAGAGCTGCAAGAACAAAAGCAAGATTACAATGGTGTTGACCAATACTTAAAGTCGCTTTGTATAAAAATACCTCTGTTTATCAATCAAAATTTTTGACTGAGTTGAGGAATATGAAAATTTGCGTTGGAACAGGTATAAGCTCATACCTCCCAGATTTTGAACTATGGAGACGGGTGTCTATAACCTCCCTGATTTTGAACTATGGAGACGGGTGTCTATAACCTCCCTGATTTTGAACTATGGAGACGGGTGTCTATAACCTCCCTGATTTTGAACTATGGAGGCGGGTGTCTATAACATTCACATACATTTCAATACAAGTTGCAATAAAGGAATATTTTTCATTTTTTTCCATTGAGCATCAAAATGAAGTATAAATTGTGAAATCCTGTTTATCATTATCCCAATGAGAGTTGCAGGGACAGGTGGAATTTCCATCGTCCAATCACGGAAAGCTAGTTCACTAGTGATGGTGTTGTAAGGAGTCAAGTCAGTACATTACTAAAGGAATGATAGTGTAAAATACTGGAAAAGGACATTATGTAACTGTTGTTTTGGTAAAACGTCTGTAACTGTTAATTTGGTTAATTTTGATTTTTGACAGCAATTAGGTAATTCCATTGTCATTGTTTCAATTAATTTGCAATAAAATTCCTGAAAATTATGTTGTGTTGTTGTTCATCATGGTATCCAAGATCGCTCTAAAACGTTCAACAGTTGTTCTCTTAATCATTAACAGGATTTTCAGTGCTAATATCCGCCACCAGTAGGAAAGCAAAATTTATTGAGGATTGTTCTCGTTTTCTCGTGTACCTGGAAATAACTTTGTTACGATATAACAGGAGCGAGTCGATATCCGGTGTCCTCGTCATGTGTGGTCACTATTCAATCCAACATTTAAAACGGACGGTTTCGACAGCAATGTAACTTTATGGTTAAGATAAATGCAAAACAGTCAGTTACATTCTGTAATCACGAGCCAATTATTGATAAGAAATGTAATAGTTTTTATCCAGACGCGTGCTTCTGGTCAAACCTTACACCAAAGCATTACTTTGATGCTACATGTACATTGTATGCACGATTGCACAACGATTTCCAAACTAGCATATCATCAATATGGCTCGTTCAGAGATCGAAGATCTTTAGAATAATTTCCTTTGTATATGTTTACAGAGTGTGTGTGTCATTTGAATATCATGTGGTAATAGTTTGTCAAGCTGTGTTCATTGGAGAATTAACTGAATGGCAATGTTTGAAGAATCTACGTCATTGTGCGCCTCAACACTAGAACAAGGACATTTTATCGTTGAGTTACCAGTAACACGAACAGTCTGGAGTTACCAGTAAGACGAACAGTCTATGGAGTTACCAGTAACACGAACAGTCTATGGAGTTACCAGTAACACGAACAGTCTATGGAGGTACCAGTAACACGAACAGTCTATGGAGTTACCAGTAACACGAACAGTCTATGGAGGTACCAGTAACACGAACAGTCTAAGGAGGTTCCAGTAACACGAACAGTCTATGGAGGTTCCAGTAACACGAACAGTCTATGGAGGTTCCAGTAACACGAACAGTCTATGGAGTTACCAGTAACACGAACAGTCTATGGAGTTACCAGTAACACGAACAGTCTATGGAGACTCCAGTAACACCAACAGTCTATGGAGGTTCCAGTAACACCAACAGTCTGTGGAGGTTCCAGTAACACCAACAGTCTATGGAGGTTCCAGTAACACCAACAGTCTGTGGAGGTTCCAGGAACACGAACAGTTTATGGAGGTTCCAGTAACACGAACAGTCTATAGCGGTTCCAGTAACACGAATAGTCTATGGAGGTTTCAGTTACTGACAGCAGACATGTATTTTCAAACTGTTCATAAAATAATTATTTCATTGACTTTAGAAAACGTTTGTCAACCTTTCACATGAGGGCTTTATTGACCGTAATCATAACACATAAACTGTCTATCTATGATAACTGGACTTTATCTGCCATAACTATGTGATGTATCTATTTTTTGATAATTGGGTTTTAGTCACCTTAATCATAACACATATTATTTTTCGATCTTATAATAGCTGACCTTAAGATAACTTAAAACACCTGCTCTTCAGCGAACTTCATCATATGATGTGATAAAATTTGTGTTTTATCCTAACAATATAACTCCAGTCGGACTTACGTTACACGTGATACACCTGGTCATTCACATCGTTCTACGTAACTGCATGTATCTGCTGTCATTCACATAAAATTCCATACTTTCTCTATAAAACCATTCCATACATAGTGTGTGAATACCTGTCACAGTTACCTGTTATTGTGACTTAATCGACCGCCTCCATATTCTACAATCACGAACCCAGTCAGTCAATCACTACAATATTACTAGTTAGTTTATCAACTTTTTTTTTTTATAATCAAAGAAAACAAATAACATTTGAAACAATGCAGAAAATGATTGATAAATTAATAAATAAATTTCGATGCTGAAAACTATTATGTATATGCACTAACAGAAACCTACAACTTTATACACAATTTCTGAGTAATTCGGTTAGAATTACATATCAAAAGATTTGTAATTAACTAGCGATGGTTGGTCGGGTGGCGCAGTGGTAATGCACTTGCTTTTCACCTAGGCCTCTGATCTGACGTGAAGAGGTATGTGGTCACGTTCCCTAGGTCACGCACGTTTCCATCTCGCCAAATAGAACGATTAGTATGGGCTAACAGCCTGTTTTGCAATTAGAAAAAAAAAATAAACGAAATATATAGTTTTTATAACTATCGATGGAAGCTCTACGATAATTATCTCATCAAAATATTGTTCTTTGAACTACAAATGTTAAACAAAGTGAATTCAGGACTATTATGAAAGTCTGCAGTATGTATCTCCTTCACTGGACACGAAACTTTTACGGTATCCAAATCAACGCTATACGTCACTGGTCATATGACTGAACATACTTGATATGTTCAACTACTTTACCACCATGAAAACCCGTTGCGTAATGTTATTTATCTTTGGCACATCCGCACTAAATTTCATAATCCACCATCGTTGGAATTCAACTTCTTACCCATTTCCATTTCGATACACGCATATAATCATCAATGATTCTAATGGACGATTAATTTTCAACAATATGGCGAAAACTTATTCATTCTTTGTTCACAGCTGTAGTCTGGTTAATCCAAGAAGATACTATTCACACTGATGTCTTCTAACCCCAAAACTCATTTCATCGTAACCCCATTTCGGTTTATCCATATTTGCACATGTAAATGTTGACACAGTTACCTTTGCCCGCCACGAAGTAGTGGCCGTGGGTATCACTTGCCATAGTGGTGGGACGCTCAAGCTTGTCTCGTTTAACCTTCCGCTTGTGGATGACCTTGAAATCAGGCGACAGAATCATGAGCTGGTTATTCTGCTGATCGGCCACGAGTACATTGTCGTATGCGTCGACAGAGAGTGCCCCAGGCATCCAACCGTTGTTATAGCGACCGATGGTGCCACATTTGTACTCGTGTAGTATCTCAGCATCGGTGTTCGTATGTACTATAGAGAATGACCCCCAGTCAGAGGTCAACATCTCGCCCTTACTATTAGACGTGATATGCATGGCAGTGCGATGCATTCCCTTTCGTCTAGCTTTGGGCATGCGGAACTCTTGCACGAACTCACCTCTAGTGTCGTAAACTTTGAACTTCTGTTGAAGAGGAGTGACAAACATAAAATACCGCAATTGAAAGTTCGTCACGGCAAAAAGTGACCCGGAGCCTTCCAGGGAAATTCTGCGTTTGAACTTCTTATCGGTTGATATGAGCTGAATGGAGAAGCGGTCGCTGACACAGACGGTGTTATTACACGCGGCTACAGCCACGGGTCTGCACGTAAGTAGCGTGTCAATAAACACCCATGTTGTAGAAAAGAGTTTCACATTAGAATTGTTACTATCAGCAACCACAAGATTTCCGTTACCTGTGCATGCCAGCCCTGTGATTTTCGGTGGCAGATTGTCGGTATCTCCCGTTATGTCGATTCTGTCCATAAACTGAAAAGAGACTGCCATCGTTTTTCCGAATCCTTTGGATATTCTGGAACTCGTAACATTCTCTTTTTCTGGTGTGAACTCAAAGACGTCTACAGCTTCCGTGATCTTATATTCGTCAGTCAGACTGATATTGGGGAACTCTAGTGCAACATCGGGCCGATCTGCCATCGGCGACTGTGCCAGTTCTTTAAGCCTTTTAGCGAGAGTTGGCGCCATGAAGAGCACTTCATCTTGTTTCCCGTTATGCGTGACCTGATGGCAAAATGCAAGTCCGCTGTTGATACGGACAAGCTCCTTATCAATTTTGCCCTTCTCCTCCCGACATTCTGTCCTCTGCACGTTCATGTGTCTTTGGAGTTTACCAACCACCTCCTCGCGTTCACGATTCAGCTTCTGTATCATTTGTTGTGTGAGATCATTCACGTAATCGATCAATGTTTTCTCCTTTGTATCAATGTCAGACATTGACGTATCAACTCTCGTTCTTTTCAGGGAAATCTCACGTTGCTTTCTGGTGACACTTCCCATGAGACTCATCAGATTTGTTTCTGTTGCTTTGTGAGCGTCATGTAAGGAAACACAATCATGTTCTCGGTGATCAAATATCATGCACTCCCGACACACCATCAAATTACATTTCTTGCAGAAGCTCTCGAATGGCTCGTCCTTGTGATGACGACATTTAACGCGGATTCTCTTCCTAATCTCGTCGTCGTACTTCCCCGTGGCGATCTCCTGAAGCGACACCACGCGATGATCTACAGTAGCACGTGTCGATAAGTGAGCATTCCCACAACTCTCACACAATAGGTCGACACAATCAAGACATTCGTACTTTGCTGGTGTCTTCATGTTCTTTAGAGAACAAATTTCGCAGAATGCAGACTCTCCTAACTTCGAATTTTCCACTCCTAAGATTCCTTCCAGGTATACGTTATTGATGAACTCGGGTGAAACACGTGGTACATTTTCTTTACATTCAGGACACGGAAACGTTTGTTCATCCGATGATTCCGTCAACATTTTGTCAAGGCACGGGAAGCATAGTGAGTGTAGACAAGGCAAAATACGCGGACTGGAGAATGTCTTGCCACAAATACTGCAGACTATTTTGGGTTTCGAATCCACGGACTTCACAATGTCGTCCATGACCGCGAAGAAGTCTAAATCGTTGCTTTCTGAACCATTCTTTGCTGGAACAAGCTGTTGTGATTTAGCAGAAGCTGGCACCGAGTTTTTGTATTTAGGTTCCATTTCCTCAGATTTGAATGTCACACGAGCTGGTCTGGAACTCACAATCTCAGGCCCACTCTTTTCTCTTGGGGTCACCAAAGACTGCGTCAGAAATATACCTCCACCCTCGTCTTCTTCATCCTCTTTTTGTTTTTGACTTTTGTTGTCAGATATGTTGGATCTCGGTGTTGGATCGGATACCGTCCACGCAACATTGGGTCCATTGTTACGTTCATCTTCGGAAGATTCCAGTTTCGAAGGCAGCGGGAGTGCGTTTGTTGCCTTGACGGAATCTGCTGTTATGTCACTCATCCGTTGAGAATATGCCTTGCCCTCTTGTTGGCTCTTGGAATTTTCGGCAGGTGCATTTGGGTTGCCATTCCCATTTCTAATCGGTGATGTCACTGATGTATGGAGTCGACCACTACCGGCACGGGACGCGTTCCTGTTAGGTGGTGTGGATTGTCTGGCCGGACTGTCGCGGCCTTTTTTACCTGACGGAGTTACCGGTCTGCTTCCGACGGCTAGGATCGATTTGGGATCACTTTCCACAGCTGCCATCATTGCCTTTTAATCACCTACAGAATAAAAAAGGATCAATACAAATCTTGATGACAATATTGGATCTTTACATTCCTACGCAGGTTCGTACCACATGTACCAGAACTAAGAATCTTATCCAAGGTTTCGTTTTCTCATCGGTTATTATTATTCTTTCAATGCACCAAAGAAAAAAAATATTGATTTTCATATATTCTCAAAGAAAACAATATTGGGTTTTAAAATTGTAATACTACGGAAGCGTATTCCCGCCATGTTGTGTTTTATTCTATCTCGAAATTTCGAGATAGCAACCCGAAATTTTTAGTTAGTAACTCGAAATTTCGAGTACGTTATCCGAAATTTTGAGATACTAACCAGCAATTTCAAGATAGCAACGCGAAATTTAGAAAAAGCAACTCGAAATTTCGAGTTTATAATCCGAAATTTTGAGTAAGTAAGTCGAAATTTCGAGTTATTGAAATTTTGATATATTAACCTGAAATTTCTAAATAACTCGAAATTTCGACTTACTAACTCAAAATTTCTGATTACTAACTCGAAATTTCGAATTGCTATCTCGAAATTTCGGGTTAATATCTCAAAATTTCTGATTACTAACTCAAAATTTGGGATTACTAACTCGAAATTTCGAGTTAAAATAAAACACAATGTGGCCGGAATACGCTTCCGTATAATACATGCTAACATGACTTGGTTTTCAGAGTTCCCGAGTTGTGTATAACGTTAGAATAAATAAACGATCGGTATATAGATCCACCTGACTAAAGCTTATACACGATGTATGTAGAAACGATTAAACCTTAAAGTGACCTGTCAATGCCATCATTTAATGCTTTTCTCTCATTAATCTCGAAATGTTTCCTTCATGGGAACCCGAAACCCCTGTGACAGCGGTTATTTTTAGAACGGTGTTTCGATACCGCTGAATGTTGGCCAAGCAATAAATAAGTCAGCCACAAACATGGACTGAAAATGAACGCACCATAAACGACAATTCTTCTGTTGATTACACCGGAGATATGCTTTATATCGCAAAACTCGGGTACCGTTTGGTGAAATCAATTCTGAACAACACTATTTAAACCAACAAAGATTCTGTCATGTATTTATGTCATTACAAAAAAAACTAAGGAAAAGTAATTATTCAAATCACTTGGTATGTATGTAGTGCTTTAAACATAAAGTTAAAATCCAAACTGCCTTACCTTGTTTGAAATTGACATCCTGTATATAATTATAGAATTACAACTTATACTTTCAGTCGTCGTACACAATTTATGAACAGAAAAAGAATGCCCACAATTTTTCTCTCCGTGTACATGTACAGAGTAAACACACGTATCTCCGGGTGTACTTTTCAATTGGTGCATGCATTGATTACGAACGGAATGGTTTCACTAACGTTGGGCGTCTTTATCACTTCGGTGGTTCTAAAATAGTCAAGGGTTATCGAACCACAAACAGTGTAATCCCTCGGTATGTCCACGAGGGAATACACATTACAGTCGATTTAAATGCCACAGGGAATAATTCCACCTGTATATTACCGACGGTGTGTAGTAAGTCACCTGCAGAGTACAGGTATATCGACTTCAGGTTTACAGAACTAGCACATCGATCGTAATTAAAATTAACTACTGTTCCAGGGGTTTACCAATATCCTGTAGTTAAACCATCTATCATACAGTAGATATTATTAGAAATTGAATTTGATATTAATCTCAAGGAATGTATTTTGTAAACTTCCGTTATGATTTTCGGAAGGAACTTAAGGTAATGAATGTCCTTATTTCAAGGAATGTTATCGATATTGGAATATATCAGTTAAAAATTTCTTTCACTGTTGTTCCGGGGTTAGATGGTCTGGTATTTACTTACCAAGGACTATTCTGTTGATCCACCATGTATTATCCTATCGATCAATGAAATACTGAAATTGTTCAGTATAGAATGTCCTTATATGTATATACCCGGTAGGTGAAGTTCAAGGCTTGTAAGGAATTAAGAAATTATATATACTCAGTTTGTAGTAAACAAGAGACCATTACTG
This sequence comes from Ylistrum balloti, assembly GCF_031769215.1. NCBI lineage: Eukaryota > Metazoa > Mollusca > Bivalvia > Pectinida > Pectinidae > Ylistrum > Ylistrum balloti. Next base: position 278,726 of record NW_026782199.1, read on the forward strand.
TGTTTTAAATTTAAACCTTGTCAGCATAAAGCTTGTTTTACAGTTGGACATGAATTACACTCATATTCACTAATAATGCCCGAGGTAGAACTTTCTTGTGTGACCTAATTAGCCAAAGTGGGATTTGTTGACTTAATCTAATGACTTACTACAGGTACTTATTGTTGATTTTCACATGGACAAATGAATGTGAAAATGTTTATAATATCAAACACTTATAGAATCAGTTATAGTATATCTTTAAAGGTAAATACTCTATTCATTTTCTATACAAAAATATATTTTTTGTATTTATACCTTGAATTGTAAACAAGTTTAAATTAGGTTAGAAAAGTACACTCACCGCATGGAAATTACCTCCTTATCCATTGAATACATCAAAAATTCTAAAGTATTTAGATATGGCCGACCGTATCGTATAAAATTTTATCAATTTATCGAAACTATGGCTACTCGGCTGTAAGAATGGCAGGCGTCCTGAAAGCCATCAACGGAACCGAAACGGACTTACAGAATACAAATGTCATACAGGTGAGAAATATAGAAACGTTTAAACACAGATAATTATGTTATCAGATGACACTGTGACCCTGCTGCATATCTACCGACTATTGACTCTGTGTACACCTGACAACTCTCGGCACCCACCCAAACAGCAGGGGACCCCGCCATACACACACGGGATACTGTTTGCAAGGGACATATAGGTGTATATACAAATATACATAACAATCTTTTATATATGCACTCATTGAAACGAACACGGGATGTTTTTTTTTTATATCAAATAAACACATGTACATAATCGTATTACATGTCAGGAGAATTTTTAATAAAGCACGATTAACAAAGCGTGCATACTTTATGTAACATTCACAGATAGAAATGTAGAGAAAAATATTAAGGTGTCGACACATAAAAAGAAAACCAACATGAGTACCCTCCAGGAAATGGGGCTTCCCGGGTCTTATATTTGCATTATCTTTACCTTCGAGGAAAGATGATCAAGTCGTCACACACTCGGAAAGCCTCGTTATTGACAGGTTAATCATTACCCTATCCATCGCGATACCCCTCCCGATCGTGACGACTCTTATCATTGAGTGTGATAGATGTGTAACTGGACGATCCCACGAAGATGTGGCTTTGGGCAAGGCATTTTACCTTAATGAATGTTGATAGCATTTTGCGGGCCTCCCGGATATTGATCAGCAAGGTATCCACCAGGTATTACAAAGAGATCCCGCCTCCAAACGATATGTTCGTTGTTGACGATAAATCCAGAAAGCAAACTTAAACAGGAGGATGCCAGCAGCACATCTCTCTGTATAAATTAATACCTTGAGACCCTAAATATTTGTCTCCCAAATGTTTCTAATCTGATCCTTTAAGTAAGATGTGTCTTGTTGGTAACGTCCCGAAATTCTTCAGTTGATGTCCTGGTCGTCGTACTACATCCTCCTAAAGTTCCGTAAGCGATCTCTCTCTTGCAAAGGGTTTGGGGATTGTAAAGGGAAGTCTTTAAGAACGAACTATATCAGGGACTATAAACGACCCAAAATAAAAGTTGAACCCTGTTGGTATTTGTTAAATAACAGTAACGTTTATACTCATAGGTACCTGTCTGTCAGCAAACACAAAATATAATTACAGATTGAGTATATTGTCAGACGAGGCCAATACCTAATACTCAACCAAAAGTAGATATCTTTCTTAAGGTTTTTATCAATCGTTCGCAAGAGTATCAGCTTTGATGGACCCGCCACGAAAACTGCGATGCCGAATGAAAAACTGGTCTTAATAGGAAACTAAAAGCGTTTCAGTTATATGTCAGGTAGGACTGTTGAAAGTGATCGGTGATTCTCCAGTGATCCAAACGCGACTTGTCAGTAATAAAAATCAGTTTGCAATGGTCAGTTATGCTGTTCAAAATTCGGATGACCGTCAGTTTGTAATGGACAGTTATCCGGTAAGATTTGGATGACCATCAGTTTTTGTAATGGACAGAGTTCGGTAAAATTTGGAAAAGTTTTTGATGGTCAGATTTTAGATTTGATTCGGATTACAAACAGTTGTAACAGTCAGTTATCTTGTTTGATTCGGATGGGGAAAAAAGAGAAAATCATGAACGTTCACTTTAAGGCCATTGGAAAACCTTTTAACATTTTCTTTTCTTTTTTTTTTCATTGGTCGCATTTAATTGTAATTTGAACGTACTTTTCATAATAGATATGTCACAACTGAGTGTTGTACATGTCATATTACACAACTAAGTGTTGAACTGGTCATAATGGAAATATACCAGTAAAAGAATAACAATTGGTCAGATTCCAAACGTTTTTATTAAATATATGATGATGATGATGATGATGATGATGATGATGATGATGATGATGATGATGATGATGATGATGATATCCTAATATTCAATAGAAAAGATCCTCATTGAAGATCGTATACATGTCCTCGTGTCGTTTTCTAAGTCTTTGAATCGCCGGATGAACTGACCGCACCGATACGTTTCCTGATCGAGGTGCTACACAAACTGACCTCATAGATGTTTCACTCTGTCTTCGCATTGTATCCATCCGTGATTTCTTAACACAGGAAAAGATAAGGGAACTCAGTGCTGACCAAATGCGCTTCTTCAAATTGTCTTTTCGACTAGAACGGACAGGTATTTCTGGGAAAAAAATATGAAAATGTTATACATTCAGTCCTAGATATATTAAACAAAACAATTCAGCGAATTAAAGTTGGTCATCGACACATCGCATCACCAAGTTGAACCCAATATAGCGGAAGGACGGAAGGAAACAGGGCAAAACTATATACCCTCACCTTTCTTCCTCCTTCCTCTTTCCCATCATCACCCCACCCCCGGCGGGGTGCTAATAATAGTCTTCTTGCCACATACATCGTGACAGCGTAGCCGGCTACATGAATTATTCTGTGTTGTGCATGTTTTATTTATGCAGCATTGAATGGAAGACAATGAAAAGTCCACTTACGGTAGGAAGAAACGTCTTTCAGCAGAGAACACTCTGAACACGCCCAGTATCCACCGGATGCTGGAGGTCTGCGTAAGTCAGAGGAAACGGAAATTGAGGATACAGATCCATGAGCGATCACCACCACTTCCGGGTACAAACAAGGGGGAACTCTATCATCTGTTCCTTCAGTACCGATTTCTCGTTCCTGTAGAATATCAAGTCATATGTTTTCTGTTTTCTTTTGCAACTCCGCGTTTTCATAGTAATGGCACCAAGAAAACGGATAGTCCGTCCGAGAAAGTTATGGATGTTATAGCGAGTTCAAGAATGTGCATAAGTGAAAAAAATCGAAAATTATTAATCAAACACCAAGTACATACACGGGATGGCATTTTTTCCACTATAAATGTTTACTATAAATTATTATAATAAATACCTTGTCGTATTGTTTAGTTTCGTCCATGTTGTCTTCGGGAGTTCCGTGTTTCACTAGAAATAAAGAATAAGAAAGTCAAAGGTGGCAATTGTCAATACAACGTAATGATGTTTTTTTTGTGGTTTTGTATGGTGTTTTCCTTTTTCGATTGCAACAAGCGGTACATCAATAGTAATTGCAATTAACCAGGCCCCACTTGTATAAAACATCTCAACTTGAGATTTCCTCAAGCCCAGATTTTCCTCAGCTAATATCTCCTTGAAAATATCTTGTATAAAAATTCCTCAAGGAATTTCAGGACATCCTAGCCGAGGACTTTCTCCTGTTCCTTGAGAAAATTTTATACAAGCCGTTTTTGAGCAGATATCAGCTGAGGAAAATCTCGACTTGAGGAAATCTCAAGTTGAGATATCTTATACAAGTGGGGCCAGATGTAATACCTCAAAAACGTTAACTCAGGATACTTTTCTTTTATCAATGAAAAATAATATGGTGGAGTTGCGCTCTCACCTTTCACCTTGGCGACCAGAAATCGATTTACCGATATTTCATAAAAACGTGAAAGATTATATGTTCGACCACACAGGTTTTCTCGCGGAAAATTAAGGTTTCTTCGCCTAAAGTGATTGAAAAGATGTTATCAATTATCATAACATTCAACTTACCTTGTAAAAACGATGTTTGGTTTCAAATTATGGGCAAAACGTAGATTTAGATTGGATTTACTCAAGATCGAAAGATCGAAAACTACTGCTGTCGCAAAGTCTCTGATGTAAACACAAAGATGTTGTCCATGGAAAGTACATTGTGACGTCATAATAATACTAACGTCACTGGTAAGAACATCTCGTTTTTCACTTCCGTTGATGTTGAGCGCAAATACATTATCACGTATATGGCATGGAGTGCGTGTCATATTCAATTTTATTAAACTCTTCGTCGAACTACTTCAATCACCAAAGAAAACATTTTTGTGTAAAAGTAGCGGGTCGGTGAGGGTTGTACATTAGGTTAAATGCGGTCTCTGTCATTCAGGTGACAGAGCGGGGTTCTTTAGCTTTGTTGGTAAAAGTTGTAGATTATCATGGTGGAGACCCGGGTTCGATTTCTGTTAGGGCACACAGCAGGAATTCGTCTTTCCATCTTTCTATTACCCTTGTTTTGATACTTGACACATAGAAAAAAGATAATCTGGTGGCCAACCTTTGTAGATGCGCGTGTTATGCTGTCTGCATCTCCAATGTTCCGTTACACAGAATATAGGGAGGTAACAGATGAGTGCCAATTTCGTCGTCGACTTTAACTGACTATCATGGCAACAAGTATTTCCAACACAATTGAATCATAGAATTATAGTTTATATCTGGCAAATGTTGATACAACCGAAAAGTACATTGCACACCTCTGTGCACATAACATCACCATTCATTTGTCTGATGGAGTTAATAGTGAAATCATCGAAACATCACAGAATTTGTTGAGTCGATTTGCGTGATGATGCATTTAAGACGGAAGCCTATATAAAATTTGTATCTCGAAAAATCATCTTAATCTTATAGTGTCCAAAATCAGGGAAACAACGTACCAGCCAACCATCTTATTTTTAAAATCAAATCATGGTCGGGTGACGCAGTGGAAACACACTCGCCTTTCATCTTAGCGTTTGTGGTTCGATTCCCCTGCACGGACGTGAAAAGGTATGGGTCACCTGACCGACCATTCCTCGAGTACTCCAGGTTCCTCCAACATTTGGACCCCTCGAGCACTTCTATCTGGGCCGGCAGGAGTGGTTGATATACGCTTTAAGCTCGTTGCGCAATTGTTGTAAAATATAGTTTATGTTTAAATAAACCACAACATAATAAACGACCATGGACAAAGGAACACTTATATATACTGAAAATACAGTCCAGTATGAACTTTCTCCCAAAAGCGAAAAAAACAGCATGCAGTTGAAGGTTTCCCCTGACCATATCCATCTGCTCTTAATTGTTATAATTGTTTTATTATATCATTAAAAATCGGAGAAATATTGTAAAAGAAAAAAAAAGAAAAATGGCAAGCGGTTAAGCTTTACCCAACCGTGACTGCACATTTTCGATGTTAATTTTTAAAACACTCTGCTCACCGCTTGTCTGATTGGCTCAGCAGAATACTCCAGTTGCGGAGCTCGAGCGAAGACGAGGCAAGAGTGGGGGATAAAATCGATTTAGCCACTTCCATTTCATTGTGTACAACTGTAAAGGACAATTTGCCACTTTGTTTTACTGTCCAGTCTTCAAAGTAATCATGTCCACTTAGACACTGCAACAGCTTAAGCAAATTAAAGACCCATCTGGTACTTATGTAAGAGGTCCATATGGCTTGTATCGCTCACCTGGTTGTGCTATAAATGAAAAGTAATTCTTAAGGTTTACATCTCTTTACCCATCGAGCCGCATCCCCCTTGTCCCCAGGGGTCAGGCAAACCATTTATACAAAAGTCCCCTTCACACAAAAATACTTTAGATGAAGTTTGGTTAAAATCCTGACAATCATTCAGCAGGGGAATAACTTTATAAGAGTGTGTTCTGTTGAACTCTGCCGTTTTGTCCTAGCTCCACTATTTAGACAAAGCTTATCCTTTTACTCAAAGATGCTTGAAATCAATTTGGAACAAAATACAAGATATTCCTACAGAAGGATTTTGAAAAAAAAATACGCTCTTGATAATTCCCCTATTGGGATCCCGCCTGAGAACTACCGCTTATACAAAACTGAATCCCCTTTATCCAAAGATGCTCTAGACTAAATTTGGACTAAAATCTTACATTTCCTAAAGGATTTATTCATTTTTCTCTCTTGGATCCTCGGGAGCCAACAACCTTTAAATAGAACTAGTTTTCTTCCCAAAGTTCGTAGAAAAAGCTGATGGATGTTTTTCCAAAGTAGTCTTACAAGTAAACCTGCGCAGATAGAGGGTATAAGACATATCAGTCTCTAAACAAGTCCCGAAATCAGCTATTCACAAATGAATTAAGACAAAATCTACAGTGAGCCCAAAAAGCGAATGTGAGAAGATTCTTTCAAATGTTTCTTGAGAAACAAGAGACCCAATGGGCCTGAATAGCTTATCTATTCTGCTGCCGTACTCTTGGCCTTTAGGTTCTTGAGAAGACTTCTGAAATGTGACCTTGAAGTGGATCGAGGTCATGCATTTGACCACACTTGGTAACCCTTTATCATACCTTGATATAGGTCCAATCTCAATACCCTAGGCCTTTGGGTTATTGATAAGTTTATGTTTGATTATTTAACACACTTGACTTTGAAAGTGTACAAATGTGCTAGAGAGCTTGCATGCTCTCCACACAAACTGCAACAATTCCGTGGAGTACGAAGTCAAATTTAAGGACTGGTGTTGAAGTGAAGTATTTACTGCACAACCATCACGATCTTTCTGAGCACCAAATGTTGAACGATTTGTGACTGTGATTTGCAGTGAAATAATTTGTGAATTTGAACTACTGTGCTGATCACTGTTATAAAACAAAAGAGAATAATAAGTCCATACAGATCATTGCAACTTTTATTAATAAATCTGCAAAATGACAGAACAATATACCATCTCTGGTGTGCTGCTCATTTCAGCGCTGGTGTAATTTTTTTTCAAAACGAAAATGACAGATGAATAACATGATAATAATGTGATTGTTATCTGCTGGCCAGTAACCACACAAACAGTTGGGATGTAACAGGTGCCCGCTAATATTAAATCAGACAAGCATTCAATGTAATGATTCAAACTGCACAAATTTAACATTATATAAATATACATAATCCCTTGTATCCTTCAAGTGGAACTGATTTTTGCACAAAAAATAATTCTACAATGGTGTTATTAGATGCCATATTTACAACTGTAATATAAACTTTTACTCTTTGAAAAAAAAGGATAAAATAAAGAAAATTAGCGACATCAATCCTGTGCCCAGTATCATGGGTAATGTATGGAAAAGTGTTAGGCAATGTATGGCGAAGAAAACGGGGATGTTACTGCAATCTTCAACATGATCATAGGACTTGTGTTCAGTGCCTCCATCCAGAGGTATTTGGTATGATATATTCTCTGATAAGAAGCTGCCATTTAAATCTACATTACAAAATAATCCAAAGCTAGTTAATCAATTCCTTTCATTAAGTTTGTAATAGTCATTCTGTGATGAAAAAGAAATTGTGTGTAACGAGCTTAAGTCACCAAAGAGCCAATGGAAACACTGATCATGAATCACATGAGCAGATCAGTCAATGAAAGATTGAAGAGCTTAGATATAATGAAATAGAAATAGATTTACCATAGAAGCACCTACACTAACATTGTCATCCTGGAAACACCCCTTTAAGTACTGGTAATAGTTCATTCAATCAAACCTTCCATGAAACAAAACCTTCCATGAAACAATACAAAGTTGCAAAACAAGTCGTGAACAACTGCAACACAGACATCTAGACCAGAAATAGATTTCACCTCTGGTTATCACTTGATCTGATTATTTTTAAAGTGTTTAAAATTTTTCACTCTTCCTGAAGACAGTCTGGCACAAACAGTCTCTGAGTGTTAGGCATAAGTCAACACTTTAATCTAAATCAAAGTACATGTACTTCACATTAGAGTTGATGATTAAAAAAGAAATTGCAAGAATTACCATTTCAAAATTATGATTTTGTAAGTGAAAAAACACCTAGCACCAGTATATGTATGGAATGTCCCTAAATATTTTATGTCCCAATGTTGACAGGAAGAAAGAAATGATTTTCAACTGTTACAATCAAGACCTTTACGGGGAAGATCCCCTATCACGATTGCCTTTGAATTCAATGATACCATCTATGACATGAATGTTTACAGATTAAAGTTGAATTAGCAACCAAGTAGATTAAGTACCGTGGAAAATATTACCTTCATGTATGCCATTTTTCATTCAATACAAGTGAAGGAAAATACTTACATTATCATTATTTCCTTTTCTTATACAATCGACTACATGTACATTCATGATAGCAGGCTGGCTAAAATTTAAACTATCAAATTCAGATATTGTTAGAGAGGGGAGCAAAAAATTGAGGATTGACAGTAATTTCTTGTAACTCTCGGCCACAGAAGTCACAATATCACAAAAAAAGGTCAAGGTTATCAGATCACACCACAGTCAATCCTCTCAATTTCTTTCCATGTTGGTCAATATTTCAATATCCTCAAATCTTTAAATTTCTTGGTATCATTCTACTGTAAAACTTTATTTTGCTGGTTCATCACTTGTACATGAAATCTATTCCATAAATTATGAAACATAATTTCGGGCATCATGAACATGGTGTACATACCATGTAGAAAGATGTAAGGAATATATCTATCTTCAGAAAAAAAAAGAAGCAAAGATCATACAAAAGTAAGACCAACATCTGTTCAAATAAGCTGACTTCTATCAGATGAATGTGCAGGCAAACAGAATCAATTCTAGAGCATTTTCCATGTTCTGTTTCTTTTAGAATTAAGATGTATTCAGTAGAACATTACGAATCAGTGAAGACTGATATTAAAATCAAATCATTTCGATGCAGATTATTCGTGTAATGTACTTTAAATGGAATTGTTAAAAAGATACTGAAGCTTGCATAATGATGATATCCAACTTATTTGTTGTACCTTTAAATACATATACATGTACCTGAAATTGACATTTAAGCGAGAGAAAAAAAAACCAAAAAAACCCAGAAAATAAATTGACAACAATGAAGTTACCAGGTTACCAGGTGTAAGTGCAGGTGGTGTAACAGTACAAAAATAGATATGAAACTATCCAATAGCACTACATGCACCAAACCTAGATTGTAACACAATATCACACGTTCAAAAACTAGCCAGTAGCAGTCCACTTAAGAGTCAACACAAAGCTTTTATTACCTATACAGAACCTTACACATTGAAAAAATTTAACATGGTTCCTTCAAATACATATAAACTTTTGAATGTCTGAATAACAAAATCTTTTACATACCAGCATATCATACCAAAATCATTACACTTATGTTGGGTTTTTCTTTGGGAGACACCTGATCACACTTTTGTCTCCTCAAGGGAAACATAACTTGCACTCTTGCCTCCTCAAAGACAGGATGGGGCTGATATCAGGTATATGTACCATCATCAATACATGTTAGTAAATCTAGAGAGGGATAAAAAAAATTGAGACAGAAAAGACTATTAACATAAGAGCCACAGCCGACTAGTCCAGGGAATATGGTAAATTTAGGAAAAGGAAAACAATCTGTCATCATATTGTGATCCATTGTCAGTAATGATGGTGCTGGAAAGCGTAATATGTAAGCATATGGGAAGAGCACTGAACCAACACAAGCATTGTGGTAAAAGTATTGACAACTCAAACAAATAACTTACTTATTGCTAATGCATTCAGATGTACATGTAGCTAATTGGTATTTACAAGTTTTTTTTTTACATCAGAGCCCTGGTCTAAAGCAGCCTATACAAAATGAAAAATATTCACTAACTTATAAATCACCCATGGAAATTTGTATGAATAAGAAAATTTATTACTCAGAGTGGAAACATTTCTTTCTTCTTTTTTCCTTCTTGCATTTTCATCACGATATGTTAAGAATTATTTTGACACTTCAAAGTTGTAAACTACCTACAATTTAGCCTTCATGACATAGAAAAATTAAGTTTAAATTCCTCTAAAATTACACTGTACTTTTTGTGCAAAGATCAATATGCTATGTTAACAGCAAAACAAATAAACAGCTACCAGTTACACAAAGCATAATTTTAAGGTTTCCATATGAATTTTTCATTAGCAAAAAGAAAGTGAGTAACTTGCAATAAAATTGTGAAAAAGCTGTATAAAAATGATAATGCTCCAAACAATAATTGCTATTAAAACACTCCAACAAGGAAAACAGAACAATTTCTTGAAAAACAAAATCATCTGACTTGAATTATGAAATATAACCAGTTATATACTGCTCTGTTCTCCCGAGTGTCACCTAGCGAGTAGAATATGAATGAAGAAATGGTTCTTCTTCAAAAGTTTACAATACTGAGCAAAATCAGGTTTTGGGAAAAATATCTAAAACATATTTTCCTTCAAAGAACAATAATTAAATGATATGGATAATAAACATCACTTGCATGTGGTCTTCAGTTATAATCAACTCAACATTTACTATAAAACTTTGCAGACTCTGTCATATTATTAAATGGGCATTTAGTACTAAAAATAACCAGTCTGACGTTGGCACACTACTATTTTTCTTCCTTATTTAGTTGTCAAACAATTCACTGCTCCTGATTCATCTAAGGATCGTAGCAAAAATCGATAAAATAAAATTTTATACAATAACGGTTTATTTAATACCATTGAAAAAGAATTGATTTCAATTGGAGGGTAACAACATAATAGTTGAAAACATCTTATCAAGAAAAATTTCACTTTTAATTCTCAAATTACAATTAAGAAAATTATTAAATAGAAGACACAGGACCTAAGTGGACAGCTAATTATAGAAACATTTGATAATAATCAATTCATAAAACCACCCACATTTGTGCCTTTCGTTGGGCAAATCAAGTCGGGATCTGTTTACGTATATGGGAAATATCCAATTTAGTTTGTAGCTGGGAGGTGATAAGACAAGTCTTTCAGAAAGGCTCTTTACGCGGAATTAAATGAATCAAAAATTTGCATAGGTTATAAATTTTTATAAACACACTATAAAACTTTTGTGAGATGAAATTGGGAGGGTCATGACAAATTTGTATACCAAATTAACATATCCTTTTTAACTGCTTATAACTAAAAAAAATGGCAATAGTGATTTTGTTATGAATTCATCCCCATTCCATCAGTAAGAGAAAGAACTACAAGTAGCAATATCACCATACATGCAGAAAAAAGAGAACTGTTCACCACAGCTACTGTTAAACAGACCTCATGCTTTCCATTACACAGTACATTTAATTACACTAGCAATTTGTATAGGTATCTTTTAAAATATAACTTTCTCTCCTTATGTTTTGCTATGCATTGTCACAGTTGTGTCCAAGTGCACGATACAAGCTTTACTCATTGCTAGAAATATCTACAAAATGATTTCTTATAAAAATACTTGGTATAAAATGAGAAGCCTTCTCTATATTTTCTGCACCAATAATATACACTTATAGAAATCTGAGAGAATGATGGACTAGTCGAGACAGTCTCGTTTAACAATTATCTCCCTTGAAACAGTTTCACATAAACTCTCTTTAAACAAACTCTTGACAAAAAATGAACAAAACATGTATACAAGTCCATGCAACCAGTGCACGTTTTGTATGCAGTAGGTGCCCAGTCTATAGTTGCACAAATCCTGTATTTTATCACCAAATAATGCACAATTATTCTCTGAATGACCGTTGCTCATGATCACTTAAAGAACATCCTTGCTAGATTGTGAAGCTTAAGATAATGGTTATGACATGGCATGCCATCATTTCTGCGTATGCAAGGAAGCAAATGTTAGTGACTCGATTCCTCCTCCGAGTCTGAGGATGACAGTGTATCGTTCAGTTGATCCTGTTCATTGGGGCGATAGTACATGATGTGTTTTGGACTCAGAGCCTTGTTATGCAAGATACGGCTGGCTTCCTTTTGTTGAGGAACCTGTGAGAAAAACAAATGTTCTAATGATGTAAATCTGATTCTTACATCTAACAATCATCAAGCAATGCGTTTGATAAATTGATTAATACTCATTTTAAGATTTCCAAGTCCACTTTTTTTTTTGCAGAATTCTGATATGACAACATTCAAATTTTCTTTTGCTAATTAATGTGTTTATACATGTAATGTGCTTCACATTGTTTATATAAATATCATGTAGACCCAAGTAAATCACAAGGAAATAAAAACAATCTTAGATCATGATCTTTTTTCTTTTTTTAAAATCAGGTATAAAAATGTCATGATTTCATGCTGTTAGCCCTACCTGTTTAGAAAAACGCTCTTGAAATTTTTTCTTCTCATCCTCTGTTATTTCATATTCTTCCACATCTGCCTCATTCCATCCCATTGATTTTAATAATCTGATTTGAAAAAACATCAAGTTAAATGGCTAAATCAGAATTTGAGTCTTTATTTTCTATCAAGTTTCTAGACAAAAACATTTCACTTTGCAATAACAAATCTTCTCTTGTACCATTTTATGTCAAATAAACTATTATTTTCTATTTCATTCTTTCCGTCAGTTTTTCACATGTATAGTTACAAATATCACATTTATCAATATTTTTCAGATATATCAATTACTTTGTTCAGTAACCGAAGTATGTAATATGATCAACCAATATTTCTCCAGGGTGGTTCTCAGATGATTTACATAAGACTATGCAGTGCTACACGAGGAGACATTAGACAAGGCTCACTAAACACTTTATCGACATTGAAATTCAGTATTTGTAAAAAAAGGAGACGTAACTTGTCAGTAATGATCAGTTATATCTTATTAATCAAAATAGTATGGTATATAATAATCAAACTTATTAATTCAATATTTCAAACAAGAGCACTTTTACCTCTGTTCTGCCTCCAAAGAGCTGGAAAGTAGACCATTCTCTGCATCATTGAAATCAATAGTTTCTACTCCATTACTTATTTTCTCCACATTTCCATCTTCAAATGCCTACATCAAAAGACAGAACCTTAATTAAAATCCAAGCATTTATGGTATTTAAACATATTTTGAATGGTTATCATGGCCACCATAGCTGCAAAAACAAATAAAAAAATTGATCCATGTGAACTTGAATCTAGGTAATGAGGTCATTTCCTTTTGCAAACTTTGTCAGGCTTCATTCTAGGAATATTTCTACCAGCAACATTTGACTTCTATGACCTTGAATATAAGTCAAGGTCAATTTTTTTTCGCAATCTTTGTCAGGCTTCATCCTAGGAAAATACCAGCCAAATATCATGCCTCCAGGCCTTTATGGTCCATGTGAAGAAGTCATTTGGTCAGGTGAGCTTACAATAGTTTTATAAACCATAAAACATCTGAATATTTCTGAGTAATTTTCATTTCTTTTAAAAAAAAAATCCAACATATATATTAGAACATCTCATATTGTGGATTTTAATCTCACCTAACAACATTCATAGAAATTGGCTGAAAACTGAGGGAGGAAAACACAATCTGCTGAGAAATACAAAATTTTATGTAATGCTTATAAAGCCTACACCAATTATCAAAGGAGCTTGTGAGAAACTGAGGGCAGAGATCTCCATTTGAAATTAAAATGCTAGAAAAACAAAGGGCAAACTCCTTAAAAAGAAATGTTACATCAAATGGCAGTGTATGAAAACACAACTTCATGTCATGGTCATTACTAAGTTTGAACAAAGAATTGAGAATGTTTGAATATTTGAAAATGAAAGGGGCGTAACACTGAAAATATGGAGTCACAAAAAATCCCTCAAAATTTCTATGTCAAATCCCTTCACTTCCTGTATCACTATATCAAATTTGAAAAGAATTGAACAGAATTAGAGTTGTTGCTAATTCTATACTATGTCTAAGTTTTTCAAAAAAGGTGCATAACTCTGTTAAAAACAAAACAAACTTCTGTAACCAAACTCATTCCAGCCATTTTGGTATGGAATATTTGTAGCAACTTATGTTAAAATCAATTTGTAAGTTAAGGCAAGAAAACGCAAACAAGGGAAAGTTAACGGATGGATGGACGACGCAGGGTACACCACAATGTGAACAATCATCAACAGGCATTTAAAAAAGGTTACATAGAAATCAGAATGTGTTTCATGGTCCCTTCAATTTCAAGATAACAGTTTCATTTTATCTTCTATGAAGTTATCACTGTTTCTCAAGATGAATATTACAGTAGTCACCAGGTTGTGTCTTTCCTCAAAAGCCTTGTGATTCCCTACGATTATTTCAGCAAATTGCTATCACTCACAAAATATATAAGAATAAATTGTACACAAAAATAAGTTACTATACTTTACACATAATTTTATGTCTCATGTGTCCCTGCCTCTCTATATCATCAGGATTAAGCAAACATATTGTATTTATATCTATATCAAGTAATGAAGAAGGTACAATTAATGGTAAACTATTGGAGGAAATCAGAATCTGCAATGAGTGTTCTTTTTCAGAATTTAAGCTCATACAAATTCCTAGCCAAAGATGAAAATTTTAAATCCTACCTTTTGATCATGTCCATCGCCAACAGAGGATCCTTTTCTGAGGGCCTTCCAAAAGTCACTCTTCTTGTCACCCAATGTACGTGGCTGTGTGATGAGCCTTGTGTTAAGAATATCTATTGGGGGTGTCGGCGATTGCCTGGAACCCTGATTAAACAAATACACCAATATATATATATATTCATTCAAACATTTACAAAATCACAAAGTACAAGAGAATTTATCCTGAAAATTAAGCTTATTTTTTACATCATGAGTGAGTTCTGTTCTCAGTGACATTTGTTCAGTGCATCAAAGTGATTTTCTTATTCAACTTGAATGCGATTAAATTTTCTTAATTTAAAAGCCAAAATACAAATTGCCAGTTGCTCAACGGTTAAATTTTATCCCAGAATTTGATCACTTGCCTCCTTGTTCTGACCACCAGAATTTGTTGGTGACAGTGGCGACTTGGTGCCAGAGAAAGGGTCCTTTGGGAAACCTCCATTAAATCTAATACCATCTTTTGCAGGTTTCTTGATATTACCCTGAAGAAAAGCAAAAGTCAATAACCTATTTATAGTAACAGTGACACTGACATTTGACTTTTTGACCAAAATAGCAATCTTAAGTAATCTCTACTAATAAAACAAAAAGAGCTGAGTGTAAAAGTCTGAGCTCCAGAAGTCCACTTGATCTGGACAATTTTTTTATGACGATAACTGACCACAAAGTTGGACTTTTTGTCCTAATAACCAATCCCTAGCAAGCATTACCAATAAGAAAACAGAATGGGAAGTCTGATTGGTCCCCTTGAACTTGTGTTTATTGTCTAGAACGATGGAAAGATGGAACGATGCATTGACAACAATACAATTTCTCCTTCCCCGATTTTAGTAAATATATTTTTTTTTTAATTCGACCAAAGGAAAAACTGAGGAAGACATGTTTCTCCAATTCAGAATAATCTAAATATTTTAAAAATGTTTCATTTTCATTTCACTGAAGTTTCAAGTTGCATTTTTTGAGGAATTCATTTAATATCAGGTTATTCAAAGTGAAATCTACATTCAGTTTCACATATCATGTGATGTTGGCTTGCCAACTGGGTCTTCGAAATAAGTTCTACTGCAGTGAACGTTAGTTTTTACGATTTCTACAGACATTTGATTAATGAATGATTTGTTTTTTACCTTATTTGGCACAAGTGCTTTGTACATATTTGCAGTAGCTCGGTCTCCAAACTTCGATGATCCCATTTTACCATGAGGAGGGTGTTCTGGTGAACAAAATAGGTATTACTTAAACATAAATAGTGGAATGTACCAAATTTCTGGGCTAGTAATGATTTACCTAAAATCAGGATACTGTCTATCGATACATGATTTTATTTATTATTTTTAATTATATATTATTATTAATTAACGTTTGAACATAGTCCTTTTACCTTATATATTCAATTTATTATCATTTTCTTTTTGCTTAAATTTCCTCTTTCACTTTTTTTTATACCAAATTTTAAGAAAATGTGATATGAGATGTTTGAGAAAACACTCACCCCATACACTTCCACCATTTGTGACTTTGGTGGAGTTACCTGCCTTTTCAGTGCTCTCTTCTCCATTTAATGATGGCTACAATGACATAAAAGACAACTGTTAACTCCTACTGTAATTTATATACCAATTTAAGAAACTTGAGAATGCCAGGAAGCCTTACAATACCAGCAATCATTATTTCTAAATGCCAATGAAGACTTTGACATTACAAACACAAAATGTTTTGGTTGAAAGAAGCAGTACTATCTTGATAAGCAAACATTTGTAATATCATGAAGACTAGATGTGTTGGGACAACTAAACAGAAATGAGTCAATGTTACTGGCTTTGTAAATAAGTATACTCATGATTCATGAAATAAAATTTGTCCTAGGTTAGAAAACAACAAATAAAATTGAAGTTCTACATGTTCTATACAAGATACAACTACTCTCCCCATTACAGTTCTATCTCTGTATCTGTAAAAGAAAAACTGCACAGCAACTTACTCATGATGAAATGATGGACTATTGTCCTCAACCATGAAATGGTAGTGTCTTCAAATATTTTGATACTTATCCAAATTTAAGGACTATATATTTATTATATTAAATTACTACCAAAGACCATAATGAACATGAAATTCCATTTCATATTCATTATAATAAGTAAAACCCTCAGTATATCCAGTCTTACAAAATCATCCTGAAATGACGTCTTTTCCTTCTCCTCAGTATCCTTTCCTTTATTTTTTTCTATTTCTTTTCCTTCCTTGGAATTTGAGCGTCCTTCTCTCTCATAGTGACTTCGTTTAGAATTTGCCCTCGAGTTTTGATATCCTGGGTAATAAGGGTCACCATAGTAGTCAAATGGGTAGAGATCATAGTAACCAGGATAGCCACCATTCATCTGTAAAATCAAATTCATTTTCTTACTCGTAGTTGTTATGACAGCCAACATGCAAAATATTTTTATTTACTATGAAATGTGAAACAGAATACCTGCAATACAATGTCATGATAGCACAGACAGAAAAATAAAGAATACTTTTATTATTCAATATTATATTCCTATGATGTTCTTTTAAAAACAGTTCCTGGATATATGCACAATCAGACACATCAAATGAATCTCCAACAAAAAAATTGATATTATCTTACATATTTGAGTACTTAAGTACTTTTATAAAAGTATCTTATAATTTAATTTGAAATAAAATCTGTTCAACTATCTTGCCAAGGAGTTTACCTGATTATAACGAATTCCTGGGTGCTGCTGGTATTTAGGGTCACGGCCAGGTGACCTAAACATTGATGACTGAGATCCATATTGAATGCCGTAGCCATTGTAATAGCCATAATGTCCATAGGGAGGGTAAGGGTAGTAGTCGTCTTCTGTTGGATGATGTCTGTATTTTCCTGATGAGCTTCCAGAATGTCTTCTACCTATAATCAGGGAAAACACAAAAAATTCACATTGCACCAATCCATAACACAACCAAGGTTTGCAATTTTACCATATATACTGCTGAAGAAATGGAAAATCAATCGTAAACTTAATGTCAGTTTAACTACAGACACAAAACTTGTTAAATGTCAGAGTGTATTTCTTTTTTACAGTCATATATATTTTCATATCCATGAATTTTTTCCCCTCTCATTGTCAAATAGACTTTCAATTTTGTATTATTTATTTTGTAATTTTGAATATATAAAGATAACATTATTCAACATTACTGGATAATTAATTGAATTTTCACTTAATAGCCATGTAATGCTAAATCAATATCTGTACCTTGTGAACAGTGTACATACAATAACAACAATATATATATATATGCTTGGAATTGCACCAGCTTACTTTTATCACTACCTGAATCTGCTTGCTTGGAACCAGATGGCTTCTGCAACATAGGAAATGCATATATTTCATCATACTCCATCAATTCAATTTTTTAAAATGATATCAGTTCTGTATTAATAGATGATCTGAAGGCTTTACAGGGATTAATCTAGTGTTATTTTAATTACTAATGATCTATGGTAGTTTCCTGTAGCAGCTAAAATTCTTCTCTTACAGAATGTTCCTCTTGAATCTTACAATATATTTATATAAATTACTGTTTCACTCTTTAAATTTACCCTATTTCAACAGAAATTACATTTTGATCTTTCATTTCTATTGTGTTTGAGTAGATTTTGATGGATCTAGTATATTTTCTGTTTTAAATAGAATCTTACATTATTCCAAATTATTTTAACAGTCAATCAGAAAATGCTGAAAGATTATGTTTCCAGTCCCAGAAGCATCCTCTTAAGGCCCTCTGGAACCCAGGCTGTTTTCTCCTAGTCACAAAAAGGGTACTTATTCCCATATCCTAGATTGATCCCTGCTTTAGTAGCCCAAGTTGTAATACAATTAGCTTTGCATTGTTGAATGTGAAATGCCAAATGGAAATAATGACAAAAAGAACTAGTCGTGTCAGCAATTAGAAATGCGAGGAAAGTATTGGTGTATAAAAAAGAAAACAACTTACAGGATTATCCTGTGCAGGAATCTTAAGCCAGGCTGGTGCAAAGTCGTGCTTTGGAGCGTTGTGTGTGGCCATCACAGGTCTCTCACCATGATGATACCAAAACGGCTGTTTTTGAAAAAATAAAATCGTTGTAGCAATTTATGTCTAAACCAATAAATGATAGGCTTTCTGATTATTAAGAGCATGTGTGTTTGGGCTGGAATTAAGATTAATAAAATAATAAGCCCATGGCCTATAACACGACACTTATAATGCTGTTCAATAAAATGATGAACTAATTCATTCTTTAGTAATTAAGCCCATTACCTGAGTCGAGTATGAGGAGTAATATATAAAGTCTTCTGAGCTTATTGCAGAATAAATATGGCTGATTCCACCAAAGATACCTACAGTATATCAATCTTAAATTCTTCAATTTAGGTCTGGATTTATCCCCAATACATTAGTCATATCATCTACCATATTTTCCAGTATAGAGGCCACATAGATGATTTGATCCACATATTAGTTACATTGGAATATAAGCAGCACCCTTTCTTATGATATATTTATCATTTCACCAAAGTTTGTTAATATAACAAAGTAAGGCGATTTATCAACACTGTCCATCAAACATTTAACTATGTGAGCAAAAGATTGATGCACAAATAATCCTTTATTTTATTTATATACAAAAATTGTATATGAAAAAATATTCTGATCAATCAAAATACATAAAATAGAAAGCATCAAATTCAATTGACTTTGGGCTTTCAAAGATCGTCTATGCATAAATATAGGGCCTGCCATTACATAGAGCTTACTAAACAATCTCTCCATTGGTGTTTGTAAAGTTAAATATCAACAAAGGCCCTTGCATGTTGACAAACTTTTTATAGATCCATATCATTTCCTCTTGTAAGTTACAAGTGCAAAAAGCAATTCATTTCGGCCTTTGTAAACCTCCGCCATACCTTCTTGTAATTGCTGTTGAGTAACCATGAAAGTCAAGAAGATATGTGATTTCATATTAACAGGTATGATTAATTAAATCCATGAGAAAGATCTACCATTACAAGTGACAATTCTACACTATCACAAACATGTGGTGGGCAGGTAACATACAAACACTTTACAGTCTCTACTGGTATGCCATACCAGTATGTGAGTTACATGCACAACTCACCGGAAAAAAGTTGTGGCTTATGATCATAGTCTGGAAAATATGGTAAGTGATACAATTCCATACAAATTGTCTTCAATTACAATAAGTGAAATATATCCCCAACTCGTGATAAGCTGTACTTCCTATCAACATATATATCTATCTCCTCATTTATGTGTTTATCAAACTAAAAGCTTGAGAGAAAAAGAGATATTATTTTCAAGCTTCAAATTTCACATCAAACTTAGGTCCAGTAGTCATTATGATATAAAATTAATGGACAATTCTATCATTTTTGCTCATTTTGAAGTACACATACAGAAATGTTCTTTAGAAACAAAATTTTATTTTAGCCTGCATCAGTCACAGTAACTGCCAATATACCCTCAGTGGACATGTAGACATGTGTACACCAGACTGTGGAGATGGCCTTTATAAGTATGTCAGGTTGTTTACTACTATTTTGTCATAAGTAAATTTAAAGACACCTGTTTTCTTCATGATTTCATCATGATTTCAAATGTGAAAAGTTCAGTACAGTGCTCCAGATAGCCTGCGTGAATGCGTTTTCACGCACAATATTTCTAATTTCACGCTAGGAAAAAAATAAGATTTGCGTCATTAACCCGTGCGAAATCCGGACTCTGCGTCAATGTCCGGCTCCAATATTACGTAGTTAGAAAACTCAATAATCTAAGTCAAACAGACACTTATCAAGTAAACGAAACTCGTAACAAGCGCTTTCTTGATCGTGATTATAAACCAGTCGCATAGCAAATATGGCGCTGTCAAAAATGTTTACAAATTCAGTGTTACCCTAATATGGAAAAACCCATACACTTGATGAAGGCAGGGGTGAAAAAACCCCTCAATTTATAAAGGTAGGAGTGAAAACCCCACATGTCAAAAAGTTATCTGGAGCACTGTCAGTACTAAAAATACCAATTATTTCAAAAAGCCTTTAATGGTCACTTCCCGCCACATAATTAATTATCCAGTATTGGATGTTGGTACCCCTGTTCTCACATTTCATCCCACTAGAATATTAATCATGTTCAATATATACATATACCTCCTTGATACAGGAACATTTTCAAAAACACTATTTTACAGAATACTACTTGGAAGATACAACCTCTAAATATTTAGTTATTGATAAAGACTGTCCTCTAAAGACGAAAGATGAAAAATGTGGAATGAGAAGAAATCAAATCTGTGTGTAAGCTCTCTGTGATGTAGCTATCATATATTTCAAAAATCCAACTGATCTTGGAGAAAGAAGTTGGTATTTCCTTTCCAATAGTTTTCAAATTACCCATTTGTAAAGATTTTCATATTCATCACTTCAACAAAGAACAGGTTTTTTTTGGAGACACGTTACACAGTCGCAATCAGTGAGTAGTACTATGCACAGTAGTTTCTCCCATGAAAACCCAAAATTTAAGAAATGTATAACATATCTTAGTTAAAAAAAAAAATGGTAAGTGAACCTGATATGTTTTTTTCAATTTCCAAACTGCAGAGAAGGAGTATAATAGCCCTTCTACTAATGTTCAGTGAAATTTAATGACGGAGTAGGCAGGAACATAATGCTCTTCACAAGTTGGGAACAACCATGGAAAATAAAGACCATCTCCATCTTACAAGATTCCTTGGAAATCATTTTACAATCAAGTGTCCACTATGTTTTTGTTTAAGGCAGGTCTAGATCTCCTTTCAGTAGCTGGTGACTTAACTCACTGGACAGCATAGGGTCTGTTGCATGCCATCCAGAGCAAAACTGTAAAGCATACATATGCATCTTGCTCCAGGACACAAGTCACGCAACAGCTCAGATCTGTTTATTTATCAGCTTCCTGAGAAAAATAAACTGTCCTGTGTAGGAAAAATTGAACCACATATATAAGATCTTCAGTTTATGCTCTGCCCAAATAAGCGATTAGGTGGCGCAGTGGTAATGTACTCGCCTTTCACTTTGTCATTCGGGGTTCAATTCCCGGAATGGACATGAAAAGGTAACAGGTCACCTGTCTGACCAAGGGCTCAAAATTAACCCAAGTCCGTGACACATTGATTTCATCACGGACTGGTAAAATTCATTATCTATGAGTCCGATGGACTGGTAAATTTTTGTGTCAGAACATTATTATTTCTGTAAAGAAAATAATCTATATTGAAAAGTTTTGAATATTAATCTGTCTAGGCTTGCCGCCTACAGAACGATAGGCTATGTAAGTTGTTCTCTAAACACAATGCAGTGATAATCTCGTAAATCGGGAAAAACCTTTAGTGCTATTTTTAGTGACACATTCGATTGGGTGTTTGAAATGAATGGTCTAAATCTCACTCTAAGAGCGTGGCGCGGATAGTGATTAGATTTCTTTCCGACATGTGGGACTACATACCTGGGGTTTCCAACCCCAAAAAACAGGAACTAAATGATTTGCCGTCTAAAAAAGAGCATGATCAGCAATATGAAAAATCTGATAGAAACCGAGTTTTTCTGGCAAAGTGGAAAGAGGGTCGTGACTGTACAATCCTTGTTTTTTCCCCCATCTACAATACACGTATTCCAACATTATAAAATATGAAATACTGTTCATATCACTAGTTATAGTTTATTGTTTACCAGAAAATAAACATATTGAAACAAATATGAGAGGTTTTCTTATATCTTCATTTAATTGCAAAATCAAACCAGAAGAAAATATGTACGTCTATACTGAATCAAGCGATGCGAATGTACTGAATCATCTGTGCATGCGCATGTCATCGAATGGAATTTCTCAGCGTGGTTGATGTGAGAAAATGCATAATATTAAGAACTTTTGAAGTCGTCATTGTTACTATTTTCCACGGACTGGCATATTTTCTTGCGGACTGGTAAAGTTTGCTTTCTACCAGTCTGTCAGACTGATTGTTGAAAAAGTTGGTTTCAAGCCCTGTGACCATGTGGGTTTTCCCAGGTACTCCACATTTCTCGGTTTCCTCCCACAATAAGACCCCTCGCCCGCTTACATCCAGGCCAACAAGAGTGATTAGTTTAAGTTGAAATAACTTGTTTCACAATTGTAAAATAAAGTTTATATTTATCATACCAACTTAGCTATCCTACATACCTCTTGTGCCAAATATAATACAACTCTGGGGTCAATTTCCTTTAATTATTGATATTTGCTCCCCTTTAGGTCATTATAAATATCTTTTCTTTTAGATCATGTAGATTTTTTTCATTGTTCTTAAAGTGTCCTTAAAATGTCATTTTCATATGGTCTGAAAACCAGACTTCAAAATTCTTCAGAAAACTTAACTGTTTTGAAAAAACTTGTCTATTACAACCAAAACTGGAGTGTATTAAAAAAACACTTAATTCAGAAAGTCTGTGGTTTTAGATAGAAATACAACTATTTCCAACAAAATCAAGAGTCTTGGCATTAATGACAATTTAGGATCACAACCTGTTTGAGGCATATTAAAGATAATAAGTTTTCGATGATCAACAAAAAAACCCCATAAAAACAAAGACAAAAACGAAAAATAGGATCTAACATTTCCAAATGATTAAATAATCTCCGGAAAAGAAATTCCCCATGGAATCAATTTACAATGTTTAAAGCTGATCTTCAAATTCGATCAACCATAAAATAAACTCAATAAGCCCCTCACAGTCATAATAATTGTTCAGACCTTCTCTTGCTAATGAAGAAGCAATAATTAACTCACCAGTAGTTTCCAGCTATTCCAGTCTGTGGTTGGTTTCCTTTAATGTGCAATGAAATAAGTTTGTAGGTTCTGTACTTTCGGAAAAAGCTGAAGGGTCCTCTTGGCAGTGAGAGCTAGATGACTTGTATCAAGTCCTAGTCTCTAGGATCACTGTTTTGGTATTTATTGCAAAGTTTGTTGATAAATGTCTCTTTCAGAGAAATAAGGCACTTTTGCAACTTCAATGATGAAACTGCACTATATTCACATTTCTCTAAATGAATTCTAATTTATTTACATTTTGTATCCCTCACCTGGAATATCCTACAACATTTCCGTTTCCAACAGCGACAGTATTTACCAAATGACACTAAATATATACATAAACGTGATTGTTTTACAACCCTTGATTTGTCTAATGTAATGATGATTGCATGATGATTTGGCTTGGTCCAGAAAATGAAAAAGTGAAAGTGCTTAAGTTTACGGCCTGTCAGAGTTCACGTACAGCATTCATCCAATGACCCATAATTTGATTGATGTCAAATATTGACTACGGGTCAGTCTATGATAAGAATATCCATTCATGTAAAGAACATGTACATAGAATATAAACCCTGTACATTCCAGTAACACCAAACTGGGGATGTAAACAATGTTGTGACACAGGCTGATGTCTCACTTCTTTCTTCTTGCTATTTCATGATGTCATTTTGTCATGCTAACATTTGCCATTGATTTATAAGAAAAATAAAAAAAAAACTTTACTCTGTAAATTAAATTTTGTCAAGTCATCTGTTTTAATTGGTACCAGTCCACACCAAGGTGCAGTGTGTCTGGTCGGCGTGTTGATTTCAGCCCTCTGAAATGGCCTGTCCTTGCCCTTGCTTGGCCTTGAATTCACAGCTTCCTTCGGTGACAATCACATTTTATTCCTATATATTAACACCAAACACATATAATATAAGTTCTTCAAGTACTCAAATCATCAAAAACGGTATTTAACACACGAACGTCATCTGAAATTCGGTTGAGGTTGTACTGGTTTCACAAACAGCTGAACGTTCTGCATGGACGTCCGAAATCGTCGTTGTTTTCATAAGACTTATAAAGAGTTTAAGGTGTATTCCGCGTCAAATACAAGTCAATTTATGACAATTCATTCTTCGTAGTACTTACTTCCTCGTGCAAAGGGGTTGTCAGACTTCCAAAACGCGTACTTTTTCGATATTTTGAAGTTTTATTGACATACTTTCTTCTGTTCTACTTTCAGAAGCAACAAATATGGCGCACCTTCCCAGAATGCCGTGCGATACTCTCAAGTCAACCGATTTATTTTTGTTTATAAAGAAGAAATCGTTTTAAAAGCTTATTATTATTTAACGAATCAAATGCTTGCTCAAGATCGTAAACATTTTATGATGCATCACTTATCTGTTTCCATGACTAGGTCTCCATGTGTCAATATCACAGGTGAGCTCAGTAACTCTTAGTGTCCGAAAGGTGGCGCTACAGCCAAATTGTAATCAATCATGCTTAAACCATGGAAAGTCGGTCGGCAAGAATTTTTAAGTCGCATTTGATCATGTTGCAAAGGCCAGACACACAGTTATCGACGGTTTTGATAATCATAAATAAAACAAATGAACTACAACACAAATATTGTGTATGCCGGCTTAAGTAAGCATGTACCTAAGCGAAGGGAGATGAGAAAACAATAATAACAAGACATGTTTGTGTTTAAGAAACGGTTGCAACAAAATTCTGGAGTGGTACATATTGAAACTGTATAATGTAAAGCAACCTTCATGGCATGCACACTTTGTGTAACACTTCTGTCTTACAGTGCAATAGTTAACGCCAATGTTGAAGTTTTTTCAAATGTAGGTCACAGGTCACAGGTCACGGTCGAGGCAAATGGTCAAAAATTGTGGCACCACCGGAAAGATCATGTCACAAGAAACACGCATGTCAAATATGAAAGCCCTGTCTTTTACGATGCTATAGTTACAGCCATTTTTTTTCAAATGTAGGTTAAAGGTCACGGGCAAGGTCACATGGTTAAACATTTTGGTACCACTGCATATACATTGTCACAGGCATACAAATGACAAATATAAAAGCCATAGCTCTTATGGTGCAATAGTTATGGGCAAGGTTAAAGTTGACAATTGACAAACAGCAAAAAAATAACATGCCCCTAGCTTTCAACCATGGATCATAAAAAGTGGTAATTTGATATAAAGCTGGGGCCCATTTTTTCTAATATGATTTCTAATCAAGACAGAAATATATAGGCTTATAAAAATCTTATATTAAATACCATTTCTGTTAACTGCCAACTATGTTGGCTCGAAAGGGTCAGTCCAAAAACAAATATGGTCGCCATAGCCGCCATCTTGTAAAATACATTTTAAACTGGCACCATATGCATTGGGCTGAACTAACAGGTCTCGATTCATAAGAATTATTGGAGGAAATCAAAATGGAAAAGAAAACATCTTTTTGTGTTATTTGTTTCTAAGCAACATTGTCAAAGAGAAAGGTGGCTGTATTTACATTGCAAATTGACAGAAATTTTGACTTCAATTGAGCAATTTTTTGCTGCATTAAAGTATAGATCAAGAACAAAATCAGCCATTTCAGTTCAATGCTGTGATAAGGTTAGTTTGAGAATGTATTGAAGTGAACATCCACGATCTTATCATTTGAGTTTCAAGATTGTTTATCACAGTATATATTGTAAGATTTGTGTGATTCTTCTATCTATGTCGCTTATCTCTAGATTTTTTCAATAATGTAACCAACAGTGACAGTTTTCCACCAAGTTGTATAAGCATGAAGGTTTCGAATTTCCTAGCATCAGTATGAATTTTCCATTGCTAAACAGCAGCATGCCTGCTTCTCAAAATCTTACTCCCTCATATCATAGGAGAATCAGCTGTAGGATTTTTTGTTTGATATTCTATTTCAAAGATGCAGAACAGAATTATTTATAAACTTGTGGTGCAAATTTAGTTTTTAATCTACTGAAGTCACATCACTAAAACTGTTACATTTATATATTTAATATTATTTTCACTTGAAGCAACATCTTCCATACAACTGCTGATGATATTATTTTGCTCCTTGTTAAGGACCTTTTCTATCAGCCGAAGGGATTTGAGACACATAAATTTACACTACTGTTCTCGATTACAATTAGTAACTTTGTCTTTGTTTGATAAATGCTCTATCTATATGTAATGTCACTTATGTAATATTTTGTGTCTTGATAAAGATGAAGATTGCCTTGAAAAATGACAATTCAAATGTTGGTGCTGTCGTTATTACTTCAAAGGTCATGTAATGTCTGAAAAGATATATATATATATATATATTTATATAATCAACTTTATTCCTTTTACAACAATTACGAAACTAGCTTTCAGATTATGTTGATCACTCTCGTTGGCCCAGATGAAAGTGCATGAGGGGTCTTACTGTGGGAGGAAACCAAAACGTATCCAAGGAAAACCCACGTGGTCTGGCAGGTGACCTGGTACCTTTATATGTACATGCCTGGAATCAAACTCATGAAGCCAAGGTGAAAAGTTGCACGACATATCTGAAAAAATCTTAGTTAAAATATCTACAAAACCTTGTTTTCTCTAACAGAATACACATCTTTGCAGTTGTCACCCAATCACATTAGTACTAGACATGTGTAAATGTTATAAAAATACTACTGTTACCCATCCTGTCATTACTACTGTTCTCCATCCTGTCAGTACTACTGTTACCCATCCTGTCAGTACTACTGTTCTCCATCCTGTCAGTACTACTGTTACCCATCCTGTCAGTACTACTGTTACCCATCCTGTCAGTACTACTGTTCTCCATCCTGTCAGTATTACTGTTCTCCATCCTGTCAGTACTACTGTTCTCCATCCTGTCAGTACAACTGTTACCCATCCTGTAAGTAATACTGTTACCCATCCTGTCAGTACTACTGTTACCCATCCTGTCAGCACTACTGTTACCCATCCTGTAAGTACTGTTACCCATCCTGTCAGTACTACTGTCCCCCATTCTGTCAGTTCTACTGTCTCCCATTATTTTAATACTACTGTCTCTCAATCCTGTCAGTATCACACTCCCCATCATGCTACTTTCAGTACTTCTTTTTCTTACTGAAGCGTGTCGGTTGTACTGCCCTCATCCTGTCAATGCTATATACCCCATGTTCTGTCAATTCTGCTGTCTTCCATTTTGAGCATATTTTTAACAATCCATTATGTTGTACTTCTTTCTCACTCAAGCGTGTCAGTTGTACTGCCCTCATCCTGTTAATGCTTTATACCCCATGTTCTGTCAGTTCTGCTGTCTTCCATTTTGAGCATATCTTTAACAATCGATCAAGTTGTGAAATATGACATCAAATTAAACAAGAGGCCCATGGGTCCCAACAGTCATCTGACAATGAAGAACTATATAACAGTAGTAGGAATAGTAATCAAATCTTTATATCAGTTTAACAGCATATTTTTAGCTCAAGGGAAGCAGTTAAAATTAGAAATTTTTGAAATGTGTTTTGCAAGGTGATGGCCATACTTGATTTCAGTCTGATAAAAAAAAAAAAAAAAAAAATAACATCAATTGGACAGGACCATCTCAGGAGCATTTAAGGAAACTTTCAGCTCAATCTCACTGATAGAACTTTTCAAGTTTCAAATCTGTTTTCAAGATGATTGCAATACTGGACTGATGACGAACAAAAAATGATGATTTTTGGTTAGGACTATCTCATTATCATTTTAGGCAAGTTTCAGCTGAATCCCACCCATGAAACTTGAGAAAAAGTTTAAAATATGTGTGGCCAAGGAAACCATGATTGCATGATCTTGTCACGGAATGAACACCATTGTAGCCATTTGACAACTTTTGACAAGGCTGAAAAATAATGACATCTTGATAGACTGCCTTCCTTAACATTCCTACCAAATTTCATCTTAATGGCACCAGTGGAACTCAAGAAGAATTTTCGAATGTGTTTATCAAGATGGTGGCTATGGCAGCCATATTTGATTTCAGACTGACCCTTAAAACACAGCACCTGGGTCAGGACTTTCTCATGATCATTTCAGGCCCTAAATCCCAGTCAGATGATCTAAACAGAAATAAACATCACTGAAACTTGTAAAATGTTTTATGTTCTTTAGTACATGTGTATTACAAAAATGTCAAAAACAATGACTCTGGGTAAAAACAATCACAGACCACACAAACACACACACACTGTCATATACTCGGACATACTTGTACATACATGTCTCACCCTGTGAGCTCACTGGAAATTGTCAGAATAATGTTCATTGTCCTGTTTATAAGTACACAGACATAGAGAATACATGGTCAATGTCTTAAAATATAAGCTGTATTTTGGCGAGGTTGAAGAAAGACACTTTTGCCTTTCTGTCCTGAGCCAAAATGCAGCTTATATATTCTAAGGCACTGACAATGTATTCTTTTTATCCTGCAACATTGACTGAAAATGAGACCATCAAAACTCCAACAGTTTTTTGTTCCATCTGTTAACCTGACGTCAACGTTATGGTAAATTTTGTCTTATGATGTATGCCAAAATAATTGTTCCATGCAGAAATATAGTTCCAAACTTCAACGTGTATGACAGCAATTTTATAAACTTTTGTAAATAAACTTGTTCATTACAACACAAAAAATCACTTATTTCAATAGTTATTTATATTGTAAAACATATTTTTCAAGTTAATTCAGAAATTAATTCCGTCAAATTCATGCACATTCTCAGCTGTTTTCTGTCAATGCTGATTACGGAAAAAATAAATGTGGCAGGCGTATTCAGACAATGGCAGCACCTGTTGCAGGATAAATACATGTAATGCCCTAAATCAGTATTACAGGAAAACTGACAATTATAGATCTGAGTGACACACAGGAATCAAACCTATGACTCCTTTTCTCAAAAACCTGTCCTGGAAAAAAGGAATTTTGGATAGATTTATCCTATAACAATGTTCATCTTTGTTCCTGATCAGTAACTTACAAAACATATATAATTGTATTTTATTTTCTTGTGTAGCCAGCTACATTTAATTTTACTTTCCATTCAGACATTGACTTCTGGAGTCCTGTATGGCAATAGAAAAATATTTTCACTAAAATAATCCTGATGTTTTTAATATACATATTTATACTGACCTTACACCACAGAACCTGACATCTGTTTCATATAAAGTAGACACAGACGCTGGTTTTATAAATACTTTTACTTTTTCAATAATCAATACTGTAATAATTATTACATACTGATTTTATCTTATTTATTTATCTTTTTTTAATGTTTTAATTGCTTTCTTCTCACAAAAACTGTTATGAATACCATACCTTAGAGTTTGCTATTAATTGCCTTTAAAACTGAAACAAAAACTATTTCAACATTTTTTAACTTGCACTTTTCATTTTTATGTGCCATGTTTCCTTATTTATTTCATCTTATTGTACATGTATCTGTTTTTAATGAGTTTCTTTATCCTCAAAAATAAAAGTCCACTGAAATCTCCAGGGTCTACAACTTTAAAGTCTTGTCATGGGACACAATTTCTGAGATAAATTAGTAAATGCAAAGGAACTATATGGTTCAGAAATATTCAGATCGCTTACTTGGTTTATCATTACATGAACACCAGAATCATTTTGAGGCAGGATCTCCTTACAATACCTTGTTGATTGCTACCTCACTAAAAAAGTATACATAGGCCAACACTCTACCAACTGAATTGTCATTGCCTTAAAATATTTATCAATGATACACTCACGTATACACAAAAACATGTGTACTACAGAAACCAACACACTCAACTCCCCTCTTTTAAGTACACTCTATATCAAGTAGAGGTCTTTAATGTAGGAATAATTGGAAATAAAACAAAAAAAAATATTTAAATAATTTTAAAAGATGATATACGATATTCCTGAAGTATCATCTACAATTGTGTATACCTGGTACTATGTACAAGAAAACATTCCTCCACAGTTTTCTTTCACCTGCACATAAACAATATCTTTTTTGTCCATCACTGAATTTACCTGAGGTATATACAAAAGTTTAGCCAATCCTTCATTTTTGTCTTTTACCATAAAAGGACAAAATAGGTAAAAGTTGTCCTGCAATGAAAGTTTCCATGTACATAGTAGTCACAAGTAACTTCAACCACTATTTTATGTACATTAGTTCTTTAACAAAATCATTATGCCTTAAACACTGTCAAACAGTACTTGTATAACACTACAAGTTAAAACTGCCTGAAGAAAGCAATGTATGGTGATCAATGATTATTTTAAGAATGAAGAAGTTTACAGCAACAAGTGATGCATGTCTCTGATTAAGGCATGTCTTATTTAACAAGGAACAAGTGCATTGACTTTCATGATCAGAAAAAACAAAATAATTTTTAAAAAATTTATAAAACCTGTTATATCTTACTTACAAAAAGTGAAAATCACACAAAAATGTTAAAAAAACAAAGTCAAGTCTATAATATGTGTACTTACAGTAGATGTCTATTTCAAATTGTGTGTTTCACATAGATTATGCATCACTCAATAGCTTCTGAGATTTAATTATGGGTTAAAAATTCTTTTAATTGTTTCTGGTTTCACCCTCTAAAAAGTGGTAAGGGAATTATTTTGCATCTTTTTTTGTTAAATATTGCAATGATCTTGAAATGGTTGTCAAATACTTAGAAATTGGAAACTAGAAACACAAGTAAATAATTGTAAGACTTGAATACTTTTAATATTGTATTACACACATCATTATAAAAGAAAATGAACCTGAAAAATTAAAAAAAAAAAAAAACACAAGTAAAACCTGTTGTACTTAATCGGCACATAGCTATATGATAGGTCTCCCCATTGCTGAACGGTGTTAGAATTACTATGGGTATAGAAGGACCAGAAATCAAACTTAATTTGAAACATCATGTGCTATAATGACACAAGACAAGTTATCAATCGACACGCAGCTTAAAACGACTGTATACAAGGATTGAAAATGAAAAGTAAATAAAGAATCTTGAGTAAATGTTATCAAACTATTAGAAATATCGAAAATTTTCTGTAATTATTTTGTCTGATTTTCTGATGTGATAATTTTTCATGCACTTCAGTACGATCTTATGCCAATGTCATGTTGTTTATTTATAACACTATTATGATTGTGAGTTTACAATATATTTAATAATCTAATAGAATTACCTAATGGTAGTATTTCTTACGTAGATTATGTCATACAGATTTTTTGATGGTGATTTAATATTTAATATAAATTTTTTTGATGACAATTTCTGCGTAAATAAGTATCAAAGACAAAATGATGTTGACTTACAGCAGGAACTTGACAGAAATATGAACATGTTTTGATGGACATGAATACATTTCATTTCTATATCATTTACAAGAAGATTTCAACAGATTCAATATTTCCTTCTAAATTCAGTTGGTGTTGATAATTCTACTAAAGGTAACAGTGCCCATAAATTTGATCCTAAGAGAACAAGATGCAAACTTGTGAAAGCCACAGTAATTGTGAGTGTATGTAGTATAAAAACAACATCTATAAGATATGAAAAGTTATATCCAATTTCCCCTTCATGACTGCAAAGCGGTTGGGTGATAATTACAATATTTAATGGTAATTGTTTCATTTAGACGTTGATTTAATATTACTGCGTCCTCACCTGCTGGGTTTTAAACAGGACTGAGCAAGAGGCAAGTAGGCATCTTTGTATGAAAGAGGCTAAAAATTGTTCACCTGTCTCAACATAAATTGTGTGATCTGCAGCCAAATATCAATACAACAGAGTGCTCATGTTTAGGAAATTTCATTTTGAAGTTAGACAACTTAATGAAAGGAAGAGGTCACCTGTAGGCCAGAGTGCTCAAGAGTCAGAAATACACTGAAGTTCTTTGGAATCTTTCAAATCAGTTTGATGTTGATGAGCCCAAGACCTTACATTAATTTTTTTATAGATAATCAAAATAATTTGAACCAAATATTTATCTGTTGGCAATTTAATATGAATTTCTGCAGACAATTTAATATTGCTCTTCTTCAAATGCTCTGATTTGAATAAAAAAAGTTATGCTAGACGTTTTGTTAACTCACTTCTCAAGAAGAAGCAAATACTACTATGAAATAAATAATATTACTATTCTGTTCTTTACTGGCACATTGCTGATTGTCAGTACTTAAGCAGTGAGTGGCATATAGTGAACAAAGTATGTAAAAAATCTATACTTTTAAATATAGAGCTCTAGAGGTGTATGTTCTAGTTTTGGCACTTCACATAATATAACATTGAATTGTAATCTAGGAGGTAAATAAAAATGGAGGACTTAACATCCACTGATCTGTAATTCTGGAACATGTCGTCATGGAGAATGTGTTTAGCAACTGGGTTAACAGGCCAAGCAGAATTAACATGGTAACATAGCACATCAATAATTACTTCACTTTAATTTCATAAAGCTACATAAAGCTATCAATGAGACATGTAATGATGTTTTCAATCTCAGTTGAAATTGACACATGCACATTGAATTTTAAATACTTTAAAAATCACTTAGTTTTAAATAATATGTTATTCTGTCTTCAGTCAAGTGTGATGGTCAGTAGTGCATCAGACTCCAACATTTCCATGGTAGCCACAGCTCCATCATTAAAGTGAAAGGAAGAATCTCCATCTATGACAAGTGTGCCGTCCCACATCCGAGAGTTGATCCTGATCCTAATGACAACAAAGAGCATCTTTACTAGTATAGCACCAGGTACAGTAGTTAGACAGTACAGCACCAGGTAGAGTAAACACAGTACAACACCAGGTACAGTAGACACAGTACAACCCCAGGTATAGTAGACACAGTACAACACCAGGTACAGCAGACACAGTACAGCACCAGGTACAGTAGACATAGTACAACACCAGGTACAGTAGACATAGAATAACACCAGGTACAGTAGACACAGTACAGCACCAGGTACAGTAGACACAGTACAACACCAGGTACAGCAGACACAGTACAGCACCAGGTACAGTAGACATAGTACAGCACCAGGTACAGTAGACACAGTACAACACCAGGTACAGTAGACATACAGTACAGCACCAGGTACAGTAGACACAGTACAACACCAGGTACAGTAGGCACAGTACAACACCAGGTACAGTAGACATAGTACAGCACCAGGTACAGTAGACACAGTACAGCACCAGGTACAGTAGACACAGTACAGTATGCACCAGGTACAGTAGACATACAGTACAGCACCAGGTACAGTAGACACAGTACAACACCAGGTACAGTAGACATAGTACAGCACCAGGTACAGTAGACACAGTACAGCACCAGGTAGAGTAGACACAGTACAGTATGCACCAGGTACAGTAGACATACAGTACAGCACCAGGTACAGTAGACACAGTACAACACCAGGTACAGTAGACACAGTACAGCACTAGGTACAGTAGTCACAGTACAACACCAGGTACAGTAGACATAGTACAACACCAGGTACAGTAGTCACAGTACAGCACCAGGTACAGTAGACATACAGTACAGCACCAGGTACACTAGACACAGTACAACACCAGGTACAGTAAACACAGTACAGCACCAGATACAGTAGACACAGTACAGCACCAGGTACAGTAGACATACAGTACAGCACCAGGTACAGTAGACACAGTACACCACCAGGTACAGTAGACACAGTACACCACCAGGTACAGTAGACACAGTACAGCACCAGGTACAGTAGACACAGTACAACACCAGGTACAGTAGACACAGTACAACACCAGGTACAGTAGACATACAGTACAGCACCAGGTACACTAGACACAGTACAACACCAGGTACAGTAAACACAGTACAGCACCAGATACAGTAGACACAGTACAGCACCAGGTACAGTAGACATACAGTACAGCACCAGGTACAGTAGACACAGTACACCACCAGGTACAGTAGACACAGTACAACACCAGGTACAGTAGACACAGTGCAGCACCAGGTACAGTAGACAATGTACAACACCAGGTACAGCAGACATATAGTACAACACCAGGTACAGTAGACACAGTACAGTACCAGGTACAGTAGACACAGTACAACATCAGGTACAGTAGACATAGTACAGTACCAGGTACAGTAGACACAGTACAGTACACACAGTACAGTACCAGGTCAGTAGACAAAGTATAGCATCTTTCACAATACATACACATCACTGCAGAAGCCACAAAAACACCAGCTACAGAAAAGCTGAAGTCATACAGTTATGCGGTGCACACAGCAGAGTTAGTCAATTAGTCATAAAGTATACATACAGCTGAGTTAATCAATTAGTCATACAGTATACACAGAGCTGAGGTAGTCAATTAGTCATACAGTATACACACAGCTGATTTAGTCCATTAATCATAAAGTTTACATACAGCTGTTTCAGTCCATTAGTTATAAAGTATACACACAGCTGATTTAGTCCATTATTCATACAGTATATACTCAGCTGATTTAATCAATTAGTCATACAGTATACACACAACTGTTTTAGTCCATTAGTTATAAAGTATAAACACAGCTGATTTAGTCAATTAGTCATACAGTATACACAGAACTGATTAAGCCCATTAGTCATACAGTATACACAGAACTGATTAAGCCCATTAGTCATACAGTATATACACAGTGAAATGAGATAAAAATACAGCCATACAGTGCACTTTAACTAAAATATATGGTAAAACAGCTTCCATTAAAAAGGATATATGTCATGTTTGCCTTCCCCTTTTTTGCTATTTTCTGTTCATTTACTGTAAACCATACATATGTATAGGAATGCTGCTTTACAAAAGTCTTCCACATAACTGATCAGTTTTGCCAACACGACATCACTATCCTGTAATGACTCTATATATTCATTATAAATGACTATAACAAACATACCTTGTAGCAAAGCCTCTCTGTTGTCGTATAGCATCAAATACACCTGAAACAAATTTAATCATGACTAATTAAAAATGTAACAGAATACCGTAAACTGATATACATTTGTGATTTTTCTGTCTCCATGATGCTTGATTGCTACAAATATATCAACTTGACGCCAAAACAATTAAAGACAGCTATGAAAATATTTTTCCCTGCAAGAAATCAACAAATTTCTTTCATGGCTATGAGACATGGAAGATATGGTAGTGAAAAAGATCAGAATTAAAAGAAGACAATTAAAACAAGGAAGTAATTCTTAATATAGGAGATAACCAGGACAAAATGGCGGTTAGAACTTAAAGGAATCAGGGTGTGTGGGAATGTCTGTGGGAGGGGATGAAGGACAATGATAAGCGGATGTAAGGACCATTGAGTATAATTCATTAGTAAGTTTAATCATGGACCTTAAACAGGGAATTAGTCATATACAGACTTCAAACAGACAAATGTAGACCCACCTTCTAAAGACAGAATTAGCCAATAGAATTAGAGAATTCAGTGAAGTAGATTTAGTAGTTTTAGTAGTAGGAGAGAGTAGAGGATAAAAGAGGTTGAGGAGAGATGAGGCGAAGGGGTGAGGAGAAAGGAATAGAATGATTCAGATTCTTGTTCATGTACCAGGAACTTGATGGAGAAAGAAAAGGAAATGAAACTGAAAACAACAAGTGTTATAATTTGAAACTGCAAGATAATTTTCCTCAAAAGACTGGAAAACACAAACAAGGAATAATAGAGTGTTAGCTTGTTGATTTTCAAGATTTCATGGTATTGTCCTTAAAAAATAAAGAGCAGTAAAGATTGCGAAAAAAAATTGGTTTACAGTATGTCTGAATTAGCAGTGTATTGAAACCAATGACTAGAATACATGTAGTGAATTATGTACTTTGATTTTACTATTTGTTTTGATTGTACAGGAAATAAGGTTAATATCTGTAAATTAAAAAAATAAAATTAAAACAATGAACTTTAAATCATCCTTACTTTTAATCAGGATGTCATTATAAAATTGACTGTTGTACTGTTGATCTCTGTGTACACCTACCGTTTACAATCGGATCACGCACTGTGTATGCCATCCTTGGTTCATCAGGAGGAAATTTGAGAGAGCTATTAAATTCTGAAGCAACCTTACACATCAGCTTTTGATCTGTTAAATCTACTTGGCAGTTAGTAAGGCGATTTGCTGTAAACAAAAAAATAAACTGATAAACATTACATTTGTTAATAACAGAATTTCTTAAAAGCATAACTATGTCGATTCAAATTTCAAGCTTTCCCATGTGCAAATTTCGCATTTTTTGGTGTGAAAACTTGAATATCTAAGTTTAACCAAGGCATCATTTTGCCACTGAAGCACATAAACTGTAAATATATAATAAATCCCTTCTTCAATGAAAACTGACCAATTCAATGCAACATCTAACAGCTCCCAAGCGAAAAACCAACCTGAAGTATGTATGAAGTGCAAAAGCTTGTACAGTTACATATTCATCAACCAACAATACGTCAAATATCTTACATGTTCAATATTTTTCCTGAAATAGGCAGGGGATGATATTACCACTCACTAAAGTCTAAAGGATATAACATGAAACATCTTTCCAGTTGAATCCAGGGTATCCTTAAGATACGAGATTGACTGAGCAGTTAATTTCTCCTACAAATCAGCTTGGACAACTTAAAGAAGATCGGAAAATAATAGATTATCATAAGCATATTTTTGACAGCTAGACAGAAAAGATCTGTTTAAGTATGTTTTTGACTGTAGAGAGTAGAAGAAAAATATTACTTATTCCTAGTATATCTTTCACAGCCTCTGTTGGTAGGTGGTTTATGTGGAAAAACCAGGATGTAGAACCAGTTCCTGTACATATAGTGATCCCAGAACTCTTCTGTTTTATACTGGGTTCTTCATCTCTTTTGATTTCATAGTATGATACTCTGAAACACCAACATTGTATTTCACCCTATAGCTACAGTGCAGTTAAGTAAGAACAATAAATATCCACCGTTTTGTCTATTCAAATTATTAGTTTCACAATTTTAAACAAGACCTGTAGCCCAGTGTATGTAAACAAAGTATTACCAATGTCTACAGTATAGTGTGATAGTGGTTTCATCCAAACTAATTTCTTTAAGATATTGAACACTTGTATATCACACTTCTTGTTAAGAAGAAGTGGTATGTTATAAATGAATATGGTAACTTTATATGTCATACTCAGTCTTAATATTTAGATCTGTTTGTTAATCAATATCTGTATTAGATTTTGTTTGCATGTATATCCTTTTCAGGTATAAAATTGATATTATTTAGTTGAAGTGCAAGTTATCTCCAATTACCTCAAATTTGTTCCATGTTTTAAACCAACCTTTTTTTAGGCAAATCCACTAATATTCATTTTCAACTACTTTGAACTGACCTTTTCTGAGGCAAAATTGGAGTAGAAATGTCAACTTTTGTTTTCAAAATATTTTAGCGAGGTTGGTTATCATGCAAAACACAAAGTATATGATTTTTATTCTTCTAAGTATCAACTTTTGACCTAAACTGCATGAATATAATGTAAGTCCTTATAACATGAAGAGCTCTTTCATAACATCCTCCTTTCATTAAAACATACTGGTGCTGGACCTTCAAATTTTGTATAATATAATCATTAATGGTCAACCAATGTATACAATGTATGACTTCAGTCTATATTTCCCATTTTCACCTACATGTATATTGTATGAAGATATTGTCTAAAACCCTTTTTATCACTACAACTTAGAATGCAGATGTTCCTTGGTCAAGTACACTGTTATGCATGATGATTAAGTTTAAAATTTGGTACTTTGCAATACATTTTTTCTCTCCCAGAATACGTACTGAAGTACATTCTCTGTTATTCTCTCCCAGAGTACATATGATGATTCTCTTAAGTTTAAAATCTCTGAGTACTTTGCAGAGTACATACTGACTTTTTTCTCTCCCAGAATACGTACTGACTTCTGATACTCATTCTCTCCCAGAGTACATACTGACTTCCGATACCCATTCTCTCCCAGAGTACATACTGACTTCCAATACTCATTCTCTCCCAGAGTACATACTGACTTACGATACTCATCCTCTCCCAGAGTACATACTGACTTACGATACTCATTCTCTCCCAGAGTACATACTGACTTCTGATACTCATTCTCTCCCAGAGTACATACTGACTTACGATACTCATTCTCTCCCAGAGTACATACTGACTTACGATACTCATTCTCTCCCAGAGTACATACTGACTTACGATACTCATCCTCTCCCAGAGTACGTACTGACTTTCGATACTCATTCTCTCCCAGAGTACATACTGACTGCCAATACTCATTCTCTCTCAGAGTACATACTGACTTCTGATACTCATTCTCTCCCACAGTACATTCTGACTTCAAATACTCAAAGAATTTATCAATGTCAAATATGTATATATATAAAGTTTGCATTATGACTTTGAGGAATATTTTCAATGACTCCTTATAGCTATTCCCATGACTACATGATAATGGATGTTGGTTAGTGTTGTTTGAAATCTTTCTGGATGTTTATACTTGCCTTGCTGACAGAGCCTCACCGATAAACACTTCATTTAAAGCTAAGACGGGTAGTACTCGAGGCGGCATTTCGTGAATGTGTAACCTCTGCTCCAGTTCCTCCCCAAAATGTGACTCAGCTTCTCTGATGTGCTCCTCAAACCGGTGTTCAGGGTACAAAAGTTGCTGATTGTGTATGGCAATAGGCTCGTCATTCTGATGGAAACCAGACATTGTCACCCGGATCCGCTGACGCCACTTCCATCTGAAATATGATTAAAAACAAAGGAATGATCATGTAATCATCAGTGTATCATTGTAATCCAATAACTTAAGATGATGTCATTCCAAAAGAAAATCTTACATTATCAAATTAGGCTTTTTACATCATGTAAGTATCGACTAATAGCTATCCTCTAACATTAAAGTCAAGCAAATGTTGGAAACACAGTAACAAAGTGCTGAAAATCTAAATTGCTGTTCCAATCAGATAGGTTTTTTTTTTCTTTTCTTTTCATTATTTTTAACATCACTTTTCTAAAATAATATCAACACTTTTTGAAAATTGTTTTGAAGCGTTCCAACTCTCTTTAATCTGATATATTGTCAAATGCACTGTGTACCCACCCACTACTTCATACTTGGCCAGGTATTGTCATTACTGTTGTTGTTACTTATGCATTCATAACTTAACCATTGGTTCTTTGTTACATATCAATTAGTGGTTACATAATAGAAAGTGCATTTAATTGAAGAAGTAATAACACTAGTGCAGACAAGGAAAAATATTTGTCAAATATCCCAGGCATTTCAACCCTTTAAGACTTAATTTTACAATTCATTACAATAACCTAAAACAACATACTTGTGTGTTTTATTACATAATTATACATATTCTTCCACAAAGACTTATTCTTTAATCAATTTACTACAGATAATGATTAAGGGTTAGATATAGTTTAGTGGTTGTACTTACCGAAATTTCCCTTCAAGGATTCGTTTCACAGCTTGTCCAAAGTTTTCTGCAGGAAAATGCTTTTTTGAGAGACACAAATACCCCTCAGATCTGTAAAATTTATTTTCTTTTCAGTTTTATAAAATGAATGTAAGAAAATTTCTTTTACATAAATATCATTTGTATCAGAATTATTTGATTGAGTAATTTATCAAAGACACAATGTATAGTAGAGAAAGTCTGTTGCTACATTATATAGATAGTTTTACATGTATATCTTATTAATACATTATGGAGAGGGAATAATAACCGCAATATACTCAAGCGTTAGCAATTGGTTTAAACTTTACTACTCTACTAGTTTCAACCTCATTGCAGGGTCTTCATCAGGAAGAAGACCCTGAGATAGTCAAGATCCCGAAGTCAAATGGACACAACAAGGGACCAATAGAAAAAGATCCATTCAGTACTTCTCCAGAAATAGCAATAACAAATTTTACTGTAAAAATCCAAGATGGCTGCCTGTCAGCCATGTTGTTTTTCAGATCAGTCCAAAAATGTGACAGTACATAAACTAGGAATCAAGGGAAATCTAAATAAGAAATTTTAAAAAGATCTATGAAGCACTTTTCAAGTAATAGTGATAACAAGAATTGCTTAAGGACAGATGAATGTCAAGTCGAATGATGGAACATGGATCACTAACGCAGGTGATGATGGTGGAGTAAAATCCTTTGCTGATACTAACCTCTTAGGATCTGTGTTAATTCCAATGACTGGTTTGTCATTGACTTTGATCTTACTGGCAGCCAAAAGATATGTACCGTCACCGCCAGCAGTAACAATTAGATCCGCCCAGTCTACAACCTCATCAGAGTACTGGAATCGGTTCACAACCTTTGTCTCTATACCATGATCTCTATAAATTAATAAAATTCAAACATGTTATCATCTGTCTGTCAAACATATACTTGAGACATTGTATCAGTTATATTATGTAATAACTTACAATATGAGAAAACTTAACTACTGTAATATTTCCACATCTTAATTTTACTTCATAACGACAATTTGGCCATAAAATGGGAAATTTTATGCCAAATGCAATAGTGAACATATACCCCAAGTATGATGTTCCAGTGACAAGAGGTGTAGGGGATGAAAACCCAGACAAACTTTTTCTTTGATGAAATTCAAAAGGCAAAATGTATATCAGAGTGACCTACCCTGATACATGGCACACTGCCTCGCCAATGTTAACGTTTACCCAAAGAATGAAGTTCCAGTGGAAAGTAGTGTAAGAAATAGAGCAAATACAAGACAGCAGAGGGTGGGGACAGACACATACAAATCCACAGTAGCCTCCCCTACCCCTACTAGTTTACTGTCGGGGACTAATAACAAAAAGTTTATATCAAAATATCTAAAAGTGTCTATGTACTCCAAAATATTTTCAAAATGTCTGTAATATGC
The DNA here is from genome assembly GCF_031769215.1 of Ylistrum balloti. NCBI lineage: Eukaryota > Metazoa > Mollusca > Bivalvia > Pectinida > Pectinidae > Ylistrum > Ylistrum balloti. The sequence goes on from NW_026782199.1 coordinate 320,391, forward strand.
AGTTATACAAAACCTGCAAAAAAGAAGAGTGATTCTCCAGGCATTTGAGACACAAAACAAATATCAGATTGCTAACAACAATACAATCAGATTTTAAAAAAACCTATTCAGAGGATTTCCCTCCAAGAAATTTTGTTCAAATTCTTTTTCGAAAAAATGGAAATTTACTTATACAGTACCAGGTAACATGTAATGCTGAATTCATGCATTTCAAATATGAAGTGTTAAAAAATCAAATTCCTTAAACTTACTTTAAAGTTCTGTTGATCAAGTCAACACATTTGTAATGGTTCAGATGAAGCTGGTGAAGAGACTCATAATCAGACCGTATGTTATCCAACTGAAAAAAAATGATGAAGAATTTTATTTTAAATGTCCAAAACACATAATATATACATATGTAATCAGTATTCAATCTAATAAAAATCTAGCTGACATAACTTTTTTAAATTATTACAAATAAATTGGTTTCAGTTGATAAATATCAACAAATTGCATATCTTTATATATAAACAGCGGAATGAGAAAAATAAGTACAACATTGGACATCCGATAACAAGACTTCTATAGCACTCACAAATCATTCCTGTAAATTTTATCTACCTATTCATTTTCTACCAAATAGGTGTTGCACAAATACACAACTCCGAACTCAAATTAAAAGTCGGGGGGGGGGGGAGCAAAATATGAAGAGAAAGAGTAAGCGTCATCTGCTTCATTGATGACATCCGCCAAGTCAATCCAAGTAAGTAACCATGTTTTCAAATGGGAGCAAGGTATACAACAACGTACAGGACCAACAGGTAAACTAACAAACATCAAAACACGTCAAGCTTCATAACACGCTAAGAAATAGTATTGAATCCTTACATGTTTCTTTAATTCTCCTTCACTTAAATCTTTGTATGTTGACTTTAAAAAATCATATCTAGTCATCTTCGAAACAAGTGCCACGCGTTTAACGTTGAAAAATGAGCTGTCATGCTGTATGTCCCTGAAAGACTGGACAAGGTGTTTGTATAATCGACCAGGACGTCGCAAAGAAGTGGCGAAAAATAACCGTTGCATCGTTTAACAGTCATTGAAATTGATTCAGACCAGATAAATATATCATAGACCATGCATTTAGAGAGTCACGTCATCAGAAACTCCTTATTACACAGTAGAACACTAAAATTCCATCTGTAGTTCAGCTGTAACTATCTCCGAACGACACCCACGTCTATTCCATCTTGGAATTTTCAAGCAGAGCTATTTGTGATTATATTTTTACCTAGTTTCGAATACCGATAAGATATTATTGAATTTATAGATAATGTATTGATACTAAGAGTACTAAAGCTCAAGGACGATTTCAGTCTCCAGAATTGTTATCTATATTTCGAAATGAGTGGTTAAATTTATGGAACTAACATAATACGAAACTAATCAAAATATATGAATTTGCCCACGTTGCTCATCTGTCAGGAAGATGAACGGATGTGTCTGTTAGGCAAGTTCGGTGATACTTAACCGGCATTCATAATCAGCAAACATGTTGCCTTTACATCAAGGCGACAAAGAATACTCTGCTGGGTCGAAGATCAGACAGAAAGCAGCAGGATGGCTGAGGTAAAGTGTAAGGCGTATCGAGATTTATAGGATAAACAATCGGCTGACAATATTATTTTTCATAAACAATCGTAATATTCTACAATATGGTGCAATGATGCCCCTTATAAAGATGTACCAACTGCGGTAAAAAGAGCAGACAGTATTATAATTATAACTACAACTTTGTAAATGTTGCGATATCAGAACCATTGGCCAGTTTTGTCGAGGCCGATGTGCATCAAACTATACCACTTATAGATTTACTATACATATGTGACTGTCCACACTGGCATTGCATATCGCCATTGAAGTTCCCTTTACTTAATTTGCTATTGAAAACACGTCTCATTTTATTCATACCCTAACTTCATCGTTTCCACCATTACACATTTCTTACACAACTAGATTTTATAGTGATTTTTTAAAACCATTAGACATACCTGCCAACTTTTACAAAATTCTCATGGGGGGAAAAATGTGTGAACAACATTTTTGACTCGACATGATACCTTGCACGTCACATAGGAAAAATAATTGATGTATTATTAATCAATACCTTTAGATAACATTAAGTTAATGATGTGCAAATGCATCTATACTAAAAAAATTATCGAACAACAGGATGAAGTCAGAATTTATTAAATGGAGATTTTCTATAAAACAATATTTTAAAAATTCTCTGTATTCATTGAACTCAGGCAATGTAACAGTTACAAGATTTATGATTATATATTTGATTTTTGGTAGCAATATATATATTTCCAAATAAGCAGCTTCTGAAATAATTTATTTACTTGAAATAAGGAAAAATAACACTGATCATCTCATGAAATTTTAAGCTCTCATTTTATTGAAATTCTAGAGAAACCAACCAAACAAAAAGATCAATGATTTTTTTGTCATGAATTTCAGAATGCTTCAGTGCTTGATATTTTCAAATTTTGTATTTACTGTGAAACATATTTTTATGAAATAAAAATCTGGAACTATGGTCAAGATCCAGTCCTCTATTGCAAAAGTGTAGCTACTTCCTGTTTAACCATTACCCAATGTGCTTGTTATTTCAGTCAACTTTTCAGTGAGTGAAATGTTTCTTTAATCTGATTTTTTACTCAGGAAGGCAGCTAGGCAGCTAAGTAGTCTTTTTGAGGACTGACATGGATAATTTATTAATATTGATTAGGGAACGCCTGCACATTGTTACATCATAAGAATAATTTTTAAAACTATTTTCGTGTTGAATTTGTTATTTGGCCAAATAGGTAGTATATACACGGTAATGACTACTTAATCATCTGTGTAATGACTTAACTGACCACAGCCTGCTCTTGAGTCCTGACCAATGGTCTATTGTTAATAAGGTAGGGAACAGTAGGACAGTTACAGATGTGTGCTCCCATGTCTACTGGTCAGTAAAGATTAGCTTGGATGTTGCTAATTAGTTGGGTTGTGTATTCATCTAACTAAGTCTTGATTATGTGGCCAGATGGTCAACTTTACCTATTTGACAAATACAGCAAGGTTACTTATGACCTACTTAGCGGGATCTCTGAACTCAGGAGATTGGCACGATTTTGATTGATACGATTGGGAAGTGGGACTGGGAAGTGAAAATCATGAAACTCAACTGAAAGGAGAAAGATGGCAGTTATGACAAAATTTCAGGCCCATGAAAATTTCTCATACAAAAAGCCGTTGTGAAAAACATAAGACAGCTCTCGGGAATTCAGAGGACTTTAGATAAAATCTTTGTTGGTTCTTGTTTTCTTTCCATGTTGTACCTATGTAGAACCCAAAAGTCTGTATATTAAAAGTATCTATTCCCTAGGGATCATACGTTTGTAAATCTGGCACTGATGATAAATCCAGGCATATGTCCTGCATCATGCATACTTAATGTAAACTATCATGAATTCGAACCAAACATGTCACACATTATACACAGTGATAAATATGTATACTATTAAAATTGAGCAGGTACCATGATCTGATATTGAACAAAAAAAATAATCAATAAGTACTAATATCAATAACTAGTGGGTAAGCTCCTTCAATTTTCTTCCCAGGCTGCATGTCAGTGTGATATATCTACAGGTATGTTGCACTGATCAGCTTTATGCTTTATGCTATCACATCCACATATATAGCATCTTACACCTTACAAAGAGTGTGTAGATATATCTTTTGTCATTTCAGATTAATATTCTCAGACAGGACGTCAAGAAATCTATTTTTTTTCATGTTGGTGAATCTCTCTTTTGCTTTTGTTGAACTCACTTATGGAATCTGGACAAATAGGTAAGTCTTTAGTACTAATTGATTGACATTATAGTTGATTTCTGCAATTTGTAAAGTGAATAAAATTTATTATTATATGACTTTTTGGGTTTGATTTAGAGAAGATTTGTTTTTGAAAGCAGTTTTTCATTAAACAGGCTACACACATACTGTTTCATAACACATCTTATATTTGTTATAAATCAGCAAAATCAACTGATGCATTTGTTGTTAAAAAAACCCACTCCTTTAAGCCTACAATATAGTCGATAGACTTTGTATGTCTTAAATGTTTGTGACCTCAATCTACAAAATTTCCCAACTGTCTTGAGACTTGCTTATACAACTAGAACTGATTTAGCAATTTCATTTTTTTCCCTACAGCTTGGGCCTCATTTCCGATTCCTTCCACATGTTTTTTGACTGTACAGCCCTGTTAGCTGGTCTAGCAGCCTCAGTTATATCAAGATGGAAAGCAACAGAAGCATATTCATATGGGTAAACATGCATGATCATAAGATGTGTTGTTGAAGAAATTTTAGGGCTCACATTCTTCTGTGGTGGGCTTTTATTGCAAAGTGTTTCTAATGATAAAGACACAGAACAAGAATACAGATTTTGCAGATACAAAGTATGCTATTGGTGTAAAATGGTCACAACTGCTACATATGATTGTGGCCAGATATGAGCTGAGCAAGCAATTAGTTGCTTTCATGAGTAGATTACATACTTCTTGATATGCACATATATGTGCTTAGTGTTCAGTTTTGTCATTCGCAAATGTATGTTCAGTTTTACAGGGATTTTTTTTGACTCGGATATACAAGTCCTGTACTGGTGCTTATCCTGTGGGACTCAAATTCTGAGAACCCACATCTATATCTTAATGATGGGACTCACCAAAATTTTGGTTATTAAACTCTGGATTCACTTGAAAAAAAAATCCTCTGAAAATGACTTGTTTTATCATTTTCTTCAGAAATAATGTATACATGTACATCAGATTATTATATATGATAGATTACAAGCCTTTCATTTTTTTAACTAGGTATGTGCGTGCAGAAATTGTAGCAGGATTTGTGAATGGACTTTTCTTACTTTTCATTGGATTTTTTATCTTTTCTGAAGCTGTAGAGGTAAGAAGTCACGTGATTGCCTGCTTTATTTACAGTGAAATTCAGTTGAATTGATATCCCAGTAATAGATTACTCCTTAATATTGCTAAATTAAAGTGTAGCAATGATATATCTGATGGGATTGTCCAAGACTCCAGGTTATCTCTGCATGTGAATGCTTTACTTAACATATTTCAATTATTTGTTGAGGAGCTAATTAGTTGAAAACTTTTTTTTAAATGTGGTGGAATTTCAATCATATTTCAAAATTCTTGACTCATTAAATTGCAAAAAATAATATTTGGTTTAGTTTATTATCTCCCCTTGACCAATGCAGTCACTCTTCAGTGGCATTCCTAACTCTCTACAAGGATTAAAGTTTTATATATCAAATAGATAACAAATTTACTGATTTGACAATCTGACATATCTAGAGATTTTACATCTGTTAATCGGAAAATCTTTTTGTTTTTTTATTTACATTTTAAAATTAGGTAAATGTTGCTGGTTGTTCTACATACAATAAAACTTTGTTCCATGACACATGTATTAATTTTCATTCTGTTTGAAAGTAATATTGAAACTGAGAAAAAATGCAAGTTCATTTACAAGTGGTCACAAATGTTTAAATATTCAATTCCAATATAAGATATGAATGTGACTTTACAGAAATAAAAGTTAAGTAAAATATCTGTATTTCAATTTAAAAGTTTTCCTTTAAATTAAGGAACTTTTATTTATTAGGGACCATACTGTATTTTAGAATGTGAAAATCTATAAAATTCATATGAAATGCTTTGTTTTTTCTTTTACTACTTTTCTGCCTTTCCCAGTTGACCATCTTTACACTTTTATATCCGGTAGAGATTGGCTGAGCCTCCAGAAGTGAAGCATGAGCGACTCTTCCTTGTGTCTGTAGCTGGCTTTGCTGTCAATATAATAGGAATTTTTGCCTTCCAACATGGACATGGTCATTCTCATGGTGGAGGAGGTATGTATTTTTCAGTAAGGTTGACACTAACACTTTATTTTCAAACTTTTCATGGATTTAGAATATACCTTTAAACAATATAGAATTCATTTCAAATCCAATTAATTCTTTATTAACATAATCCCCTGATAAGTTATATTATTAAAAAATTACTTGAATGAATGCATCTAAATTTCAAATGGCATTTATGATATAAAAGTAAAAATGGAAACTAGTTATAGATACTGGAATTAGTACTTCGTGTTAAATTCAGTAAAATGGGAAAAAGAAGCACAACAGTAATTATTTCATTCAATGAAAGTGTCCATCAAGTAGTTGTTTCATTGGTAATTTAAATTACATGCAAAGTAGGTATTCACAAGATTATAATCTACAAGGAGTGGAAACTTGCTGAAAATCTATTCCAGCAAATTTTAAATATGGAATTTAGAAATAAGAATGCACTTGACATGTATGCGAGATGAATATGATTATCATGTGGATTACTTTTAGAAACATTTGAAATTATATTCAACTGTACAATATATTTAAAAATGATGGAGAGTGTTGTCTTAAGTGCTATATTCTTATTTTTTAAATAATAGTATAAGGTTTCTTTGGTAATTGTTTATAATTATAATTTTTTGAATGATGAAGGAAGTTTTGCCCTTCTAAATATTTCAACATGATCATTTTTGTGATGTTAACGTTACAGGTCATGGTCATGGTCATTCTCACGGTGGACATGGACACAGTCATGGCCTAGGTAATTAATATATTGTGTTCAGTTCCCCATGTATCCATTTTGTTCACTATAAAGTGAAAGAACCTAATGAACTGGAACTTTTGGGACTTTAGGAAGTTATTAGAATTTTCCAGTTTGGTTAGGAAAAATGTATGCATATATTTTCGGTACTATAATAAATATCAAAGTATCAAATGTTGAAGCTTTCGTTAAGATAAAAATTGATAAATATTTGGCATCATTACTACTGTTTGATGATAGAGATGATGTATGGTGTATAATTATCAGGAATGCAGTCAAACAGTGAACAAGACAACCATGGTCATAGTCATGAAGGACATGGACATTCTCATGGTGAATCAACAACATCTAATTCTCAAATCATGCAAGGTAAAGCACATAATTGAACTGGTCAAAATATTTATAAGAATTAACCAATTTCTGAGATGATGTAAACCGTGTAAAATTTACTTAATTTCTTAGATATTTGAGTTGAATGTGTGTTTAAATATTTTTGAAAATAGATTTATCTTTGGATTTTGACATAATATTTCAAGGTGAACAATTCACAAACTGAAATGTTCAACCAAATATTGAAGTAGGTATAGGAAATTTCAATATTTGAATTTAAGTCCAAAATTTTGATTATTTAAAAACAAAATCTTACTTTTAGTGTCTTGGACTTTGGCAGATGAAAGAATAGTGAAAATGTAATGGTGTCTAGAAGTCAGTGAAACTATATCAGTTTACATGAATCTGCATCAAAAATAACTTTATGAGATTTTAATTTTGTGAAGGACTGGTAAAATCGAACAAAATTCAATGAAGTGCATCAATTTGGAAATGTAATCTAGTCAATGTTAAAGAATTTAATGTACTTAAAGTAATATTTTGTATTTTCAGGTGTATTTTTACATATATTAGCTGACACACTAGGAAGTGTTGGAGTGATAATCTCCTCGGGGATGATTCATTATTTTGGGTGGATGCAGGCAGACCCTATTTGTTCCTTATTTATAGCTGTATTAATTACAATAAGGTAAGGTACTACTATTGTAATGCTAACTGTCAGTATATATTTGAAATAAAACCCTTACAATGTTGATAAAAACTGTATAAATGTGTTTTGTGCCAGAATGGTAATGTAGATTTGGGTTGAAAGTATAACATTTCAGGACTTTAAATAACAGGCTTGAGATGTGTTCTACCCTACAATACCTGAAGTACATTATCAGTAGACAGATGAAAATTGATGACCTCTTTAGTTATGTCATTCCCTTTGTTTTTCAGTGTTTTGCCATTACTCCGAGACTCTGTCGGTATTCTTATGCAAAGAACACCCAGGGCATTGGAATCACAGCTACCATCGTGTTATAATAGAGTGAGTTGAACTTATGTAAATCTGTGTTCACACATTGAGCTGTTCTAGTGTAATTCAGGAATCAATGTTAAAGTTAAAAGGCAAGAGAAAAATATGTATTCTGGATACATTCTTCAAACGAACTGTACACTGATCATGGTATTCTTATTCATTGGAGTATGTTTTTTGTAATAACCCCAGATATTGATGATTGTGTGTTTGTGTCAGAGTAAGCAGTCATCTACAAAGTAATGATTTTGTCTTCTTGTAGGTGGGTCAGTTAGAGGGAGTCTACAGTGTCCAGGAACCACATTTTTGGACGTTATGCAGTGATATCTATGTTGGAACGATAAAACTAGAAGTCTCGTCTAAAGCTGATGCCAAATACATTTTAAGTCATACACATAATTTATTTACACAGGTAAGAAAATAATTTGGTCTATTTTCTCAATGACACATCAGGCAACATTTCCTTTTTTCTCCATTGTTATATGTTGTAGTGACATGAAATTGATCAAACATATGTTTGACACAAAAAGCATGTAAACACAAATATTATACAGTGTTGGTAACTACTATTTGAATGTTCTTTTTAAAGGGATATTCTGTCCAAGTTGAAAAATTTCTGACTGTTCTCTACCTTTTAAGAACTCATTCTAATGACTTTTAAAACTATTGTTAGCATCTAAATATCTCTCCTGTGGTCAGTTTGGTCAGGCAAATTTGGTGGGAACAGTCCCAGCCAGTATGAATTTAGCCATTTAAATATATTGCATCAGGAAATCCGGAACTGAAGGATCACTGGATTGTAGATTTTATACAGAATTTTGGGTAAATACACAAGTGTGTATGTTGTTCACTGAAATTTCTAATGGGATTACAATTTTATTACTTATTTAGACTTGTTCTCTGTTGGTTGAATAATTTACACAAATATTTCATTCTGTTTGGCTAATAGCAATGCAAACCTGTTATGACACAATCAGGGCTGCGCTTATGTTTGTAAGCCAATCTAGCTAGACCTGTCTAGAATTGCCACAAATTAAATATATGTTTATTTAAATGGGAAATAAAGGTGTACAATGTCCATTAAAACTTACGTAATTACTTTGTACAATACAGAATATCCCATTATGAAAAAAAGGTTGCATTGGTAATGATTATTGGAATTTCCATTGTCATTTTAAATTGTCCTTTATCCGTGATCTGAATGTCCATTCTACCAAAAACTATTTTCGCAAGGGTTAAGATTCTTTTAAAGTGTTTAGGCCACCATCAGATGGTGGACTATTCAAATCGCCATTCATCCATGGTCTATTGGATATTCTACCATGAATTTAGTTATCACTATTTCTCAAGAAGTTTTGAATAGATAGCTATTAATTTAAATATGTAGGTTCTTCTTGGTCTCTGGTTTGCTTGTTTTATTTTGTGACTGATCAGAAAAAAATATAGTCAACATATGGCCATCTTGGATTTCAAAAATGAAAGTTTGTTATAGCTATTTCTTGAGAAATGCTAGATGGATCTTTCTCAAATTTCATATGTAGGTTTCCCTTGTGCCCTTTTGTTCTTGGGACTGATTAGAAAAACAAAATGGCTGATAGGCAGCCATTTGGATTTTCCCTAGTGAATATTTTTTATCACTATTTCTTGAGAAGTACAGGATGTATCTCAAATTTCATATGTAAGTTCCCCATGTTTTAGAATGTTGTTAAGTGTCTGTACTTCTTGTTATATATTGTCTATATTATTTCTTTCAGATAGGAGTGAGGCAATTATATGTACAAATTGACTATTCTGCAATGTAGCTGTCAAGTACCAAGTGACCTTCACCTCTGCATATTCACTTGACCTCTGACCCCTGACCATCAACATAAGTTTCATTAGTATGCTCATTCATGTTGTATGACTTAATGTGTAAGTAGATGTGTGAGAAGTTACTGTAATGCTGGCATTAGTATTAACCACATGATGAGAGTCAAGTGTATGTATGAGAGGAATGCAATATTTTTCTGTGATCACTGATTATCACCAAAACTTCTGGTCCCTGGTTTAGACGTAGACTTAGTTTCAAACTTTATTCTTGATTAAAACATTCTTCCCTCATTTTTAAAGGAATAAGTTAAACTCTATCTGAGAATATTTAAGTGTACTTAAATGTGTACTGCTATTATTAGATTTATTGGTGTGTGGTGTTCTGTGATTTATAGACACTAACTAAAAAACAATGATCAACTTTAGCAAATGCCACCCTGAACAGTCATTATTGACTGAATACCACTGTAATGGCCATCAGAAATTGAATGTAATTTCAATCCCATTCTTATTTATTTCAATTGTCAAGTATTACTTTTATAAGTACAACACTCCATGACATATAAGAATATTTAATTTCTAAATCACAACTGGTTTGATAAAGTTGAAAGAAATATCCTTTCGTCTGTATTCCTTACACATGGGCAATTTATCTGAAACCCAATTTCAATATGAAGACTTCAGTAACATTTGGACTTGAGTGTCTTATTTCGTCAATATTGCAGTTTTCTTTTTGCTACCTGTTGTTGAATGAGGTGATATTTCTCCTAGCTAACTCTGTTATTCAATATCATCCACAGTTTAAGTTTGTCAGTGTTGTTCTGAACTAATGGACTTTTTTGCGGCACATGGTACTTTTTGTAAACATTTTTTGTGAAAAATGTTTCAATTTTGCTTTGTTCATCGATCAAACATCAGTTATGATTTAGTAGAATGCATTATTATCAGTGAGTTACGAGATAAGGTAACAGTAAATTATATTATTTTATTTTATTTATTATAATTACAATATTTGATTACAATACAACAGTAAAAGCATCTGTGAGAGTAAATAAGGGCTTTGGGTATCTAAATTTAGTACTGTTACTATTGTTGTACATTGTTAATTGATACATAGCATTTTCTGCATTACACATTGAAAAAAGGTTTAGAGGGCCTTAAAATTTCTTTCCAAATATGGGAAATATTTGATAAAAAATCTGTATATTGGATATACTTTGGTTGCTGTGAAAAAAAATATGTGATAAAAACTGATGCATTCCATCACTGCAGTTAAAACAAATTATGGGATCAAATTAAAGGTATGATTTTCAGAATTTATAAGTAGTACAGGTATGTATACATCTGCAGTACTGCGTTGATACAAGGGTTGTATTCTGGAGTTATTGTTATAAGTAGACCCAAATGTAATGTTTGCTTATGTGTGTACTGTTCTGTGTAATAGGTAGATATTACCAAGATGTAATGTTGTCTCTGTGATTTTTAAGGGGTATCCTTTTGGTGAGGAAAAAATCATGTTGTTTTGTTGTTAAAGTGTGAGGAAAAAGAGAATCCAGTGAGGGAAAAATTGACATCCATACCGAGGTAGGGACAGAAATTATGTTAAAATTGTATAAAGAAGAATGAGATATCTCAGACTTATTATCTTATGTGTATACTTCATAAGTTTGTAGATAGAGGTATTCCACCCAAATTATTCAATCTCACTACTTCACACATATTAATAATTCATCTAGGTGAATAGCTACACCTGTGGTAGGCCATAGTTATCCCTCTTAACTGTTCTTAGGTCACAGCCAGTCCTTAAGAGACTTAATTTTCAGAACTCTAAGGTGCAATCTTTATATAACTTAATTAAAAAGTGAAATGTTCAAATGAAAAGGTGTACATAACCTATATACTAATACAGAGACTCTGTGTTGATAATCTACTCATTACCTTTTTCTGCTATTTTATTGATCCCAATAACAAATTTTTGTTGTTTGTAGACCAAAACACTATAATATCTGCAGTTTTTTCAATGTGACACACCCAGAAAAATTTCATAATTGTCTGTATCCTTTCTGTAAATTTGTGGAGGCATTACTACTACCGTAAATATTCGCGTATAGTACGCACTCGCGTATAGTGCGCAGGTACTTTTTGGAGATCAGATTTAAAAAAAAAATCTACAGAAAAATTAATTGACTGGTCACTGCGTATATAAAAATAGTGAGTTTATAAACACTGTGACTTTGTGAACTTCTCTTAAGACATTCTCCGACAAAAAAACTGTGTATGAGTCGACAATGCTACTGCAAGGTAGATAGTGTGTGAATATGACATTTCTGTGCTATATATGGTCACTGTATCTAAACAGGAAAATAGAGCCAGTGTCAGTTCAAAGGTTGGTTTGTTATTCAGTGGAGTATTTCACTTTGGATACCCAAAGGTATGCCACACAATAAATGAAATAGGAGATATGTAAATAAGTAGAATTTATCTACCTATTTGTAAACCATTCACATATAGTTTTTATGCTACATGAGGAACAAGTCTTCATGGCAACAATGGTATGGATACAAAGCTACCAAGTGAGGGAAGGGTGTTGTAACCATGTGATTACTACAGTCATTGTTTGTTGACAGCACAAGTCATTTATAATCTTATTTTCAAATAAATTGTCATGGAGCGATGTCAGCTGACTGCTTTTAGACATCAAATTGTTTTAATTTATCAGGGATTTGAGTAAAACAATCAAAATGGTGTGACAGTGACAACCAAATGAATTTTTTAATGTAAAAACAGATTCGTACATACAATTGTATAAACAGAATCTACATCTTTGAACTAAATCAGATTTGTACTAACAAAAGTATAAACAGAATCTACATCTTTGAACTAAATCAGATTTGTACATACAATTGTAATTTGCTCCATTATTACTTTTTCTATGAGATAATACAAAGACCAGGATTTTATTGAAATTACGTGATGTAGGCCTCAATAAATGATAGATATAGCATGCACTGAGCATTGCACTTCCTGAATTCACTACACAAAAGTCCAGTTACATAAATATGTACTAATTACTATATGTAATTGTCTTCAATCAGATTGAATTATCTTCACACCATCAATAAAAGTTAATGGCCTAAATTTCAAATTCATTTCAGGGATTATTGGAGGGTTTAATTATGTTTTGATTTTCGTATACAACTTTTTTGATGGTATTAGTGTTTCATCATTTTTAACTGTCACCAGTATCAAATTGTGGGTATGACATTGTACACCTGTGTGTACAAAAAAGACTTGCCACAATGGTTACTTGAATTGCAAATGATCTGAATTGAAACTAGTTAGTATTAATGCTGTTTTGTTCATGTAAGTGGTACATTGTGCACTGCACTGCATTATATATGTCCTATGGCTTAGTATGATATATATTTGTGAAGTTGATGTAAATCATTGTAATATAAATTATGATTATGTAGAAAAGCATCCTCCAAAAACAAGACAAATAGTTTTATTAAAATTAGTCATTTAAGTTGCATGTTATTATTTTAATGAATTTTAATATAAAATTGTTATTTCTGCCTATTGTTTGAAGAAAATCTAGATAAATTCTTTGCGGTAATTTTTTCAAGGAAATAATTTTATTTTTAATGGCACAGAGGCTTTTAAAAAATTTCAACCCAACAGTCCTTATACCTGTGTATGTATTATAAGTATCAGTCGGGTCAGAAATTTGTTCCGAGCCAGTGTACATGATTTTAAAGAGGCTGCTGGATAACATATAAAGTATACCCATGGTGCTCCAGATATGATACTTTATGATCACAGCAGTAGTAGAACAATATGATAGCTGAAGAGAAGCCAGATTGGAAGAGTTTAGGTAAACACAAGTTGTGATAATCATGTTTTTACAGAAAAGAGTGGTTGTTGCTAACAGCCTTACAGCTTTACAAATCAGCTGGTGACATAGTATGATACAATTGATATAAAAATCCTGGGAAATGCTGTAATTTTAATGTACAACACTTTCCTCAGTTTTCTCATTAACCATCATCTCACTGCCAAAACTTTCATACTGTTGCAATGTGATTAAATCACATCTTGATCTTTCCTTTTCTGGATTATAGCAGAGTGTAGTTTACAAAACAAGAACACAGATCACGATATGTTTCTTATCATATTGAAACTTATTGAATTGAATCTGTCAAAATCAATATTGTCAATATGATTTCATCTTTGGGGTACATAGAATCACTGTAAACGATGAAATAAATTATCTCTTGAAGTTTTCTTTCATTAGAAATGTTTTTTTGATAAATATCAGAGTGTGAGTCAGAAGTGTGTGTCTTATGATAACTATGTCACTGAGTAAGTAGCCCAGAAGTGTGTGTCTTATAATAACTATGTCACTGAGTAAGTAGCTGTTGTTCAAAGAATAGCTAATGATAAGTAGTATTAAAATGACAAAATGGAAAAGAATAATATTTAGTTTGTGTTTTCTGTGGATGTGTGTTGCAAAGATCTGATATTGCAAACATCAAACATTCTTGATTGGACCTGTCAGTCTTTAATCTCATATTATCCTATTTTTTGGTTGATGAACTAGTTTATAAATGACACTTAAAACATTTCACTCTCTATCAAAGTATTTGTACTTCAGTATTTCTTAAAAACATTCGGATGTACAAATACTTGCATACTCTTGATATCAAAATATCTTTTCTTTTTAAATCTAATGTTACCATTTAAATTGCTTTTCTACTTTCTTATGTTTCTACTTGTATAAATAAGTTTTTCTTTTGTAACCAATTAAGTTTTTGTTTGTTGAATGCTGATACTGGTGTGAGATATCGGTTTCTGAAATGAATCACTGTCACAATATTTCTCATGCACATGGTACATTCGTTTAGGAGACCTGGTAAGAAATTACTGTTAAAAGACATATTATAGGGGCTTTATTATTGTAGTAGTTTTCATGCAGAAAGTATTGTTTTAATTGCAAGTTATATATATATTGTTTATAAAGCAATTGTTGTAACTAAACAAGAATGTGATAATACACTGACATTTGATTGGTGCAAGAAATGGAGTATGTTTTTCAGTGTTATATAATTCATATGTTGATTTTTTACTTACATATTATGCATTTAAGATGTCCATCCTCAAAACTTAAAATCACCATCATTATGTTTCAGTTTACTTTTTGTCGATGTGTATACTGGTATGTTTGTTACAGCAATCCAAACTTTCAAGTAGACGTGTATGTTGTAATCTTGATGTAGTTTGTTACAAATGTTTTAATTGTCAATGTAGTGATATACAAAAGAAAAACTTTGCAGATTTTTTGGAAATTTCATTGAGATACACTTCTTAAAGCCCTACACTAGATTGTGTTGGTTATGAGAAGGAAGTATTGTGATAAGACAAAACAGGGTATTTTTACTCATCCTACAATCTCTCTATCCTTTGTTACAATGTGATATTCAATTTCTTTTCACATGTTTTTCATTACTTTTCAAAAATGTTAAAACTGCAAACTGAGCAATTTCACAAAATTGATCAGATTTGAGAATACTTTCCTCTTCTCAGCATTTTTAACTTCTTTTTTTTTTTTTTTTTGGCAAAATAGAGGATATCTTAAGTTTTACTAACATTAATAGTGATTTATGAGACAACTCTGGAATATCATGTGTGATGTCATAAACACGACAGTGGAGATCATTGGATTGCTGGCAGTGAAATCAAATAAGTAATTTTCTCTTCTTTAACATAATTAAATATATGTGTATAGATTTAGAAGTATTGAACTGTTAACTCTTCAGAGTACAATCCAAAAATTCTGAAAGGAGCAATCTATTCATAATCTCCCAACTGAAACAATGATACACTAGAATACTTCGGTTTGTCTGCAATCAGAGAAATCAAAAATCAAATTCTTCAGAAATATAGGTAACAAATTTATTTCCAAAAAGAATGAGGATTGTGTTAAGATCAATGCTACTGATGTATGCAGGCTAAATTTGAGAATTATGAAAATATCTTACACTTCTGAATTTTTGTGAAATTCAAATCAGTTGAGTTCTTCCGTCAGACTACTTGCCATTTTCCATGATTAAGTCGCTGATGTTTGTCCTTTATGGGGATTTAAATCTAGTCAAATATTGAAAGTCATCATCAGGCTCTATGAGCTCACATACACAGTATTTGTTTTAGTACTGCCCACACCTTGTGTTTTAATTTATGTTAGTGTATACAGGTAACGGGATACATACTAGTAGTGTTTATCTGTAAATGTTTATCAACAAGACCTGCATAATTGTTATACTTATGTAACATCACAATAAAACAACAGCAAATAAATGTATTTACAAAATTTATGACATACTTAGTATTTCACAGAAACCAGTCAACTGGGTTTTTTCCACAAAGGCTAAGCATGAAAGAAGGTAAAAAAGTGACCATGTTTGTTCATCAGTATTTGTATTACCACAATTTACTAGATCAGTATATTGTGCTAAGATAACAGTCACATCAGTAATGGACAGTCTTAATGTGTTGCATGTATGATGTTAGCAGCAGTGAGTTAATTGTGTGTAAGGACATAGTTACTGCATATTTCTGAAGTATTCAGAAAGGATGCTAAAATAATGTATCCTCCTAGACTGAACCGGTCTAATAAGGACAAATTACCTGTTGACATTATCTGTTGTATGTACATATTGGAATGGAGAGATGCTCTAGATGAAGGTCACAATAGATGGATAAACCAGTCAGATATTGTTGACAAGTATGGACCAATACCTAAATGAATCTTAATGAAAGCAGTGTTTTGGATAGAAAGTAAATGGGTGGTATATACCAACCTTTGTGAGGTGATATCAGTATGTGTTACATATATGCTGTAGTAAAAATGTTCTACACATTAGACCTATATGACATGCTGACTGATGTTATGTCTTTACTATTGTAGATTGTTTGAAAATTAAGGTGCTGGTGCAACTTTTGGGGAAGCTTTCCTCAAAGCAAAGAAATAAACTGAAATATTTTATTTTAATGACATGTGTTGTGTTTTGAAATATAACTGCAAAATAGATTTTTGTAAAATTGTTTCATCTCTCCGTTTTTCCCTATCTGAACTCAGGTCCCCTTTTGGGTCAGAGTTGTGCATGTCGTCTTGCTTGCCATATAAGAGCAGTATGTATGGTGTTCGTGTACTTTGCTATCGAGACTTCGACATTATTCTCGAACATTTGTGATTTACTGCATTTGCTTTCTGTTTTAAACACTTATGGTCCATATCATCATTGACAAGTCCTTGAAGGATGAAACAACTGTATTATGTAGTTTACTTCATTATTTCACTGCACTGTTTTTAATCTTAAATATTGAAATATGCTCTTCTCTCATATCTCTCTTGTACAACAAATCAGAAGGGTTCTGACCACAGGGATTTTGCATGGATTCCTGACTCACACTCCATATAACTCTTGAGAGGGAAAAACAGAACATGTTTTTTTTTAATTATAATTTTTGATATTCTAGGGACTGCAGATTTAAGTAATGAATTTATTACAATTTATGACAGTTAAAATGTTTAGAAAGTAAATGCTGTGACGTAACTGTGAAATCTACAAGCAAAACATCATCAAAGGACATGCCATGTCATGATTACTGTATTCTGTCACAAGCATAGACACTAGATGTCTACCTAGCCATTTCTACCTATATTTCCGAATTCCTCAGGCTTGAACTTTGTTTATTCTTTGTCAGTCTCGTTCTTCTCTCATTTTTCTCGAGAGTTTCACCTCTTCCTAATAAAATACATACAAAGGCTGATTGATAAGTTGTGAGCCTTGTATTGAAGTGATGTCCTTTTCCAGCTCAACTACTCCCTGTGTACCTGAAGACTGATGTCATTTGGTCAGTTTATGTTAAAGAGGTAGCACTCGTAAAGTAAACGGCAAGTGACTTTTGCAAATTGGACAAAATCGCTGAAAGAGCAGGATTCAATAAAGGTCTAGCACCTAAGGATATCCATACTGGTATGGAAGCAACACTAGGGAATGATGTCCCTACATATGCTACAGTAAAAGATGAGTGGCGGAATTCGAACATGGCATGCAGAAGATGGCGGCCTTAGGAACTCCCAGACAGGCCTTCCAGGAAGGGCTTCATCCCCAAGGCTCTGTCTGCCATGCTCAAATTCAGCCACCTACCTTTTACTGTTGTTAGGGCCACCATCTTGAAAGATGGCGGAACTGCCTTAGCAAACCCCAACAAATGGCTCCCCATCCTTCTGTTATCATCATTGGAGTGTGTGGCGTTATCGTTGTTTGTTTGTTTTTTATTTTATTATTTTGACTGACGGAAAACACAAATTTCCGACCTACAGGATATATATACGTGGGCTGAGTGATAAGTTGTGGGCCTCATATTAAAGGATTTTTGCGGCCATATTTTTCAACATTATCCCCTTTTTTACGCTTTTACCAGCGATGTTCAAGGACCTCAATTCCACATACAAAGAATTTTAGATTTCCCGCGTTTCGGAGAATAGCGGGAAATATTTGTCCTGTATACACGGAATGCACGTAAACAGGTTAGATGTTTCGTGCGTGAAGGTTCTGACCAATCAAACTGAGATACGTATGTCGGGTAACACACGTGTAGGGTAGAAGGTTTTTCATTCTAGCATCGGACGCCAAACAGAGCCTGAGTTTTACAAAGCGATGCAGTTATTGAATAGAGCAGTATAGGTAATTTGATCAATATAATTTAGATTAGAACGGTTTTGAGTGAATCACGGGCATTTTTTTGCTAGAAATCCCTGCAATACAAACCTTAAGCATTGCGGAGTTGGTACACCTCCTGCCTTTGCCTATTTAGGCTTTTAGGTTGGATGGAGCGCTTGGTTTTTACATAATGTATGCCCACGAGAGGGTATGTGTGGGAGAAATGCAGTGTTACATGTAATGTGAAAAGCGTAAACAGTGAATATTTTGCTCGGTTTTTCCATTTTTTTTTAATTAATGCCGACTCCGTCTGTTTAGCAACCGAGTTAGTAATTGCTATCTATACAGGTGTTGTTCATTAATAGTAAAAGGAGTATATAGAGGACGACTTGTAAACAGGGGCATAGTCCTGGTGGACCAACACACATACATTTAATGAGTATTCCGCAGCGCTTGAGTATAATAATATCTTACCTGTCTAAGAAATAATGCATACTATGTGTCATGAATTGTTTGTCCTTTTTACAGATAATCTACCATCAGAATACCGAGGTTCACCTTCGATGGCAGGGGTAAACCCGGGTACTACAATTGTTTAGACTATTGTTTGGTCTCTGGGGCTGAAATGATGAACCCACGTTTCATCTATAATCACAAACCCCGGATCTGCCTCTAAGATTTTCAAATACGCACGCGACGAAGTTTGCCTGATGTGCTTCTGATAAACAAGTCTGATAAGAAGTCTTTGTACCTAACGGGCTGAGAGCTTTCTCATAGCAAGATCTGTATGAATAATATATACTCTTTCCTGTACTGGCTATTAATTCAGTATATTTAGATTATTTTGTCGATTCTTTGGATTGAATTAATTAAATGCCAAGATCAAAAAGAAAGTTCACAGAAAAAAGTATCTGAATGAAAGGCCAGGTTGATAAAGACTACACTTACGATAAAATGTAATCAATGTTACGTATCCTTTTATTCATTGTAAATAATTGATTATTTCCTTAGCATAACGTGACATATTTCTACGGATTTCCTGTTTTGTTTTAGATAAAGAAAATCCGATTTTGAACAGTTGTCAGAGCAGCATATCTTACAGATATCATATTCTCAGAGATTTGTATGAAACTCGGATGTTTTCACATATCTTTGTTGAAAAAACATCGTTCGAAATCACAGATTTAGTGTTCTACTAATCTTAAACTAAATAAGCGTCTCTATTGAATACATAAAGTAATAAATTCGCTAAAGTTGTATACATGTACGGGAAATCAACATATATTGCTTAAGATTCAATATTTCCCTGTTTTCTGTGAAGTGGGTAGAAAAAAGTTGAATATATATATATAGTTTTAAAAACAACCACTTGAAGAAAATGAAAGAATATGTCTCCACATTCAGCAATACCTTGTAATACAAATATATTTTGATTTCTATACCTGTCTCTGCATTACCCCTCTCCTTTTATCACACCCTCCTTACAATCACCCTCCCTTTCCCTAATAATCACACATGTCCCTTCAACATAACGTTACATGTATTGATTCGGTAATTTGCACTCAGGAGAAAGCAACTCCAGTGAAAGTTAAACGAATGGAATAGAGTATTTTAACGAGTGCCCCCAGGGAACGATGCTCGTTCATATGCTACAGTGAAAAGATGGTTGGCGGAATTTAAACTTAGCAGGAAGAGCCTTTGGAATGACGCCTGCCTTGAAGCCCTGTCACTATTGCTACCCCAGAAATGGTAAATAAATCCAGGATATTGTTATGGCTGAGAGGCGAGCTACATGGAGATATATCGCCAGTACAGTTGGGATTTCACAGGAAAGAGTACATTCCATTCTTACTTAAGATTTTGCAATGAGAGAACTCTCAGCTCATTTGGTACCAGGACTTCTGACAGATGATCAGAAGAACACCTAGCGGACTTTGTTCCTTGCTAATCTGAACCTTTTGAGTCAGATCTTGCTAATTTTCTGCTGAGGTTTGTGACCATAAATGAAACTTGGGTCCATCATTTCACTCTAGAGACCAAACAACAGTCTAAACAATGGAAGCATCCTGGTCCACCTCCGCCAAAGAAGGCAAAGACTGTTCCATCAACTGGAAAGGTTGTGACCTCGGTTTTGTGGGATGTTGTTGATGTTGGTAGATTATCTGCAAAAGTGGCAAAAGGGACAAACAATCAATATTACATATCATGCATCACTCGTAAGGCAGTTAAGAGAAAATGTTAAACTCAAACGCCGCAGTAAAGGTATGTTGTTCCACCGAGACAATGCCCTTGTTGACAAGTGTCTGTCATTGCCATGGCTGCCATTTACTAGTGTTTCTTTGAATTGAGTGAGGATCCGCCGTATTCGCCTGATCTCACTACATCGGACTTCGTTCTATTTCCGAAATTTAAAAAAACAACATTTCCGGTATTTACTTTCGGTCAGATGATGACGTCATGTATGTGATGGAGGACTTTCTGAACGGTCAAGAAAAGGACTTCTTTAAAGTGGTATTGAGGCCCTTAAACATCGCTAGCAAACGTGTATAGATACTAAAGGGGATCACGTTGAGAAAAAGTGCAATAAGTGAAACCCTTAAATATGAGGCTCACAACTTATCAATCAGTAATCGTAAGTTAAATTATAAATACCGGAAGTCAAACCAGAACGCATCTGTGCACACAATTGCTTCAAAGATCCCTACAACCGAGACAACTTACAATAATGTTCCCATGGCGAAATCGTATCCCTCTGCCAAGGATGTTTTTTTGCGTTTCACATGTCGGATCAAGGATTGATCGGCTCTCGGCGCTGGCTCCTTGTTGTTTTCTCAGTGTTTAGTGTACTAGAGGACTGCATTATGACACGCAATGATGTCTGTTTGGCTCACGCCACGTTGTACAAAGCACTGTGACTAGTGACCATCTTTCTTTCCTGTAATAGCCTCTGCCGTTATGCTTGCTGCCGTCGCCAGCTTCTTCCTGTCTGCTGTCTCTGTCATTAATTTACATCCTATCTTCCTATGACACAGGTCGCTCTATCAACATTACCATTACTTGGATCATGAAGCCCACAACACAATGTGTTGAAGCCACATCTATTGAAAAAATCAGCCTGTATCTGATCAGTTTTTTTTTTTCAAATTTACGGTATAAATGTATATAAACACATCGTGTAAGAATGTTTTCTTGAAATTGTAGAACAATAAATGACAAACAATATCATATATTGCCATTAGGAAGTATTGTTCTAAAAATAGCCTGCCGATAAAATGACATTAATAAACAGAGGCAGGATGTAGAAACAGGGTCAATTAGAGAACAGTAGCTTAATGACAACTAACTGCTGTTACTGGTAACATTACATAAATCCACGCGTTAAAAGTGCACATAATTATGCTTTCATAAGATATACAGATAATAAATAAACCCGATATTACCTTCTAAAATCTTATTTTTACACACATTACTTCAGACGCATTGAATTTCTCTAATATTTTAACAAACTATTGAAATTTAGTGTAACATCATTTCTTATAATAAGAACTACAGTATTTATTCCGCACAAGTTAGGAATGATTTCATGGGCTGCTTTTGAAGTAAAATACTAATCATCTTCTTATGATCTTATGGAAATCGTACACCTCAATCTATCATTCAAATAAACGTATTATATCAAATTTGCGGAAATTCTTTATAGATCTAGCTAGATTGTGTTAATTATAAAATCAACAGAAAATATAAGTAATAAAGCAGAAAGTGTATTGAACAGCATACACACTTGTGCATTTTCCCAATACTGATAAAATCTTGTCTCCATACCATGATAAGACAATTCATGCTTCATTACTTTTATTTTAGTTCAATTGATCTTTGTTTCCGTAATTTGTCTGAAAAATATACAGATCATCGTCTCCAAGTTGACTCTTAGAGTTTCAAATCAGTTGTTTTTTATGTTGTTTTTCGGTACCTGGATGGAGCGTGACATATGTCCGCACTAAATGATATCCTGATAGTAGATGCAGAAAAGACAGAAAGTATTTACCATCCAGACGAATTCTTTTAGACAAAGCATCCATGAAAAGTCTCTGCAAAGTTATCACAAATTCAGTATTGTACAAAAGTCCTTGTGATTTTGTTCTTGTACGAGACATATTTTATGTTGCAAGTTTAATAATATGATGAATATTTTTCAAGATAAACACATCTCATTCAGTGACAAACAATACAGAAAAAGATTGGAATTTGCTTTGAGTCATTAGAACACCAATGTAGACCGACGGTACACATCTATAAGCTATAAAATATACCAGTGGAGGTCAGCGAAAGGGAAAAAAGTGTATGTTACATGTTGATTCCAAGAGGTTTTATGGGGGGGGGGGGGGGCTAATTTTTGTACGGTAAGTGTATAAAGAGAGGTAATTCTGGTAGACGGCCAGTAACTGTTTAACAAATAGTAAAATGCCCACAATATATATACAAAATACTGGCCTGTCTACCTGACTCAAATAATGATATAAACTATACGAATTCAATAACTATACTCTAAACTACACCCGGTAGATAACTAACATTTATTGCACCTTAACACTGACATGTATAGAGTCTCCATGCCAACTAAAACACTATATCACATATATACCCGCCACCCTGTGTCGGTAGTAAATAATTAGCCTTTTACCACAACACCCGTGACTGTATAAACTTGACCGTGACCCACTTTGACCACGTCAGCCTTCACCGCGACACACGTGCATTGACTGCGTCACCTTTTGCCTCAACCACTTGGACCAAGTCAGCTATACACTGTGTCTCGGCAAAATCTGTGCCTCGGTACCCTGTCACTGTACCTGATCAACTACACATTACCATGTACTGTGATCTCCCGTGACTTTGTACATTTGTATAAAACGTGTAAGAATTATTGGTTCCGATTTTAAAGGATTACAGTGGAGCCCTAACTTATTCAGCTAGGCCCAAACTTTTTCAGCTTGGTCACTGTTACCTTTTATTTTCAGCTAGAGATCCTTTACGACGGTCAGCATCCGAGAGAGAGAGAGAGAGAGAGAGAGAGAGAGAGAGAGAGAGAGAGAGAGAGAGAGAGAGAGAGAGAGAGAGAGAGAGAGAGAGAGAGAGAGAGAGAGAGAGAGAGAGAGAGAGAGAGAGAGAGAGAGAGAGAGAGCTTTTCGTCTGGTGGAACCTCTATTTATACGACTACCCGTCTAATGAAATGCCTTCTTTCAAACAACCAATCAAAAGTGCTCTTTCTTTTACAAGCTACAGAAATAACTACTACAAGTCTACACTGCTAATTCTTTATTGTATAATGTTGTAAATCACATGGAATCAATCGTTTCATTACCCACGCCCCCGATTCAATGCGTCCCGCATTGCACATTAGCCAAAAGAAGGAAACAAATGTCTATTGCACTACTTGTGTCAACGTCTTATCATATTCATGACAAATGTACACTCTTCAGTCGAACCATTCTTCTTCTTCGACTCTTACCACGGACCTTCCGTTCTCTGTGTACGAGGTCGTTGTCTTTACAGTTCTCCTGTGGTTTACAAAGTTCACCTGTACACCTGCGTTCACAGATGTCTTCAAATTTCCTAACTGGGTCCCTGCCTCTTTGGTTTGTCTAACCGGTTCGCGGACACTACTGGTGACAGAGGTTTCAGCAACGCCGGAGATATTCACAGGAGCGTGAGGTCTCTTTGGTGCATACACCTGATTTGGACGGCATGGTTTCCTCACAGTCATGTCTGCCGGTTTTGGGGTCTTTGGTGCAGGTTCTGGTTCGTCATCGGATACTTCTCCTAGTAAGTCCAAAACGTTTCCTGGATCATGTTCATCCAAGGAGTCTTCTCGCACTGCATGTTTCCTCTCTTTGTGTCTCTTCAGGCAAACATGTTTCTCTGTGACAAACTTGCACTCATCACATTCAAACTTTTTCTTTTCCCTAACGTTGGTACCACAGATCACCAGATGTGCTTCCCATTCTTCATCTGTCGGTAGCCTCTCGCAACACAGAGGACACACCAAGCCTGGTTTTCTGGGAGTTGTTTTCACTAATGGCATCTTCCTGTGACATACAAAAAGGCATAATGTAGTTTTTTTCTTTTTTTTTACAGTACATATTCAGTCATCCAGAATGGTCTTCTTCTTGCACGGCCTTTTGTACTATCTGCAAGGTTTGTAGACTCTTCCACCCCTACCTCTATCATGTCATTGTCTACCTGGTTTATACTATCATCAAAACAAGTCTCAATTTCACCTTTGAAAATCTGAGATTGGCATCTGCGCATCCCATTAACGTGAATAACATGTTCTTTCTTATTTTCCTCACTGGCAACCTTGTAAATGACATCTGATATTTTGCAAACGACTTTAAATGGACTTTGCCAAAAACTCATTAGTTTTGCTGACTTGCCTACTTTCTTTTGTGGGAAAAATACATAGACCAAATCTCCCTCCTCATAAATATTCCACTTTAGTTTCAGGTCATGGTAGTGTTTTTGCCTTAACATTGCCCCCTCTAAGTTTTCTCTCGCTAAGTTATGAGCTGACACCAACTTCTCTCTAAGTTCCCAGGCCCACTGACTTTGCAAAACCGGTTGAGACTCGTTAGGGAGATCATAGAACAAGTCAACCCGAGTGGAAACCTCTCTACCTAACATAAGCATATTTGGTGTAAATCCTGTGCTTTCCTGTTCTGTTGACCGATACGCCATCATCACGTAAGGTATATAAATATCCCAGTCGTCCTGGCACTCATCAACGTAAGCCCAAAGCATGCTTGCAAGAGTTCGATTAAACCTTTCCACCATACCATCCGACTTCGGATGATATGGCGTAGTTCTCGTTTTCTTGATACCAAGCAAAAGACACATCTCATGAAAGAGTTTGCTTTCATACTGTCGCCCTTGGTCTGAGTGTATGACGTTTGGTACACCAAAGCGAACGATTACTTCCTCCACGATGAACGCAGCCACTGTACTGGCCTCCATGTTCGGCATGGCAAAAACTTCTGTCCATTTCGAGAAGTAATCACTGACTACCAGAATATATCGGTTCCAATCTTTTGTTTCTGGCAATGGTCCGAGTATGTCAGTAGCCAGTCTTTCCATAGGGTAACCTGTTGGTTCCATTTTCATAGGCGCCATTCGCTTTGCACATTCCTTCCTACAAACACAATGCTTGCACCCAGCAATGTACTGTCTCACGTCTCTTTGCAACCCAGGCCAATAGAACTTCTGTCTCACCCGACTTAGGGTTTTATGCACTCCTAGATGCCCACTGGTTCTTGTATCATGGCACATATGTAGAATGGTTCGCCTTTCCTCATAAGGTACTTCTACTTGACACTTTCGTTGCTTTGATGGGTTTACCCAACGTCTGCACAGTAAACCATTGTCAATAGTCAATTGATCCCATTGTGCCACAAGAGATTTTACCACATTGCTCTTTGGCTTTACCAAATCAGGGTTTGGTTTTTTGCCGCTTTTTACCCATTCAGCAACTAATGTCAGATCTCTATCACCATCCTGCTTCTCCTTCAATTCGTTTGCTTCCTCAATTTGGTTGCCTTTGTCAACTTTTGGTTTATCTTTTTTCTTGATGGCTCGTACAGTACGTTGTCCCTCCTACTGATCACAATCCCAAGCTTCATAGAAGCCACACTGGTGACACGGAATCCTACTCAAAGCATCTGCGTTTCGGTGCATCTTCCCTGCTCTGTGCTGGATCTCTATGTCGTATGTTGAAATGACCTCGATCCAACGAGCTAGGTGTCCTTCGGGCTCTTTGAATCTCATTAGCCACTTGAGTGCACTATGGTCAGTTCTCACGACACAATGATGTTTGTAAAGATAAGGCCGATATTGCGTGACACAATACACCATCGCCAGTAACTCTTTACGGGTTACGCAGTATTTCCTTTCGGATTTTGTCAGTGCCCTGCTGCTATAGGATATCACGTATTCCTTGCCCCCAACACACTGAGACAGGACTCCACCAAGGACCGGCGGCCTAACCTCCATTATCGGGCTGAAATGCAACCGATAAAGTCTTCTTACCCTTTTGAGATGATTTCCATTGACTTTGTACATCTTGAGCGATCCAAGGGTGGCCATGAATACATTCTCGTATTGGTCGACCACTTTACCTGATTTGCGCAAGCGTATCCGACGAAGAACAAATTAGCAAGGACAGCGGCTGATCGTCTCTTTAATGACTTCATACCAAGGTTTGGTTTCACTGAGAAGATTCACCATGATCAAGGGGGCGAGTTCGAAAATGAGTTGTTTGCTCAGCTTCAGCGTAGTTGTGGAATTGTTCACTCGAGGACCAAACCCTATCACCCCGCTGGGAATGGGCAGTGTGAGAGGCTGAATAGGACAATATTGGAAATGTTACGAACTCTTGCCAAGGATGCCAAAGCGGAAGAGTCACATCAACAAGGTTGTGAATGCATATAATTGCACTACTAATGAGACCACGGGGTTCGCACCGTTTTTCTTGTTATTTGGGAGATCTCCACGACTTCCGATAGACATAGCTTTCGGTATTCACTTGGACAAGGAGATGAAGGATGTGAACAAGTGGACATCAGCTATGCACGAAGCCTATACTCTTGCACAGCAGAGAGCTCAGAAGTCCTCATCCCTCGCAAAGAGGCGGTACGACAAGGGGTTCAAGAGTGCTGTTCTAGAACCAGGAGATCGTGTTTTGGTGAGGAACCTCTCTCAGCGAGGAGGATCAGGGAAGTTAAGATCATACTGGGAGGACAATATTCACAAAGTATGTCGGAGGATGTCACCGGATTCACCAGTGTATGAGGTTGAGGCAGAGAATGGAATGGGTAGGAAATGGGTACTGCATCGTAACCTGCTTTTCCAATGTGATTACTTGCCAGTGGAAAGCAAGCGAGTGGATCCTCCAAAGCGAAAGTTGACAAAAACAGAACACAACACCCGAACAGGTAGGATAATTTGGGCCGGAGGTCACCAGTCACTGGGAGGGTGGAGTCTTCGTCATCGGATACAGGAGATCTTGTGATCCAGCGACAAGGTCTTGAGGATTCGGAAGATGATGTTGGCGTTCATCACAGTGTGGGATCTGGTGTCTTGAATCCTTTGGCGGAGGATTTCCGTCCCAGTGGCTCTGGAACAGATGGTTTAGGAGGGAGCAACCTATCGGTGAACGAAGTTCGGGAGGTTCAACAGAGTCGGGTGGCTTAGCAGAGTTGGATGGTCCAACAGGGTTGGATAAGGATTACGAGACGCCCTCGGAAGGGGAATCGGATGTCAGGCCTCGGCGTCAAACGAGACCTCCTCAGATGTTGACATACGATGTCATAGGAAACCCTTCTTCTATTCCCAGAGTTCAGACAGTCTACGGTTTACCATATGGAACATCTAGGTACCTTACCTATTCAGGACTTAGAAATGATTGGTTTCTACAGTAAGGTGCTAGATATGTGATATTGCTAGAGATGTTTTGTTCATTGGTTCTAGGAAGGTTGCATATTCTTTCTTATTGATCTCACTTTATGCGATTGTATGTAAGCTTGCTGCCTCTAGCCTAATCAGTTGACGTATGCTTTGACCCAACACTTGAGAGGACTGTACAGCTTCTCTGTGATACTGACATCCAGACCAATGGAAAGTAGGTCTTTAGTTTGTCTGTAGGCACTTCTAGGGTTCTAGAGCCTCGGGATTTGGAATATCCTGCTTGTTCAACCAGTGATAGATAACTTGTGCAAGATGTCGAGGGCGACCTCTCTTTTAGAGGGGGAGTGTGTTACATGTTGATTCCATGCGTAGCGCCAGTTCGTTACCAAGTTCTATCTTGGACTCAGTAACTGTTTAACAAATAGTAAAATGCCCACAATATATATACAAAATACTGGTTGTCTACCTGACTCAAATAATGATATAAACTATACGAATTCAATAACTATGGAAATCCTAGTTTGTATTTAGTATGTAGAGTTCAGGGATACAGTATTTTGTTAGTATTCAAAAGGATTTAACAACGTAGGGTTTGTGTATTGGGTCGAGGACATTGATTTTGTATGGAAGCCCTGTAGTACCACATAGACAGTATTTGGTATTGACTCTTGTATGGAAACTCTGTAGTACCGGATGGAGAATAATGTTGTTTTAGTTCAATGCAATATAGATTTACTAGTCAGTTAAATTCGTATTAATAATAGTGTTAATTAATTTGATAATTGTAATTAATTAAAGGAATTATAATTATGATAAACTATAAGTAATAAATGACATAATGTTTATTGGTAATCAATTATAGTGTACAGTGTTGACAAGTGTCATCGAGATTGTGATATTATTCGATAGAATAAAGGTCATGTGTTGCAATTGATTGATTTATAGTCAAATTAGTCATATAAATGTGAGTTATTCAGGGTCTAGTCAATATTACAGAAATATGAATTCTAATCAATTTGTTCGAATATAAGTTGAGTTACTATTTTATACAATCTTGATCTGATAGAGTGTGTATGAGATTTATGCTCATGTGACAACTTGTCACATGGCATGATTTGAGTGACAGATTTGTTCAATGTGTTCAACAAGCCAAGAATGAATTATCATTGTTTATGTTTTGAATTATCTGCCAGTTGGAATAAATGTAACAACGCTGACTGAATGTCGCTCGCCTTGTTCTTTACAGAACTCGTCAGCTCAGCCTGGCTGGGTACAAGGTTACGGTAACCGTGGTAACATGTACTGTGCACTGAACTATACTTGCAAGTCAAATATTTGGAAAAGGATGATGAGAGTTTGACTTATAAGTTATAGAATTAAGATTCTGGGAACTATTATTGCCAAAATAGTAAGCAGATTTTATATTGGCACGTATCTCCAAATACATGTAGGTGCTATAGGCAAGTGCATTTTTGAAACCACGTGTATTAATTTATTATTTAATGCGGCTGGGGAGTTTCTAATGACAGCTGCCAAGTTCCGCCTCTCAATGATAAGAATCCGTATGGATATCAAACAAGGTCTTCCTCAAGTAATCCCCAGTGGTCGATTCTCGTTACTACGTGATCTATTTATAGAATGTCTGTTTTAGGGTGATGTTCATTGATTGTCTAGGTCAGCAAGCACGCGAATGATTGCTCCTTGTAGTGTTATGTGTTTTAACGTTTGGATAAAAGGGACAAGACGATATTTTACAATTTGTCGCTATAGCGTGTAATATAGGCAGACTTACACTTGTGTTGTACATGTGCTGTATGACTGAAGGGAGAATTTAGTTGCTACGTGTCAGCATGGAATGGAGAGCGAGTCCTAGAAACTCAACGTTTGAAATGGGTGTCTGACTCGGAATGGAAATATGGTTATTTTCGCGTTGAAGAAAAACCCATCTCGGTTTTTGTTCATCAGTTTTTCGTGTATAATCATCTGTGGATTTGTCAGGTAAGAAATTTTATACATTATCCATAGCTTGTATCTTTTATCTTTATGCTGAGGCTAAGGAAAAACAATGCCCCTCTTTAAAGTGACTGTGATTATCATCTCTTGAATCAATACATGTAATGTGTTTCGAACACGTGCAAGACATGGACAACAAAAACTCGTAACATACAGTTCAGAGAGATGCAGGTTGATGGAATTTATGGGGAAGTTTAACATGTACTGGAACACGAGCAAATCTTGGTATACATAGCCAAATCCGCCTTTATAGTCGGATTTGTCGTTACACCAGTACCTCTCTTACAGTAGTCATAATGATCTCATGCGAGAAATACTCTATTTCTGTTTGGGCGATTTGAAGCTGGACATGTCTTATGCTCATTAGTGTATCTCGTTGGTGCTTTATTTTGTACATTGTCGTCATATGGGAACGTGACATTACGTTTTTTGATTGACCAAATTATACATGGCGAGTGTCATCGATGAAGCAGAAGATCTGGATCATATTGTCTTATTCAACTTATGGTTTTGCAGGAGTCTCCGTGTAAATCTCTCTTTTGCTCATATTTCACTTCAGTCTCATCCATTTTGCGTTTGAATTATGATTCCGTTGACATGCCGGTATTATATCTGTTGTTCGAAAAACTGAAAACGTGCCAAAGTCGAAGCAGATTATTTCAGAGAGCTGCCACGCAGACATTTGGAAGTTAGCAAATGTCAACACCTTTTAAACTTACCTTGATTACCAGTTAATGGCCGTAATTCTAATATTGCTTGTCATTTGGGTATGTACACGAAATGTTATTTAAGTTTAAATGAATTTAGAATTGAATCTTATTTTCTTTAATGTAAAAGAACACATCTCTCCGAATGGCGATTGTTGTGCACATTTTCAAATGATGATATGATACCAAAATCTTTATTAAAAACTTATCTATTAAAAATGTAGTTTCAACGATTGCCGTCAGTTCTGTCAAGCCTTATTTTATACTGAGCTGCATTCAATACACAGAGGAACCAAATTAAAGGGTTTTTTTTATATACATGTACTTATCAATATCATGCTAGCATAAAAAGCTGTGTAGATAATGGTGGAAGTTAAAGAGTCAATATCCTAAATCTCTTTCAGTTATAATGGTACAAGTTTCATAAATAAATGTAGCCAATTTCCATATCCCAAACACGAATATCATGCAACGGTTAGGTTTTTATTTAATTATTAATTTTGTTTCAGATTTGTGTCTCTGTGGTATAGCTTAAAAACAACGACTGGACCCTCGTATCTTTTTAGTAAAACTACAGACAAGAAATTTGTCGAGAAATTGAAAACAGACACTCTTCCCAATAGCACATATAGCAAGATAAGTTTCATCGATCGGAAACACGCTTTTACGGTCGGAGAAGTGTTGACGGTAAAAATAACACTGTTCAATTCCATGGGAATCAGAATTCGGCGAGGAGGTGACATGCTCAGAATCATTTTGAAGGAAACCAAACTTGCTGCTAACGTGAATGGAAACATAACTGATAATGGGGACGGAACTTACATAGGAACAGTTTTGTTACCATGGCGAGGAGAACCACAACTGGTCGTGTACTTGTCCTTACCGCGTCAAGTCCATGAGATAGTGGTCAACGCAGCCAATAGATATGGCATCATGCGACATATCATGGGAATATTTAAAAAATATAAAAACATATCAGAAACAACACCGTGTGGCCCACTTCCGGTGATACAGGGATTTAAAAATCTTTATAACCTTACAGAAATGGCCTATAATATGCCCTGGTACTGTGTGAAGCCAAAGTCTGATGAATTGACGGACAAACACTGGAAATATTCTGTAACTGCTGCTAATTTTACGTTACCTCTCAACGTGACACGTGTATTATTGTGAGTATACACAACACACTAATTAGACAGTGTACCTCGAACACTTATGCTTGTGTTTCCTAAGAGTATTAAACATGAAACTCCTTGATATATCTCAGATCATAGAGGTTAAATGCGATTTGTACTTTGTTGTTTTGTCGGGATAAAAGTCACACGAAAACTGGGTCAATGACCTTCAAAATGCAGTCAATTACAACCATATTTATAGAACTACAAGGCTGAGAGCGATTATGATTAAGTATATAATAAACAAGGACAAATTATGAGAGACTAAATAATGATCTTGATCGAGCACGATTTGTAAATAGCCTATACAGTCACCATGGGAATTTTTGTCATCTTAAATTCGTTCATGTAAGATATTTTTTCCCAAAACGTGTATGAATTTGGATTTAGCATAAATCAATTATCGAGGGTTTACCGTATACTTACATGTCAAATCAAATAAGCACTTGCAAATGTACATTTAAATTGGAAAATTAAATGTCAAATAGGCGTTGTAACACTGGTAATCATTTTTACTGCATATATTCTATCCCATATTTTGTCATTTGTGATTGTGTGTAAGTAAAAAAAGTGGATACTTTATAATGTATACTACATACCCCTACGGCAAATGTTTTGGTAATGAATATTGATAATTTGAACTCTACAACTATTTCTATGCTATATTTTTCATTTTCAGAGCCCATCAACACAAGCCACTTTTGAAGCGGATTGTTCTGAAAGTAGACGGAGGTAATGTGTCTTGTAAAGGTCATCAAATGGGTGACTGTTCAACTCGTCAGTGACCTCCTCTTATGTATTTCTTTATTTATTCCCCTTTTACATTTCTTTATTTATATAATTTTTGTGATATATACGTTTATCATCGCCAGGCTAACCAACAGAAAAAATATCTCAGATTTTAGAAATAGATATCATGTGATACCTAGTTAGCCATCCATCTGCTGACTGTTCAAATCTACCTGCATCTGTGGTTCGTCACCCGTCCAAACCTGAATTAATCTTCTCAAATATGTCCTTGGTCTATAGTGGTGCCCTTTTAATTTTGAGACTGATCAGAAAAGTGACAGACAGCCATATCGGATGTTTGTTATCGCTATCTTCTGAGAGGTACAAACTTTTCCCTTTTCAAATTTTATGTGAAGTGTCCCCTGGTACCGTTTACAGTTATGCCCATTTGATTTTGGGAGTGATGGAAATGGTTGACTAGCTGCCATATTGGGTTTTGGCTTTGCACGTAGATTGATATTACTCTTTCTTGAGAAATACTGGATGGAACTTTTCCATATTCTATATATATCTGTAGTTATTTGTAGTTCTGCAAAGATGCTAATTTTATTTGTTGGTTCTCTTTTTCCCAAGTTGTGTTTTGATATTGGGATTGATTACAAAACAAGAGGACCGACAGGCGATTATCTTGGATTTAGCAGTTAAAGATTATTATCGCTATTTCAAATTCCATTCAATAAAAATAATTTTAAACAATAGAGATCAAACAATGGTTTGCGCCAGGATCCCTCAATGTTTTTTTCGTTATGCATTTCGATAACGAAACCGATTTGAAAACCAATACAGTCTACAGAATTTTTGAACCATTAAATTTAGTTACATCGTTATTTTTCAGGTAGTAATGGAATGATTCATAAGTCAGATTTCCTTTTCTTAGTCATGTACGTCTCAAGAAATGATAAGACATTTTTCTCAACTTTCATTAGTAGGTTAAACTGATCAGTGCTTTTTCAGTTCTGCTTAGTTCTTCATTCTTAAAAAAAATATTTAGGGTCCCCCATTGTCCTTATTTTTGAGGACGTTGGAAAACAAGTTAGCAAATTGGTCTCCAAAATCAATTTGAACACTTCTAGACTGTCAGAAATACTCATCATGGCAAGACACACTGTATGAGTTTTTCTAAAATTCAGATTACATTCTTGTTGGTTTCGGAAAGTTATTTACAGAACAACCTTAAAACCATTTTTAAATGGAACATTTGCAATTTACTTTTCCGAATGTACTTGATGGATGTTTCTCAAATTAAATGTGCAGATTTGATTTGTTTTGTTCAGTGACGTTACCGTATGGTTAAAAAATTGCCTTTAAATACAACAAATAGCTACGAACATAAACAGTAGATCTAACTTCTATAGAACTAATGAATGTTACAATGATTAGCGCCGAAATACCTCCAAGAATTCTTTTTAATTAGGTAAGAGAACTGAAGAATGTATGGTAAAAAAAGATTTAGCAATGCAAACGTGCTATTAATCTTGACCTAAGTAGAATAAAATCTACTCTGCTTTTCCAAGCATAATATCAATCAGAAAACAGCCCAGTATGTCTTACTGCGATCATGTTATAGCTTAGTGATTAATGCAGTGATAGAGAGTGTTTGTTTTGAATGAAATAATGTCCGGCTATGAATGTAGCAATATCAAAAATATTGAATAATTTGGAACTTTATCATTCTTTATTTGAGCAGAAAAGACAATGGAAACAAGTCGCAGTCCATGCCATAAACTCGCCCCTGAGAAGACCTGGGAAGTTGGAACTTCGGGCTTCTACTATAACAATACATGGGTGAATATCAACTGTAGACATCAATACAAACAGACCCCAAATCAGTACGCCGAGTGTCTGCAAGGTCGCCATCTTTTGCTTATAGGAGACTCCAATATAAGGTCATATATAGAATTCTTTACGAAGTTTCTCCGTCTGAAAGTTACCATAGGAAACCCCATGGAAAACGCACCAGGCGTGGTGTTAGGTCACAACAGAGCCCGATCGATATCCGTCACGTGGAGATCACACGGTGTGCCGTATTTTGCAGCCTTTCCTTATAGTAATCGCTTGCTCATTCCTACCTCATTGATCCTGGACCGTCTTAACGTGCGTAGTGACAGTAGAACTATAGTCGTCATTCATTTGTGGACACACTTTCTCACCATCCCAATTCATGTGGTGGAGGAAAGAATTCGCGATGTTAGGAAAGCGATCGAACGACTCCTAGCCAGGGCACCCTATGTTACTGTAGTAATCAAGGGTCCACAATCCCACTTGGAAAACCAAATATTTTTGCAAGTGGACTTCAAAAGAGTCAGTTTTGAACGCATATGGCGAAACGAATTTCAATATCTGAAAAATAGAGTGATATACCTAAATTACTGGGACATTACTACAGGAAGTGAAAGTAAACAATTACATCCGGGCCCAAAGATACTAGATGACATGGTCAGCATATTCATCAACCATGTATGTAACGTATGATGATAAGTGAACCCATAGATTACCTCTTGATTACAACAGCGGTGGCAAAGTCATTACATGTTCTAGATCAACCACTTGGAATTCCAGATTTGTTTCGGTATTTTCTAATCACCTTTCCTTCCTAGTTGACGTAGA
The DNA here is from genome assembly GCF_031769215.1 of Ylistrum balloti. Classification (NCBI taxonomy): domain Eukaryota; kingdom Metazoa; phylum Mollusca; class Bivalvia; order Pectinida; family Pectinidae; genus Ylistrum; species Ylistrum balloti. Next base: position 355,742 of record NW_026782199.1, read on the forward strand.
GCAAGTGTAAAAACATACATATTTTTTATCCTACCTTTTTTCTGGCTGGACAAAACCGTACGCTACATATATACATAGTGTATCTATTCTAAGTCGGAATACTAGCTAAAGTTTACTCACCGTTGTGACGTCTTTCCAGTTTGTCAATATAAGAAGTGTCAAATAGAATATGCGAATAAGAACCCAAATCAAACCAAAGGAACTTTCAAACCCATACACTTGCAAACAAACCCACTTGATGTTTTTAAATTCTAAGTGTAAGATTTTCCCTTCAGATAAAAAAAAACAGAACCAGACTCTGCGACAGCTCAGTGGATATAATGCAGTATCAGGGTTGTGTTTCTATGAAAATCCGATCACAAACTTATCTGTGATGTCGTCATTGTTTCCTTAGTAAGACAATTCATTCCAATTATTTTGATAACATACTGCAGGCTTCACATTTGTTTTTCAGTGAGGTAATTTCTAGCTCCTACATAAGGTTCTGTTTTAGGGATATAAAACCGGTGTAAACAGATACAAACAAAACAAAAAAGCTAATCGGTTCTTTGAACTTGTAATATTGGCGAAATATGAGTATCCTATACAAGTTATCAGTTTTCATGTGATTAATATGCAATTGCTTAGAACATTTTTAAGATGTCTATTCCGGTGAATTTACGCAGACTATATATATATATATATTTACCATTAACAGCAATAAGATTTGTCTTCATGTTGTTATTGATTTTTGTCGTTGTTAAATGTTTATTCAAGATCGATATTATTTTCTGAAAATGAGACCTTTACTAATGAATTCCACATTGTTATTACTACTTCAGCAGAAGATATACCTTGATATTTACCATTTGATATACATGTTTATACTATCAACGTTCCCAATAGATAGACTAATTTTTTCGTATACATCCATGGCTACATTTTTCTATTTCCATATTTTGTCACTTTTACAGATTGCCATGTAAATAAATTTTACTTATATTCGTGTGGGTTTGGTTATTTGCAGTATCTTAAGTTCGTTCAAACAGTCATGACCAATGAACAAGTTACGAATATTATCAGATGATATGCTTTTTCAGTCCTTTTGTTTCCCACAATGACTCAAGCTGGCCTTGTTGGAAGTCAGTCACTTCTAATGATTAAGCGCTCATAACATGTTTAGAACATCGGGGTGACTTTTTTCCTCTAACACTTGGTGTAGAGCACCATTGCATGATGGAGCTCCTGTCGTCCAGTGTAAAGAGAGGACGAGGACGGAAGAGGGAAGGTTCCAACAAAGGAAGGCAAACTTAGTATTCAAAATATTTTGTATAAAAAAGAAATAATCAAATGTGCCGATGTAGTTAGCACGTTTACAGATAGAGCGCGATGTCGCCCATGCTGGACCGTTTTCGTGACGTGATATCTCGAGTAAAAAGCCGACGTATGGTATCGTCTTGAATATAATTCAATGTATTTTTGTAGAGCTTTGATTTTAAAGAACATTTTTATAGTTTTATAGAGTATTGGTTTAAATGGATAACCATTATCGAAATTCAATATATTGAAAACATGTTCAACTTTTCAAACTGCAATCGAAATTCCATATGAATAACTCGTTTGGTGTATTGAACATTAACGGGGCCCCTAGTCGGCTACCCGGATTTAACGAAACTGGAAAACAAATGTGATGGGTCAGAGCCAAATGTGCTAATAAGAACCTCAACGATAGATAATACATGTAGGTTTAGTTGTCTGTTTGTCGTATAGGTGAAATGACTGAAAATTGAAGACGTCCTGATGTCGGCCCTGGATATGTAGTGCGGACATTACTAAAATGAATAAGCATCGCAGAGAAAAATATATTGACATAAGTATGTGTTTGAAAGGCTTTTAAATAATCAACTTAGAGCATGGCGTTTTGCATTTTGCAATTTTGACCTTAAACGGCCGATGATCATAAATGAAAAAAAAATGAATACCTGTAATTATTATTTGTCTTCTGTAGTACAATAAATCGTATCGTTATCAGCGAAATGTTAGTTATATCAACGAAAACATGTTTCAAGAACAATGATTTTATCTTTACCGAGTCGTAAAGCAGCTCCTTCCAACAGTTCATCAATCGGATCCCTTATCAAATTTTAACAGAGTAACCATTAACTGCAGTTCCTTCAGAGTTCATTCACGACAATATCAGAATATCTTTACACTATCAAGAAAGTGAAAAATAGGGAAACATCTGTCACATTGATATATACAAAGATAGTGTTTAATACAGTCAAATGTATTCAGAAAAGTACTTGTAACCTCATTATACCAATTGTATCATAAAATTAAGTCCACCGTGTGTAACACTCATAACTTTAAAGTATAGGGGCAAAATATCTTCTGCCTGACAAAAGTTTTACTTTGGTCTGCAAGAATCTGATCATTTTCTTTTGATCTAAATACGTTTATCTTGTACAATATATAGTTATCTCCCATAACTGTATATTATACATCATTAAAACATGCATCCATCCATTTTTAATATAAGTTGTAGATAATTTTGTTGAATATAGATTAGATATATCGATGTATTGCGTTAGTGATGACTTATGTGGTAACGAACATGAAATATCCTAAAGACGCAAGAACAGCGAAAACCATGAAAGCAATGAAGTAGAATCTGTAAATTTTGCGATCGTATTCCACGTGATATTTCCTACTTGTGACACTTATGGATTCCACTGAAATGATCAATAATGGTTAATCAGGTAATCTCCGGAATCCAAATCTTCTTGTCTGAAAATGTAAGAGATGTGGTATTGTTATGACTACTAGAATTCCATATAAGACTTTCATCTTTCCAAGAAAGAAACAAGTCACTTCATTAAAATCATTAATAGACAAAAGGGACATGCCGACGTCAATGGATACTGACTTTGTCTGGTCCTTTACTGGCCGAACTTCACTGGAATAGTTCACCATCAGATCTGCCAACAGTGTTTTAACATCCTCCATATAATTAGCTGTGATGGTCTGTAGACAGATCGCTGTGAATATGATGTAAGGTACTCGGCACATGTCTCTAATGACCATTTTCTCACACAATAAATTAAGAATCACAAAATTTCACCTTGTCAACAGAGATCTCGAATTTTGCTGATCGCATCAGTTAAAAAAAATAATGATTTACAGCTCTGTCTCAACACATGGTACTTGTTTAGTATTAACGCTTGGCAAAAGAAGGTATCGGACCATCACACATAAACCTGTTCTTCCAGAAATACGACCGTCACAGACAAAATGTCACCGGTCGTACGATGTAAATGTGTATCTGTTAAAGTCCGAATTGATTACAGCCAGGTATCTTTTGAGTAAACTACATCTGAAATCCACAATTAAGGACTACAATGCATATATTAACCTCTTAGTATCAGAATACCAAAGCAGATGTGTTTAATTACCTTTGACTGATGGTATACGCTATACGTTTTCCTTAGTGGTTTAAAATGTACAGATCCTAAACGACTGATATTAATTATTAATCACACTGGGCGATTGTCCATTCTGTTACCTTTACTAACTGGTTCAGCATATGGGACGGAATGCATCACCTATAACTCACACGGTACATATCTCACACTAATTATCTCCCTTACAGTCAATTACATTAACAAATGGTTGGTATGTTTAAACAGCCTATCAGCAAATGTAGTTTTTTCAAAGGTGGCCATTCTGCAGTACTGTTTCACTACCGAGTATGTAATTTCGAACGCACCTGGTGCCAATAAGCATGAAATCCCATCCGGTTAGTAATACTTTTGACAGAGAGTGTCCAGTACAATTTCTAATCATATATTGAGTATTTAACACAGCGTCCTTCACATTCCTCACGGGAGTGACCGATCAACTATAAGGCCAAAGTGAGGTAATAAATGCAGAGTATAAATAAAAGCCATTAACAGAAATATCAATGGAAGCTTATTCGGCACTTATGACCATGTCATGTGGAGTAATCGCACATTCTTACACCTTACTGGTCGGGACATTGGAAACCAGTTCACGTTTCCATTATCTAAGTTATACTATCTAAATAAGAAAAGGTTACGTTAGGTTCATACAAGTTGTCTCCCTTAATGTTCCAGACGACGTAAGAAAGACAACTCGCTTTTCTGGATTGTTCTAAAGTCGTTTACAAGGCCTGTACCGCCATACGGATGTATTATTGTACTGTGTTTTATGCACTGAATATTTTCAATGTAATTTAAAACAAGATTGAATGTACCTTTTTAAGATATTTTCGACGATGACGTAAAGAAGTGAAAAAAATGTCAACCTTCGACTGCTACACAAAAGATATCATGATAAATCTTCAATAAAAGATATCAGTTTGGTACTCGGCGATTTCTGATGAGAAATGATTTTTTTAACAAAGTTATACACTCATTTCCTGACACTTACTCACATTCTAACCGTCTAATAGTTCTTGAATAATTCTGAACACATCCTATGTACTGTCCATTTCACTGTCCTACGCTCGGGCAAGGAAATTGAATTTTAAACTTTTCGTGTTTACGTATAAGGTTTCATCAAACATCGTCTTGCAAACATTGCGGAAAATTGTGGAGCACACCGTACAAATGCGCTGACCAATTAAATGGTGTTACTACTAAATTCCCAACAGTATTGTTTTTATCTAATATCGATTCATCATTTCATAAAAAAAACATAAAATCTTCCACTTACCGAAAACTAAATTTTTATTGATAATATGTACATGTTGATAGTGCAAACTCATGCAATGCGCAAAACGATTGACAGGTTCAAAGTTGTTTATAAAATTCCATAATTCTATATTGCTGTTAGTCATTGTTGTATATCTTTCATTATTCCTTTGGAAATGTAAAAAATATACACTAAACAATGCAAGGTTAAGCTGCTTATGTTTTGATGAATAGATTATTTCTTTTATAAATCTATGTCATGTAGGTATAAAGTAATTTATCAATGCTGTCTTGGTTAACTGCAAAACAAAGGACGTTAGGATCAATATCAAGTAAGAAAATGGGTATGACCACTCTAAGGCAAGGCGAAGCAAACACTGTTGCAGTTTCGTCGTATATAAATCGTGAACAGGCGGGTGATTCGAAGAGAAATATTTCATTCACCATTTCAAGACTTGATTCAGCTCTTACTAGCATGACGGCTAATTTTGACGTTCTCTCACGCACTGCTCTGAGCAGGAAAGCCCCGATATCGAATGCCGGTTAACCTGCCATTAACCACACGTCTGATACAATTCCTCACACAAATACCGGCCAAAAACCATTACATTTCTGCCGCCAATGCAGACCCGTTCTGCGACACAGCAGTTCGCAAAAAGCTCCTCTCGTTGCCCACACACTGCGTAACTGTTGCAGGCAAAATCAGATGTCATCCAATCTATATCATACCCTTGTTTTAAAAAAAACATGTGTCAGTTTGATTTTTTATGTCTTAGAAAGCCACATGAAACTCTTCCGTAATATGTACTTTCACACTGAATGTTGCAGTGTAAAATGCTGCATATTTTGACTCATTTACAGGTTTTGATAATGAAAACATGCTTGCCTTTCTGCTTTGATGAGTACATATACGTATGTGTGCATATACATGTATGTATATCAAAACAAAGTGGCTATATTGATAAATTTTGGATAAAGATGTAAAAATATGAAGTATTAACATTTGTGTTTTAAAACAATTCTACATGTGTATTGTGAAATGGAGTATTTGTTTAGATTCATAAGGGGGTATTGTTATTATCGATATTAGTATTTTGTATTCTTAGCCAAATAAATGCACTGCAGAAAAAAATCTGTATAGTAGATTACATTTATTCTACAAAATGTCGTCTAGGTTTCCAAAGATAAAATTGATGGGACCTTTATCGTGTACTCCGTAATGTGTATCAGACAGTTATCAGTACTATCGACAACATAGACACGAATGTTCCGCCGTCTTCATTGCTTTAACACATATCTTTCATGAGACGCTATCCATTTCTCGTTTTTATAATGGCGGGATGAGATAAATAATACATGACTTTATTTCAATTAACTTTTTACCATATAAACGTTAGCCATTTTGTAGTGCCGGATATCAGAATAAATCACGTGATTCCCCACCTCGATATAAACCAATCAGACAGACGTTTGATAAACGGCATCCAGCACGTTACCATTACAGATTTGTTATTGTAGACATATTGCGACTTCTGACTATCAAAATGGCGGTTCTTCTAGACGGATAACACTTTCGATAATGAATGTCTGTCTTTTTTTTTTTTTTTTTTTTTATGCTTTCCATAAATCACATTTTTTCTCCATAAGTATAAGAAATGAACTGGCATAACGTGGAATCTATAGGGGCAACAAAAGACACAACTTTGCCGAAAAACACACTATATTTCGCCAGCACACAATTTAATATTTACCTGAAAGTAAACATTTCATCGACCATGAATGTCGTATCATGACACTTCGATAAAACTTAACTGTATTAAATGACACTGATAGTTTTATGTAGAAGTTGGTGTATTACAGTTAACCTGTGGCATATATAACCTCTGCATTACACAACTCTCAAGTATAATCGGTTAGAAATGGATTAGGATTGTAATCCTCGATGAATACCTGGGTTCAATACACATTGATCTTACACAAACACTGGATTAATGTTCTTCTGAAAACAAAGCAAATCCGCTTTTCTGACGCCACTACATTCTACCTGGAGTGGATAATCGGACGAGGAGACAGCATGCGATGTTTTGCTCGCGTGAGGGATAAACTGACTTTGTCTTGGCAGATTAACCGGCCTTCATGTGTTATTTACAACATGTTGTGTACACAGAGACAGACTCATCGATTTGATTATCAATACAAATACATTTATTGGAAAGTCCTCAACAACGAAATAATGCTACGTATGTACAAACCAAAGGATTACCAAACACGGGAGACTTTGTAAAATGTTAACACACAATACAATACGTATAGATATGAAGCCAAATTTACTTTTAATATTGAATTGAATTACCTGTGAGAAGACTTGGATTTTAAAGTTACTTGGAGGCACTTTGGCTATTAGAAATAAATATTTCTGGAGTTACAATGTCCTTTCTATCATAAAACAAGACTTATCTTCAGTATATAGTTATAAACATGTACTTTGATTTGGATCTCCAAGAAGACATTGTCAGAAGACCCCGATGGAAATGTCTAAGATTGGAGCGTGCTAAATTCCATAACATAGATGCATTTATCGCCTATCTTAGAAAAATATAATTTAACAATTAGATCCGCTGATGTATTAAGATTACCGAAATCCGAGGTAAAAGTAGATGATCAATATTTCCTTGTGTCTATCGATAATTATTGGTGTCCGATAACACAGTACGTATTATCGGGTGTATGGTAAAGACAATGAACATATATGCTCACATAACATATGTTTTCAATAAATAAATATATTAAAATACAGTTGGTGTGTAAAAAGCACTATTTAAAGCAGTGCTCAAGCTTTTGTACAAACAACATCAGACCGTGTAGCAGGACACACAGCACAAACGTAGAGATGACCTTATCGAGACATATAGTGTGATGAAAGTGACACCAGCTTATTTCGAACAAGCTGGATTTGAATTATCCAAGAGATAAATTAATGACCCATTGCTTAAATATTGGTATAAGCTGACTACCTGGAACCAGTGTTCGTCATAATGACTGCCTTTTTTCTAAATATTAAAGAAAACACTTAGTCTGAGACTTCAAAAATTTGATTTTGCTGAAAACACAACAATCGACACATTTTTGAAATCCCCGAATCAAGAGAGTTTGAACCCGATTCTTTGATTGTGTTAATTAGCTTCCACTGGTAATTCTGAGTTTGAACGAGAACTGCATATAGAAAATTGAGAGTTACTGTTTCTAGAGATTGATGACCTCTTTCTCCAGTCAGGCTGGTACTGGTCTGAATAAATCCTAAATATGGTAGTCATGTCCGGTATGACGGTGGTCTTGCTTCGGCGAGAAAGCGCCAGTAGTTTAGCCGTTGGCGGATGGTTTCTTACACGGGAGCGCTTGAATGATGATGGTCGATTTTGTGTTTCATAATCGTCAATCTCATTAAGAACAATTTGACGTGCGTCTTTACCGTCAATGAAAGTCTCACTCCTCTCCAATGCCGGTGCGTTCGGAGAAAACATTGCCGGAAGTCGTAAGCCATTGTCGGACCAGGTCGCGAATAAATCTGGGTGCCCTTTCACATGATGACAAGACGGCGTCGTTGTCCGCTGATACATGGTTGATTCTCGCGAGAATGAGAATGTCAAGGGCGCAGGGGTCATTGGTGCAGCGCGCCGTGTAGCAAATCTACTTTGGATATCATGACTTCTGTGTGACCAATCAGATGCATTCAAAAATACTTCGTTATCACGGAGACTCGGGTTCGCGCCCCCTTTCTTGATGAGCACGTGTGCAGACACAAAATGTCCATTTTTGCAGGCTAGTAGCAATGCAGTATACCCCATGCTGTTCCTCGTGTCCACGTCTAAACCAAACCTTACAAAACAGTCCACTAGCTGCGTAACGATGTTTGGATTACCGCTAGATGCTCCGTGATGTAGAGGTGTATTACCATCGTTATCAGCCTCATTTATGTCCAGTACGTCTTCCCGAATTATCATTCGCACAATATCCTCCCGTCCGTTCATGCATGCATAACTGAGAGCTGTCCTTCCAAGATTGTCGCGAAGGTTCAGAAATGCTCCAGCTTTCAGCAAGATTTTCGCCATTCGATACCCGAACTCCTCCTCTATGATGCAGGCCAACATCATCGGTGTTCTACCATTTAAGTCCTTGCTGTCAACGTTGACGCCATGTTTTGATACCAGAAGGCGTACCTGATGTAGACGGCAGTCTATGACGGCTTGGTGTAGTGCCGTTTTGATTGGGCGACGCTGAAGCATCTGCGTTGAGTTGGGGGACACTGGGCAGGTCTGGGATTTGACCTCCGTTTCCGCCTGGAATATAACATAAGGAATAATTAGTTATCTTTGTAATTATATACAACACTTATATTTCAAGATAAGCACTGGAGGATTCCATTCTGAATTTAGTTCTAATTGCTATGATTGACAAGCTGGGTGTCGTGGATGAAACTTTTATATTTCTTCTTTCATTGCTAATGTCTTTCAATTTGTTAACATGTTGATATTCTGGTTGTTTTTATAGATTTGTAGTAAACAGTGTTAGAATCAGTGTTTAAAAACTTCAAAATACAGTCTTTTTAATGCATGTATTGCTATTTAATGTCTTGTAAAGAGATATCTAGATGTGTATTACTTCAAGGTAATTATGTTTAGCCTGAATAAATTACAATGTCTCGTGACGGGTATAATTAGAAGACATAAGTATTTCTGGAGCTACCCCCACGTTGTGTTCATGTATTTTCATTTTTAAGATTGGATAAAAAACGTATACTTATTAAATGTAATTATACAACAATTATATTTCAATTCATTCATAAGTCCGAGTACTCTGTCGGAGTGGCGTGACATAACTTTAACTGAAAACGAATTCTTGGTATTTATTTCTCTTAACTCAATCTATTAGGTAGCTCTAATACAACAGGGTATTGTTACCGGAATAAAGTTCAAAATGTCCAATCATCTTAACAAAGATTGATACGTGACAGCTCACTCCCAGCTTCTCTCTTACTTTAATAGCTGTCATAGGAAATTTAGCTCGTTCCTTTATATTTTGTTGACTATAAAATGAATACGCATTAATACAGAAATACAAATCTGTAACTAATTATATTATACCGACGTGACTCCATGTGTACATCATAACATCCCGATTCTCTTTAATATGACTTCACAATCTCCTTATCCCTACTATGCGAAACCTTAATCTGATGAATTATTTGCGCATGTCACAGAGTCAGGACCCCTCTTAAAATATAACCATACATACGCTATTTATCACGGTTATCTACATAGGAAGTATTTGATAAGAGAAACATCTCCATCCAGACACATTCATATTAACCCGTCGGATGTTACCATTCTTACACGTGTGACAAAATTATTGGCCACAAGCATGGGAACGGTGCATCTGTCGAAGTTAAATCATGGCACATAGAGACTAAGTATTGTAATTATCTGTTCGAGTCTGACCAAGACAACGTTTATCAGATCTGTATCTGCTGGGTTGTCTACCTCGATGGTATGTATGTCCTTAGTAAATCAGAGTATGTCTGACAAGGTGTGTCGAGATGAGCTCCCATACGGAACTCATTACTATGTATAGAGATATACACCTGTTACGTCATTAACAATTAGAGAAAACTCAATATTAGTTTTTAAAAAATTAGGAAAATTTAAACATAGAACGATGTTCCTCACATAGAATATAACACACAACTTAAGCTTCTAATCTTAAATAATATAAAAGGTAAATATAACATCAACATGACAACCATTACGTCCTAACATCACTAAAGCCTGTATTCTAATTTTTATCAATGAGAATATTGTTTATATTAGTCTCCTAATTAACTTACCTTTCCACATCCACAATGTAACATTTCAGCTTGACAATTAACTAATATACTGCACTCTTAATTTGATAAAATGACATTGTAATTTCTAAATCCTGAAAAAGTGATATCTAAGACTCTGTCAAACCACTAGCAGCATATTTTCTGACAAATCAATGCTCCAACATCAGCGATGCATTCGACTATAAATACACAATGGTCTCTCAACCAAACATCTACATTGTGTCGTTGCTTTCATCTTCACCAGAGAGCTGCTTCCGATCTAGAAAAGGTACAGTTATTGTGACCTACCTGTGGTTGGCGTTAAAGTCTATGGTATTTGAATGAGGATACCATGTCCTTTTCAGACTTAACGTTAAACTACACAGACAGCTACTGGCAGCAATGAATAATTGATAAAAGTAACCACTTATTTTGTATTCAGATGTATTCCACTTCAACCATTATTCTCTTTATAAATCAAACGTTGCCCATTTAGATTTGAATAATAATGCTGACTGGGTATTTTATTAGTCGATGCCGTGCTGTACCGAGGACAACTTGGAGAGATATCAACAAACCCTGAAACAATGACTGATGCCTCCACTGTCACCAAGGGGTTTGTCCTGATCCAGTAACCGTTTGTTTGTACCCCACACTGACGTTGTTACTAAGGTTAGAATAGATGGTGCCGTCCTTCAACAATACCAGGAACAATTGCAATGAATTGTAGCTACTATAAACGTGAACAAATAAATCCATATATCGGTATCACACCATTAGCATCACTGGCGAGTCCTAAAAGGACGGAACGACTGTATAAGGCAGTTTAATTCATTATTGTCAGGTAATCTATCCCAAACTGGGTTTGTATTGAAAAGAGCAATTTACACGTGTCTATTGTATAATCTATGTATTTTGCAGCATCATTAAAACCAATCAGAATTTCATTTGTACACATTTTAATGACAATTACACAGGAATAAAATTAGTATTCGTCAATAACAAAGCATCAGTGGTATAAAAAATAGTACATTTCATCACCTTTATCGCATTTTGTCTGATCAATGAAGGTGTATATAAACTTTTGTTTAAATACAGACGCAGAATAACATCACTGACATTAAAACTCACACCGATAACAATATGAACGTTTACATTGCAATATCAAGGACAGAGATCTCAAGTGACCAGTAAAACGCGACGAATAAAAAGAACAATCTTGCGTATTTTCAAGGAGGTCATTAAGATTAATGATTACAGTGTAAGAACAACTGTGATGTTGCCGTGGAAACAAAATTAAGGTAAGTGATTCTTGTTAAACGTCCCGTCGAATTTTATGGTATAAATAACAGCCTCTCGTAGAAGAGGTAAGGGGGGGACGGAATTGCATTACTTAGTGGATATCAATTACAAATTTATAGTAGTCTCAGTACAACATTCCCTATTCAAACCAATAATTACATTAACATAATGGAATTCAGATTTTGTGAACCCGAGCTACAAACTGATTTATACAAAAAGAAATTAATACCTCGAAAGAAACACTCAATCCATACTCAAGTGTATACCATTGGTAATGTGATTTAATACCGTAATCCTACTCCCTATAATATTATAACAGTCTACACTATACAGTAGCAAATGAGAATTCCTTGGTCTTACTTATTAACAATGTGTCAAAGACATAACCAGTACGGTTATATATCACTACATATATGGGTGTCTGACTTTGTAGGTACATGTATACTTTGTGTATTAAATATTATCAATTCTGTTCCTAAAAATTACAAGAAGATCATGATAGTGCAGTGTTGCCATACCTACACACAGTGAGCAGCAACAACATCATACTTATTGTCACTGATTTTTATTTGGTCGCTGGCTGGATTAACGCATCTTGTTTCATTTTAAGCAAAAGTTTATTGAATACCCTCCTCCGGCGATCCTCCTTCCCCCACCCTCAAAAGGCGGGAAAACAACAAAATATCTAATTGATAAATCAATCAATGAATTAATCAATTTTAATTAAGTATGATTCATACACACAAAAGAAAAATGAAAAGAAGCCATAAAAGATTGAGATGGAACACCATACACGTATGATATACACAGTGAAATCCTGATCTCCCTTACCAAATAACAGACATCATGTGTGCATGGACCCTGGCAATGTCTAGGGTTATTCTGAATGCCAAGAAATATTACTTATAAGTTATCTTTTCACAAACTCGTACTTTAAAACCTGTTCTATAGTGTTCTATTTTTTTAATGAAATGTAATTTATTTGCGTGTGTTGTAAGCCTGATCGTTATCCCACAAGTATCCTGTATTGTTTTATCGGATACAGAAGACAAAGACACCGACATGAACAAGTACGTTACCGTTTTTTGGGAGGATGCTTCACTTTGTCTCCTCTTGGCACTCGAGTACCTATAACTTACTGCCACATGAACACCTCCACCACCCTCCATTTTGTACAGGTGTCTTACGTTAATCAACAGGTGAGTCTTAAACGCACAGGTAAGTCAAAGTGAATCCAAACACGGAGTTTTAAATGTTAATACCGCAGGTAGCGTATGTGTCCATCATATAATGCATTATACATTAATTTTCACTAAATCCAAGATTTGAATCTATGACTTATATATATAGTTTCCCTCCTGAAGTATCGTATCCATAACAGGTGTGTGAGAATTAAGACGATATCACATATACTAGTGTATTAGGTTTTGTCTTAGACCACTGGCCTTGATACACATGGCCTAGCGACTGCAGGGGATACCCAATAGGGCTTACCCTAATCTTATCTAGCCACAAATTAACTGTCGGGAGTTCGATCTGATAAACAGACTTATTGTGCAGGTAATATGTATAGGGACACTTGTCTATACTCATGAATAATCATCATACTTTGGAAAGTATGTATTACGTGGTAACTTAAAAAGGCGTTTCAGCACGGTATAGAAAAAACAGGAATAAACGAACACCAGCCTTTAAGAAATCGATTTGACGCCGAGATATACAATCACTTATCAGCCCTAGTGTATGGCAGAATAAGACACTTATATCATCTATTCAGTTCACAATGGTAACTCCTTGTGAATGGGCTGATCAATAGGTACATGTTAATGGACCCTGTCATTAATTTTCTTTTTCCAATGTTATATATGAACAGGTCTATTTAATTTATAAAATCTAGGAAATTAATCAAAATCCATGGAGTCGAAGTCACGTGAATTAACAATTAAATGTCGTTTCATGTCGTTCTTTTTCCAATGTTATATATGAACAGGTCTATTTAATTTATAGAATCTAGGAAATTAATCAAAATCCATGGAGTCGAAGTCACGTGAATTAACAATTAAATGTGGTTTCATGTCGTTTTATTCGACAATTTCAATATTTAATTTTGTTCAAATTTTCCAATTTTATTCCTTATGGTAATTTTTTGCTGAAATGAAAGGCATCTTTTCGTCAGTTGTTCACCAAATACGTACATTAAATTTTGATTTGTAGTATCATTACTAGAATATCTATCTTCTTGTAAATAACATTTTTGAGATTATTTCTCAAAGTTCTGTAAAGATTCTTCATCATCTCAACATTTTAACTGTTACATTTCAAAACAAAATCCTGTGAGCTTTGTCTTGATACGATTAATGGCTGCTTTTTAGGTATCCTATTGCTATACAGTATAATATAAAATATGTTTACATAACATATGAACATATCATTATTCCTTTCACAACGATGCCTTATTCGCAATATCTTTCCTTGGACATCAATATCAATTGATTTGTTTGTTTTGTGGGGCTTAACATTCTTGCAAAAGCTAGGGTCATATGAGGACAGGAGTCAAGAGTAAAGGTCGGAAAACAGACCACAGAAAAATCACGATGGGAAAGAAAGGAGAAACTTAAGATCCCAAGTGTTGCAAAGGGGGCGCTAGGTCTATATATTGGTCTTCTCAAAGCTCCATTGATAAAAGATACGGAGGGAAACCCCTTCGAACCTCTGGTCATCTCTTACAATCAGATAGTGGAGTACATTAGACCGTATTCTTTGTCTCTCCGGTGTCTAATTAACAGACGGGCTAGAAGAAATCACTGTGGACTTGCAGGAAGTTAGATACAGCAGGGATATGTTTCCAGTCTCCTTTACAGTTCATAATGACACATATTGAAACATTTCGTTCTTGTATTTGAATACTTGTGCAGTTGGTTTGTGCCATTGACCTCGGATAATGGTACAAGTTCAGTTACAAACGAATATATTAGTTTGAAAAGTTTTAAGAGAATGTCTAACTGAACTCTAATTCCTACTTAGCTGAGTTTTTTTTTTTTTTTTTTTTGACATGCTTGTTTATCTGGTACAACATTACCCCTAGTTTTTACATGTGTCCATCGTTAAATACGCTTGTTGCGTCCGTATTTTTACGTTTTTATCTTGTCCTAAGAGATGTACATGTGATCAGTATCAAGGTCTCATTAAGCTATAAGATATGAAAAAATAGGTGTATGAACTGTTGATGACCTTATTATTACTATTTTTGCCGATATGAAAATATTTGCCGCAAACATGAAAATCATTTACACAGCATATATATTTAATGATCATAAGTTACTTATTAGGAGCAGGACATTTTGATAAAAACAGGCAAAACTGAATAATGAGTATTAGATTGGAAATTAAACGCTAAAACAAACTTGTCGGAAATATGTATATGGAGTTAGTGACAACGAACACAATTGATTGTAGCTTCACAGTAAAAGTGTAAACATTATTATTGAGAGCAAATGTTAGTTTTACTGATTTGACAAAGAGAAACTGTTATTTCAGTGAATGTTTATCGAAGGTATTTGCATCTTCAATCATTGATTTCTATGCTATTTCTGTCCACACTTCTATTTATTTACAACTTGGTATAGTCCGTTAATTGATATTCCATCTTTGTGTAAATAATGTTGACAATGTATACTCGATGCATTGTAAGTGTGTTTAGAGAAATCAATATTTGATTAGTACTAGTATTTGACAAACCGCAGTCACTGTCTTTTGATGTAGGTTTTTGTACTGACTGATACTTAAGGGTGACTGGTCATATTATCTATAGTTATACCGTGGTTGTTTCTAGTCAACCGTTAATACACAATGAGGCACTGGAACTCGAACAATCAAGTTACATATTGTAGAGGACCTACCTACACGTTATCATAAAACAGGTTACTTTAACAGATGGTCACAGTATTCGATGTATATAGATGTAAGTCTCTGAAGACATTTACTGACTACCTATCACCTGCTTAGCCAGCTAATCGGGAAAAAATATCGATATACAAGTAAAGATAAATGTATGCACACAAGTGCCAACTACGTTTTGTGATCATTGGTAACAAACCATACCAAGAGCTTAGTATAAGACGTTAATATGATTAAAATCAGTATTCAGAGGTTACTGGTCGTATTTCAAAATATGCGTATGCATATATGTATGTAGGTATGTATTCATGTATGTATGTATGTAGGGAGGGAGGGAGGGAGATAGGGAGGAATGTAGTTATGTAGGTAGTGCTAGATCCGAACATTTACAGGAACCTATCTGTATCAGGTCAGTCTTCAGGTAATAGATCCAAACATATATAGGGACGTACCTGTATCAAGACAGTCTTCAGGTGATAGATCCAAACATATATAGGACGTAACTCTATCAAGACAGTCTTCAGGTGATAGATCCAAACATATATACGGACGTACCTGTATCAAGACAGTCTTCAGGTGATAGATCCGAACTTATAAACAAGTATTTAATTACATTGCTGTATATGTAGTTTGTCTTTACAAAATATGAAGCCGTATCGAGATATCTTAATGACTTTATAGAGGCAGGTAATCTCATTATCAACAATAACAGGTGTATGACATCTCATGTTACCAGCAAACTTGTCGTACGTTGATATATTGATATTGTTATATTAGCATAATCATACTAATGACTAATCCATCGATCACCCAGGAAAATTACCAATCTATATCTACCTTTACCCCAATCACTGATATCCACTACATTACCGTTATGTGAATACCCTACTGATCTACTCTAACGGAATTTTTTATACAATAGATATCTTAATATTGTGTCTCCTTTAAGATAAAAATATCCAGCTATTATTTTCTGATATACTGTATAAGATCTGTTACACAATTTAGCATACAATTTTTCTGACCTAAAAAGATAGGAATTTTATCCTCATTTCTTGTTCAAACATTCTAGAGTGCGTTAATGCAAAATACAAATCCTGAATTTCAAAGTCAAAATTGTTTGGCTGACAACGTGAATTGACACCAAAGAACAACATCATATATTACATGTGATAACCAAAGAAATAAAAAACAAAAACAAAAAGACAAGAATTGAAGCTTGTCTCTCGTATTTACAGATAATGTAAGAAAGCAACACACAGTTGGTAATGATATCAACCATAAGCACAAAAATGCTTCAAACATGAATTATAATTATTATGTATTTGCACATCTATATATCAATCAACAACGCCACACTATTAAATATGGCTAAGATTTGCGGATGTAACCCGTATAACATGTTCAGGGCGAAATTCTGTTTCTAGTACAATCTATTAAACAGATTTGAGAAAAGCCAGTTTTTCTACACGCACGTTATATATGAAGAAGATTTCAAATCAATCCTACCCCGTCTTATATCAGATTGTGTGTCCCTGTTCTGTTGTTGTATATAACACTTACCCACAAGAACGATCAAATTACAAATGCTAATATTTTACCGTAAAGTGGAAGCTGTTTTCCTGCTTCAGCTTTATGTCTTCTCTTATAGGAACAGTTTTCTTGGTTCCTTTCTTGGAGTTTTTCATGTTGTGGTCTCAATAAACGAACTATTTGATTGAAACTAGCGGCGTTAAATGCATCAGGAATGTTTAGATATAGTACTAAATATACAAAAGAAACATTGTACTATTTGTTTGTAATTTATCAATGTGCCAATTGTGCCAAACCTCATAT
Organism: Ylistrum balloti; assembly: GCF_031769215.1. Taxonomy (NCBI): domain Eukaryota; kingdom Metazoa; phylum Mollusca; class Bivalvia; order Pectinida; family Pectinidae; genus Ylistrum; species Ylistrum balloti. Next base: position 373,328 of record NW_026782199.1, read on the forward strand.
CTATAACACACAACAACCTTGTAAAACAATAACATAAATATCAGAATCTATACAAACCGAACAATAAGTCATATACATGCATAGCCAAAACAATACTGTATGGAGTTAGACCTATATCCTAAACAATGAGGAAGCAGTAATATCAGTAACTCACCTCGATATGGGCGAGGGAACTCCCCCCTTTATCTGATGTGGTATCCAGTTTGGCTGTATTTCTGAACCACCGACTTCTATAAGTTAGTAATAAGTGTCACAACTTAAATCCAGCCAGATAGGCTTGTCCACGAGAGATACTTAAACGTCTGACATTGGTTCCTGTATGTACAGATATTACAAACAAGAAGTGTTGATATACGGAACACTTGGAAGGCACGTGTGAGTGATCACACTCAAAGTTAGTCAGATTTACTACCTACAAATTAACACGACTCTTGTCTAAACAAACAGTTTAGTTTTAAACAAAATCCAGATTTAACCAAATCTCAGTGTAACTACTGTGACGAGTATTGATCAGCCAATCACAAACAGGCATTGATCGGATATGTTGCTATGTAGCTTTGCAGCCCTGTCGTGTCCACGTGCAGTTTATACCTATAAATCTCCCCCATGCACTGGGGTCTTCGTTTGATATGTATACCTACACAGTGGTGTGTATTACCTACAACAAAGCCAATCATTTAATAACGTGATATGGACAATCGCCGAAAAAGAACACTATAGTCGGACCGATTACTGCTCAGGACATGTAATTAACACTGGCCAGCCAATCTACAATAGTACGTGAAAAATTAGCTCAACAACACAGGCCAATTGTATAGCGCTGAATTCTCGACAGTCTGTTATTCTCGTAGCACAAGGGATGAGAAATCTAAACATTTCACACGTCCGTTAAATATTTCATGGTCTTTTGATGGTCCATCGAGGTTAGATTTTCCATTAATCTTTACAAAGGTATACTCTTGACAACTATTACAGATTCAATTGTTAATGGATCGTGTACATTTAATGTTTGATAATTAGACGCAGACGTACTCCTTGTATGTATCGACAGCCCGGCATTATCGTGTAGGTTGAATTGTTATTTGAATAATACACACAGACAATATCGTTGGCGTATATACACTGGTTTACAGTTATAAAGTTGAAATAATACGTCTTTGTTCTACCTATCTTTAAGATTCCGCCATTCCTTCCCGACGGGGGATACCGTCGATGTTGTAATGCTAAGCATAAAATTATATAATAATATTGACGAAAATCAGCAGTTTAATTAATTAGTTTTATTTAAATATTCGGGGGTAAAATTTTATGAATAAAGTTATTTATAGTCAATGTATGTTGATATTCACAAGATGAAGGTTAGATTTATTGAAGATGTCAAAAATATAAGTTCATGTGACACGTAGACGGAATCACAGCAACATGTTAAAATCAGCAAGGTTCATGCAAGCGGTAACCTGCGAAAACTTGACAGCAAATTTAAGCGGTTTTGGCGTTAACTTTAACAACCTTAAATACAATGATACAAACGGTAAAATTGCTTAAAGGTCAAGTGTTGAGGATTGTACTAAAGTGATTATGCAATTTCAATGCAAAAATTAGTGACAGTATTGCCAAATAATGAATGAAGCAACAAGACAGAATTGCATCGTACTTCTAAGATATCTTAGTGATGAACCGTGCCACTATTGGAATGCATTCTGCAACCATTTGGGACTCATGTCCACCTGCAGAGTCTACCATCTGCAAAAGATGGCAGCAAAGACGCGCAAGTGATAATCACCTTTCAATCAAAATTTAGAATTAGTAAAGTCAGACAATGAATTAAGCTGTGTCACACAGCTGCCTCGCTCTTCTAAGAGTCGTCAGTGATACTAAGGTCCTAAACCGTGACAGAGGAAATTCCGATTGTAAGAAACCAGACGACATAAACATGATAAATCATGAACATCTGTAGATGAAAGAAGTTATGTTAAGCGTGAGTATAAGTATGATATATAATGACAATCAAACAAAATTTAAATGTTTTCGTCACTTTTCTCGAAAAGGGTACAACAGGGTAAATTTGTATCTCCAAAATGGTCACCCGCGAAAACTAACGTGTTACAGCAAACAATTTAGTATTTTTATTAATCGAAGTACCGGTTTTATACGACCTGCATTGTATACCGCCGATAAATACTTTTCACATATCATATCCGTATCGTTGTTTAGGTATTGAACAAACCGAGAGGGAGGACGCTTTGTTGGTGCTCTGTGTACTTACAGGTGTTTGTCAATGAAGGCGTGCAGAAAGCAAGTCAAGTGATACTGAGTCAATATATATATATATATAAATTCCAAATCGATTTTGCTGTGTTGACTTATTCATGCATATATTCTACCAGTTTGATTACCTATGTCGAGTTTGAGTGTTTTAATTTTCACACCAGGTGGGGGCATTTATGTTTAAAATACAATCCTTAATTCAGCTGGTGGTGTATACAGTACTGTACATGTATGCTATTGTCAAACCATAGTATCCAGTTACCTATCGAAAAATGATTTCAAATCCAATTATAGTTTTTTTCGAACTTTATAAACTAAACTGTAAAATACTGAAACCACATTTACTGACAGGACAGACATTATGAATTAAACACATTTTCAACATAGACAGCAGATTTGTGTTTGAAGAACCGCTAAAAACTTGTTTTAAAAACAATGTGAAGTTGACCAATACCTTGTGGTGGTGTTGTTTTTATGATTAATTAACCTATTTTGTATCACTTTAGATATCAAAGTGTCCTACACCATTAGGCCGAATTATGTCTCGACTAACAGTTGTCTCCTAACATACGGTTCTAATATTATAGAGTATAACAGATTTCTATATTTAGATATTCGTTGTACCCATCGTGACAGCACAATTATCAGATATTGGCTTCGTTGCTATTAATTTACCAAAGTTACAAATAACATCATTAACATTCATACAGACACGTAAGACAAAAGAACAAACATACTGACACTCACTTACACCATTAAAGACGTCACGTCATCCGTATTAATATCCTCAAGTATTACCTTTCTTGATATTTACGATGCTACATGTACACGTCCATAATACGATTCTGATGTAAACTACACGATAATACAAACCTTTCTTGGGATAGACTGTTAAATCATTAAGTATTCGGGTAAATTTATTTTCATTGTTTTCATGGGTGCTATTAATCCACAAAGTAATATTTCCAAGAACTTTTAAAAATAGGTATAGGTAGATAAATGCAACTCTGTTGTAAGATTTTACAGTAATTCAGAGATGTAGAATAAAAAGTTTTCATACAAACACATAATGACCTACTTTTATTTACAAATGCTAGATATTTTTCTACGAATTATTTCAAACTTCAGTATTCCATAGCTCAAATACAAGTTGCCTTATTCAATTCATTCCTTTTTACAAGGTGTCTAAGAGGATTTTCGTACAAGATGTCGACAGCTTGCAGATCAACATACAACGCAGTGCTCGAAAGATGCAGCGTCATGGAGATTATGAGGAAATTTGATGTTTATAGTAACAAAATTACATTTCCTTGTGAAAGTTATAGTTGAACTTGTTTAACGCGTTAGTACGGATGATTTCGTTGTTATATACCTTGAACGTGACATAACTTACATGAATTGACCAAGATTTACATCGCGGGTGTCATAGACACTTCCTGTATACAGTACCTGGTTTATTCTCCTTAAGATTATGTTGATATTATTTTGTTCTTTTGTCTGAAGGAAATTTGTTAAAATGAGAAATTTCTTTTTAATAAAAAATAATTATGGTACGAAACACCTTAACGATAATGATTATGATCCTATCTAAATGATAGCATAACTGCAACACTCGTCTTATTTTCTACATCTAACATGTACACTGTGTTATACTTATATAAATAATTGTTTATATATCGTTATATCTTACTACATGTGTTCTTATTTATTCTAAAACATACGTTTGCGTCAGCAAGTATTCTCATTTACGTCAGTTACAACATTCAGGTGGTGCATTATTAGTAGCCGAGTCAATAATTTGACAGGAGGTATGAACACACACGCTTGGTAAACAAGTCTGTCATTCACTTTAAGGATATCATTTATAATATATAGTACTGTTATCCAGCGTCTATAGGATTATTAGAGAACGTTTAGTACACCTTTTTAACGGATAATCACACCAAGGCTAACTGGTAAGTATTTCGTGCCGAAACCTCTAATCCACATGACCTCCACCTTCTCAGGTGTCACAAGTAATTACCATTAACTAGCAATTACCTGGCCAGGATAATGATAGGGAGTGGACGATATACATATGTATTTATCAATGAGGTTAACCAGGGTGCGTGTATAATATCCAAATTTGTTTAAAAAATAAATATGCAGGGATGAAAGGTCTAGGTAATGTTATTTAATATTTCATTATATATCATTTTTTATGTTTTATGTTTTCAAAACACAGGTATTATCACGATTTAAAAATTCTCTGATTATCTGCATCAAAATTCTGTCACGAAAACATTTTACAGAACTTTACAGTTTGTTTTCAAACAGATATTAAATGGTGCCCCGAGCAGAGAACATTTAACATAAACATCCGTACTACCCCGTCATAACTAGTAGGCATACTAAATTTCTATTGTATGTTTCATAAACCATTTACTAGTTGAAAATCTGTCCTGTCATCAATACTGAACGTTCCTTTGTAACTCACGAAATGGGGCAAAAACGGTTCAAATACTTAATGACACTTTTTTTTTTACTTATTTGTGATAACATACAGTCATTTATTTGCTTTTAAAATGGCCCACCCATGTTTAAACTGACATTCAGATGTCAAACATCGTGAGAAATGACTTGTTTTCCCCGTGTTTATATCTCCAAGAAGTACGTTGATACCAAAACATCGGTAAAATGTTTAATTAGGCAGAACAAGGAACAGTGAGGTTCACAGACCATGCATTTTATTGCGTGTATCTTTGTCGCAATACAATTACAAGTCAGGTTTGTGTTGTTTTTAACATTTCCGATAAAATCAGCTTTAAACCAATTTATGTTATAGCTAACATTTACTACCACAGCACAGCTGCGTCCTAGTAATCAGTAAGTAGAGATGACGCATCTCTGAACAAGCATGATTCCATTACCGATGATGCTAATAGTAGGATTAGTGTACTATAACGAGGACTGATCATGACCATTGGACATGCTTTGGAGAATCAAAGTATACGATAGATTTTATAAAACAGCTGTCTACTAAGCATTAAAATGCGTGCCCCTCCGCCCCTCTCTGACATTTTTACATCGCTGTATTGTAATACTCCTTCTTTCAAATCTTATATGCTGTTTACATTTTGTTGTTGGTTTCATGTTCTACGTTCTGGATGTTGGCGACTGACGAAAGAACTTACAACACAGGGTTTCGAGAGAGATTTGTGTTGATGTAGACCGCAATCATGAACTCATTGGGAAATGATTACTTGCCTTGTCCAACATGACAGTATTAATTTAGTTGGATTGGTATTGATTTAAAATCATACTGCTGGGTCAGCGACTTTTGTGATTATTTTCATATTATCCTAGTTCATTGTTCCATGGAATTGTTTTGTCTAGTTTCGTCGATATCGGGTCGGAATATTTTTTATAAAGTTTTTAAAGACTAACGAACATAACATATCTGTTTTTGTCGCCCAGATTAGCAATTCATGCGATAAAACAAACGTTTTCAATATTAACGTAGAAGTCCATTATCAAAAGACAAAATTTCACCGTAAATACGTATGTACTACGGTAAAAATCTCGATGATTTCAATTTCCTTTTTGTGAATTTTCCATTTCTGGATAGCAAGATCTTGCATTACCAAATTATCACGTCAACGTCGCAGTTGATTTGATATGCAAGTGCCTTTTCTCAATATCACGATTTTCGTTCAAGATGTCGTCAACAGACAAACAAGCTACACAGGGAATCGAGAGATGCAGGTTGATGGAAAATTAAGGGAGGGTTTTACGGTCGTCATGGTGATCTCACTGAGATTCTTCTATTTCTTGGTGCGATATGAAGTTGTGAGTGTTTAATACTCGTTAGTACATCTGATGGTTATGTTATTGTTTACCTTGTTCTCTTGTTACCTTGGGAACGTAACGCTAATTTATTAGATTGACCAGGATTTACATGGCATATGTCCACAAACCTATTACATCTGTAAAATCTTACCCTCTATGTACGGTGTTAGTAGTGAACACAAACCTATTACATCTGTAAAATCTTACCCTCTATGTACGGTGTTAGTAGTAAGCACAAACCTATTACATCTGTAAAATCTTTACCTCTATGTACGGTGTTAGTAGTAAACACAAACCTATTACATCTGTAAACACAAACCTATTACATCTGTAAAATCTTAACCTCTATGTACGGTGTTAGTAGTAAACACAAACCTGTTACAACATCTGTAAAATCTTAACCTCTATGTACGGTGTTAGTAGTAAACACAAACCTATTACATCTGTAAAATCTTAACCTCTATGTACGGTGTTAGTAGTAAACACAAACCTATTACATCTGTAAAATCTTAACCTCTATGTACGGTGTTAGTAGTAAACACAAACCTATTATTACTTACCCTCTATACTGTAAAATCTTAACCTCTATGTACGGTGTTAGTAGTAAACACAAACCTATTACATCTGTAAAATCTTAACCTCTATGTACGGTGTTAGTAGTAAACACAAACCTATTACATCTGTAAAATCTTAACCTCTATGTACGGTGTTAGTAGTAAACACAAACCTATTACATCTGTAAAATCTTAACCTCTATGTAAGGTGTTAGTAGTAAACACAAACCTATTATCTGTAAAATCTTAACCTCATGTACGGTGTTAGTAGTAAACACAAACCTAACATCTGTAAAATCTTACCCTCTATGTACGGTGTTAGTAGTAAACACAAACCTATTACATCTGTAAAATCTTAACCTCTATGTACGGTGTTAGTAGTAAGCACAAACCTATTACATTTGTAAAATCTTACCCTCTATGTACGGTGTTAGTAGTAAGCACAAACCTATTACATCTGTAAAATCTTTACCTCTATGTACGGTGTTAGTAGTAAACACAAACCTATTGCAACATAAATAAAATCTTAACCTCTATGTACGGTGTTAGTAGTAAACACAAACCTATTACATCTGTAAAATCGTAACCTCTCTGTACGGTGTTAGTAGTAAACACAAACCTATTACATCTGTAAAATCTTAACGGTGTTAGTAGTAAACACAAACCTATTACATCTGTAAAATCTTAACCTCTATGTACGGTGTTAGTAGTAAACACAAACCTATTACATCTGTAAAATCTTAACCTCTATGTACGGTGTTAGTAGTAAACACAAACCTATTACATCTGTAAAATCTTAACCTCTATGTACGGTGTTAGTAGTAAACACAAACCTATTACATCTGTAAAATCTTAACCTCTATGTACGGTGTTAGTAGTGAACACAAACCTGTTACAACATCAGAAAAATTTAAACCTCTATGTACGGTGTTAGTAGTAAACACAAACCTATTAATCTTAACCTCTATGTACGGTGTTAGTTAGTAAACACAAACCTATTACATCTGTAAAATCTTAACCTCTATGTACGGTGTTAGTAGTAAACACAAACCTATTACATCTGTACAACATCTGTAAAATCTTAACCTCTATGTACGGTGTTAGTAGTAAACACAAACCTATTACATCTGTAAAATCTTTACCTCTATGTACGGTGTTAGTAGTAAACACAAACCTATTACAACATAAATAAAATCTTAACCTCTATGTACGGTGTTAGTAGTAAACACAAACCTATTACAACATAAATAAAATCTTAACCTCTATGTACGGTGTTAGTAGTAAGCACAAACCTATTACATCTGTAAAATCTTAACCTCTATGTACGGTGTTAGTAGTAAACACAAACCTATTACATCTGTAAAATCTTAACCTCTATGTACGGTGTTAGTAGTAAACACAAACCTATTACATCTGTAAAATCTTAACCTCTATGTACGGTGTTAGTAGTAAACACAAACCTATTACATCTGTAAAATCTTAACCTCTATGTACGGTGTTAGTAGTAAACACAAACCTATTACATCTGTAAAATCTTAACCTCTATGTACGGTGTTAGTAGTAAACACAAACCTATTACATCTGACATCTGTAAAATCTTAACCTCTATGTACGGTGTTAGTAGTAAACACAAACCTATTACATCTGTAAAATCTTAACCTCTATGTACGGTGTTAGTAGTAAACACAAACCTATTACAACATCTGTAAAATCTTAACCTCTATGTACGGTGTTAGTAGTAAACACAAACCTATTACATCTGTAAAATCTTAACCTCTATGTACGGTGTTAGTAGTAAACACAAACCTATTACATCTGTAAAATCTTACCCTCTATGTACGGTGTTAGTAGTAAGCACAAACCTATTACATCTGTAAAATCTTAACCTCTATGTACGGTGTTAGTAGTAAACACAAACCTATTACATCTGTAAAATCTTAACCTCTATGTACGGTGTTAGTAGTAAACACAAACCTATTACATCTGTAAAATCTTAACCTCTATGTACGGTGTTAGTAGTGAACACAAACCTATTACATCTGTAAAATCTTAACCTCTATGTACGGTGTTAGTAGTAAACACAAACCTATTACATCTGTAAAATCTTAACCTCTATGTACGGTGTTAGTAGTAAACACAAACCTATTACATCTGTAAAATCTTAACCTCTATGTACGGTGTTAGTAGTAACACACAAACCTACCTCTATGTACGGTGTTAGTAGTAAACACAAACCTATTACATCTGTAAAATCTTAACCTCTATGTACGGTGTTAGTAGTAAACACAAACCTATTACATCTGTAAAATCTTAACCTCTATGTACGGTGTTAGTAGTAAACACAAACCTATTACATCTGTAAAATCTTAACCTCTATGTACGGTGTTAGTAGTAAACACAAACCTATTACATCTGTAAAATCTTAACCTCTATGTACGGTGTTAGTAGTAAACACAAACCTATTACATCTGTAAAATCTTAACCTCTATGTACGGTGTTAGTAGTAAACACAAACCTATTACATCTGTAAAATCTTAACCTCTATGTACGGTGTTAGTAGTAAACACAAACCTATTACATCTGTAAAATCTTAACCTCTATGTACGGTGTTAGTAGTAAACACAAACCTATTACATCTGTAAAATCTTAACCTCTATGTACGGTGTTAGTAGTAAACACAAACCTATTACATCTGTAAAATCTTAACCTCTATGTACGGTGTTAGTAGTGAACACAAACCTGTTACAACATCTGTAAAATTTTAACCTCTATGTACGGTGTTAGTAGTAAACACAAACCTATTACATCTGTAAAATCTTATCCTTTATGTACGGTGTTAGTAGTAAACACAAACCTATTACATCTGTAAAATCTTAACCTCTATGTACGGTGTTAGTAGTGAACACAAACACAAACCTATTACATCTGTAAAATCTTAACCTCTATGTACGGTGTTAGTAGTGAACACAAACCTATTACATCTGTAAAATCTTAACCTCTATGTACGGTGTTAGTAGTAAACACAAACCTATTACATCTGTAAAATCTTAACCTCTATGTACGGTGTTAGTAGTAAACACAAACCTATTACATCTGTAAAATCTTAACCTCTATGTACGGTGTTAGTAGTAAACACAAACCTATTACATCTGTAAAATCTTACCCTCTATGTACGGTGTTAGTAGTAAACACAAACCTATTACATCTGTAAAATCTTAACCTCTATGTACGGTGTTAGTAGTAAACACAAACCTATTACATCTGTAAAATCTTACCATCTATGTACGGTGGTAGTAGTAAACACAAACCTATTACAACATTAGTAAAATCTTTACCTCTATGGACGGTGTTTGTATTTTACACGGTTATTTGTAATGATGTGATGGTGAAACTTTTGGCACTGAAGTGTTTCCTGATTATTTTCTTGGAGTCTTGAAGGATTAGGAATTGTTTTCATTCACATTCCGATGTGTCCACACTCTCAATAATTCTGGGCTTAATTAAATCTTAACTGGCCCTTGTCCAGCTCTCAGTCCAACCCAAACAGCGGGGTTCTGAGATTGGTGAAATCTGTGTTCCTATTATAGAAATAGTGATGTCTTTGTTCAGTTTATTCCATTTCGTGCAGAGGTCTTTGACATTGATATGGGTGTATCGATATTTAACCAAGCCACACCACTGATTGGCATTACAACAAACCCATTTGTGTATAGTTTTTAATTTTTTTCTAGTCGATGATTCACTTTTAATATCAAACGACGACTTAGATTATTTTTGGGTGTGTTTGTAATATTCACAAATATAGATATATCATAAAAAGCGCATATGAACAACTGTAGTTCTTATTATTTTTTTATTCAACCTTCACACGTATAACCTCATACATAATGACGATGATATAGGCTGGCATTGGCACATACACTACATATAACCCGATGGATTCGTTATACTAGTATATGTTCCGGTTACGGAGAGAGTTGATGAGATGTGTGTTATGACAACAAGACATAATTTTCCACATCAACTCAGAGTTCCTTTTGATCAGAGTCATCCAATGGTATTACTTTTCATTGATCAGGATTGTGTATTGAAATCTAACAACGAGTAAGATTTTTAACAATTCTATCTGTGTTGATAATCTCTGTGTTACATTTTATCTAAATAGGTTTACGTTGTCATTAGTTTCTTATACTACTACATATCCAATGTGGTTGATACTGTATTTCGTACAATAGTGAATTTTATCAACGTTAGTTGTAATCGTTATTTTACTGTCATGTCGACGGGTAAAGAGAGACAACTCTTGCTTACACTGAAAAATATACGTCAACAATTTTACAAGCGGAAACAGCACAGTTAGCAGTTCACGTGCCAGCAGCGATAACACTTAACATACGCATGCGTTGGGATACTTCAAATACATTTCAACAATAAAAAAACCACAAAAATGTAAGACAATCATTTCTGAAATAACTTATGAACCACGGTATTAAATACATTGTACAAATAAGATGACCGCCCTAAGTCGCTTGATACCGTACAGATATTTAATTGTTCACGAAGTGTTTGTTTAGGATGTACGTTCTCAGGGCTAAAATCAAAGAAGCACGTTTCAGTGACACGTGACATCCAACTCACATGTAAAGCATGGCAACGAGAATCTAATCCTCCTTCTAAAAACCATCATGACAAACATAAAATATCACACAAAACTGCCCACGTTTTAGTGGGCGATTAACACTAGAGCAGAGGTCGAGGTATTACCGGGATATGTGTTATGGAATAACTCCCTCATCATTCTACAAGCATTAACAGCTACATCATCTCCAACCACAGCAGAAAACTTCAGGAAACCTCAACTCATTAAGTATGATCAAATGGAATGACGCCATAATAACAAAGAATAGAAATCAAAGTTCTCAAGGAACAACTTTCAATTCACAGGCAGCATCCACCACCTCACTTTTCTATGTCAACTTCAACTTCTTGAAATGTGAAATCAAATTGACAATAAAACGATTACACTAAGAGATCTAAGAGGACGAGATCACAACTCTCTCTGTAAAGTATTTATCAATCAGAATCCCTCGAAAGTATTCAATGTAATCACGGGTATCGTAATATCGTGTGCCAGCCCTGGGATATATAACCAGAATCCCTCGAAAGTGTAGCCAGATGGCTTATAGGGAAATGGTGTTCCATCAAATTACAAAAAATATATAGCAGAAACAAAATCAATTATTGGTTTCATTAAAAGTTATAAATGTACCGTTGATCTAATATTTATTATCAGACCTAATATGTATCTTTAGTTAATAAGATCTACACTGATGTGGCAAGACATTGGACACTATAAGTAGGTGAAGTAGGACTACTTTACAAACTGACCAGGAAGATTTCATCACATTAAATTACGCAGTATACAATAGTATGTGTATCTATTTCTATATACTATTATCTATGTACCTATTCCTATATAAAGTTAGTATATACTGTTGGTCAACAATAATTTAGCAAATATCAGTGTAAATTCATGATTCAAGATAAATGGGTTAAGTGGGGTTGGATCAACGGTCATTTTTGGCAGTGGGGTTAAATAGACGACAGATATTGAGGTTTGTCAGAGAGAAGGACGGGGAGCGCTGGAGAAAGGAGCACCATCTCTCACAAACTATGACTCTGCTTGTACCTAAATAAACTACATGAAAGAAGAGACAACGCCTTTGTGCTAATACTCAATCGGGCCACAAAAGTATTCAATGTAATCACGGGTATCGTAATATCGGGTGCCAGCCCTGGAATATATAACCAGAATCCATCGAAAGTATTTAATGTAATCACGGGTATCGTAATATCGGGTGCAAGCCCTGGAATATATAACCATCTACAATATGTGAAGAAACTGAAATAGAATGTATATCCTACGGAAATCTTTAAAAATTCTGCCTGATAAGCAAAGAAAAAGACTCAAAATTGTCAAGGATCGAGCTGTTATTTTCTGGCCAGTGTACCATTGAAGTAGAATATTTCCCTCAGAGTTTATGGCGGTGACCATACCACTGGTCAATATTCATCTAATACAGAAATTATAATATAATGACCAAGACTTTTTATCATACAACCTTGACTTAAACTGTCCATGTTGGTCACATTATATGTAAACATGGCTGTTATCTACTGCAGATGAGTCTGTAGTGTCTTGGTATCAGTTTGAGGAGGTGGATAGGAACTTGCCAAGTCGTTTTACTTGTCTTGATAAACTTTTCGATAACCTCGGTCTTCTATTAAAACAACAAGTCGGCCAAGGGATGGAAATGGTGTGTTCCTATCAACAGCAATGGTCTGCAAGGAAATCTTTATCAAGTATCAAACAAAAAGTATTGTATAACACTACAAACACAGGGTGAAACCTGATAACCATGTGTACGATTGCATACTACAATTTTTCAAAATGTTTCAATCAAATTCTATACCGAAAAAGTTTACAAAATTTACTAAAATCAATACCATTTTTCATTTGAAGTTTAAGTTCGCCAGATATCAAAGTCTTTAGAGAGCACTCTCTCCCGGAAGAAAATTATCTTTCATGTACACATGCAAACTGTTTCTTTTACAGGCATTTTAAAGGTCAGGACAGTTGTGTGCGAGTTGTGCAAGTAGCAGGGCAGTTTTGAGCGGTCTGAGTTTTGAGAATTGTGCCGTTTTATGCCCGTCAAATACTCTGGCATTCGATTTTATACAAGATTGACATGAGTTTTATGGTACACTGACATTTCTAAATGGATTCAGTACAAGATTACAACATTTATGAGATCATTTCATATGAGATTGTGTACGTAGTCATAATAACAATAACCAGATTCACAGTGTGTGGGTACCTTTATCGGGGTTTGACATCCGGGTTATCGCTGTGACTATATCAAAACATGCTTTTAATCGGATGCGTGTGGTGTACCATCTAATATTAGATTCGACATAACAGTTTCAAAAGCGGTAGTATTATGTATCTGACTGTGGCACATATTAATGTATACAAACATACGTATTATATCTATAATACAGTCTCATGGTGCACATCATGCATGCATTCCATTGCTATCCTGAATACCTTTTTCAAATGCTACTCTAGGTTTCATTTCCAGGGATATAATACACTATACGAAGTATGAAGGGAGATATCTGTTATCTGTGTGTGATGGGAACACCATACCCAAGATGTTAACATAGAGTCAGGTATCAGATAGTATCTTATAGATCAGCAGTAGACATCCAGAACTGAATAACCTTTTTTGTATTCTTTTTGGCGGAAACCTCCCCTCTCAGATTCATCTACAATGTTATAAATATTGCCAAGAACTACCCGCGTTACAATAAGTTCAGCGCATGTGTCGATTTCTCATCATGTTCTGACCAGTAGAGCTGCATCATCGTCTCTGCGACGACAATAAGGCTGTTCATAACAATACCACATACTTAATACTTATTTACTAAACATTTTATGTTGTCATAACAATGACTCATAAATTATACCCCTACCAATGACCCATACATTATACCCCCAACAATGACTCATACGTTATACTCCCACCAATGACCCATACATTATACCCCCACCAATGACCCATACTTTATACCCCCACCAATGACCCATACATTATACCCCCACCAATGACCCATACATTATACCCCCACCAATGACCCATACTTTATACCCCCACCAATGGCCCATACATTATACCCCCACCAATGACTCATACTTTATACTCCCACCAATGACTCATAAATTATACCCCGCACCAATGACCCATACATTATACTCCCGCCAATGACCCATACATTATACCCCACCAATGACTCATGCTTTATACTCCCACCAATGACCCATACGTTATACCCCCACCAATGACTCATACGTTATACTCCCACCAATGACTCATAAATTATACCCCCACCAATGACTCATACATTATACCCCCACCAATGACTCATACTTTATACCCCCACCAATGACTCATACGTTATACTCCCACCAATGACTCATACATTATACCCCCACCAATGACTCATACTTTATACCCCCACCAATGACTCATACTTTATACTCCCACCAATGACTCATAAATTATACCCCCACCAATGACCCATACATTATACTCCCGCCAATGACTCATACATTATACCCCACCAATGACTCATAAATTATACCCCCACCAATGACCCATACATTATACCCCCACCAATGACCATACATACATTATACCCCCACCAATGACTCATATACCAATGACTCATACATTATACTCCCACCAATGACTCATAAATTATACCCCCACCAATGACTCATACATTATACCCCCACCAATGACTCATACTTTATACCCCCACCAATGACTCATACTTTATACTATACATAAATTATACCCCCACCAATGACTCATACATTATACCCCCACCATTGACCCATACATTATACCCCCACCAATGACTCATAAATTATACCCCCACCAATGACTCATACATTATACCCCCACCAATGACCCATACATTATACCCCCACCAATGACCCATACGTTATACCCCCACCAATGACCCATACGTTATACTCCCACCAATGACTCATACGTTATACTCCCACCAATGACTCATAAATTATACCCCCACCAATGACTCATACATTATACCCCCACCAATGACTCATACATTATACCCCCACCAATGACTCATACATTATACTCCCACCAATGACCCATACATTATACCCCCACCAATGACCCATACATTATACCCCCACCAATGACCCATACGTTATACCCCCACCAATGACCCATAAAATATACCCCACCAATGACCCATACGTTATACTCCCACCAATGACCCATATTTTATACCCCCACCATATTTTATACCCCCACCAATGACCCATACATTATACCCCACCAATGACCCATACATTAAACCCCCTCCCATAACCCATACATTATACCCCCACCAATGACCCATACATTATACTTCCGCCAATGACCCAAACATTATACCCCACCAATGACCCATACGTTATACCCCCACCAATGACTCATAAATTATACCCCCACCAATGACTCATACATTATACCCCCACCATTGACCCATACATTATACCCCCACCAATGACTCATACTTTATACTCCCACCAATGACTCATAAATTATACCCCCACCAATAACCCATACATTATACTCCCGCCAATGACCCATACATTATACCCCCACCAATGACCCATACGTTATACCCCCACCAATGACCCATACGTTATACTCCCACCAATGACTCATACGTTATACTCCCACCAATGACTCATAAATTATACCCCCATAAATGACTCATACTTTATACCCCCACCAATGACCCATACATTATACCCCCACCAATGACTCATAATTTATACTCCCACCAATGACTCATATATTATACTCCCACCAATGACTCATAAATTATACCCCCACCAATGACTCATACATTATACCCCCACCAATGACTCATACTTTATACCCCCACCAATGACTCATACTTTATACTCCCACCAATGACATTATACTTCCGCCAATGACCCAAACATTTTACCCCACCAATGACCCATAAATTATACCCCACCAATGACCCATACGTTATACTCCCACCAATGACCCATATTTTATACCCCCACCAATGACCCATACATTATACCCCCACCAATGACCCATACATTATACCCCACCAATGACCCATACATTAAACCCCCTCCCATAACCCATACATTATACACCCACTAATGACTCATACTTTGTAAAGTAGATTGTGCTCTATTTAGCACTACCTACTATTCCAACAGATTCCTTGTCAACAACCAATAACGTGTTGATTTCTGTTGATCTTGGTACACCGATATGTGTTAAAATGAAATGCTTGTTACACTGGGTGTCATCTCTAAGATATACCAATAACAATATTCTGTTTCTGAAACAAAGTTCATGTTGGTTTATTGTCTTGAGTCACGAGTTAACCTTAAATCTATTTCATTTTTTGAGTTTTTGCTTTTGAAAACAGAGTTTTTAGAATGATAAAGGAATTAGACGAAAAAGTCCAGGAACCATTGACATACTCGCTTTAATAACCGTTCACAAAACTGAAGTACCTCATAAATTTATTTCTGATGAAAGTGTTAAGTGCAGTCGTGGTTACAATATCACGATGATACCTACAAAGGCAAAAAGATTGTCCTAATAGCCAAAGCAATTACACACGTCAGCATTATATCGGCATGAAATTAAGCATCGCTCTGTTAAAGTCACGTGATGTCAATTTCGCGTAAGGTAGAAAGGAATTGAAAGATATTTGATAAACAATAACGACCTTAGCATTCCTTTAAGAAGGGATAGACCATTAACAGAAATCTATAATGGTTTTTCCGTCTGTTTTTATCACGGAATTTGTTTATCAGGAGTCATGGTAGTGTTTTGAATGATCTATTTGAATGATGTCGGTGTAATTCCTGTACACTATTCGGTAGAGATAATCACACTAACATGGCGGCGGGTGATGTTCATATCAATCTGTTACACTCAGTGATGTATTGAGATATCTGAAGAATGTTCATAGACTTATTATATATTTTTTTAATGATTTATTTTCATTCCTTTCAGGAAGTTGCCAAACTATGCTTGCATTGAATATATCGTTCAACACTGGTAGTCACGTAATTCTGAAAATACGACATGGATATCATGTACAACAGTCAGAAATCAGGTTAATAATGTGTACATCCCTGGTGAAAAAATCATAATAGATACACACGTCAATGACAACTTTGGATATGAATTTGTTAATAAATACAACAGATACTACCTTACAGCTAATACCTCATTACATACAGAATATAGCTGTTTATTCTATATCATAGTAGTAACGCTACACTGTACACATCTAGAAAGTGTGTCGGGAAATCAAAGTCGGCCTTATTAGTGTTTTTTAATATTTCAATTAAAACTTATTTTAATACAATTTACTTTTTGATTGTCAGACCTTACAAATCTTGTATTTGTCATTATTATTATAAACTTTTAATACTGACCAATCAAAATGACGTTTACTTTTAACTGTATAGAAATAGTTAAGCGATTTATTTATGATTTTATTTGATAACAGTTCGGTAATAGATTCCTAACAGAATGTATTGAAAATACTGTATATCGTAGCGCCATTAGAGAGATATTGTCCATTTTAAGGATAATTACATTGCATGTGTCTCCAGTAGATCATGCAAATAGTTTACTATTTATCTTGTATAACAAAATACGATGTAATGTTGGGTACAATATACAATATATATGATATTCAAAGAGAAAACATTCATTTCCTTGAGAGTTTTGTGCGCGGATTATTGCCCTAATCTTCTACACAAGTAAGTTATCAATGTAAAGTGTAATGTAATCCGGTTATCTAGTTTTCAATCAAACCCAAGGAA
Source organism: Ylistrum balloti (assembly GCF_031769215.1). Taxonomy (NCBI): domain Eukaryota; kingdom Metazoa; phylum Mollusca; class Bivalvia; order Pectinida; family Pectinidae; genus Ylistrum; species Ylistrum balloti. The sequence continues at coordinate 391,457 of NW_026782199.1, forward strand.
AGATGTGTTACTGGAGGAATGATCACCCAGAGACAAGTGTAGTTATGGTCAATTTCATTTAACATCTGGCTTCTCAGGCTCGGGATCTGCTGACTACCTCGTCTACTAATCCACTGGAATACCTACTGATACACTAGAATACCTACTGATACACTGGAATATCTACTGAAACACTGGAATATCTACTGATACACTTAAATATCTGCTGATACACTAGAATATCTATTGATACACTAGAATATCTACTGATACACTGGAATATCTACTGATACACAGGAATATCTACTGATACACTAGAATATCTACTGATACACAGGAATATCTACTGATACACTAGAATATCTACTGATACACTGGAATATATACTGATACAATGGAATATCTACAGATACACAGGAATATCTACTGATACACAGGAATATCTACTGAAACACTGGAATATCTACTGATACACAGGAATATCTACTGATACACAGGAATATCTACTGATACACTGGAATATCTACTGATACACTGGAATATATACTGATACAATGGAATATCTACAGATACACTGGAATATCTACTGATGAACTGGAATATCTACTGATACACTGGAATACCTACTGATACACTAGAATATCTACTGATACACTAGAATATCTACTGATACACTAGAATATCTACTGATACACTGGAATATCTACTGATACACTGGAATATCTACTGATACACTGCAATATCTACTGATACACTTAAATATCTGCTGATACACTAGAATATCTACTGATACAATGGAATATCTACTAATACACTTAAATATCTACTGATACACTGGAATATATACTGATACACAGGAATATCTACCGATACACTGAATATCTACTGATACACAGGAATATCTACTGATACACTGCAATATCTACTGATACAATGGAATATCTACTGATACACTGGAATATCTACTGATACACAGGAATATCTACTGATACACTGGAATACCTACTGATACACAGGAATATCTACTGATACACAGGAATATCTACTGATACACAGGAATATCTACTGATACACTGGAATAACTACTGATACACTGGAATATCTACTGATACACTGGAATATCTACTGATACACTGGAATATCTACTGATACACTGGAATATCTACTGATACACTGGAATATATACTGATACACTACAATATCTACTGATACACTGGAATATCTACTGATACACTGGAATATCTACTGATACACTGGAATATCTACTGATACACTGGAATATCTACTGATACACAGGAATATCTACTGATACACTAGAATATCTACTGATACAATGGAATATCTACTAATACACTTAGATATCTACTGATACACTGGAATATCTACTGATACAATGGAATATCTACTGATACACTGGAATATCTACTGATACACTGGAATATCTACTGATACACTGGAATATCTACTGATACACTACAATATCTACTGATACACTAGAATATCTACTGATACACTAGGATATCTACTGATACACTTAAATATCTACTGATACACAGGAATATCTACTGATACACTGGAATATCTACTGATACACAGGAATATCTACTGATACACTGGAATATCTACTGATACACTGGAATATCTACTGATACACTGGAATATCTACTGATACAATGGAATATCTACTGATACACTGGAATATCTACTGATACACTGGAATACCTACTGATACACTAGAATATCTACTGATACACTAGGATATCTACTGATACACTTAAATATCTACTGATACACTGGAATATCTACTGATACACTGGAATATCTACTGATACACTGGAATATCTACTGATACACTGGAATATCTACTGATACACAGGAATATCTACTGATACACTAGAATATCTACTGATACAATGGAATATCTACTGATACACTGGAATATCTACTGATACACTGGAATACCTACTGATACACAGGAATATCTACTGATTCACAGGAATATCTACTGATACACTGATACACTGGAATATCTACTGATACACTGCAATATCTACTGATACACTTAAATATCTACTGATACACTGGAATATCTACCGATACACTTAAATATCTACTGATACACTGGAATATCTACTGATACACTGGAATATCTACTGATACAATGGAATATCTACTGATACACTGGAATATCTACCGATACACTTAAATATCTACTGATACAATGGAATATCTACTGATACACTGGATACACTACAATATCTACTGATACAATGGAATATCTACTGATACACTGGAATATCTACTGATACACTAGGATATCTACTGATACACTAGAATATCTACTGATACAATGGAATATCTACTGATACACAGGAATATCTACTGATACACTAGGATATCTACTGATACACTTAAATATCTACGGAAACACTGGAATATCTACCGATACACTTAAATATCTACCGATACACTGAATATCTACTGATACACTGGAATATCTACTGATACACTGGAATATATACTGATACAATGGAATATCTACTGATACACTGGAATATCTACTGATACACTTAAATATCTACTGATACACTAGAATATATACTGATACACTTAAATATCTACGGAAACACTGGAATATCTACCGATGCACTTAAATATCTACCGATACACTGAATATCTACTGATACACTTAAATATCTACTGATACACTGGAATATCTACTGATACACTGGAATATCTACTGATACACTGATATACTGGAATATCTACTGATACACTGGAATATCTACTGATACACTGGAATATCTACTGATACAATGGAATATCTACTGATACACTGGAATATCTACTGATACACTACAATATCTACTGATACAATGGAATATCTACAGATACACTGGAATATCTACTGAAACACTGGAATATCTACTGATACACTTAAATATCTGCTGATATGACGTCATCTTGGGTCAAAGTACTTGCTGTCAAAGAATGCGCTAAAATTTCAGTATCTAGGTATCTAGATCGTGAGATATTAAACTATTTAACATATAACCCCCCTATCATAAGATGAATTCGTCCATGCTATACTTTTGCATACGCCACTTGTGTAATATTCCCTTGAGCTGTTTTCTCATTGGCTACGCAAGTCAGAAATCGATTGGAATGCCATCACATGGGCAAAGATATTATATCATGGACTGAAACTTGCGCAACAAAATGGCTGTCTCCGTTTGATTTTGTGTTCCGCATTATGACTCTAACGCGTGTCAAAATATAAACTTTTTGAATGATGAGATTAAAAGTATCTTATATTTGTTGTCATTTTACATGATATCTTTTATTAAACTCGTCTTGATGTTTCAATTTTTGCTCGCCATGTTTTAAAAAACAAACAAAAGACTCGTGTCACTAAATCTCATATGAAACGAAAGCTCATTTAAGATCTATATAAATACATATTATGATGATACATACACGTATGAAGACGAACTGTCATGAACAATAAAACTGTTGAATAAAAAGCTTTACTTTTCGCCATTGCCGAGTTATCTGATGTAGACGAAGTATCACAGATCTAAAAGTTCTCGTTGTTTAACGGGTCATGTTTACGGATGATGATCATTGGTGCACTCAGGTTTAGGACAAATTTTACATGAATACTTGTCGGTCATATCAAATTCGTTATTGGAGTACAATTAAGCTTTGATATATACATACAGCGTTCCTCGGCCAGTAGAAGATAAAACACTATTGGCATGTTGATAACTTGCAGTTTTGCTTTTTCTTCAGAAATTGGCAAACGAACAAGTTCTTCTCTTTCAAAGAAATTTATTTATTCTCTCTTTGGCTCTGAATTCTTAAAAGCGGTTTCCTTCCTGCCTATGTAACTGATGATTTTAAATGTAAATAATTATAGGATATGTAACCTATCTATAGTGTATTTGTGACTTAACTATTTCAGAATTAGGTAACCGAGCATATTTAGATCATGAGATATACAGGAATCCTCGTTTTTTTATGTCATGGACACCTGTTGCCACAAAAAGAAAATATTTCTATGCATTTTAAAACAAGATACGTAAACACTTCAGAAACCCTAAAAACTCCAAGGATAGTATGAATCATTAACTTAAAACACTAACAAGTACACGGTCTGATAAATGTTGAATCACACTAACACACAGCAGGTAGGGGGAAGGATTCGTCTGTACAACACCACTTCATGATGTGGAGAGGTGACTTATGCCCCCTGATAGAGTCTGGAGCTTTCTAATACGTCTGCTTACTTCGGACAATCAAAACAGATGATGATATATTGCGTTGCGGTTGTAATTTTTGTAATGACTTCCTCTATTTCGTAAGAAAGTAATCACTCATACATTGTAGGATACACAGTCTCTATCTTACATTTGGTATATTGATCCGTTTCATCCTGAAGTATTTCTGGTAAGTACGTTGTCAGATAACCGTGACCTAACAACGTGTCATGATACTGTCACTGAATGTTAGATCCAAGGATTTTCTTATAATTATATCTAACATAAATGTCCTCTACATTATTGTGAAGACGTCATTGCGAAATCGAAGGATCACTTGCTCGCCATGAATCATGGTACTAAACTAGCAAATGCCACACAATTCATGTAAAAGCCAAATGTATTCTATGCTTTTAAGATGAAAGATCATCTGCGTTTCAATTATGTCCGTCATCATTAAACTGCCCTTTTCAATACTTATCGAAGCATTCACAGGATTATTTTTATAACAGTTTGTACAGCGTTGTTTTGTCAGGACAAATTCCACAGCACAGATAAAGGATTGCTGAGATGTCTGGAGTTAAAGTTTTGATTTTGATAAAAGATATTAATAGGTGTAAGAACCAACAGTTGTTTTGTTGTCGACATGATGTGGGTTATCGTTGTTTGTTAACAATAATGTGTGGGTTATCGTTGTTTGTTAACAATAATGTGTGGGTTATCGTTGTTTGTTAACAATAATGTGTGGGTTATCGTTGTTTGTTAACAATGATGTGTGGGTTATCGTTAATTGTTAACAATAATGTGTGGGTTATCGTTGTTTGTTAACAATAATGTGTGGGTTATCGTTGGTTGTTAACAATAATGTGTGGGTTATCGTTGTTTAACAATAATGTGTGGGTTATCGTTGGTTGTGAACAATGATGTGTGGGTTATCGTTGTTTGTTAACGACATGATGTGGGTAACCGTTGTTTGTTAACAATAATGTGTGGGTTATCGTTGTTTGTTAACAATGATGTGTGGGTTATCGTTAATTGTTAACAATAATGTGTGGGTTATCGTTGTTTGTTAACAATAATGTGTGGGTTATCGTTGGTTGTTAACAATAATGTGTGGGTTATCGTTGTTTAACAATAATGTGTGGGTTATCGTTGGTTGTTAACAATAATGTGTGGGTTATTGTTGTTTGTTAACGACATGATGTGGTTAACCGTTGTTTGTTAACAATAATGTGTGGGTTATCGTTGTTTGTTAACAATAATGTGTGGGTTATCGTTGGTTGTTAACAATAATGTGTGGGTTATCGTTGTTTAACAATAATGTGTGGGTTATCGTTGGTTGTTAACAATAATGTGTGGGTTATTGTTGTTTGTTAACGACATGATGTGGTTAACCGTTGTTTGTTAACAATAATGTGTGGGTTATCGTTGTTTGTTAACGATATTGTATGGGTTATCGTTGTTTGTTAATGATATTGTGTTGGTTATAGTTTGTTGTTGTTGGCACGGTGTGGGTTATCGTGGTTTGTTAACGATATTGTGTTGGTTATAGTTTGTTGTTGTTGGCATGGTGTGGGTTATCGTGGTTTGTCATCGATAATGTGTGAGTTTTCGTTATTTTCTTCTTCGTTGCAGTAGTAGGACAGAAACGAGTTACAAATGTAAGTACTATAATTGTCTGTACTTGATCTGATATAACACTCCTAGTAATGTCGTACAAATAGTGTAAACACGATCTGTGATACCCCGTGATAAAATAATGTCGTACAAATAGTGTAAACACGATCTGTGATACCCCGTGATAAAATAATGTCGTACAAATAGTGTAAACACGATCTGTGATACCCCGTGATAAAATAATCACCACATCTAAATAACACCGAATCGCAGCTTGATAATAAGTTAATTAGGAATGATATGTTTTCGAGATGTTTTGAGTCTGTGGAGACCATTGTTAAAAAGGATTGTTGTTTAAAATAAACCGCAATAAATGTCTGTAGAATTCTAAAGGCCAAAAGCTACATTTCTTAAATGATAGCTGTTTGTTTGTTTGTTTGTTTGTTTGTTTTTTTTTTTTTCCGAAAAGATTTAAAAAGATGTTTATTAGTATTTTTCCTCGGCCACATCAAACTCGCTCAAAGTCTCTGTTCCCTCTGTCATCGTAAGTCCTGGGTGGTGAAGTGAACTTAAGGTATTTTTGTCATTTCGTTTTACATTAATGAATATATCAACTGAAAATGTGAGGTGAAACTGCCTTTCGGATTTTTCAGATGTTCTTGGAATGACCACATGAACAATTCTATTTATCGTGATACTCGCTGTATATAAACGAACACATCATACCGCGTTGTTATTAGCATAATGATTCAAACATTATTCTACCAAACAATATTTTGCTTCTAACACAGACATTTTCTGCTGTAAACAAGTCTTTTTGTAGTTTATCGACAGCGTATTTCTATTTTGGGTAAGTAGCATAGGTACATGATGAACAACTTCTCATACGCAAAATTATCGAGTCCGATGTGAACGCATTGAATACAGGACTGTTTGAAGGAGACAACATGTCAGCGCACATCCAACAGCTGTTTCGTTGATTACATAAAGTAAACGCTAATGTTTTGTAGTTTTACTGATGTCTTCGGAATTTCCTTTCGCATTAAGCTCTTTATTCTTATTCTTTTCTTCATCATCAACAAATCTACACTCCCCATCAATAGCGAGTAGAGCTGCATGACTAATTTCTTATTGACGGAAGGTTAAATTATTTAAATTTCTAAGTCTAATTGGACCACTAAATCGCCATTCTAGGCTGCCAGAAAAGCTTCCAAAAAGGCAGTAAGTTATGCTTTTTGTCGAATTCTCGACATAAAATTTCAAACTGTTGTACTGATTAAGTCCGTGACATCTCGACATCTCCAATATTCAACGAAATTTAATTAATTATGTGACAGAAACGAAATGTTTGGGTAGATTTGTAATGTATTGGTCTCATTCCCCTGCCAAAATATGGTCGGAGAATAACCCTCGGAGTTCCACTGAAGCTCTAGTAATTAAAACACCTGTTTCCGTCTGGAAAATACGGACGTACAACAGGGATTTAACTAGAGTACGTGTATATGTCCTTTCGTGAGTTTTGCGAACAGAACATGTTTTAGACAACCTTTCTTCTTTATTTGCATATATATTATATGTAGGCGCTAACCTGTACACTATAAATCAGTCAAGTTTTCATGTAAGTCTTGAAATTGACACCGTAGTCCCCCACGAAGTCTGTCAGAGTTATCAACCCTGATATCAGATGGACAGTTAACGAAGTAAAATTACCCATACATATCGCTGATGGTTTATACTTATCGAAACCGTAAGTACATGTGTATGATTTACCTGACTTTAATGAGGGTCGAGCTACAGGTATATCAGAGTTAATGGGAAGTTTGAGGACAAGGAAAACGGGTTTGTGAATTTTCTAAGTATCACGGTTAAAAAAACTATACGCCAAATAGAATATAAGATATATTAAGACTGATTTATTAGGATTTTTGTTTATGAACGAACAAATTATTGGAGACTACATTCATTTCAAAACATTTTAAATCGCAAATGGTTACGTAATTATAAAACATATAACATACAACTCAGATAAGGTCAAGATGATGGCTGAATCACAATGACAAACACTTCTCTCTCACTTACTACAGGATGCTGTCACTGTCACGTAATCTGAGGAGACGATAGTAGTCCCGAGGGAAACAACAACATTTCACACACAAACAGTTTTCCTTGTCTGAAACAGGCGTTATATTTCACAAGTGACAGAATAAAAAAACTAAATACGTTGTTATGTTTTGAGACGAAGTTAAACATCGGTTCAAAAAGCAACAGTCTACAAGAGTAGATATAGAATTTCTATTTTATAATCTGCTTTCAAACGAACGTAATTTGACACATAAATGCAATAAATTTGTGTGGATTAATTAATTTTTAAATCCTGTATTAAAGCTGTCGTAATTTGATATCAGTGTAACAAAGGTGTAATCGTCACCTATCGCAACAGATAGACAAGAGACGGGGGACATTTCTAACTTTATTGAACGTGAGTTAGGGAGTCTACCTTGTCGTGATATGTAAATGAAATAAATTAAAAAGTGGTTTTGATGTTGTCGTATGTATTGCAAGAATATCGAGTTAACAAGAAGAGATATTAGGAAGATGTACATCTTGGTGAAAAAGCAAGGAAAACAAGGTTAAATAGAAGGGGATGTTACTTAATATTGACAGGTAGACAGTAGAGGTAGGCGGACAGTAGGGACTGTTACTTAATATGGACAGGTGTCAGTAGAGGAAGGCGGACAGTAGGGACTGTTACTTACTGACAGGTGTCAGTAGAGGAAGGCGGACAGTAGGGGCTGTTACTTACTGACAGGTGTCAGTAGAGTTAAGTGGACAATAGGGGCTGTTACTTAATATTGACAGGTGTCAGTAGGGACAAGTGGACAGTAGGGGCTGTTACTTATTGACAGGTGTCAGTAGAGGTAAGTGGACAGTAGGGGGATGTTATTCTGAATGAACAGGTAGTTAGTAGAGGTAGGTGCACGGTACAGGATGTTACTCAGAATGGACGCATTGTCAGTAGAGGTAGGCAAACTCTCAGAACGGATTCGTGGTCAGTAGAGGTAGGTTGCCATGAGGGCTGTCGCTCTGACCGGTAGTTAGTGTAGACTACCAGTCAGTAGGGGCTAGTTGGCAGTATACACTGAAAGTTAATAGGTACAGGTAGTCAGTAGAGACTAGTAGTTAGAAGAGACAATTAGTCAGTAGAGACTAGAAGTTACTAGGGATTGGTATTCAGTAGGGACTGACAGACAGTAGAGGCTGGCAGACAGTAACGGTTAGTTGTCAATAGGGGCTGGTAGGCAGAAGGGACTGTTACTCAGTTGGAGCTAGTAGTCAGAACACACTGAAAGTTAATAGGGACCGGTAAACTGTAGAGGCTGCCACGGTAGTGAGTATGCAATGGTGTTCAGGAGGGACAGACAATCAGTAGGGTTGGTAGTCAGTATGGACAGGTAGTTATTAGTAACGAGTAATCAGCAGAGAATGAAAGTCAATAGGGGCATAAATGAATATGGTAAATGTATTAGGAACTGGTAGACTTTATGGTACAATATTGTGGAAATGGCAGTTTGGTCAACACCAATTATACGGTACTGTAAAATTAATTGATTGTGTGGTCTTTAATCTGTGAAAGCTCAGTACAAATTTTACTGTTCCTTCAATTTGAAATTATTAAGAAAAAAGTTGACTGTCGATATTTTATTAGGTTACATTGCTATACTTTGGAAGTTGTGATCATTACCTTGACAAATAAAATCGTCGTGATCTCTAATTAACATTAATAGATAATCCATTGACGATCGACAAGGAGCGAAACCCTCCGTGTGATTTTACACACACCAAAGTAAGAGGCCACAGATAGAAATCTGGTGGGCCTTGGATAAACAGCTTTTAGTGAAACTCGAGATAGACAACAGCTTCTATCTGATCCTGTGCAAGGTATACTGCACTTCTGTGACTTTTATATCCTTTCAACAGTGTGAAACCACAAGATTAATTGCAAGAAAATGAATGCTTCATTACACTTGGAATCCGGACTTATCAGTCCGATGTCTGTGTTGTCGTTTAGAAAAGAGCGACGTTAGATGACAAAAACACTTAAGAATCGGACGCCGATGATATATATCAATTATTTATATATGTTATAAATAAAGATATGTTTGCGGGTGAAGCAAATTACAATGACCGGTTAGTAGAAAACGTAAATGATTTATGATATTCAAACAAATTGAGCTCTGGTACTTGAAACGGCGTATGGCGTAAAGTCAGACATTAGCTGATAGGTCCTGTAGATTTGACAAACAGTAAAGATAAAATCGAAGCTGTACATATTAGATTTTTCAGTTTGAAGTTTCGTTAAACCTTGTCACGGGTCATAACGGTCCGTTAGCCGCTTGATCAAGCGACTAAAACTACTTTCTTTGTATGGATAGAATGGTACGTGAAATGCCCTTAACCCCCGGTTCCTGTCAGTGTGTGACTTATCTCTAAACCAAACAATCAAACAATTGACTTTAATAACATAATAATCGAAATTATTTTCACTCTATAAAGACGTTTCGAGTGCAAACTCCCTAATTCAATTTTCAGTACACTGTTAGTAATTAGTTTCTTGATGTTGCAGCACACTCTCCTGGTTGTGATCGTTGTCTCTTTAACTTCATCTGGAATATATTGAAAGGATGATTTAAAGGATGGACAGGAGTGACAGGCAGCTATTGTGGCATTGATTTAGTACAAAATGTAAAATTTACACACACAAAAATTAAGTCTTAGGTAGAAAAAACAGGAAAATACCAAGATGTCAACATAATCATAATCCAAACTCAAACTCCATAAAACAATGGCAAAATATGAAAAAAAATATATTTACACGGCGACTTCTGAAAAAGTACAAGGAGAATAACGTCTTCTGTTTCATCGACGTCACCCGCCGTGTAAATCTTGGTCAATCATACTGAGTATGTAGAACTTATATACTGTTCTATATACGGTTAATATGTAAATAGTGCCACCATAGTGTTGGTCAGCGTACAGAACGTACTTCAGGCGAACTGTCAGTTGATACTATCACTAAAATTTATCAAAACACTTTGTCCAGTAACAAAATAAAATGTCATACTCTAAATACGTGACTTTTGTACTTTATTTGCTGTTTCTCGGAGTTTAATTTGTTTTCGTGTTGTAAAAGACTCTGTAGTAATCGTGTATACCAGGTCAAGCGTACAGGCTCAGCACTTTCCCAATTTTACTTAAAATGGACAGGTGTTCGTAATATATCTAAATACACGTATACGCTAATCTCCTCAGCTGTATCTTTATTGAATCTTTAAGCCCCGTCAATTTTGACATTTATTATCGTCGTCCAGTAGTCTGTATTCGTCAATGTTATTTTTGGGCCTTGAAAACGAGCACTGAAAAATAACACAGACTTATCTTCTCTTGAAAATTCATAGGTATACCAGTACCTTCCAGGGGTATTTGATCGTGATTGTCCCCCTGAAAAGAGGTAACCTCCATACGAGATCTGTATCATATAAATGAAAGCCTTCCTTAACAACACCTATAAATAGTGTTCACAACACAGGTTCTCTAGACATGCCGGTTGATGAAGATTATGGGGAAAACTTTACCATCGTCATAGTGATCCCATTAGGAAATGTTCTGTTTCTTTGTGCGCTATGAAGCTGGACGTGTTTGATGCTCGTTAGTATGCCTGAAGGTTCAGTTATTGTTTTGGAAATCATGATACTTTTTCATAGGTCTCAGTGTAAATCTATCTTGTGTTTATGTTTTGTCCTGTTTTCGTCGAATTTAGTTTTAATCGATTGAATTTGCGAAAAAAGCAGTATCTCACGATTTGTATAGCTGTAACACAATGCCCGTGATGTAAGAGTGCACGATGGTTCCTGGGCTGGTGATACACTGTATAAGGGTCACCAGTTCGACTCCCTACACGGACGTCTAAGACAAGATGCTTTACTCTGCTTGTAAACTCTGCTGTAAATGAGCACATGATTTATCAGTGCTGGTCAATGTTAATACCGGAATGGCAATTTTACTTTAAATATAGAACCATTCTCGTAATGTTACTTTATTTTAATTATCATATGGAGTATCATCAGAATCCCCAAGATTAGATTATATTCATATCCACTGTTATCATCATAACATACTTTCATAATCATTCACAAGAACCTGTGATACTTATATTGTCATTCCAAAGAGCTCGTGACACATATATTTTCATTCACAAGAACCTGTGATACTTATATTGTCATTCCAAAGAGCTCGTGACACATATATTTTCATTCACAAGAACCTGTGATACTTATATTGTCATTCCAAAGAGCTCGTGACACATATATTTTCATTCACAAGAACCTGTGATACTTATATTGTCATTCCAAAGAGCTCGTGACACATATATTTTCATTCACAAGAACCTGTGATACTTATATTGTCATTCCAAAGAGCTCGTGACACATATATTTTCATTCACAAGAACCTGTGATACTTATATTGTCATTCCAAAGAGCTCGTGACACATATATTTTCATTCACAAGAACCTGTGATACTTATATTGTCATTCCAAAGAGCTCGTGACACATATATTTTCATTCACAAGAACCTGTGATACTTATATTGTCATTCCAAAGAGCTCGTGACACATATATTTTCATTCACAAGAACCTGTGATACTTATATTGTCATTCCAAAGAGCTCGTGACACATATATTTTCATTCACAAGAACCTGTGATACTTATATTGTCATTCCAAAGAGCTCGTGACACATATATTTTCATTCACAAGAACCTGTGATACTTATATTGTCATTCCAAAGAGCTCGTGACACATATATTTTCATTCACAAGAACCTGTGATACTTATATTGTCATTCCAAAGAGCTCGTGACACATATATTTTCATTCACAAGAACCTGTGATACTTATATTGTCATTCCAAAGAGCTCGTGACACATATATTTTCATTCACAAGAACCTGTGATACTTATATTGTCATTCCAAAGAGCTCGTGACACATATATTTTCATTCACAAGAACCTGTGATACTTATATTGTCATTCCAAAGAGCTCGTGACACATATATTTTCATTCACAAGAACCTGTGATATTTACATTGTCATTCCAAAAACGTGTGACACATATATTGTCATTCCAAAAACGTGTGACACATATTTTTTCATTCCAAAGATCTTATGACACATATAATTTCATTTGCAAGACCTTGTGACATACATGTCATTCCAAAGAACATGTGACACATATATTTTCATTCATTCCCAAGAACTTGTGACACATGTATTTTCATTCCAAAGAACTTGTGATACTTATATTGTCATTCCAGAGAAGTGACGTTACTTTCTCATTATCAAGCAAACACTATGGTACCAAACAAATCAAACCTTGTGATATATTCCACATCATCCCTGATTTTAATTAAAATAGGCACTGCCTAATAGCAGTCGCAATTTGATCAAGAACATGGCACATACATAATATAATATTTATCATTTTGAACTCTCTTATGAGCATTTTGAATGCATTTTCAAATAAAATTAAATTCAAACAAATATTAAAGTACATGCACATAATGCAATGACAGTTATTGATTTGATAAATAATATGTACAGTAACACTTTGCCAAGAATGATTTCTGAATTTTATATTCGTCAAAGTACTAAAACATGTATTGATGAGTGCACATTTCACACCTTAGTTTCCTTTTAAGTCGTTTAAACACATCCGGTTGCAGGGTCGTCATCAATATGCATATCGGAAAACCGTGTGCCCTGTACTCGCCGGAAGTACGCCAATAAATCGGAAAAAACACTTTAGGAAGAGGCGGATGTCTATGTAGATGTAATCACCAATATTCTGATTCAAATCACACGACTTTCCCAGAAAATGTTTGCTCGAAACCTACAAGCAGTTTGGATGTGGGTTGTGGAGCGAGGGCTGTTGTAGTAGATGTTTTATACGTCCAAATTATAGCATTTCATTATTATTATTTTACCTTTCTTATCGTGTTTTACGGGTGGATATTTTATCAATACGGTTTTTACGCTCATCACAAATGATTCATCAAAATATCCATCCAGTACACTTGAGTTTTGCATTGGTGTTCCTAACATATTCCAATAGGAAAGGCTTGTTAATTATATAACCAATATATAAACAATTATTGATAATAGATTTACGTATTAATTGTATGTCGACTGGTTGTAAAATATTTCTAAACAAGTACGAGGACAGTCGTATTTGATACCTATATTGTAATTACCGAGAACTTGTAATACATATATTGTCATTCCCGGGAACTTGTGATACTTATATTGTCATTCCCGGGAACTTGTGATACTTATTTTGTAATTACCGAGAACTTGTGATACCTATATTGTAATTACCGAGAACTTGTGATACCTATATTGTAATTACCGAGAACTTGTAATACATATATTGTCATTCCCGGGAACTTGTGATACTTATATTGTCATTCCCGGGAACTTGTAATACATATATTGTCATTCCCGGGAACTTGTGATACTTATTTTGTAATTACCGAGAACTTGTGATACCTATATTGTAATTACCGAGAACTTGTGATACCTATATTGTAATTACCGAGAACTTGTAATACATATATTGTCATTCCCGGGAACTTGTGATACTTATATTGTCATTCCCGGGAACTTGTAATACATATATTGTCATTCCCGGGAACTTGTGATACTTATTTTGTAATTACCGAGAACTTGTGATACCTATATTGTAATTACCGAGAACTTGTGATACTTATATTGTCATTCCCGGGAACTTGTGATACTTATTTTGTAATTACCGGGAACTTGTGATACTTATTTTGTAATTACCGAGAACTTGTGATACTTATTTTGTAATTACCGGGAACTTGTGATACTTATTTTGTAATTACCGGGAACTTGTGATACTTCTATTGTCATTCCCGGGAACTTGTGATACATATATTGTCATTCCCGGGAACTTGTGATACTTATTTTGTAATTACCGGGAACTTGTGATACTTATTTTGTAATTACCGGGAACTTGTGATACTTATATTGTCATTCCCGGGAACTTGTGATACTTCTATTGTCATTCCCGGGAACTTGTGATACATATATTGTCATTCCCGGGAACTTGTGATACTTATATTGTAATTACCGGGAACTTGTGATATATATATTGTAATTACCGAGAACTTGTGATACTTATATTGGAATTCCCGGGAACTTGTGATACTTATTTTGTAATTACCGGGAACTTGTGATACTTCTATTGTCATTCCCGGGAACTTGTGATACATATATTGTCATTCCCGGGAACTTGTGATACTTATTTTGTAATTACCGGGAACTTGTGATACTTATTTTGTAATTACCGGGAACTTGTGATACTTATATTGTCATTCCCGGGAACTTGTGATACTTCTATTGTCATTCCCGGGAACTTGTGATACATATATCGTCATTCCCGGGAACTTGTGATACTTATTTTGTAATTACCGGGAACTTGTGATACTTATTTTGTAATTACCGGGAACTTGTGATACTTATATTGTCATTCCCGGGAACTTGTGATACTTCTATTGTCATTCCCGGGAACTTGTGATACTTATATTGGAATTCCCGGGAACTTGTGATACTTATATTGTCATTCCCGGGAACTTGTGATACATATATTGTAATTACCGGGAACTTGTGATACATATATTGTAATTACCGAGAACTTGTGATACATATATTGTAATTACCGAGAACTTGTGATACTTATATTGGAATTCCCGGGAACTTGTGATACATATATTGTCATTCCCGGGAACTTGTGATACTTATATTATCATTACCGGGAACTTGTGATACATATATTGTCATTCCTGGGAATTTGTGATACATATATTGTAATTACCGGGAACTTGTGATACATATATTGTAATTACCGGGAACTTGTGATACATATATTGTCATTCCTGGGAACTTGTGATACATATAATGTAATTACCGGGAACTTGTGATACATATATTGTCATTCCTGGGAACTTGTGATACATATATTGTCATTCCCGGGAACTTGTGATATTTATATTGTAATTACCGAGAACTTGTAATACATATATTGTAATTCCCGGGAACTTGTGTTACATATATTGTCATTCCCGGGAACTTGTGATACTTATATTGTCATTCCCGGGAACTTGTGATATTTATATTGTAATTCCCGGGAACTTGTGATATTTATATTGTAATTACCGGGAACTTGTGATACGTATATTGTCATTCCTGATAACTGAAAGGTCACATACCGGTTGCACACACTCCATCTTTGTCATAAAAAATAATTCATACTGATTGGTTAGATTTATATTTCGTTGCCAAGATTAAGAGTTATGGAATTATTAACATAATTATATTGATGAAATAGAAGTTTAAAACATGGCACAGAAATTGCAAACCTTGACCTGTAAGGGATTAAACGTATCGGATTAATGAAAAAAGATCTGATAATAATACCATTGTTATACATGTATAAGGAGGTTATTTGGAATATGTGCCTACTGAAGAGACACATTACCAGACATTTACCACGACTGTCAGTGAATTGTTTGTGTTTCTCGCCACGATCACCCATCCAAAGTCTTTAGTAATACCAAACTGTGTCCCTGAAGCCACAAATTATTTCTGTATTTAATATGAAACGTAAATTTCCTTTAAAATGTATATGTCCGGCCTGTAACAGATTTACGTTTTCAATCACTAAAGAAATTGTTTTCCTAACAGATAAAGAATTAAACACTTTTTTCACAGCTAAAATACTTTATATCACAGTTAAAACCTTCTTTGTTATACACTTTGGCGTTTTTAATATCACATTTGGGATTATCAGCGACTGTCTATAACCTGTGTAAACCTGTTAAACAGGATTCAAAATGGGTCTTCAGTTTGTATATATATTATATCGTCTTTAATGACATTTGGAAAAAATTCTTTTCGAAATAAATGAAAATATATCTACATATATTGTTCTCGCTGTTCCTATACAAACAATCTTGTACGTAAATTTTGATGACGTCATAATCCTAATGACGACACAAAAGGAATGACGTCATTATCGGTCAACCAACAACAATAATGGCGGAGACATGGTATTTGTGCAACCAATGTAAACTGCAGCAAGTAAAACGGCCTACAGGCTGATACCATTACCTCAGGTAAACCAACCAGTAAGCCGACACTGGTAGGACCAATATCTGAAGATGGCCAAGAAACTGTTATCTCTTCTCAAATGTCCTCCGACACAGAATATCAGTATCCAGGTGACGGACCCCGACAAAATATGCGGCTGTATAAAACAACTTCACCAGAACACCGATCTACTTAAGGACATCTATGATGCATATTCTGGTACAGTCAAATTCGGCGAAATCAAACTGCGGGAGACAGATGATACACTGTCAAAGATGGGTGTAATGTTGACTGAATTTGATTCATCTCTCAACAGATGGGGAGGTCATCTAAAAAGAGACACTGAAAAACTTCGAGAGAAGGAGCAACGCTTAGAACGACTGAAGAAAGAAGTCGAATTTGACAGGAAGTGGTTGTTAGAAAAGAGGGATGAAGTTCCACTGAAGTTGCATGATCATGACTACCAGAAAGCAATGAGAGTTCAGAAAATTAGAGATTATCGTGCGGAGCGAGGTTTGCTGGAAATGAAAATGAAGATGGCGGATGAACAGATAGATAAGATGTTAGAAAACATGGAAGAGACAGAAGAAAAGTATGACAGTATACAAAAAGCGCGAGGGGAGCACGGTCGTGATCACAGGACTGACCTCCAAAATCTTATTGCTGAATGGGAGGAGAGTAGAGGCAAGCGAGATATCCTTCAGAATCTAGATATTGATCCTAAAACATTGCTTTCGTCATTGACTTACAAAGAAGATTGGAGAGCTAAAGATAAAGAGTTATCTGAGCTGCGAAAAGAGCATGACATGTTGCGAGAAAACGTTCAGGATCAGCAAGATCGAAAAGACCTGCTGCGACTTCGCAATGAGGAACTCAGAAAAAGAATCATGCACAATGATATAGCTTTACAAAACTTGAGAGATGAGGCAAAGGACGAGCATTGGAACAGAGATGTATCAACCCACAAACACGAAGATAAACACGAATACTCTCAAAAGCATGGTAGAGGTGGGACCTCACACAGGCACCACGATAAGGATGGGTCGTCTTCTCATAAACACTCACACCGGCATCACGACCACGGTACGTCTCACAGACATCATGGCCATGGCAAGTCTCACAGAGACCACGATATTGGTACCACGCAAAGGTATGGCAGCAGAGATGTTTCTCCCCCGCGGCACGGGAACAGAGATGTATCACCTCCCAGACACCAAAGTCACAAGGACGGAACATCACATCGGCATGAACATGCAACATCTCACAGGCAGAGAAGTCCGCAAAGACATGTGAGCAGAGATGGATCTCCTCCAAGACACGAAAAAAGAGATGGATCTCCACCTCACAGGCATGAACACAGAGAACCATCACATGGAACAAGGGACATGGCCCATGGAAACAAGGATACGACCCATGGAAACAAGGAAGGGTATCATGGAAGCAGGGATGGGTCTCATGGATACAGGGATGGGTCTCGTGGACACAGGGATGGCTCCCACGGGAACAGGGAAGGGTCCCCTCCTCGACATCAGGAACATTATGATGCAGCAGTTAGACGTGGCAGTAGAGTATTATCATCAAGTAATAAACACAGAGATAATTCTCCTCCGAGACACGGAAACAGAGATGGGTCCCCTACAAGACATGAGAGTAAAGGTATTTCTCATATGAGAGATAGAGATAGGTCTCCTCCACGACACGATAATAAGGGCTTACCTATAGGTAACAGCGAGGGATCTCCCGTAGTGCGTCAAGAAGGTCATAAGGATGGCACTACACACAGACGTGGAAGCCGAGTACCGTCACCTAAACACGGGTCTAGGGGTGGTTCGTCACATACCGGGATTGGTGCTGACGGGTTGACTATATCCGATACCAGAGATGGTGGTTACCTCCAAGAACATATAAGCATTCATCAGTTCGGCAGTCAGACGGTTGTCGGACATCAGTCATCTGATGAGGACTTCACACAATTGTGAGGAAACAGTCTTAACAAAAGGAAGGAATCCCTGGCGCTGAAAGGGAATGTCAGTGCACCGTTATATACTTCAGTAAAACTCAAATATGTGTCTTGTATTGTTTGTTTGTTTGGGTTTTTTAGAAGACTGGTTCTAATTTTGAGAAATATTCATTGACTGATACCTGATAGAGTATTCAGTGACTGATTGTAATATTGACTAATCCTAATATTGATGGCTATCCAGTAAATGATTTTCATAACACTGCAAAACATTCACTTACTGATCTAATACTTTAAAGTGTTCAGTGTCTGGTCCTAGAATACTGGAGAATTTAGTGACGGGTCCTAATATTGCGGTGTAATCAGTGACGGATCCGAATAGTGCGGTGTAATCAGTGACGGATCCGAATATTGCGTTGTAATCAGTGACGGATCCGAATAGTGCGGTGTAATCATTGACGGATCCGAATATTGCGTTGTAATCAGTGACGGATCCGAATAGTGCGGTGTAATCAGTGACGGATCCTAATATTGCAGATTATCTACGGACTGATGATCAAAATAGTGTTGTTTTAATGACATTGCTGATCCTATTTGTACTCGTATGAACTGTTGAAATGGCAAAGCTAATTCCGAATGATTACAATCTTTTATTGTGATAACACAAGCAGATTTCCAATGTTTCAACACTATCTGAGTACATGCTTGTAATTCTTGTCTCGTGTGACAAAGTATTTTCAAAATTGCAGTATCAGGGAGGTCGAACTACGTTTGAAGTTGATACGTTCACTAGGATCTTTGCAGTTGATAGATTATCACGGAAGATATTTATATTCTACATTTGTATGCATATGTGTCTATTTTCACAACTTTGTGAACTTAGAACTGTCTGCTTTTCTGTCTCTGTTAGCGATAAGGACCAATGTGGCACGATTTTCCACTTCAGAAGACATTGGTATTTGTACTTTCAGTGATCGTTCAGTTGATACTGTCAGTATGTGTTAGTGTCAGATCTAGATAAATCCTGATAAAGCGGCGTCCTGATAAATCAGCGTCCTGTGTGATCGATATTCAATTTATTAATGGCAGTTTGAACAATAGATAAATGAATAAAAGAAAATAAATAAATCGATGTTCACATATTAGAATATTTGTTATTTCTAGATCTTCATTTTCGAAGAGCAGGGCATGCATACGATTCAAGCTGAATTCAACTTCAATGGTTTTCCATAATGTTACACCAGTATGTTTTGTATGCTATAAGGAGATAGTTTGGGAAGTCAATTCGTTTTTGTATAACTTTGATTTTAATATTGTGTTTAGTTAACTGTGTTTAATCCAGTTAGGTCTATAACGCTGTGTGTTGTTACAGTAAAATGTGTGCACATTATCGTATTACGTAAAAGAGAAGACTTAAGCTGTAGAAGAATTTAATTCACAGAGTCGGTGAGATCTACCCTTTTTGTTGTAACTGGGTCGCTATCGGTTTGTAATACAGGTACCACCCCAGATCGGCCGGTGTAGAGATATACACGGCAATAGAAACGCTTCACATATTTTCTGTAAGTCCATGGGAGATATGTAAACGAAGTGTTTACTAAACCGTTATGTTCATGTTAAAGTATTACCGGACAACGGAATTTATCATAGTTACGTAAAACAACCCGCCCTGATGTGAAAACGGAAAAGGGACTAACGTGAAAACGGAAAAGGGACTGGGTATCCGAGTGTGTATTTAAGGCGCACGCAACGAGTTAGTGACATTTTACAGTGTTTATGTAGCTGTGTCGGCGAGCCGACTTTCATTACCATTGGCTGCTGTGGAGGAGGGGAGTAGAGAACACTGGAGGTGTTTATATAGCAGTCAACTGGCAATCAAAAGCAGGACTTATTCCGGAACTTTTAGGTCGAATTTGGATAAAATATTATTGCAGCCTAGAAATTTTATGAGTGAATTCCGGATTATTTTGTTATTATCATTGTTTCTTAAACATCGAGGATGAACTGCACGACTCTGGGATGCCTTATATGTCTGTTGTTGGTGACTATTTTAGAGTTTTGTAGGGCCAATAACTACAGACCTTATAACTATCGATTGCCGTCCTATGTCCATGTACAACCCTTACGGTAAGTCAACTTCTTACCTATATAACTTTCATTTATATTTAAACATTAATATATATTCACATTATAGTTTGTGCCTTACATCCTCCGTTTAGCCCGATTTTTCGTGTCGGTGACCTGGTGTGGGGTGGCCCGACGGTTCTTTATGTACACAGGGTATGTGCGTGTGTGTGGAGCTCCTCTAAATGGATTAACTAAATGTGTATAGAGAATTTAAATTTCTATTTGCAAATATGTAACTTCGCACTTATCACACAAATAGCAACGATAACATTATGTCAGTGTATATTTTCCAAACAAAATTTTGCATTAGGTTCTGTTATGATAAGACTGTCTGTTAAGTCGTGTGTTTGTGTTAGACACCCCCTGAGTATGTGTATTATTAGTAAGCCTGCCATTCTCGCTGGGTCAAAGCCACCTCATCCTCACCTGTTCTTGTGGTTTGTTCACCTCTCCAGATATATCTGGACTTGTCCATATATTTGATCCGGGATTGTCTAAACAAGCGTCTGAAGGTTATACCAGTGACCACTTGTAAGGACTCTGACCCACAGCCTGACTTAACCGATTAGCTCACCTGTCTCTGACTACAGGCAAACTTTATAATATATAAAAATAACAGGAGACGAGAGATACTCGTGCCGTACGGTATAATATACAATGGCCCAAATTCTTAAGATCTACCATTGTAACGTAGGTTTTTTTAACCACTACTATTTTGATATAGTTTTGATACCTGGAGCTTCAGGAATGTGGATGATTATCCACGATATTCGATATAACCGTACCTGGTCTAGTAACTCCCGTATAGATTAAATACTGACACTTCCACTCAATTGTCCTTTTGTCACCCTCTGACAGTATGACCGATATTTCTGACACTTGAAAACGGTTTATTTTGACATCACGGATTCATTGTTATACTGAATTATAGGGCCTATCTTTTATTCTGATACCCCTATTAACGGTTAAAGTGTGTTGATGCAATGGTCCTATACCCTTGCTACCCTGGCTCTAAGGTTCAGTTAAACGACACTGACAAGCACTGCACTATATCTGCATGCCATCACAGGTATTTGGCACTTATGTCGATGTCTGCTCCAGAATTGCTTTTTGGAATGTCACATACTTGTGTTTGTGTCTCTAAAGATATGTTGTAATATATTCCCTTTAAAACATCAAACCATTCAACGACTTTCGCCGCAAGTTCAACTGTCAGCTTGCACGTGTAAATCTAAGTGGTCGATGTTTTTTCGGCACGGGATTCAGAAGTAGTTGTCGCTTGCTTCACAACGCTTGAACGGATATTAACAGTGAAGACTGTCTGATATTGTTGGAAAAGAAACATTCCAAATCTATTAAGGCTGGAAATGAATTAATTTTGAATTAGAAAAACTGATGATATCGCCATCTTTTACACTTTTTGCTACACTTGGATAGTAAATGCTTTACAAATTGCTTTTTCCGGTCACATATTCAAGCATTGCCCATCTAAAGAAGGTACTCTCGCGTTGTTTAATTTGAATCTTCTCTTGTCGCTTTTTCTCCTATCATGTATCTTCTGACAACATCTTTAACAAAATGTGTTAATACAGCAGAGCGATAGTCTTATATATATGCCCTTTAAAACATCAAACCATTCAGTGACTTTCGCCATAAGTTCAACTGTTCAATAGTTTTAGCATACGGTAGATATTTACAGTTAATAGTAAGGAATTATTTTAAATCGTCAGCATCACTTTTCGTAACATTTGTAAAGGTCTTAAGTAAGTCTATCTATTGCTAGTGATATTCTAGTACACCTCGAACTTCAACGGACTTTCTTCTTAATCAATTAGACCAGAAATCGTCCTGAATATAGGAAAATGTCAGGCGGATAATATGTATAATTGAACAGTAGGGTTAACACGTGTGATTAGTACGAATGTTACGAGAAAAAGTAAGTTACATACAGTTTGACCGAAATTCAAAGTTAGGCCCGGAGTTAGAATTTAACTTACTCGCTTGTCGATAAGACGTGTTAGAACAGGAAAAGGTTTGAGGACTGGAAAGGGATCTGACTGTTCACAAAATAAGTAGGTTGTCTTTTTCAAGCGTCAAGTTGTACTCGAACTTTAGGCCATTGGCCTATAGAAATACTATGAACAGGAGAGGATTCTATTTTCGAACAATCTGGAGTTAGTATTATGTCTAAACACTCGATTATCGACTAGTCGTAATAAGTTTCGGCCGACCCCGGAATTAGCACTTTGTGTAAAGATTCGACTGTCGACCAGTGGTTTCAAGTTTCAACCAACCCCTCATTTGTACTTCGTCTAGAGACTAATGACATGCGAGCATGGCTCGACTAGTCGTACAAAGTTCGGACGAACCTTGGCATGAACAACTGTTGTAATCGCCGATAAGCGTATGTCTTGAGCATATAACTGGTGACAGGATTTGATTATAATTAGATTCGATAGCTCAATAAACAACTTCATCATAATTCAACAAGTGAAGCATATACTGCATTTAGTTTCTGATCAGATATAATAGATATTTAAATTTGCGGTGTATTTCTGCATTTGGCTTACCAACAAAACTGATGCTTACACTTCGATGAACATAAATTATGACAACCTTTACTTCCAAATTGGAATCAGCTGTTTTGATATCCACAGTTCCGTCAGTGCTTATAAGGTCCAAAGAATGACAAAAATATACATTTTTTTTAAACTGTCAAAATTTAAATATAAGAAAGAATGTCATGTTGAAATATTTATGGAAATATGTAGCTTACCAACCAGTAAACAGCGAAAAGGGAAAAAATCTTAATTTCTTAATTTCATTCAATATTGTGTATATTGACATATCAGCTGTATATACATGTATATGGTGGTTGAGTGACGTTATGTCAGTGGGTCAAGCTACGGAACACAGCACGGTTGTATTACAAGTGGGTATATTATGAAGCAATGACATGAAGCAGATATTTTTGTCTCACTACTATACTTAAAATACATTGAAGTATTATACTTTGTGTATTCAGATACCTACTTAACCAAGGATACTTACATGACAATGGGACGACTCATCGATATTATAAGAACAACTTATGTTTAGTGACCATAAATAGACAGTACCGCATTAGATAAATCTCGAGTGACCGAAACCAGACAGTGAATCAATGTTAGTCGGACGCTGTGTAGTATCCCGGAAGGTACACAGGCACTCAATGGCTCTAGCACAGCTGATGTGCAAGTATATACCAGTCACACATGACACATGACAATTATGGCCATGTATGGGCTTATTGACCCAGTCATCGATAAAAATGTCACTTGTCAAGTCTTCATTTGCTTGAATATATAGCTTAAAGTTTAAAAACCGCATATGTCTTCGTTTATTTCAGAAACTGAACTTTTAGAACATGTGGTTACAATGGCATGGCATGACCTGTCAGACTTTCACGCTCTCCGGCGTCGGAGTTAAAATAGTACATTGTGTTATTGCGAATCTCAATTCAGTGAAAAATTACGCTTACTTGGCATAGATTGTAAAGGTAATCCGTGTCACTACATCAACCTCATGTCCCCCATTATCTCACGATCTAGAGTTGTCCCCCTTACATTCTGGTTTCTCGACTCTGATTTTATGAAATGTCTCCTTGCAAATTTTGATTTTTTGAAGAATTTTAGAATTTAGCAGTGAGTTTTATGTACACTTATACAATAGGAGTCATGTGAGAATGGCTGCGGGTGTCACCAATGTTTTATTCTTTCTGTCAATACAGATAACGTCATGGACTTATATCGAGGTTCCATGACATATACTGTTTATATTCAGTGCGATATTTTGGAACTATTTTGAGGACGTCTGCTCCTAAATGTTCTAAAGATGTGTATAAAAACTTCGGAACATCTCAGTCTTTATCGTTTCACTCTCTTAAATGTCAGTTAAGATTACTTAGATAAACATTTTTTTCTGTTTTCTCTTCCAAAGATTAGGTAGGCATAATTTATACCCTCGTCTTCGGTAAGGGAACGTGTTTCTCAGTCGCGATAAACCAATTTCATTCAGCTGAACCACGACAGAGTGTGCCTGTATGATTCCTGCTGAGGCAAGCCTAACATACAGTAGACAGATTCGCCAATTATCTTGATCCTAAATTGTAAAATATACATCTCCTCGTTAAAGAAAGCCAACCTTTATCGCGATAAACGTCATTTTCAGGCTAAATCTATTTGTTCCCGTTGTGTGTCGTTTAAACTACTGGACTTAAGTTCTCATAGTAGTATGTACATATGTATAGGAAACTTAAAGCTAATCTAAATATCCAAAGATAACTGGGTCTT
Source organism: Ylistrum balloti (assembly GCF_031769215.1). NCBI lineage: Eukaryota > Metazoa > Mollusca > Bivalvia > Pectinida > Pectinidae > Ylistrum > Ylistrum balloti. The sequence continues at coordinate 416,953 of NW_026782199.1, forward strand.
GAGTGAAGCGAAATCTAATTGAGTTTCTTCTAATTCCTCGTATATTCGGTTCAATTCTGGAGATTACAATAGATATCTGGCCGAGTCTTATCTCCACACATTTCCCCCTTCTCTCCCCTCCCTGGCCATACCCCTAATCATTTAGAGGTTCAAAGGAAGGGAAATTTCTGTTTAATACTGGAGATTCATACGGGCATAACTGTGAAAAATCAGAGTTATAGGATATTTTACTCACATACAGATGGTTCTAATTTGGAATAACTATTTTAATTATCTGATAATTTGATATTTTGATGAAACATTCTTCGGTTTATTCTCAATTGAAATTGACCGTCACTGTTTTTAAATGCTTGACGCCACACTGGTTAGATGTAATATAACCAGGCCTGTAATAAAGAATCTACAGTATAACACTTGATTTAGACGTTTGGTTTATTACATGTCTGACGTAGATAAGTCATGTTTCCGACTTCTTACTATATTGCTTGTGGAGAGTATTTGGTCATAAACAATACATTTGTGTATTTCTATCGAATGACATGTACAGGTATTTGTTGTCATGATTATATTACAGGTATTTTGTAGTTGTGCTCTCTAGACGTACCAGTGAATTCACATGTACTGTCGAAATCCGAAATTCTGTGTAAATTAATGGATAACATTCTGTTGTGTACGGTTAAGCGGATTCTGTATTATGAAAATCTATCTGTCGTTATGGTTGTGGTGTTCATAACTTCATAGCCTTCTCCACTATAAATAATATAGCTTTTTCTCAACCAATTTGATATACATTATTATATCAAACGTATACAACATTTTTTTACCCTACTTTATGATCGGCAGTTTTCTTCACTAGGATTTAGAAATCCACTGGAAAGATGTCCTAGTGAAGTGAAATGTTCACAAGCAGTCCAAATTAGCTTCATTTCTTAATTAGACGGAACATCTAAAATATTCACTTCGTGTTATCTTATGAAAGAAAACATTCAGTTTGTATTAGCCGATAAAGCCATGCTGGGACGACATCAACTCGGTTGCTCTCACTGCCCAGCACGGTTCTTCCGTGGCTGGGATTCCTGAACCAGCAGTTGTGCTCCCCTGCCGCGACGTTTTCCCGTCCACCGGAGAGGAAAACTCAGACACAAGATGGTATAGGTTGGGTGATAAATGAAATGAAAGAATCAACACGACATAAGTAAAGCTCATGTACATTAAAACGTCTATTCTTAGATCAGTGTCGTTAACATCAAAACTTTACACTATAAAGAACATGTAGAGAGACATGTCTAGCGATACATTCCACATGAAGAACGAAAAAAATCCAACCCGTGTCAGTGTGAAGTCATTGTAACGTATTCTGAATGTAAGAGGTCACGACACCTCAGTCGGTAGAGCTTTAACCTTAGGTAGAATCAAACGAAAGAAGTAAACCTTCATTCCTAAAAGATCAGCAATGCCTTATCAGGACTAAGAATATGTGATGATAAGGCTTCACGTACAGTGTATCTTTGTTATTTCCTCAAAATTTCTTTTGTCTTATACTTGGAAATAAACGATAACGAGAATCACTTCAAACAAAAAAAGACGTTCACTTCAGACGATAACCACGTCCGTACCGCTGACAATTGCATCCTTCTCAGAATAATATTCATTTGACCCTGTCTTGTGACCTATCACTCTTCACTTTATACCACATCTATAAACGAAGGACAAAGATAACTAGTATTGGTCAACTAGTGACACATACAACTGAATTCATGTAGATAATGACTTCAAGTATCAGGTACCGAATGTTAGGATATCATTGTGAGTTTAAACAATATTTTCATTCAATATTCTATAATCTGTAAGTCACACGGATGATTTGTGAATCCGAACATATTCAGTATTTCGTACAATTATAAAACTAATAAAACACAAGTTATGATAATCATGATTTACATATATGTCTTATTTCGTGAAAAATTAAGGCTTGGCAGAATTATATTACGACCCCACCTCAATTACCACCCCCTACCCTATCTCCAATCCCACCCCCCAACCCATCCCAAACCCCTACTCCCACCTTATATATTTACAGTTCAAATGAGATCTTGCTGATGTAGGACAAACCGGATAAAATGATAGAGTTTCACGTGAGGTTAGCTGGTGCTGTTCACTTGTTTGTATAATGTATAAATGAAATCTGAAGTGCAGATAGATATATGAAAATGTTAAAGGAAGAGATATGATTAGTTATCCCCTTTTCATGTTGACTGGTTTTAGTATTACAGAGAGGCCAGGTTCCTCCCAGACCTACCATACATTTACAGCAAGCCATTTCAAAGTGAAGAAACCTATCTAAAATAAATACAGATGCGCCCTGAGGGATTGGCAGTGACTTAGGAGGGTCTGTGCTATGTTATAGATGTATCCCGTTCGTCATCAATATATATATATACACATATATATATATAGATTTAACAATTAAACAGATTATTAGCATGAAACCTTAAAAGTGTTTTAGCTTGTTAAACTTAATGTTGACCGGTAGAAATATGTAAAAATGTGCATTTCTCTGTATCATTCGACCCAGAAACATGGTGTACAAGATCTGCCTCCTGGTAAAAGTCACAGTTGACGATGTGGTGTTACTTCTGGGGGGAGCAGACTGATTATTCGGTATGCCTGATACTTAGAATAGACAACTGCAAGATGTGAACAGTGCTCAACTTGTAGATGTGTTAGCGGATTCCAATTTCCGTTACACAATTTGCACTCGAAGGTCTGAACCTTGTACAGGTATTTCTATCAAACACGGATATCTAATGGCATAGCACATCTGGTATCAAGCGTTTGCTTTTTTTTTACGAGATTCTCAATCTAAAGATACCCGCATTTTATAGACCGCTACGGCACATTATTTGAAAGAATCCACCAATTTTACAAAAAACAGAGCCGCATGAGCTAGTCTGTCGGTGCTTTTTATAGACTAATTCCTACGTAAAGATCCGACATGGTGAACTCCTATTGATTCCTTCACAGAGACCCGACACGGATGACTCAGATTGATTCCTCCACATAGATCCGACGTGGTTGACTCAGACTGATTCCTCAACAGAGAGTAGACATGGATGACTGAGATTAATTCCTCAACAGAGAGTAGACATGGATGACTCAGATTGATTCCTCCACAGAGAGGAGTAGACATGGATGACTCAGATTGATTCCTCCACAGAGAGTAGACATGGATGACTCAGATTGATTCCTCCACAGAGAGGAGTAGACATGGATGACTCAGATTGATTCCTCCACAGAGAGGAGTAGACATGGATGACTCAGATTGATTCCACCACAGAGAGTCGACATGGTTGACTCAGATTGATTCCTCCACAGAGAGGAGTAGACATGGATGACTCAGATTGATTCCTCCACAGATAGGAGTCGACATGGATGACTCAGATTGATTCCACCACAGAGAGTAGACATGGATGACTCAGATTGATTCCTGCACGGAGAGGAGTCTACATGGATGACTCAGATTGATTCCTCCACAGAGAGGAGTCTACATGGATGACTCAGATTGATTCCACCACAGAGAGTCGACATGGTTGACTCAGATTGATTCCTCCACAGAGAGGAGTCGACATGGTTGACTCAGACTGATTCCTCCACAGAGAGGAGTCTACATGGTTGAATCTGCAGGTCCATCACACTCGTCGTGAGTGGCGTGAAAAGAAAAGATTAGTCGAATAAAGAGGTTCATCAAATCTAACTAGGTGTGTGATGAAGGACTTTTTCCCCTGTTCTTTTCTTTAAATTTTAATCTGATGACCTCGTTTTATAAACATTCAATACATCTTTCTTACAAGGTCACTTTCCCCTCCACTTTTCTCTTTCCGTAACTCTCTCTCTCTTCCTCCGTTGTTTGTCTTCCCTTTTTTCATTTCCACCCCTCCTCCCTCTTTTTTTATCCCGTCCACGGACGAGTAGTGCCTGGATGTCTGGCTTTGAATCAAATTTGATTAAAGTTACAGTTGAACAATGAAAGAAAAGATAGAGACGTTTTGATTTAAGTAAAGTGCTGACCGCGCATTTTCATACGACTGTATACAGAGACTTGAAATAACCTTTGATATTTTCGTGAACAACCCCATCACCTTTACTTTAAGGCTTTGAAATCACACATGCAATATTTAAAACCAGAAATCGTTGTTAGATATGCGGGAACACGTTTCTTCACCTACTATTGAACGATTGGCTGGTGTGGTTTACAGACATTCGGTATACTCGGATTTTATCTGTTCGGGGATCTGTAAACCACCGAGGTCTGTAACCCGCGGTAAAGTGTATCTACACGGACGGGATGCTTTGTGAGTTATGTTTTAAATAGAATATACTTTGTACCAAGTGATTGGCTGATGTAAGGTTTCAAGTCTGCACTACCTGATTCCGAGCTATCTGGGAGTGTGGGGTTTTGTTTCCTTTCATTATTTGTCTAGGAGATATAGAGTAACTAATCTTGTACTCAGAGTGATATTAGGAGGCTGTCTGAAACACAGGGTGTACTTCTGGATCATGCCCCCTCCCCAGCCTTTCTCTTAGTCTCTAAGTAATGATAACAAAGAAACAAGTCTACAATACTTTATATGGGGTGAAATAGGTACAGTATTCCGTAACCTAATTCTTGTAAACAAACGGCCACACACAGTTTAATGTTCAAATGTTTGGGGATACCAAAACATTATTTAGATAAGCTACATATTCTTTTATCTAAGTCCCGTGTAATACACAATTGATGGTCACAAGGAATGATGCTGATAGATATCAATTTAAGATATATCCTTTGTGATCACACCTGCTTACTAGCGTGGTTTTTTTAATCGGTATAAATGATAACACACATTTCTGTCCTGATGTCATTTATATGATGTATGAATTAGTTGTGGTAATCTAACCACACTATAAGCTGGACCACGTCTTTAGAAGTTAAGTGAGTGACGAGTCGGTCACGATCACAAGGAAACTCACTCTTAAGGCTCAAAGCCATGTTTATTAATAATGTCACTTGTCAATATCCACATGTACAAAAATTATAGCACCATGAAATGAGTATGATTGAAACAGGTAAAATGTACGGACATCCAGACAATGTTGGCTCATGAAACACTATAATTGATTTATATACAAATTCAATAATAAAATGACTTATATGTGTTTGACAAAAGCTATATCCGTCATTTAGTGTTAAAAATTCAATTCGATATATTTTTCACAATAGAAAGCTAAAACGAGAAAATGCTTAGAGATACAATATGTACTGTACGCTCTCTTGTACACTAGTGTACCATAATTACAGTGATGATGATGTCGATAAAGTTTCTCCTGTCAGACATGATGAAAACAGTAAAAATATATCGACATTCAGCAAATATTGAAATTATTATAGTAGACTGAGGGCGCTCACTCCGCAAGTCCGATTCCTATTTCAATTCAATTCAATGCTCACTCCGAAAGCAATAGCATAGTCATGGACGCTCATTTTGAAATTAAGAGAAGACACCAGTTGTAGTTCCATTAGAAGAATTCAGAATCGCTGCAGAGAATGCTTGCCTGTATTTCATAAGTAAGGTTGAGAAAGCATACAATGCACTTCCGATGATAAAGATAGGGCAGAGGTTTTCTTGAGATACACGTCACCATGGTAGGTTGTCGTGAGATACACGTAACCATGGTTGGTTGTCGTGATATACACGTCACCATGGTAGGTTGTCGTGAGATACACGTCACCATGGTAGGTTGTCGTGAGATACACGTAACCATGGTAGGTTGTCATGAGATACACGTAACCATGGTAGGTTGTCGTGAGATACACGTAACCATGGGATCACAGCATGTTTACTCGATATTTGAATATATATATATAATGTTCTGGTGTACTTTTATGCCCGGATGTACTTGTTATTTGGACTTTTAGCTTTCCAGTATCTGAGATATGAATGCTTGGTGTCTTGTCTCTCTAGAGAAGAATTAGATACTAACCATATGTAATGTGCTGGCTCTCAATGTACGGAATGTTATCTTTAACTGCACATTGATACAGACATGGTACGCATGAGTTTGGTGTATTCAACACTATACAGAACGGTTGTTATCTGGATATTAGCTGACTTGTTTTTTTATAAACTTCGGTGGACAGTCGATGCTGACACGCGATGTACAATCAATTAATCTATGAAAACATTTCTCCAACATATTGCAGTACCGTAGTTTAAACATATTTTGGGGGTGTTCCAAAGGGCTTAGTTACCTAGCCCTTAACTCCTCGTCTACATCCCATCTCCAATAAAAAAACAAGGAAACCACTTAAACATACCTCGAATCAAAACTTGGACGGCTACCACGAAATGGAGAGACTGATGTATATATATTTTAATTTCTTTCTAAAATCCTTCAACAGCGCACGTGATTAGGACACGTGGATGACATCAGAGGGACCAAAGACTGGGACTTTTCTTTTATGTCGGTTCCAATCGCCGGGGTCACGTGCTTGTCTGGACCCTCGTGACCCTTTCCAAATCTCAGCTCTGTGAACGGGGAGCCCTCTTTTCATCTCGGTGTTATCTCGTGATATCTCGGGCACGGTCAATTACATCTCCACCTGGCGTGTCTCTTTATGGCGGTGTGTTGGCCAAATCCCATTCTTTATGAATGTAGCAAGATGGCTTCTGTTTTGAAAACGTACAGTAAAATTACACGTTTTTCAATCTATGTTGGATTTGCCGCCTGAATAAAATGAATGAAAAAGATACTTACGTATCATTCAATTTATGTCATACCTTTGGAGTACTTAACATGTCTATATGTTGTTAAAGTTACAAGATGTTGACCCCAGCCCTTGACTTTACGACATATCTTAATCTACACTTGAACTCCTTCACATCCTAATAGCTACTGGTAACGGTGCTAAGTCACTAAGTTGGCTGAACACTCTACAACCTGTTTATATTCTACTCATTCAGAAACTATTTACGAAAGCAGAGATAAATAACAGTAAGATACGAAAATATGGTGAGAAATGATGCACTTGACCTGATGGTAGGTCAAGCACGAAGATACCATACCGTACGTACTGGTCCTTAGGGATCCAACAAAGCTTCACCCAAGAAGAAATGTTTATTATACTTGCTGACTTACAATGATCATCTATAATACACGAACTGTTACACAATTATACCACCTTATTCCTTACGGGTAACTAAAGCCCAAACAGTATATATATAGTAACTTTGCCGTTTTGATTTCCCAAAATATGAATCATTTTAACTATGGCACGTGACTAGGTCAGGGGAAGTATTTATACAACGTATGTGATTTGTATTTGATTTCAGAAAAAAAGGTACTTTATTACTATAGGTTCTTTAGAACTATGATCTGTAAATTTAAACACAATACGTCGAGTTCGTTGTACAACAGGAGATGTGTGCCATTTTATCATATGTTCGCGCCAGCCAGCATCCTTGTTCCTAAATAAGACCAGTCTAAAACTTGACATAACTTTACTGTGAGTTTTACCAGGGGACGATGACCCACCAGCAATTTGACCCCTCCGTCGGATTGTATATCAGTTTGAGCGGAACATCTTGACATAAAATATGATATGATCTGAGTAGGTTATAGGTTCTGCTGGGAATGGCCCCCGGGAGCCAGCCTGGTATATCGTAAGGATTATGTTTTTATTTACCCACCTTTATGACACCTGAGGACATACCCGGGTAGAATACCCACAAAACGTAGCGTCCCGTGTGTCAACATGAACACTCAGACAAGTAGATGTCTAGTTAGTATAGCAGCACGGGATTCTCTGTTATCACTCTCATTTTCATATGTAAGACAGGTTTTCATATTCGTTTTTCTAAAGCATATCTCATTTTTTCGTTAACACACAACAAATACATACAAAAATATCTATAACGTGTCAGCCGTCGTTTATAGGTCTGAGAGATATTGAAAGATCCCTGCTGAGGTCGTGATGTTTCCCCCTGACCAGCCGCTGGTATCAGCAACAGGTAGGACAGAATTCACCAGACTGGAAATCATTGTATGAGATAGGTGATGTCCACTAGAAACATTTGAACGCCTGATTTTATTTCCGTGCACACTAAGAGGACTAGGCTTGTGGGTGTGAACCTGAACAATTTACGATAGAGGAGATACAACAATAAACGCTTATATCTGAGTGGGGTATTTCTGGTTTTTCAATTTCTGCTTTGTATGATGTTGTACATAAATAGCAACACTTGATTATACAAGTTTGATTGCCGGATACCGTGTGCCCAAGGCTTATCATAGCATTCAATTCAGCTGTGATGTTTCAAAGAAAATAATGTATTGTCAAACCAGCCGTATATGTTTCATTTGAAACTTCCGTAATACAATTTACATATCTTAGATATAACAGAATTTGACGTATAACATTGAGTTTGTGACTACATAAAAACGCCACTACAATTGTGATTCGTTGAATTTTGTTTCATGTCTTCTCTATTCTGTACGATTTGTAGTGTTTGTCCTACTGCTACATATAAGTAATGTGACATAATTACATGTATGTTGTCATTTTGGTGGCTATCGATACTAAAATTATATCCGAAAATCAGTCGACCATATCCATGAACTGATATATATATATTTGTGATGAAAGTAAATTATCTCTCTTCTTCCGAAAGACAGTATATCTAATGGTTCCTCAAGCATTATATAAACAGAAGATATTCCTGTCCCAAATCCACAACCTCCGTCACCCTCAACTTTTGCTCTCTCCATCGTTCCCCAAAGAGGAGACCCCATCCCCAATATGAGTCACCTTTTCCGATACAGTCTTGAAATCTCTATTGCCTACTAAACATATTACCCTCCCTCACAAGTGTACAGCCTTTCTGATACATTCAAGGTCACGCAATTGTCCACTACACAGAAGACCCCCCCCCCCCCCCCCCCCCAGCCTACTCCCCAATACATGTACCTCCCTACCTCCCACTTGCGTCTTATATTTAATGATTCACAGGCCTTTTTTCTCCGAAATATAGGACACAAATTTCCCGGTCTCTATTTGACAAACATGGTAAGCAATCAGTTTCATTCCAACGTTACATGAAATATGAGTCCTATATGATACTAACAATCGGCCTGGTTGTATCACAAGCCTGGCTTTTTTTCGTAATTAGTATTTTGTAAATACGCCAGGTTGCATTCTGCACCTCCATTTCTGTTCTGAACATAAACTCGTCCGCCCTATTGACCTAGACGAGTCCAGTAGGCGTGCTGGGCTGATCTGGTCAATTAGCGATGTTTATTAGCAAGTGACGTATTTAGTTATGTCGGTGGCACTGGTTATACCAATGTTTACTGTACCTAAGTATACACGGATGATGTATCGCCGAACTAATTGTCTGCTACGTGAGGAGGAAGGGACAACCCTCCTCAACTTACTGTGGGGCAGGCACCCCTCTTACAAATATCTCATGGACGCTTTCCATTGGCATGCTGATCCTGTTTGAATGATTAGACACTTACAGTGGGTCATCTGATTAACTAATCAAAATTGTTAGGGAAGAACGAGAAACCATGGATGACATTTATATACATAACTTGACACTGATTAGTCTCAATAACTAAATAAAAGTTTGTTCTCACATCTGTCTCAAAAAAGGAAGGAATAGAAGATTTGTTCTCATTTTTGATGTTGAAGTACGTGAAAACAGAGAGAGTGCCGTCACACTGAAATATCGGAACATGTACAGGTAGTAGTACACCCCGATCGGACACATTATATACATTTGGCTAACCCGAAACCGTTGAACGCTAAAAAGAGCGCAACAGGTCTAGAACAAGACAATAGCATTTATGTAAAACAAAACAAACAAAAACAAACTCACACACAAAACATGCATTTACCCAATAAAGCCTGAATTATAGTTGTATGTATTTCTTGGCTTGGCGATCATGATCTGTACTTGATAATTGTGAGTTACAGACCCAGAGACGGTGATGATATCCAAATAATGGACAACTCGTTTGCGAATAAACGACCCGCCTTAGTCTTTCGTCGAATACCTACAATTATTGATAAGGAGAGCGACTGATTCCCTGCTGTTTGTTTCTAAGGCTCATTAAGTTGTAAGAGAGATTCCTTCTCCCAACCCCATCATGACTTCTTAATAATTTTGATACTAGACCTGTGCTTGTGTTAACCGGAGACTAACAATCTGATGAGCCCGGTGTATAACGCTCACTGCCAATCGGATGCGCCCATAGAAAATTTTCGCCACATGTGAAGTTGGCAGGGTCAGGGAGTTTTATAACACTGATGACATATAATAAAAAAATCACAGATGCAGATTTTATTGCTCAGACTGCCTTCATAAATACTGAAAAATGTTGTGATAGTGAAAAAGCATCGCCATCTGGTTGAAATGTACAGCATGATACAAATATATATCACCAGCTTAACGTGTGCTTCAACCGTACATTTTTAACAAATCTGCTTTCGACCTAATTAATGTAACATAATTTCATCGACACCTTTCCGAGTATTTTAGGCAAAATTACGAATTTCAGTGACAAAATCGCAGGCAGAATACAGCAGAATATCTGATATGTAATTTGTTAAGAACTATTCATGTTATCTCCCACAACAAGACGATCCGTTGTACTCCAAAAAGTGAAATGATACCCTATTTGTTCCCTGTACTATTGGTCTGTCTTTAGAGAAACACATACTTGTATTGTTGTCGGTTCCCTGTATCCTTACCACTAGGGCGGTACATCGTGCATTTAATAACTTTATGTGTGGTTTACCTTACGTATCAACACTTCTTGGATGTTACTATATGTGTAGCGAGTGTAACAATGGTGTAAGATTTCTTCACGACCTCTGTGAAAATATGAAGAATTAACAAATCAGACGACGATTAAGTAATTTTCATTTTCTATGTCGAAAAAAAAAATCACATTTCGTAGAAATCTCCATAAAACATCATATGGACATTGAATTAATACTGAAATAGATTTTTTAATACAATGATATAAAGAAAGAAAAGGCGTTTCTTTGGCGACAGGAACATATGATTGTCGTTTAACTCTCATCCAGGCTTACTGTGTGATTGTATAAGTTTATTGTAGAGTACGGGTTAAGGCTTGCATACCAACATGTGTCAGTATTCTTATAAAAACAACTACAGTTCTACAGATTACCTCGAGCGTGAAATATAAAGTAGAGACCATTTGTCGTTTTTACTACATCAAAATCAAGTGATTACCAAGCCGAATGTGTATCTCTGTAGGGGCGGGATACAGATTCATATTATACCGGATGTGTCAGGGTATTGCAAAAATACTATAGAACTAAATGATACGAAACGACCTTAGACCTGTGCAGGTATACGGACATATGACAGGAATGTATGTGTTTTTATATATGAGGGAGATATGTGACTTTTGTAATTAAGTTAAAGATTAAAGATTTGAGGAAGCATTTGGAATAATTCACATGCTTGCTTGGGGTTTTATTTTCAATTAGATGGTTAGTCGGCATCGTGGGAGATCTAAGTTTACCAACGACTTCGATGTCAGTGAAATTCCTTTCATGTTGTAAAAAGATCCTCCTCTCCGCGTTGACAACATGGACGATAAAACTGACTGCTCTTTATAGACATAATGAAATAAAAGTAACCGGATTTTTGGCATATATAGCAAAGCATTTATTATAGATATTCATCAGCAATGAAAGACAGAAAATTGAGTCAATTTTCATGTCTAAGGCGTGACGTGCTTATTTAGATATTCTAAACCGAAAGAGGGGTGGTATGGGTCAAGGTTATGCTCAGCGTTCTTAACACAATTTTAATGTAAAATGAAAAAAAAGTTAGATAAAATATCATTTAAGGTAGTGGCATGTACACATACCGTGACATTATGTAACAGACGAAGTGCACCATATATCGTAACGAGGGTTGAAACCTAGACATGTTTAATCTCATTAGTTTCCTTTTTGGCATGCTCTGGCCCATCAGTGTGTACATGTAGGAATTAACTAGTTTGCTTTTAGAAATATTTTTTCATTATTTTTTACATGGTAACTTTGGAATAACTAGATAATCAAACATGGTGACAAGGCTGTTGGTGTTAAACGATATCTTAACATCATTTGTTATATGATTGTGACCTTTTGCCGCAGAAACGTCTCCGATAGGACTTGAAAAGATGCAATGTTAATCAGAGATCGATCGACGTCAGTTACAAGGTTACAAATAGTAACAGGGAATTTCCCAAAGGATTCGGTATTATTGAAAACTAGGCTATAACCAGTGTAGACGGTATTACTGTAGTGCTTGATAAGCCAATAATCAACAAAATATCATTGTTGACAAACAAAGCAAAAAAATGCCAAGGCGACAGCTGGGAAAATATTGCGGTTACGAAAATTAGACCTACCTTCCTTGCGTTAACGTACCACAAACATATTAGAAGCTACTTCTCGATTTGTTGACACCAAGTATATAGATTGTTATTCATTTCAGTAGTTTATGTTCAAACCAAGCGTAGTTTGCAGAATATATGTCAATTTGGAATTAAATCACTAACGATGCAAATATCTGGTACCAGAGCAGCCATTTTGAAAGTAACATTTAAAATAACTGAAGGAGAGGTTCAGCTTCATCAATCAATATTACAGACGAAATGATTATTTTATCAACGCGTCGTGCTTTATGTAAGGTATATTATACTGTATGTTGTGTTTCAGTCCCAAACCACTTTTCTGGTAATTGTAAATCTATACTCTTTTAAGCTTTGCCTTTTCATATTTTTAGGACTCAGGAAACCGTTCAGACCCAGGGGCCTCTTGTCTTCATTTGTGTCCGATTTTATTGAGAAACGGTTCTGTAACTGGGGATATAGATGGATGTTAAAACGAAGTATCGAATATTTAATGAAATGTTTTTTTTCTTTTATTTTGGAATCTGTTGTCTAATTTTACTGTCTCCTTGCATTGAAGTATTGACGAGATTTCACGATTTTAAACCCTGGCGGATGAGGGAAATAACACGAGTATCAACCTCCCCTAAAAACTCGGGTGATCATTGTTATCGCCACAGCCAATGCCTACCAATGACAAATGTTATTTCTAATCGACTACTGCAGCGGTTTCTCCCGTGATTAAAGTTAACATTACCAGGTATATACACGAACAGGGAGGTCTACATTGACAAATTCCACATGTCAGAATAATAGATTACCTTTACACTATAATATGGTTTCAATTACAAATGCTGAAACCAGAAAGTTTTGAGGAAATAAGGCAAATGTATCTAAATTGTCAGTGTAGTTTATGATTTAAGATAAACCAGGTGTTCTGAGTGTTAGTCCAGTGACCTAGATGCAGAGGAAGACTTTATCAACAAGACGTTCTCTCTATAAAGTGGGACTACCTCAGGTCACCAATCTCTTATATGTACTGTTATAACCCGAAGTCACCATTCCTGTCTATGAACTGCCCCAGGTGTTATCTCCTCCAGATCGCTTTGAACTGTGGCTACGTCAAGTGTGAACCGTGTCTACCTCAGGTCACCTCTCCTCTCTGTGAACTGTGTCTACCTCAGGTCACCTCTCCTATCCTCTCCTCTCTGTGTTCTGTGTCTACATCAGGTCACCTCTCCTCTCTGTGTACTGTGTCTACATCAGGTCACCTCTCCTCTCTGTGTACTCTGTCTACCTCAGGCCACCTCTCCTATCCTCTCCTCTCTGTGTACTGTGTCTACATCAGTTCACTTCTCTCTGTGTACTGTGTCTACCACAGTTCACCTCTCCTCTCTGTGTACTGTGTCTACCACAGTTCACCCCTCTTCTCTGTGCACCGTGTCTACATCAGGTCACATCTTCTCTCTGTGTACTGTGTCTACATCAGTTCACTTCTCCTCTCTGTGTACTGTGTCTACCTCAGGTCACCTCTCCTCTCTGTGTACTGTATTTATCTCAGGTCACCTCTCCTCTCTGTGTACTCTGTCTACATCTGGTCACCTCTCCTCTCTGTGTACTTTGTCTACCTCAGTTCACCTCTCCTCTCTGTGTACTGTGTCTACCTCAGTTCACCTCTCCCCTCTATATATTGTGTCTTCCCCAGGACTCATTAGGTCACCAGACTAGTTTCATTGGTAATCTCTGTACTATCGCACTTCCCTCGTTTCTACCTTGAATGCAATGAGATTCACTCCTTTTTGGTCAGTAAAGACAACTCTGGAATCTTATTATAGCGAGATTATCAATATCATTGATAGCGCAAAAACATTCATGGAATATCCACTACTTTGGTAAGATGGTTACATAAGTTAGTTATGCGTAGACAGATGGTGTCCCAAGATTTAAACTTCTAGTTAACGAAAACATCTAGAAGACACCGACATATTAAAACAATTCAATATTTGCCGACAAAGAAATGTAAGTTCCAGGAACATCATCATTTTGTGAAACATAATGATCTAAAGGTGAGGAGTTACAGGACGACGACATGATCACCGTCTTACTATAACTGTATTAACATCCACGCTAATGTGATTCTATCTTAAAGCTGATAAGATTTTAAAGTGAGACCATCTTTTGCAAAGACCATTATTGTGATGCAATCCTTCTGCTTGCAATGTGCGGTGCAAGATTTAGGTGGCGGAACGCCACATTTACCTCTAAAAATAAACACCAATACAACATTAACAGAGATGGGATGGAAAACAAATGAAAAACGTGTGATAAACACATACGAACATTGTATGGTCATGTGTATGACGTCATCAAGGTCGCGAAGAGAAGCTCCATTAAATAGACCTACACACAGTACACATATATGTAGCTATAGACCAGGATGTCGGATAACTGAGATCAAATTTCCTGTAATTTTTGCACTTTGAATTACATTTCTTGACTAAGCTTTAAATTACTATTCTCGAATAAATTGGCTGTATGGCATACCAAACGTAATGACTGGTTAGAATCAATTTCTGTCGGTAATGGCTTGAAGTCTTCCTCTTCGCCATCCGCAATATTTAACACACATATCGTATTTCAATTTTCACACCCTGTGATATATTATAGACACAGACGGGAGTATAGACTAGGAAGGTGGGGGGAGGGGGAGGTCGACGGGAGAGTAGATTAGGAAGGTGTGAGGAGTCAGCAGAACACTAGCACCTGTTTATTTATAAATACATGTAGCAATTCTAGTGTTGGATAAGTGTCATACTGCTGTTTTATATAATTCAGAAAACAACATCCTTGTCGACATTTTTTATATCATTAAAATTAAATTTTACAAATTCCAGGTTTTTCATTAACTGAATTTATGTGGATAATTTAGTCAATTAACATTGCTGATGTTGGAAACTTTCCTCAACTGTGTAGAAATCTTCGTGGAATATTCTGTATATAGTATCTATGACACAACTTGGGCCCTAATTTTGTGTATCTGATTTTTTCTCGGTGCCAATATATACATGTAGGTCTCCCGTAGGTTATTATCGTTATAACCAATATATACTATATTTATCTCCGGTGTTATATACCAAGATTGAAGTAGACAAATGTGGGCTTTAACATGAACCCATTTTTTGTTGTTCGAACACTCTTAGTTGGTAATGACCAACCAGTGCAGCTGTGCTGTCTTCTCAGACTTGCAGATGCTGCAGAATTTCAAGCATTTCAATGACCCAGAAATGTAGATGAAGTGTATTATTGTTAGGCACTGTGTACTTACATGGCAGATGTGAAGTTAAAACAAATGTACCGACGTATTCACACTTTTTTGCCTAGAAATAAATGTACGTTTGTGTTTGTGTTGAGAACTAAAATTTTACGTGTATTGATTGTAAACCTTGGCTTCAGAACATATTGATGCCATTTGTAAAAATCACTTATACTTCTGCGGCGCAGGATGTATCGACTTTCACTCGAAACACACATTAATGTAAAATGTTTTCATTTGACTCAACATTGACGTCCTCTTCACTATTGTTATAACAACAAACAGACGCGAGAGAAATAACCTTCATGTCGCCTGCAATAAACACGGGATGAAACAGAAATATAAAAAAGGGAGGTAACCCTGATCAGGAAACAACAAAAAAAGGAAGTGACACTAAACCGGTGGATTCATATATATCAGAACGAGAAGTAATCGTATCGCTGATGATGAACAAAGAGGGATAAAGAACGAGAAGTATTCCCGATGTCGTTGTCAGTAAACAAGGATAGATCCAGAAACGTCGAAAATGGGAGGAAAGCCAGATATTCCTGGCAAAAACTAGAGATGGGTCGGTAATGTCCAGAAGGGAGATAATCCTGATACCCCTAACAAGAAACAGGAGTGGATGCGAAAATTTCGAAAAGGAGGGTAATCCTAATGTCACAGGCAATAAACAAAAAAATGAATTTAAAATGTCGTTAAAAGAGAAAATCCTTATATATGTCTTATCCACAAATATGATAGCATAAAACCCACCGTAGTGTAAATGCACCAACAATATTAAAAAATGAACGGAAGTATGTTTGATAACCCACGAAGACTATACTGTAGTGTGCTTTTGATGTATAGGACACATACATTTTGGATAAGTCTGACTCTTTTTTCTGCACGATAATTCCTTATCGAAGATTTCACGTGTAAAGCTTATATATGTGATTTACAGCACGTAAAGGAGATAGCGGGAAACATAGTGATTAAAGGAATATCTTGTGGTCCGACAGGAATCTGGCGTGAATCTCGTACACCACGCGGGGATGTCTCGTTTTACACGAGTGATGAATTATGTACAGTGAGTTTAACGTTTAACTACTTTGTGGTGTATATGAAGGTGATAATTTATAAAACATACATTTATGTTTTAAGTTTGTCAATATCATAGGTCGTAATTTTACATTTTTTGTATCAATTTGCTAAACGGAATAAAAACGTTCTGTATATCGGTAATGTGTGTATAGTAGGTAATCATCTGCATACGGATTTCGATAATCCGGAAACATTAAGTTCTTTACAAAGGAAACCATTTAACTACAACTGTTCTCTCAAAAAACGATATAAGAACGGCATTTTTCCGTAACCGTGATTTACACAATCGCTCCTCCATCCCTAGAGTTATCGGTAATCATAGATACAGAATCGATAACTAACATTGAACACGTGACCAGTTTTCCGTCGATAAAACCGTACAGAAAAACAAATGTTATGAAACATATTGCAAAATATTTTCTTCTTTTTCTTTTGAGATGAAGGCGACATAATTGATTTTGATCGTTACTACCTGTGTATATTTAGCCTATAGTTGACAACATGGAGATTTCACGACTTTTCCCTTTGAAATAAAAGAAACATCTTAAACTTTAAGCGTAACTTCGCCGTTCTTGTCAATCAATGGCTGTAGTAATAGAAATGGAATTTCATTAATCTTAGTTTGTATTCCATACTCCCATTTAAAAGTGCATTGTATAAAACTTTCATTGAAATAGAGATACGATATCATAATTTGACAGTCAATCTATTTATGGTGAATATTTGCATGTGATTACATGTTTGATATTTTTTATATGTATAAGAAATTTCGTTCGTGCGATAGAACCGGTGAACAAGTATCATGTGTCGGCCATAATAGGTACATAGCTTCTACAATATGTAGGTCACTCGACAGGTAGAGACTGAAAATAAAACCAACTATTTTGTTGTCACCTCGATTTGGTGTGTTTCCTTTCCTAATCTCTTACAATATAGCCCCCTCTCTCTTTAACTACCTGTATCTACCTCACTGAAGTAGTGTTATGTCAGATTTACATCTCAGGCAGAATTGCGCAATATTTTGTTCAATTTTCATCAATAGACATCAGCTAACTATTGAAATCCCACACACAAAATGACGAAAACTTCCATGTAAAATAGGTTTTGAACTCAGCGTAAACATGTTGCGTGGTTTTGAAATCTTTAACAACACTGCTAATGAAAACATTTCTTTGACTATAATGATGCCACAAATGATTGACCAAAGAGAATCCTTGGTCCTCGGGTGGGAAATAATTCCTAATATTTCCCTTTCCCCGGTGTTTACAGGTAAAACAATAGTACCTGTGAAACGTGCAATTCTTTGGATTTTATCTTATGATAATCATATGTATACACAAATTAAAATCTCATCACTGTACTAGCATGGCTATAACAACAGTTACTATAACACCCAGCAAGTCCAAGCATTTTGTGCTCAACTCATCGGACTGACGATGAAGTATTTAAATAAAAGCACTGATGAACATTTGTTAGAAAAGGCTTATTTTTGTAAAAATGTAATTGAATATTAAAACGATTTTGAATTAACGAATAATTAACTTTCTTCATCAACGAGTATGTGTTCATTAGGTTATATACGAAACAGTATTATGTCACTGTTATTATCATATGACCGAATATAGTCTCCTTACCAACGGAGGAGTTACTCCCCCTAGAAATGGCATAGAGACGAAATGGTCAACAGATAATTAATGTTATTAGGCACCTGTAACTGTACGTCAGTGGGTTCCCGACTTCCCTTCTACTCTGTCAGCAAATGGAGCTGATGCTGCCTCCTGTTTCTTCATCCTATAATTCTATTATATGCTTAGTTGTTTTACACACGCCAGCTTTAGTTTTATGATAGACCAGCATGTCAGAGGTTATGTTTTTTAACTACCGGACAAGATTTAATCGTATCCTTATCTACAGCAAGTCTATCGAAAAATCAACCAGGTCACGGAAACAGTAACCAGATATATCAAACTGAATATATTCTGTCAGATCACAGATTGCTTCCTTTGTGTTGGGGATGTCGATATATACAATATGTATGCATGAGGTCGTGTTATCTCGACTTTGTGTGCGACAGCTATTTTGTGATGTTAGATATGTACGATGACTATATTGTAATATGAGATATGTACGATGACTATATTGTAATATGAGATATGTACGATGACTATTTTGTAATATGAGATGTGTACGATGACTATTTTGTGATGTTAGGTATGTACGTGTTCGAGTCGTTTCGACTCGGTTGATAACTATAATATTGAAATTAATGAGGTTGTTCAGCGTAAACCCTGATATCGAATACAACAAAACATTTTCATGGAAATCAACAACATTTACACGAAGCGATCATTTTACAGACTTATAACAGCCATTACTGGGGAAAAGGATAATTGGAAATTCCATTCGAAATGGTAAAGTTCTGATTGCATTTGCTTTTGTGAACATAGCTAAATTGTGGATGATAGTGTCGACAGTAGTGGACATCATATCGACGTAGTTATACATCGTGAGTGTGTAGCTTTAAGTGCATCACGACAATTGTCAACATTATTCTCTGAAACGAAGAATCTAAAAATATCTGAGACCTACCATCAAAATCAAACTGGAAGTTAAATGCTTTTAATAATAATGAATGTCGCTGTATTATAAGTGCTCAGAAACTCATGAAATGTTGAATCATCGGACTCGTTACTGTTATCAATAGAGGGTGTTTCTTCCCGGCGAAACGTTCCGGCAACAGATGAGGTTTCTATGAATTATGTCGACAAAAAGTCCGACCTCATCAGTCTTGAGCACTTATATAACTACTGGGGGAGATAAGGAAAGGATTCCTGTAGTTTTTTTTCTGTCAATGGTTTGACATATGTTGGTTTTATGGAAATTCTTTTAAATAATGTAAATTCCTCCCACCAGATCCCGTACCAGTGTTTGGTTTCCTTCAATAGTTTAAGATAGCTTCAGCACAATACCAATCTGCCTGAAGGAAAAGCAATCTATGATGGTTACAAGTAAACGCTTTTGTTTTTTTCTGATGGCTGAACGATCTTTTCTACATTCAAAAAGTCTTACGTTTGATATACTTGTATATTCCCCAGGGAGTGTCTCCATTTTAATTTTTTGTTTCCGATTTCTTGGTTGTCTCCTATTTGTTCCCTGTTGTGGAGCTTTTATTTTAGTGCATTGTGATCAAATGGCCCAATACCGGGGCAGGCTGGTGGCCCGCCTTCAGTATCAATTATTTGCATGTAATCAAGTTTTATTGTTTCAAATACAATTTTGTCACTTTCCGACAAATTACTACTATTAATTTATAAATATTTAGCTTATATAAAACGGTAGATTTATACACAGAAATGTAATTTCAGATACTGACAACACACCACTCGTTTTCTCGCCATATGTTTATCTTGAATTAGAACGTAAGAAGATTAATTCATGCTTCTGATAAGTGGTGAACCTACTTGTCTGAACCCCATAGTAACACGAACCCAACTTGAACACTCTTTAATCGGTGGACCACTCCATGCTATCATCAAATACGATTACAGTACAATGAGAAATCAAGCAAGGGGTACTGTGTTGTAACCCGACAAAGGATGGAACTCGTCAGACGTATATATAGAGAGATATCCTAGCGGTGATGAAGGTCAGACAGGAATCGTGAAGAAAGATCTCGGTGTTATCTGCTGTAACATGTCTGTAATATCTGTAGCCCAGGAAAACTCTCCCATGGAGCCATTAAGCAGTATTTTATATTAACAATATTAATTAAAGTAATTCCCATGTATCACAAAGACAAAACTCTGGTGAAACAAATTCCCTTCCAGTATTCATACACACGGTTTGACCGATGGGAATTCGATATTTAGAAAATTATATGGATTGTTGGACATAAAGGATAATGTGTGATATCAAATTAACAGTATATGTCACGGGCACCTATTTGTATAAAGTTTTTCCTGTAAATTCACGCGCACTTCATATATGTTATGCATTGCTGTTTGCTGAGCACCAATGATGAATGTTTCTGATGATTTTTTATGTGAACAGACACCTGATGTTTATGTCTCATCCAAAATAAGATATCTAAAAACGACATTAATTCGTTTAAGAGTAAAGTTCGTTCTTTCATAGATTTTAAATTTGTATTTCTTATTCAAACGAATTAAGATTTTGTTACTGCAGATACATGGTAAACAGAAAATAAACAAAAATAGTTGACGTTGTGTGTTTGTCAGACTGATTTCTCAGACATCAGGTGTGTGTGTTGATTGGCGACCAAGCAGATGTTGATGATATATCTAAGTTATGGCATGATTTATTTCAGGCAATGTACTAATACTTTCACAGAATATAAAAGCAAGTGGTGCTGGGACCAGTAAGTATGAAGTTACTCTTTAGATCAGTTTTAATTCCTTCTAGACACTTTTAGTTTCAGCTGTAGTTCTTTACAAACACATTTAGTGTAATTTCCTTCTAGACACTCTTAGTTTCCATTTTAGTTCTTTACAATCACGTTTAGTTTAATTTCCTTCTAGACACTTTTAGTTTCAGTTTTAATTTTTTACAAACACGTTTAGTTTTAATTCCTTCTGGACACTTTTAGTTTCAGCTGTAGTTCTTTACAAACAAATTTAGTTTTAATTCCTTCAAGACACTTTTAGTTTCAGTTTTAATTTTTTACATACAATTTAGTTTTAATTCCTTTTACACACTTTTAGTTTCAGTGTTATTTCGTTACAAACACTTTATGTTGAATTCAGGCTTAGTTCACTACAAACACGTTTAGTTCAGCTCAGTTCCTTCTTGACTCGTTCACTTAAGTTTTAGTTAATGATATTTTCTATAAATCATAGATACAGAAAAAAACTTCACCTTTTAATATGTTTTGTTCTAATGAACTAACATTATTGTTGTATAACGTATGAATCCTGAGATATCTATTTTAAGGGTATATATTTTTCTGATTTACATCAATTCATGTTTTAATGAAACGACTTTTCCGTACAAGGCACATCGGTCTGATAAATAATCTACTGGGTCAGTGAACACTGAACTCGGTAACATGATTTAGCATCCTTTAACTTTACATCAGCATGTAGACGTCTAGTTGGCATGCTATTTTTATTAAACAAACACGCCTGCATTTATATCACACTAATGTACAATAATGGAAATTATATTTGTAACAGAACTTCAAAAGAATTACTTTAATTACCAAGCCGCTATTTACAAATTAAAACAAATGCTGTAGGAAGGGACATAACTCTAACTAAATGTTTAACTAACATCTGAACGGCATGACGCTGAATATATATATATAAAAACTACGGAAGCATATATTGATTTTATCAAGGAGCGATTGAAACTTGTTTATTCATATCATAACGTTAAGCTTCTAATTTTTTGTTGTAAAAATCACCAGTCTTACACGTATCTATAAACAAGAATGTATTATCATACCGGTGGTAAACACCTGGTTTCATGATATCTGTGTTAACCTATGTATATACAAATGCATTATTTTTTTCGCTGATCAATATTTACTATTATTTGAGCTAGTATTTTTTCTTTAGTTTTACTTTTCCGTATTTAATAAGAAACTGTGCTCACGTTTCCAGACAGCGTAATAGATGGTATACCAAACTACAACCTTACACAAAAAAAGTATGTTGTCCTGGATGGGAAGGACCTAAATGTGATTCTAGTAAGTAAAATTTTTCTGATTACGTATAGAGGATCTTGTACCATTTTCCATTTATACAAGATTTGATTTAAACTTTATTACATGTACATGTTCTACATCTGATATATATAAAAGGCTCTATAAAAATCTCCTCAATTTCATATGAATCAGAAACGAATGTAAGATTCTGTTTTGTATTTTTAAGAAAATTATTAACGAGTCAAATTTAGAAGCGATGTAAAATTGAAAAAAAAATCCATAAATCTTATTAGAAATAAAAAAAAAACTCTAAGATTATCATTTCACTGAGATAATATGACCAACATTCGAGCAAGCAACAACATTTTATTACAATACAATATCTACATCGTCGGTATATAACAATGTACTTGACGTCACGGAATTATGACGTCACAGGGAGTTAATTGAAACCTTCAGTCAATCAAAACTCAGTGTGGTCATATTAAACATGTGTACTTACGGCATAAATATGTGACGGGTATTAGTGTATTGAAAACAGGATAGTCTTGTGATGAATTATATATACGGTATATACAGTTAACAAGTGGTTGAAAATCGTACTTTGATTTTAGTGCATATTTAGGCCTGTCAACATCTTCAAACACTATGAGACACTCAGGAGATATTTACTACTGATTGTTTCTTTATTTTTAGAATGTTTTGATTGTAAACAATTCCACAATTTAACGGAGAGAGTTACTACCTTAGAGAGACGTTCAACGAGTACGGTAAGTACATTGTATCTATAATAATGATTATTTAATCAAAATCTGGTTGGCCATTACTTTGAAATTTCGGAGATTATTACAAAATAATCTAGTGTCTGATAGTTGCTACGTGACCATGATGAAATACTAAAACCATAGCTAGAACGTCATCTACCTAATTCGGTTTAACTGTTGGACAGGTGTTCGGTAATATGAAGTGACTTTCTAATACTTGAAAATAACAGGTGTAATTCATTTTCATATTTTGTACAACCTCTTTATATGACGTTTGAAATGTCATTTAAGAAAGTCCGGGAAATGGGAGGTCACATGTGTAAACATGTCACGTAAGGAACTGTATGAGGTGTTATTTAGTACAATGCTACCGATAGTTTATTGTGTAATATACTGTGTGTGTTCTGTTTTGTGATTTCCATTTCATTTCGATACGAGCAGACGACAGTTACAACCGGGAATGGTGTAAAGGGAGAGCGTGGAGAGCGAGGAATACAGGGACGAACTGGACCTCAAGGGCCAGATGGACCTAGAGGGCCACGGGGACCAAAAGGGGCTGATGGGATGCCGGGGCAAACTGGTCTTGCCGGGCTTCCTGGCAGGAAAGGCGATCCGGGTGAGAGGGTCCGGCATTTTCTTTTTCCTTTTAACAACGTAAATAAGCAGAATGAAGTATATCGATAAAATATGGCATGGTCAGAATTTTTTGGACATGTTCCCATTTTCATCATGCTTTGTAGGAATCCCAGGTTTGGCTGGAGCTGATGGTCTACCCGGAACTAATGGTTTGATAGGAAGGAGAGGCGAAGTCGGCCCAAGAGGACGGGACGGTCAAGATGGGGAACCAGGAATTCAAGGGGAAATAGGTCTCCCAGGACCACAAGGACCACAAGGACCTCCCGGACCGCCAGGGCTTCCTGGAAGTGGCGGAGAAAGTAATGGAGTTGTAAGTTGAGATATTGACTTGAAACGCTCACCGCAAACATTTTTTGATTGTGCAATGAAAAAAGTTAGCAGTGTGAGCAAAGTTCTTGTGCGCCGCAGAAACGCCTGCTGGTTAACAGAATTGTCTCCCTTTCAATATCCGTTACTTATATGGTCATTAAGCCGGAAACAGTATTATTATGGATATCAGAAATATACTCTTGAAAAAAGAGAAATGTAGTTTTATAACTACCACAAAACACTTTATGAAATGACGTAGTGTTTGTTTACATTATCACACTATCTATTTTGTTGATCGGATTGGAACTTTTCAATGTGATCAGTGATAAAACTACGTCAGCCAAAATCATGATGCTGTAAGTACAAAATAAAAGGTGCGTAACCCACATCAGCGAAGCAATTACTGATTCACACTGGAAACTTATGCCGGTAGGTGATTATATCGGGAAGGAGACATCCGATACAATGTCACTTCTCCTATTAAGCTTTGTTAAGCATGTTTCAGCTTTGCAAGACAAAATAAACATACATGTAGGTCTACATTCCAATACAACTACTACCACACGATTTTACTCGAGATAGGACGATCCGGCATAATTCCTCCTTCGATCGAACAATTTGTGAACATTAATTTTAGAAAAGGAAAATAATTCTAGACTCATTTTTGCTGTTTATGCATTGCATTTGTTTTTGTATTTTCAGTCATGCCATGTCTCATACTGATGTTATGTGTCGGCTGCAAAAAATATCTTACTTTATTTTTTCTTTTTGGTCAGTATTTCTCGTAGCCCAAGAGGTGTTCCCTCACTACTTAAAATATTGTGTGACTGTGTTTCGTTTAGATTGTTTCTGTCAAGATTTATAAATAATTCGTTGTCATTTTAAGCCAATAAAAGGAGAACCCGGTAGTCCTGGTCTACCGGGTAACCCTGGACGGAAAGGAGATAGAGGAGCAAGGGGTAATACTGGAAGAGACGGACTTGACGGCGCAATGGGACTGACTGGCGAAAGGGGGCGCGATGGTTAGTATTTTCTGTAATGATAATGGACTTTATTGTGTTTGTTACAGATAAGGTATTCTAAATTTGTACAATACTACAGAAGAGGTAATTATATTATATTAGGTTATACTTCTGAATTAAACAGGACTCGCTGGATCAAAGGGAGAGAGAGGTGTGATAGGACCAGCAGGTGAAACTGGTTTGCCAGGACTTCCGGGAATAGACGGAAGTAGGGGAGAAATAGGTCTACCTGGGCTTCCAGGAGACAGTGGAGAAAGAGGACCCGTAGGTCCCGCTGGTCCACCAGGTCCATTTGGACCTCCGGGACCCCCTGGAGTCGATGGGGCTCCTGGTGTTTCCGGAGAGCCAGGTGCTCCAGGGAGGGATGGCGTTGATGGCGCTAACGGTAGAGACGGAGTTGATGGGAGGGATGGAGTGAACGGAAGAGATGGAACCGACGTGGACATGGGTAGGTCTATCAGCACAGTGGAATCAATATTGTTAGGAGTTTACTAACTTATTAACGTGTATTTTTCAATGATTTATGAAATTACTTTAAAGGTTTTATTTTACAATGTTTTATTTATTGTTACAGAGCGGATAAAGATACTAGAAAGAACAATACAGGTAAACAATCTAGTTAACGTAGAGCAGATATAAATCTGACCAAATTTACCAATATTTACACACAGGTAAACTATCAATTTAACATACAACAGATATCAATCAGTGTTGACCAAGTTAACCAACATTTACACACAGGTAAACTATCAATTTAACATACAACAGATATCAATCGGTGTTGACCAAGTTAACCAACATTTACACACAGGTAAACAATCAATTTAACGTAGAGCAGATATCAATCAGTGTTGACCAAGTTAACCAACATTTACACACAGGTAAACTATCAATTTAACATACAACAGATATCAATCTGTGTTCACCAAGTTAACCAACATTTACACACAGGTAAACTATCAATTTAACGTACAACAGATAAAAATCTTACCAAGTTTACCAACATTTACACACAGGTAAACTATCAATTTAACATACAACAGATATCAATCGGTGTTCACCAAGTTAACCAACATTTACACACAGGTAAACTATCAATTTAACATACAGCAGATATAAATCTGACCAAGTTTACCAACATTTACCTACAAGTAAACTATCAATTTAACGTACAACAGATAAAAATCTTACCAAGTTTACAACATTTACACACATTTACAAGTTTACCAACACACAGGTAAACTATCAATTTAACATACAACAGATATAAATCTTACCAAGTTTACCAACATTTACACACAGGTAAACTATCAATTTAACATACAACAGATAAAAATCTTACCAAGTTTACCAACATTTACACACAGGTAAACTATCAATTTAACAGATAAAAATACAACATTTACACACAGTAAATATCAATTTAACATTTACACACAGATATCAAATTGACCAAGTTAACCAACATTTACACACAGGTAAACTATCAATTTAACATACAACAGATATCAATCGGTGTTCACCAAGTTAACCAACATTTACACACAGGTAAACTATCAATTTAACGTACAACAGATATAAATCTGACCAAGTTAACCAACATTTACACACAGGTAAACTATCAATTTAACATACAACAGATATCAATCGGTGTTCACCAAGTTAACCAACATTTACACACAGGTAAACAATAACCAACATTTACACACACGTACAACAGATATAAATCTGACCAAGTTAACCAACATTTACACACAGGTAAACTATCAATTTAACATACAACAGATATCAATCGGTGTTCACCAAGTTAACCAACATTTACACACAGGTAAACTATCAATTTAACATACAACAGATATCAATCGGTGTTGACCAAGTTAACCAACATTTACACACAGGTAAACAATCAATTTAACGCACAGGTACCAAGTTAACCAACATTTACACACAGGTAAACTATCAATTTAACATACAACAGATATCAATCGGTGTTCACCAAGTTAACCAACATTTACACACAGGTAAACTATCAATTTACAACAGATACAACAGTTGACCAAGTTAACGTACAACAGATAAAAATCTTACCAAGTTTACCAACATTTACACACAGGTAAACTATCAATTTAACATACAACAGATATCAATCTGTGTTCACCAAGTTAACCAACATTTACACACAGGTAAACTATCAATTTAACATACAACAGATATCAATCAGTGTTGACCAAGTTAACCAACATTTACACACAGGTAAACTATCAATTTAACATACAACAGATATCAATCGGTGTTCACCAAGTTAACCAACATTTACACACAGGTAAACTATCAATTTAACATACAACAGATATCAATCGGTGTTGACCAAGTTAACCAACATTTACACACAGGTAAACTATCAATTTAACGTACAACAGATATCAAAGTGTTTACACAGACCAAGTTAACCAACATTTACACACAGGTAAACTATCAATTTAACATACAACAGATATCAATCGGTGTTCACCAAGTTAACCAACATTTACACACAGGTAAACTATCAATTTAACATACAGCAGATATAAATCAGTGTTGACCAAGTTAACCAACATTTGTAAACTATCAATTTAACCAACAGATAAAAATTACCAAGTTTACCAACATTTACCTACAAGTAAACTATCAATTTAACGTACAACAGATAAAAATCTTACCAAGTTTACCAACATTTACACACAGGTAAACTATCAATTTAACATACAGCAGATATAAATCTGACCAAGTTTACCAACATTTACCTACAAGTAAACTATCAATTTAACGTACAACAGATAAAAATCTTACCAAGTTTACCAACATTTACACACAGGTAAACTATCAATTTAACATACAACAGATATCAATCTCTTGACCAAGTTAACCAACATTTACACACAGGTAAACTATCCAATTAACCAACATTTACACACAGGTAAACTATCAATTTTTACACACAGTAAACTATCAATTTAACGTACAACAGATAAAAAACCACAGTTACACACAACATTTACACACAGTAAACTATCAATTTAACATACAACAGATAAAAATCAATTTAACGTACAACAGATCACCAAGTTAACCAACATTTACACACAGGTAAACTATCAATTTAACATACAACAGATATCAATCGGTGTTCACCAAGTTAACCAACATTTACACACAGGTAAACTATCAATTTAACGTAGAGCAGATATCAATCAGTGTTGACCAAGTTAACCAACATTTACACACAGGTAAACTATCAATTTAACGTACAACAGATATCAATCGGTGTTCACCAAGTTAACCAACATTTACACACAGGTAAACTATCAATTTAACATACAACAGATATCAATCGGTGTTCACCAAGTTAACCAACATTTACACACAGGTAAACTATCAATTTAACGTACAACAGATATAAATCTTACCAAGTTAACCAACATTTACACACAGGTAAACTATCAATTTAACGTAGAGCAGATATCAATCAGTGTTGACCAAGTTAACCAACATTTACACACAGGTAAACTATCAATTTAACATACAACAGATATCAATCGGTGTTCACCAAGTTAACCAACATTTACACACAGGTAAACTATCAATTTAACATACAACAGATATAAATCTGTTCAATTTAACCAAGTTTACCAACATTTACACACAGGTAAACTATCAATTTAACAGATAGTTAACCAACATTTACACACAGGCAGATATCAATCGGTGACACCAAGTTAACCAACATTTACACACAGGTAAACTATCAATTTAACATACAACAGATATAAATCTGACCAAGTTTACCAACATTTACCTACAAGTAAACTATCAATTTAACGTACAACAGATAAAAATCTTACCAAGTTTACCAACATTTACACACAAGTAAACTATCAATTTAACATACAGCAGATATCAATCGGTGTTCACCAAGTTAACCAACATTTACACACAGGTAAACTATCAATTTAACGTACAACAGATATAAATCTGACCAAGTTTACCAACATTTACACACAGGTAAACTATCAATTTAACATACAACAGATATCAATCGGTGTTCACCAAGTTAACCAACATTTACACACAGGTAAACAATCAATCTAACGTACAACAGATATAAATCTTACCAAGTTAACCAACATTTACACACAGGTAAACTATCAATTTAACATACAACAGATATCAATCGGTGTTCACCAAGTTAACCAACATTTACACACAGGTAAACAATCAATCTAACGTACAACAGATATCAATCTTACCAAGTTAACCAACATTTACACACAGGTAAACTATCAATTTACGTATACAATCAGTGTTGACCAAGTTAACCAACATTTACACACAGGTAAACTATCAGTTTAACATACAACAGATATCAATCGGTGTTCACCAAGTTAACCAACATTTACACACAGGTAAACTATCAATTTAACATACAACAGATATCAATCGGTGTTCACCAAGTTAACCAACATTTACACACAGGTAAACTATCAATTTAACATACAACAGATATAAAACGTAGTAAACCAACAAAACAAAAATAAACACACAGGTAAACTATCAATTTAACATACAACAGATATAAAAATCTTCACCAAGTTAACCAACATTTACACACAGGTAAACTATCAATTTAACATACAACAGATATCAATCGGTGTTCACCAAGTTAACCAACATTTACACACAGGTAAACTATCAATTTAACATACAACAGATATCAATCGGTGTTCACCAAGTTAACCAACATTTACACACAGGTAAACTATCAATTTAACATACAACAGATATATCGGTGTTCACCAAGTTAACCAACATTTACACACAGTAAACTATCAATTTAACATACAACAGATATCAATCGGTGTTCACCAAGTTAACCAACATTTACACACAGGTAAACTATCAATTTAACGTAGAGCAGATATCAATCAGTGTTGACCAAGTTAACCAACATTTACACACAGGTAAACTATCAATTTAACATACAACAGATATCAACCAAGTTAACCAACATTTACACACAGGTAAACTATCAATTTAACATACAACAGATATCAATCGGTGTTCACCAAGTTAACCAACATTTACACACAGGTAAACTATCAATTTAACATACAACAGATATCAATTTACACATTTACACACAGGTAAACTATCAATTTAACATACAACAGATATCAATCAGTGTTGACCAAGTTAACCAACATTTACACACAGGTAAACTATCAATTTAACATACAACAGATATCAATCGGTGTTCACCAAGTTAACCAACATTTACACACAGGTAAACTATCAATTTAACATACAACAGATATCAATCGGTGTTGACCAAGTTAACCAACATTTACACACAGGTAAACTATCAATTTAACGTAGAGCAGATATCAATCAGTGTTGACCAAGTTAACCAACATTTACACACAGGTAAACTATCAATTTAACATACAACAGATATCAATCGGTGTTCACCAAGTTAACCAACATTTACACACAGGTAAACAATCAATCTAACGTACAACAGATATAAATGTTGACCAAGTTAACCAACATTTACACACAGGTAAACTATCAATTTAACGTACAACAGATAAAAATCTTACCAAGTTTACCAACATTTACACACAGGTAAACTATCAATTTAACGTACAACAGATATCAAAAATCTGACCAAGTTAACCAACATTTACACACAGGTAAACTATCAATTTAACATACAACAGATATCAATCGGTGTTCACCAAGTTAACCAACATTTACACACAGGTAAACTATCAATTTAACATACAACAGATAAAAATCTTACCAAGTTTACCAACATTTACCTACAAGTAAACTATCAATTTAACGTACAACAGATAAAAATCTTACCAAGTTTACCAACATTTACACACAGGTAAACTATCAATTTAACGTACAACAGATATCAATCGGTGTTGACCAAGTTAACCAACATTTACACACAGGTAAACTATCAATTTAACATACAACAGATAAAAATCTTACCAAGTTTACCAACATTTACACACAGGTAAACTATCAATTTAACATACAACAGATATCAATCGGTGTTGACCAAGTTAACCAACATTTACACACAGGTAAACTATCAATTTAACATACAACAGATAAAAATCTGACCAAGTTAACCAACATTTACACACAGGTAAACTATCAATTTAACATACAACAGATATCAATCGGTGTTCACCAAGTTAACCAACATTTACACACAGGTAAACTATCAATTTAACATACAACATATATCAATCGGTGTTGACAAATTTTACCTAATCTTAAGAGTTCAAAGGAATTATTTGATTCTTGAACATTGCTGTTGACAATATTTTCTCAAGATAGAAAACAAAACCCCTATTTTTCTGTTGAATATTTATTTAGATTCAAAATTTTTGCCAATCATGTGACTTATTGTACTATGATCTCACCATTTTAATTCCAGACACTTATAACGAATATGACTCGATGCTGTAACCGAGTTGAAATTTTAGAAATCGACCTTATTGGAATAAAGGAAAAGATAAACGAACTAAATAAAACGATAATAGTTCTTCCTCCACAACCTGTCACGCCAGCGCCCACTACACCACGGCCAGGTAAGGGGAGGCTACTCTTGAAACTTTTATGAAACTATTATGATCACTAACAAAGATTCCATTTTCCAATGAAGCTTTGAGTTATAAATAAAGTATATAGGACGCAGTCATTAAGAATTGTCTCTATAATCAAATTTAGCATTATGTATATTAGAATAGATTAATTTTAGAGTAGTTCATTAACTTTATTGGCATAGTCTAATTATAAAGTGAGTTTTGTATTAAAAGTTGACACCATCTTGACACATTTTGTTCGAAAAACAATATTTTCTGTCGTTCATGTTGCTCCACAAACCATGATTCTTAAAGAGTAATGTAAGTTGTACGTAAGGTAAGTAGACAGTAGAGTCCCTTAACTCCTTAACATTATCCAAACTTTGTAATGAACTTGTTACATCCAGGTTGTCCAGCGGACAAGTTCACATGTGCGGATGGAACATGTATTGACGCACTGTACAGATGTGATGACAACGACTTTGACTGCCCGGATGGTTCAGACGAGAGGAACTGTGAGTATATCCAACCTGATCTATTTATAGAACGTATTTACAAGAAAACTATTTTAATGCATTACGTTAATTCTGTAGGAAGTGATTTCTTCTTTGTTTGCCTATCCAGTGGTCTAAGCTATATTTTTAACTAAAAGTAAAATGGAAGATATCCGACTGCATGTCGGGAGGTGCCTGAATGTCTGAATAATAATGATAATAATCAATTAATTAATTATCCAAAGACACATAAAGTGGAAATTTTTTATAAAAACACTCTAAAACTTTCAAAGTCTAGTACCAAATAAAAATGAATTATCAAAAACCTTGTATACGGGTTGAAATATCTATTTCTAAACCACTAAACCACATAGAGGTCATTTTTCTCTGACTCCTTCCTTTCTCTGACCTTTCCCGATCGTTAGATATTGACTGTTAGCTTTGTTGATGGTTTTTGTTCAGGTCCTAGTAGGGTAAGGTGTACAGAAGGTCAGTTCTTGTGCGATACTAGGAAATGTATAGCTACATCGTTTCTGTGTGATGGCAACAACGATTGCGAAGATGGAACTGACGAAGGAGAGACAGTCAACTGTGGTAAGTCTCCCGTTTTACGTGTCCATCCACCCCATGTTGAGGCAGTATCATTCATCCAATCTTTTCTTAACCCTCTATTTGCATGATATTGATATTCATTACCCAGCAACGCCACTGTGACCTAAACTTACTGACTCTTTGTATAAGGCAGGACTAACAGTTTGAGGTGACATCAGTGATATTATTCTAGAAAAAAAACTAACGAGAAATCACGCGGCATTAATCCCGACTGTTTAACTTAAAACTGTAGTTCACCTACCCTGCCTTTAATTAGTAGAATTTAGTGACATGCTGGTGTTCAGTTATTGGTGTTAGCAGGAAAACAATTCTTCCTCGTTGTACTGACGCGCGGAAGAACGTGCTACCTTTCATAATACTGGGTTAAGTTTTATTTCTGTAGTAATATGTTTTCTGTTTTACCCGCAGTTGTAGTTTTGATGAATACACGAAAGGAATGATCATTGGCTATGTAATGTCTGTCCTATCATCCTCTTGTATTGGTCATATTAAGTATGTCCTGTCATCCTCTTGTATTGATCGTATAGAAATAAATTGTGTCCTGTCATTCTCTTGTATTGATCCTATAGAGATAAATTGTGTCCTGTCATCCTCTTGTATTGATCATAAAGAGATAAAGTGTGTCCTGTCATCCTCTTGTATTGGTCATATATAGATAAATTGTGTCCTGTCATCCTCTTGTATTGGTCATATATAGATAAATTGTGTCCTGTTATCCTCTTGTATTGATCATAAAGAGATAAAGTTTGTCCTGTCATCCTCTTGTATTGATCATACAGAGATAAAGTGTGTCCTGTCATCTTCTTGTATTGGTCATTTAGAGATAAAGTGTGTCCTGTCATCCTCTTGTATTGATCATACAGAGATAAAGTGTGTCCTGTCATCTTCTTGTATTGGTCATTTAGAGATAAAGTGTGTCCTGTCATCTTCTTGTATTGGTCATTTAGAGATAAAGTGTGTCCTGTCATCCTCTTGTATTGGTCATAAAGAGATAAAGTGTGTCCTGTCATCCTCTTGTATTGGTCATACAGAGTTAAAGTGTGTCCTGTCATCCTCTTGTATTGGTCATTTAGAGATAAAATCCTTTTGAATGTTAGCATGATATAAAAGTTAATTATCTTATTTTATACAAACTTTGACTTTACTGTATCTTTTCAAAATGTGTACTGAAAGTGATATTCTCCTGTGTGTCTTTTGTGCAATCTCAAATTTGATGGTTCAGCCTAGCTCCTTCCGATTTCCCAGGTAAATTTAGACATAACAAACACTTTCTAATAATTCATGCTTGTCGTGATATAGTATACGGAGATCAAAAATACTGACATCGACTTAAGACTTCAACAACTTGACTGCTTTAACCATCCCACCTGCTTTCAACTTTAAATAGCTTGTATTGAATACATGCTTTATAACAGCTTTATAACAGGTTTCGCATTAGGATGGTGTGGGGTGTATTTTGTAATCACTATAACCTAGTATTATATGGTGACGTACATCTTACAGGTCCCATAAATACCGTGTAACATTAGTAGTAACTTCTCCTGTATAACACCAGTCACATAACTCCTTAATATATTTTACTCTTTTTCAGGTGTTTCAACGATCTGATAACATTTTCTATTATTTTTATGTGTTAAATACTCACTTGTGTATAATTTTTCCATGTTTTGTTGCACGACTCGTAAACTATTTTTTATAATACTCAATTGTTGATATAATATACAGATGAACAACAACCTGCTGATTGCATTCTTCTTCCTTTCTTATTATGCATGAAGGTCTAGTTGTATTTTTTCTTCTTTGAAATAAAAATATGTTGCCTTCCGTTTGTCTAACAATTGAAAAGTGATAAATTAATTTATACCAAAAATACTGAACAATTAGAATGCAATACAAACTTTTTATAGCTTTTCCGTTAAGATGTCCACTTTGTTATCTATTCTAGTCATTTTGTATTAAATTTGTAGTGTTCTTTGCCGTCTTGATTTAGTCGTATTCTCTGACTCGTGTTTCTACTCTTATATTTTTGGTAAATCAATAATACTACTTTATTCCGAGTTTGTCATGAGGTGTCTTGATGATTATACCCCAATGAATTTGTCCTATTTCCTTTCTTTTCTGGAGTAAGTTCGGTGTCTGTAATTTCCTCCTTTTTTGAGTAAGTTCCGTGTCTGTAATTTCCTCCTTTTTGGAGTAAGTTCGGTGTCTGTAATTTCCTCCTTTTTTGAGTAAGTTCCGTGTCTGTAATTTCCTCCTTTTTTGAGTAAGTTCGGTGTCTGTAATTTCCTCCTTTTTTGAGTAAGTTCCGTGTCTGTAATTTCCTCCTTTTTGGAGTAAGTTCGGTGTCTGTAATTTCCTCCTTTTTTGAGTAGGTTCCGTGTCTGTAATTTCCTCCTTTCTGGAGTAAGTTCCGTGTCTGTAATTTCCTCCTTTTTTGAGTAAGTTCCGTGTCTGTAATTTCCTCCTTTTTGGAGTAAGTTCCGTGTCTGTGATTTCCTCCTTTTTTGAGTAAGTTCGGTGTCTGTAATTTCCTCCTTTCTGGAGTAAGTTCCGTGTCTGTAATTTCCTCCTTTTTGGAGTAAGTTCCGTGTCTGTAATTTCCTCCTTTTTGGAGTAAGTTCCGTGTCTGTAATTTCCTCCTTTTTGGAGTAAGTTCCGTGTCTGTAATTTCCTCCTTTTTGGAGTAAGTTCCGTGTCTGTGATTTCCTCCTTTTTTGAGTAAGTTCCGTGTCTGTGATTTCCTCCTTTTTTGAGTAAGTTCCGTGTCTGTAATTTCCTCCTTTTTGGAGTAAGTTCCGTGTCTGTAATTTCCTCCTTTTTGGAGTAAGTTCGGTGTCTGTAATTTCCTCCTTTTTGGAGTAAGTTCGGTGTCTGTAATTTCCTCCTTGTTTTGAGTAAGTTCGGTGTCTGTAATTTCCTCCTTTTTGGAGTAAGTTCCGTGTCTGTAATTTCCTCCTTTTTTGAGTAAGTTCGGTGTCTGTAATTTCCTCCTTTTTGGAGTAAGTTCCGTGTCTGTAATTTCCTCCTTTTTGGAGTAAGTTCGGTGTCTGTAATTTCCTCCTTTTTGGAGTAAGTTCCGTGTCTGTAATTTCCTCCTTTTTTGAGTAAGTTCGGTGTCTGTAATTTCCTCCTTGTTTTGAGTAAGTTCGGTGTCTGTAATTTCCTCCTTTTTGGAGTAAGTTCCGTGTCTGTAATTTCCTCCTTGTTTTCAGTAAGTTCCGTGTCTGTAATTTCCTCCTTTTTTGGGTAAATTCCGTGTCTGTAATTTCCTCCTTTTTTGGGTAAGTTCCGTGTCTGTAATTTCCGTCTTGATGTATTTCTCCTTCGCTCTCTCCTTGGAGTAATTGTCTTCTTATTTGTACGTCATATACAACATTCTCTTTCTTCTGTATTTGTCATTGGGTGTTCCGAAAGCTTGGTTTGTCTTATCAATGCTGAATTCTTTCAATTTTCTGTACATTTGTTTTTTTCCGTTATGGTATGCACTTTCCTTAGTACGCACTTTTATCTCCACAAGGAATAATTAAGTCTCTTCAGTCAATGTTATTTAAATCTATTTATACTACTGCCTTTCGTTATAACAGCAGTATTGATTACCATTTCCATTGGAACCATATCATGTATTTATCAAGGTTTATCAAGAGAAAAAGAAATTCATTTGTTTCAATAAAACTGTTTCTTGTCTATCCCAATGTTTTCATGTTGTCATGGTTACATTACATTTTAAATCGTCTCAGAAAATCAGGGACCCGTCCTTTATTGCTTAATCCATGTCAAATTAGTAAACTAATGCAACAATTCTCAAATACCTCTTAACTAACCTTGCGAAATCTTTGCAAGAAATATAGCACTTTGATACTACGTGCATCAATGATCTCAGGTTTTTTGGTTCATTCAACTGTGAAATTGTACTGACTTCAAATATCTATAATCACTTTAATCGTGATAATTGCACCCAGCAATGATAGTATCGTCCGAGCCTATTTTTGCTATGTTCATGGTTACAAATGTTTACAAAAGTTTTGTGCAAATGGGTCAGAGTAATGAGGACAATCACAAATTCCTTTTCAAACACATTGACTTCTTGTCAGTATTTGACATAGATTAAAACAAATCATTTGTGTGGACAATCCAGTCCGGAATTTAGAAAGATGTCTTTTCTGTTTTAATATTATGGCCACAGCATTCTATTAGTAATACAAAATTAATTGAAAATTTGATAATGGAGACTTCAACAGCTTGTGTTAAAATGCAATTAGCTGTCGCTGACGTTCATTTGAATTGAGCTTAATGACGTGCACTCAAATAGGTCTAATGCCTCCGCGAGGAAATATCATGAGTTTCACATTTCAAAGTATACAATAGGAATGTTATAACTTTTTCTGAATAAACTTGTTTAACACAATCAATAAAATTATTTATTTTAGGAAAGATTTCCTTGTACATCAGAAATTTATAACAGTGAACGGTAAAGCTAAAATGTGGAAAATAGAACAAAACTGACAAGGTACCTGACAATGACGGCACCAGTTGTAGGATAAAGATACTTAGCTACATCAATATAAAACTAGAACCACTTTGGATTTATACGGGATTAATGGGAGGTCTTGTTTATTTCATCTATTCTAATGCTGCTATGATTTCAATATGTGTGCATTGTTTTTTATGGTATTTAATAGTTTTGTTGTCCAACTTAGTCTGTAACTTGACCACGTATTTAATATTTTATATATAGAATTATATTTCGGATTTGATATGTATCAGCCTTAGTATGTTAAATGTGCTTGTACAAATGTAGCGTACACCCCTAGTACGCTTCGGATATTACCATGCTTCCTTGTTCCGAGACAGGTCCCAAATGTAGCCCTGACGAGTTCCGCTGTAACAGCGGGCAATGTATACCCGGGGACTTCAAGTGCGACAATTACGAAGATTGTGATGACTCGTCAGACGAATCCGAGGCCGTGTGTGGTAAGTCGTGATTTGATATAACTATAATAAGTCCATGGTGTTTGTCACATCAATAACATTCATGCTTCGGTTATGTGTGGCACGTCTTTTTTCTAACACCAAAACATATTTGTGTGAGAAACGGCACGTAGTTGTTATGCGAGGTATATTTCGGTAATGAATAGGTCTTAACATCATTACATCACACTCGCTTTATGACATAAGCAAATGAAAACAAATAGAACTATTACAAATTTAGTTAAATAAGTACCATTTTAGATATTGTGGCATTCAAATTTTGTGACCACTATTTCTGACGAAATATTGCAGGAGTTCCTCTATTTAGATAATCCGGATTTCTTGATTGCGCTTGCCACATTTAGAACTGGCTTTGTATTTCCGGAGAAGTACTTAATAAGTCTGCTTATTACATTAGGAACATAATTACTGATTATTAATGTCCCATTTTGAGTATCATCGGATATCAAAGACGGTATTCAGTGGACTTTTAAATGTAACGGTCATTCCTTAAGAACTTGAAATGTCCTTAATGCTGATGAGATGAGGTCTTGGTAGGCCATTGTTATCTATTCAAGTTGTCTGTAAACGGTCAGTGTACATTTTGATACCGTTTCCCTTTTCTGACGAACAGTCTTAGTTATCATCTTGAAACGTAATCAATAAGCTTACGATGGATCTTCATTGCGCATGTCACATTTTGAGCTTCGCCAGATGTTCTAAATGACCTCCAGAGGTCGTTCTGAAGTTGGTTGTATCGTGACTCTAGATTGTTGCAACACCTATGTGTGTTATCATTGTTTTATACACTACTCTTCTTGTCACGAGGTTTGCGATATTTTCACTTTGACATGTCAACTTTCAAACAGTAGTAATTTAGTAGTTACTTAATTATTAACATCATTGTAAATTCAGGTATGTTATCTTACAGGAAGGAAACAAAGTATTAGTCTTTCATAGAACCAGTGAATATCACGAAAGATTTTCACAGATAACCTTCTGTAAAAAGTTAAATACAGTTGAGAGTGATAAAGAGTCTGAATTTTTATTAATTTTATTATTAAGTAGTCGCATGGCAACTTGTCATACATCGGCATTAGAGATGGCCAATAAACACCTTCGCTATTGATGTGTAACTGTTACATTGCTTAGCCTCCCAACGCGCATGAAAACGGAACTTACATCATGTGATATGGCTTCGTATGGGCTGATGCGGCTTCAAGCGTACATTCAAATTGTCAACCAGCGTAATAGTTTTTCAGCTAAAGCCTGTCTACATCTTTCAACTTTCGTGACCATATCCCTTTTACCACCCTTTGGTTTAATTCGTGCCATTGCATGTCTTCATTTGCTCTTAGTTCGAACCCGATGTCATATACTAATTGACTTTGTTACGTTTCTACTCTGGCTTACACATCAGATTTTCGATCAAAACACAACGATTTTAAGGTTTATCTGATCAACACATGCCTTTATCTAGATATATCTGATGATCTGATGAAACAGGTCCCTATTAATATTAATTTGATAATGATGACTCGTCGACAGAATCGTCCAACTGATCATCGTCGTCATTACACCTCCTTATTGCGATGATGAATATACAGAGGGTGTCATAACAGCAGTGTACTGCTGTTACGTTTTTTAACAGAAACTAGAATAAACTTTACATACAAGCGGCGGTTAAATGAAAAATATCTACAATGATGTGATCACGTGACTAAATTCAAACTAAATGGATAATTCGATATAATGTCTATTAAGAACCGTGCGAAAATAATCCTAAAATTAATTGTTTCCGATATAAGAATACAAAGAATATATCAAAATGCGACATACATCACTTTTGCCTGTTTTCACGAAATCAAGTCCTCACGACGAAGACATTTGTATGGAAAGTCTTACCGTCGTTTGCTGTGCAATCTTCTTTCTGGAAATTAAGCATCCATTAGGCAATTTTTCTTAATTTCCAGGAAAGAAATCCTCCCCATGTTTACCATCCCAGTTCCAGTGTAATAATAAGAAATGCATTGGCAATTCATTGATGTGCAATGACAACGATGATTGTGGCGATAATTCAGATGAGGACTTGGAAATGTGTGGTAAGTCATGTCAGGATCTTCACCACAGAAGGTATGTCTGTTTCATCACCTGACATAAATCACGTGTTTAAATTGTATTACGTCACTTTTCGTTTCTAAGATAAGATAATAGGTAATGATATAATCCATACTTCTAGATATCGTAACAACTGTGCATTCGTCGGAATAGTAAACGCTAGTTATAGCCTTTTTATCCTCAACAATAGAATTGGTAGATTTAAAGTTTACTGTCTGTTGAAATGTCCTGTAAATCAACATGAATAGTCTAATTTATATGTGTTTAGAAATATGGATTATTCGCTATAAATACCACGTGTAATGCTATTTTAGTAACGCTAGTCACAATACAATATAGTATGATATTGTCACGTTAGCGTAAATGTACGTCACCATATATTATAAACAGTTTTTGTGTCGAATTGTTGAACAGAACAAATGGGTTCATTGCTGGGGTAGATTCACACAAGAGAAACATGTAAAACAACTGCATGCCATTTTGAAACGCTAATTACAACCTCACCACTACACTATCCTTTCATAGAAAATCACCAGCATGCCCACCATTCTGAGATAAACCCTCTTTCACAAGTGTGCCATGACCTTTGTTAACATGTTGCATGTATATGATATCGGGTCATTATTAAAGTTTTAATCTGTATGCTATTGCAGTAGTGAACATGATGTTGAGTAATGTAATGGATCCGAAAAAAAAATCAAAGAAAAGAAAATATGAATTGCTAGCTTTGTCATGTCACTCTTTGTGGCGCAAATAAAACATTGCTTCAGAATATATTTCTGGTGTAGTGCTGCGCTGTATATGGCAAGATTTGCGGCAATGTTCGCTTACATTTATTTGTCTAAACGACGTTATTGGTCCTTTTCACAATGGACCTGGGGCTCAACTTGTACCATCCTTAACATACAGTCCAGTGTTAACTCTCTCCTACAGGTTTTGAAATTGGAGGAACGGACGGCCCAGGGAGTGGTGATGGCGATGATGACGAGACTAGACCACCACGAGGAGATATCCCATAATTTCACCAAACCCGCATGATATGTATTACGTATGTGCTTCCATAATTATCATTATGTCATTTATTTCCATATTGTCGCTCCTTTAACCTTCAGACTGCATTAACCATGTTAAACGTGCTTTTCGGAATGTTTACAATCCGCCTCTCTTCGTGAGTTACGACTTTTTTAATCACTCTATACCTTCTTTCGTTGCATTGCTGTTGAAAGTTCTTTTCAAAGACTTTAGACATTAATTTTGTTGTCAGTGTGTAATTTCTAGTGTTTAAGTGTTGTATTTGATCGTTATATCAAAGCTTCTGTGTTGATCCTAGCACCTAATAATAATGAACAGGAAATTTCACTTCCTCTTGTACACAGGATTTAATCGTTATCTACTTCTTAGTGAAGATTGGTTAACCGACTTCACAATGTTTCTTTAATACACTTATTGAAAAAGATTGACTCGACATATTATGAATATAAATTTTTTATACTTTCTATAATACCAAAAGTATTTCTTGTGAAATTGATGGACACCAATGAATTTCTTTCCCTTTGGTCAATCCAGCTGTCACTCTTTACATGGATATCTTATTAAAATTGCTGGTGTCGGATTGATTTTCATGTTAGAAAACTAAATATCTGGATGATCGTTACTAAAACAGAAAATTGATTCCTCCACAAGAAATTTCTTTCAGTTGTATTTATCAAACTATATAGTGCTTGTCTCGATATGCTTTTCATGTTCAAACGTCGTTTCTACAAATACCAACATATTAATACAATTTTAATTTAAATTCAAGATCTATTAAATGAGGACAAAAATGCAATTACCTGTTTAAATCATGGCTGTTGTGTGCACATGGTGTTGTGAATTTGTTTGTTAAACGTTTGTATGTTTAGTATGCAATTAAGCTGTGTATGTTCGATTTGTTTTGTATAAAGTAGATGTTGAATAAATATTGTTTTGTCCAACTGTTATTAAGATGTATATTTTAGAGTGTTTGTATGTACATAATGTAAGTGTATGATATTAATATATGCTTTGTATTGAATAATTTTTAACAGTTCTTTTTTAAACGTCACTTTTGATTATTTTCTCTTTATCTGCTCAACATCATGTAAATTGATATGTTGTGTAGTTTATGCGATGTTGTGCCAGTAGTGGGTAGTCCTGTTGTGTTGCTTGTAGATTATCACAGATGTGTGCTAAATATTGATATGCTAATAGCATTTACAACACTGTCAACGCTGTTTAAGTCGTGCATATCAATAAAAAGTAAACTATTGTATCATTTTAAATGACTCATTTTACATATACTGTATTAGTAAATTTCCATTTTGAATCATGATTTATTCTAAGGATAAGACACTGTTACATTAAAGTAGTGTTTAATATGTTAAATCTGCATCAATCTATCAATGGTTTTTATCATATTTTACTTCACTGAGTTGTTGTATTAAGAGTAAATAACTATAGTCTGGATAAAATCGTAAATTATGTTTCCGAACTGGAACGATTTCAGTATAGTCTCTATGTTCTCAATTACTCAAATACTTTAGAATTACAAGTCATGAAACAGAAAAAAGGCAGATGTATTGTTTCTTTTGTCGTGTTCATTGTAATCGTGACACATAAACAGAAATCGTCTTCACACAAACAGAAATCGTCTTCACACAAACAGAAATCGTCTTCATCATATTTTAATCGTGTTATGTAAGACACATGAACAGAAATCGTCTTCATCATATTTCAATCGTGTTATGTAAGACACATGAACAGAAATCGTCTTCACACAAACAGAAATCGTCTTCATCATATTTTAATCGTGTTATGTAAGACACATGAACAGAAATCGTCTTCATCATATTCAATCGTGTTATGTAAGACACATAAACAGAAATCGTCTTCATCATATTTCAATCGTGTTATGTAAGACACATAAACAGAAATCGTCTTCATCATATTTCAATCGTGTTATGTAAGACACATGAACATAAATCGTCTTCATCATATTTCAATCGTGTTATGTAAGACACATAAACAGAAATCGTCTTCATCATATTTCAATCGTGTTATGTAAGACACATAAACAGAAATCGTCTTCATCATATTTCAATCGTGTTATGTAAGACACATAAACAGAAATCGTCTTCATCATATTTCAATCGTGTTATGTAAGACACATGAACATAAATCGTCTTCATCATATTTCAATCGTGTTATGTAAGACACATAAACAGAAATCGTCTTCATCATATTTCAATCGTGTTATGTAAGACACATAAACAGAAATCGTCTTCATCATATTTCAATCGTGTTATGTAAGACACATGAACATAAATCGTCTTCATCATATTTCAATCGTGTTATGTAAGACACATGAACAGAAATCGTCTTCATCATATTTCAATCGTGTTATGTAAGACGCATGAACATAAATCGTCTTCATCATATTTCAATCGTGTTATGTAAGACACATGAACAGAAATCGTCTTCATCATATTTCAATCGTGTTATGTAAGACACATGAACAGAAATCGTCTTCATCATATTTCAATCGTGTTATGTAAGACACATGAACAGAAATCGTCTTCATCATATTTCAAGACATATATAGTACACAACCAGATAATATCGACTTCTTGAGTAAAATGTAACTTTCATCGAGCTTTTATTTTCATTATTTTCGTGGTTACACTTAGTCTATATGTTCATCTGTCTGTGGAATGATATGTAGACAAATATTTTAGTACTAATTAAGTGAGATAATCTACAAAATCGCGTATCGATGAAAATGCATATTTTTGTAAAACCATACACTGTACTTTCAGAAACGACAGCTCTGCCAATGTCACACACCACACCTGCCGACTGCGACTGTGACAATCTACCACCACCTCCGCTTCCGCCACCAGGAATTCTGGGAAACATGAGAGAATCGTTGGATAGCTTCGTCAACTTACTGCCTGACCGGCCATGTGCAAAGTGCCTTCCAGGATTCAACAAAGGAAATGATCACGTGTTTGTAGCTAATCAAATGAAAGCTTCTGAAATCGTAGTGGCGGAAGTGAAACATTCTCTGACGTCAGGTTACCATAGCTTATATAAACAAAATACAATTCTTCTATTGACAGGGATGTCCATGATTTATTTTTTTTGATCTTGCAATGAAAATCGATTTATTATTGGTACATTTTCAAACAAAATACAAAGGCAGGTTTTATATTAGTTTAAAGGCGGTTATAAATAAATGTTTTACTTTTATGGTATTTTTACGAAACATACGCAAAGCAAATATATAAGTATGTAGATGTCCGCAAGTTAATTTGTGATGGAATGTATTGTAATATTTTTGTACAGACGAAAATTAGATTAAAAATTTTAGATATTTTACAGTGTGTACGATATCCGTATTCTAAAGTGAAATTTGAATGATAGTGTTATGTGATATTTTTGTAAGTAATTTAATCCTGTGAAGACAGTAGAAATACGTGTAACATCCCCACTGTCGATCACATTATACATCACGTATTGCAGAAATTCAATTCTACAAATGTTCTATCTATTTCCATACCAAAGATTTGAAGTGGCCTTAACATATTTGCCAAACGATTAGAATTATGGGAAATATGACTGATATAACTTATCTTCCTTATTCACTGAAATAGAGATTCATGTCATGACGTCATGAAGCGTATTTCAGTCAACAAATTTTAAAATGTTCGCTGTACGTTTTTGATAGCAGAAATTCAATATC
Organism: Ylistrum balloti; assembly: GCF_031769215.1. NCBI lineage: Eukaryota > Metazoa > Mollusca > Bivalvia > Pectinida > Pectinidae > Ylistrum > Ylistrum balloti. Next base: position 461,793 of record NW_026782199.1, read on the forward strand.
AATAAACTTATTCTGTATGTTGTTAAATGTGTCAAACTTTTATATTATAGCACCATGTTATATACTAAAATGTGTGTTAATTGCTTTTCAATATAGCTTAAGCATTTACAGTGGCCAGTTATAGTACTCTCGCTAGTGAATCAGTTGATATCATTAATAGAATTCTCTGTACCTAATGTACCAGGCACGTGAGGTAATTAGGTCGGTCAATATCACTCAATTACATCTTAGAACTTTTCATTCGTTATTGCATATGTACATTTCTATAATCAGTACATGTCATTTGTTTTTATAGTGTATAAGTACATATATGATGCACGCGTATTTGTGTCCCACGTGTTTGTACATTTATTTCGATGCGGATGCAAGTTAAATTGGATTGCGTAAATCACTTTAACAGTAATATATTTGAAAATATTTCTTTCGATGATCATGGCGTGAAATTTGATACATGTGATGTTTATGACATGTGTTAAGCCCTCTTTGTGGTGGTGCCTGTTTACTATTAATGTCATTTTCTAGCTTCACGGTTAACATATCCATCGTTCATTTACTCAATGAAAAAGGCTGTAATGGAGAAACCATGTAAGCCTGTAGAGGTGTTGTAGAAAATAGGTACAACACATGATGAATTACGTCATTAGATTGATTCAGATAAGATATTTTTTATACCGATATCGGGATTTTATACATTGCCAATAAATTTAACGACATGTAAATATCGATAATACTCAAACTGTATGTACACAATGCAGGTAACAAAACCAGGTACAAACTTTGTTTCTTCTAAAGGTTTGTATAATGATGTCAGTTTATCACGTGCCTTATTTTGACCGCTGGTGCCAATGATTGTGAAATAAACAATATAATAACATCAACCAGTAGTGTCTGATTATCATTGATGGGAATGTATTTAGGGATCATTAAATCTATAAAATAATCTGTAATTTGATATTATATTGATATATATAATGATAATATGACCATTGTCAGTCATGGTTAACAGTTTTCTCTCTCCCTTTTAATGGTTCTGCCACTGACCACTGTAGTGGTCAACAGTTGGTGGAGTGGATACTTCAGGTGACATGTCACTCTTAGGAGTCTGTCGTAGTTGACAAACAATTCTAATTACTTTTTATCGATAAAAAGAGCGTTAGTCAAAATCTCAAGTTTATTTTGAGTCGAGGATGTTTGGAAACTGAACGAACTTTTGTTTCTTTGTCACACTGTCCCGTCTTTAAGTAGAAAAACTTTATACTATCCTGAAAGAGTAAAACTTCTCTAAGAAGAAACCAACTCAGAGTACCGAACATTTTAACACACTGTCCGAAGGCGTTTATTATTATTATTTTTTTTTTATTATTATTATTATTTATATTTTTTATTCACCAACATTCAATAATAACTACTATGTATCATACTTTACCTGAAGGTATTAGCAATAAACCTTGTAGAGAATAAAACTCCCTGTCGCGATGTCATTAATTAAGTAAACATTTTTTATTGAACTATCGTAATGTCTTATTATTCTTTTCTGATAAACCTCCTAAGACGAGTTGATAACTCAGATATACACAATCTTTGCACAGTGCAAAGGTTCTAATAACTGGTACACACTTAGTGTAATACTTACCAACTAACGGTATCCAACTTTAATTCAGTCCTAGTCAAATCTAGTGAAATTACAACTTGATCGGAAATCAATTCAAAATAAATTGAATACAAAATAATTCGAAGTTATTTGAAGACAACACAATGATTACTAGTATTTAAAAGAAGTTATTATACTCAGTAACGACAATTCGCTTCAAACTCTAATCCCAATGAAACAAACAATTTAACTCGAATTCAACGTTCTAACATACAGTGTTAAAATGACACCTAAACTAAAATTCCACATGTTTTAGTGATAAGAAGTGATTCAGATCAAAGATTCCATAAATCTTTAAGAGATATAAAATGTGATATAACAAAAATAAATAGGACATCAATATCGTCTCCAATAAACAATCTTGAAAACAATTATACATAGACGTTTGTTTTTCTATAATGATTAAAAGACTTGAATGATGAGTTATCCAGGTTAGTTTTGTCGTGTCTACCCATTTTTACCCTGAACACAAATGTTAAAATTAATTATCATAGACACAGTCATCGCTTAGAATGGGAGTTGTTCCCCTTTAGTCATTCAATCTGGCGACCAAAACGATATAGCTCTACCGCAACTGATGGGAATAAGTCGTACGATAAAATGGTATCCTCATCGTGAAATAATGTAAGAAAATTGGTATCTTTTTGTATAAGACAACATTCATCATTTGCAGCATTTTTTTAAACGACTCTACAAAAACGTTGGATGGGAGAAAAGGTTTTAGTATATTGAAGAGTTTGCAGAATTCCTTTCCTATAACAAATTATATAACCACGTAACGTAGATACATAATATCGTCAAATGACTAATGTGTCTTAGCTACTTAGCACTGTTGTATCATAAGCATGATGATTCTTGTATAACATTATAATGCAATTTTTTCACATCGTGATTCTTACTCCTCAGACGTTAGAATTGATATCTAACAAATTCTCCGATATTTAAATACTTATTTATAGTAAATTTATTTCATTAATAGAGTCAGACCTCCACATGAAAAACAAAACAACTTTGTATGGTCGTCACCATACTTTTGCCAAATATCAGTGTACGTTATAAAATATATTGCCAGTCACGAAGTTCTTATGTTGAGAACATGACATTACCAGGATCCCTTTGTCTTTCTCTTGCCATTTTTCATTTTCGTTTCCTTTTGACTCTTTTTATATGACATGTCAACTCAAAATACATTGTTCATGACTAGGGCCAATAAGTTAATACATTTATTAGAACTATTTTCGAAAAGACTGTTCCCGCGTATAAACGTAAAAACAAGTGAAGGGGCGCCGGTACAAAATGGACTTCAGAAGCAAACTAACAAAACAACTTAAAAACATGATTGTAAAAAATGCAGTTTGGTAAATTTAGCAATTTCAATATTACGAAATTATGGTATTATAGAATATTTACATCTAATTCATGAGAATAACATGTTGGTGCTTAAAATTGTAATATCTGAGGGCGACTTCTTCAGAATGAAAAACGCGTGCTCTTGTTCTCTTCCGTATACATATCATTACAATTAAATAAAAGGTCGTTAAAGTCCTTTTACTTGGCCTGTTGGAGAAGTTCATGGTCGTTATAATCCTTTTACTTGGCCTGTTGGAGAAGTTCATGGTCGTTATAGTCCTTTTACTTGGCCTGTTGGAGAAGTTCATGGTCGTTATAGTCCTTTTACTTGGCCTGTTGGAGAAGTTCATGGTCGTTATAATCCTTTTACTTGGCCTGTTGGAGAAGTTCATGGTCGTTAAAGTCCTTTTACTTGGCCTGTTGGAGAAGTGTTAGGTCGTTATATTCCTTTTACTTGGCCTGTTGGAGAAGTTCATGGTCGATATAATCCTTTTACTTGGCCTGTTGGGAATTCGTGGTCGATATAATCCTTGTACTTGGCCTGTTGGAGAAGTTCATGGTCGTTAAAGTCCTTTTACTTGGCCTGTTGGAGAAGTTCATGGTCGTTATAGTCCTTTTACTTGGCCTGTTGGAGAAGTTCATGGTCGGTATAATCCTTTTACTTGGCCTGTTGGAGAAGTTCATGGTCGTTCTAATCCTGTTACTTGGCCTGTTGGAGAAGTTCATGGTCGGTATAATCCTTGTACTTGGCCTGTTGGAGAAGTTCATGGTCGTTAAAGTCCTTTTACTTGGCCTGTTGGAGAAGTTCATGGTCGTTATAGTCCTTTTACTTGGCCTGTTGGAGAAGTGTTATGCCGTTAAAGTCCTTTTACTTGGCCTGTTGGAGAAGTTGATGGTCGATATAATCCTTTTACTTGGTCTGTGTTAGAAGTTCATGGTCGTTATAGTCCTTTTACTTGGCCTGTTGGAGAAGTTCATGGTCGTTAAAGTCCTTTTACTTGGCCTGTTGGAGAAGTTCATGGTCGTTATAGTCCTTTTACTTGGCCTGTTGGAGAAGTTCATGGTCGTTAAAGTCCTTTTACTTGGCCTGTTGGAGAAGTTCGTTGTCGTTAAAGTCCTTTTACTTGGCCTGTTGGAGAAGTTCATGGTCGTTAAAGTCCTTTTACTTGGCCTGTTGGAGAAGTTCGTGGTCGTTAAAGTCCTTTTACTTGGCCTGTTGGAGAAGTTCATGGTCGGTATAATCCTTTTACTTGGCCTGTTGGAGAAGTTCGTGGTCGTTAAAGTCCTTTTACTTGGCCTGTTGGAGAAGTTCATGGTCGGTATAATCCTTTTACTTGGCCTGTTGGAGAAGTTCATGGTCGTTATAGTCCTTTTACTTGGCCTGTTGGAGAAGTTCATGGTCGTTAAAGTCCTTTTACTTGGCCTGTTGGAGAAGTTCATGGTCGTTATAGTCCTTTTACTTGGCCTGTTGGAGAAGTTCATTGTCGTTATAGTCCTTTTACTTGGCCTGTTGGAGAAGTGTTAGGTCGTTATAGTCCTTTTACTTGGCCTGTTGGAGAAGTTCATGGTCGTTATAGTCCTTTTACTTGGCCTGTTGGAGAAGTTCATGGTCGTTATAGTCCTTTTACTTGGCCTGTTGGAGAAGTTCATGGTCGTTAAAGTCCTTTTACTTGGCCTGTTGGAGAAGTTCATGGTCGGTATAATCCTTTATCTTGGCCTGTTGGAGAAGTTCGTGGTCGTTATAGTCCTTTTATTTGGCCTGTTGGAGAAGTTCATGGTCGTTATTATCATTTTACTTGGACTGTTGATACATGGAAACATCTAAGTATGAAATTACGTTTAGCTATGATACCAGATTTAATTGAAAATCCTAATATGGTATTGATGTTTTTCTTAATTGTAGAAATGTTATTAGTTTGTGAATTTTAATGGCAATGGTTTTATTACATTTTCCGCCACAAATTACACCACGTATGCTTTTTATTTGTCTCTAGTGGACTCAAGAACTGTCGTTATCCGCAACATCAATTTTGACAGACAGATTAATTTCATTGAAGTGCTTATTATGTTTTACAGCTTTTATCGTGAATCTGCAATCAATATGAATTTGTTTATATGAAGTAGCAGATATAAGAGACAATGATCACACATACTTATTGATGAGCCATCACTTGTCTGTCGTGTGATTGTCCGATATTAAAGTGCCATGAGCTTAAAACACCAGCAGTTATTCATTGTGGGAATCAAAAGTATGGGGAATAATTGTAATTCAAAGACGTCATTGAGAAATAGTCTATTATCGGATTTCAGAATATTGCATGTGTTTTAATGAGCTTCAAAACAGCAGGAATGGTAGTGTGGATATACATAGGCACTGAAAAAAGTTTTACTGTTTGGTTTATCACATTTGGTCAGATAGACTTCAATCTATAACAATATTATAATAACAATTATAATGATTACTGTAAAATTATAATAATTATAACTTGTCTTCACTTTCTTACAGGAGAATTATTGCAACTTTGGTCAACATTCCTATCACTCATCCTTTATCAAACTATGACATCTAAGTAATTTAGGTTCCAAACATACTCTTCTGATGTAGGCTTTCATGAAAATCAATTACTATAACAATAACATAATCTTCCACTCTTATCCCTTTAGATCCTAAGCTGTGAGTTTGTAGGCCAGCTGTCGAAATCTTGCCTTAATATTGTGATATCAGGAAAAAGCAATTAAATGTCAGATCGACATGTAACTACCATTGGTTGGGGAAGCAGGCGTGTTGCTATCTAGAAATCGAAAATTCACGAAGGAGAAAATAAAATCATCACATATATACTACAACTTTGAAAATTGTCTCCGTTGGAAGGGGCAGACGAAGAAAAGTTTGCCAAAGGTATTATTTCCATTTCTGGTTGTTATATATTGATAAATCAAAAAGATAAATTAAAGGGCTTTTTATGTTCTTTGTGATCTATTTTGATCAGTTCTTTGAAAAAAATTAGCCTCTGATGAAAACACAATCAAAGCTACCTATGTGGTCAACGGTTTTGGAACCAGAGATCTTTTCGTCAAGAAGTGAAACTTCATTTAATCAGGATTTTTATTCAAAATTCACGGCTTTGTTTACACGTCGATTGTGTGCGTGTTCTTTTTTTTTATTTTTATTTATTTATTTATTTTTTTTTTTTTTTTTTTTTTTTTTTTTTTTTTTTTTTTGGGGGGGGGGGGGGGGGGGGGGGGGGGGGGGGGGGGGGGGTATATGTCATCGATATTTGTCCATATCTACATAATGGGAAAAATCAGTTCAGCGCGACAAATGTTTTTCGCTAACGTTTTCGGACCAAATTGATAGTCGATTGACTTATGTAACGTCACATATGATATATATCATATGTGAAAACTCTAGCGAGACAACGTTTCATTTCACCACCAATTGTTGTTTTTCTTTCCATTTATCTAATCGATGCACTGTAGTTTTACTCTCTATATATACATATACACTATGTCGTTGTCTCGGTTTGAAATAAACGGTAAAAAGAATGGAAGTATGAAAGTATGGAAAATGGAAGACAGAAACTGCCTTTGGATTACATAATACAGAGGCGAGTCTTAAATGTGATTAACATATCTACAAAACGTTTTTGTCATTGTATAGCCAACATTTTCAAGTAATCAAAAGTTGTTAAACACAAGCGCATACACTGTCTTTAGAGGTATCTGGAAAAAGTGTCGGCCTTCAGGAAACGACATACCGTGAAAATTGGTAACTTGGAACCAACAAGCCGTGGATATACAGTTAGCACAAAAGTCCTTTGTACTCAGACATGTCAAAGGATCCTACTGATACGAACAGACGAAAACTGTCTGGATAAATTATTACCTTTTTTGTTGGAATACTTATGAATTTTATACCCTTCTCAATTTAAAAGCGATATATTATGAGAGTTGTCAAGTCGTCCCGAAGGGACAAAGAAAATACTTAAATTGTTGGGGTGTTATAATTCTGTCAATGAGGGATGCTGACACTGTCGGCGTTGTTCCAGCTGCTGCAACAAGCCGGTTAGGCCATCAACCCTTGAGGAATCCGATGTTTCTCATTCGACACGGTGCGCGCAAATATCACTTGTAAACATGCCCATTTAGTAATGGTGATATGTTTATAACGCTGATGAAGACAAATTATCACGAGTTTGTATTCGCTTTGTTGTTCACGGATCATTTGGCTGATAGGCCCAGTAGCGTGAGGCCTAGGACCAATGATGTGTCTATTTCACGCTAGTTAAAGCTTTTCTCCTTGAGCTTTATGTGTGTGTTACCAAGGTAAATACACACATATGTTGTCCGTTTTCTTCTTCCAAAATCATGGATATATAGCTCTAACACGGAGCGATGGCGAATGCTAACAAAGAGAGACATATGTTATGTGTATGTAATAACCGAATCATAATGAGTATAGCATATGCTTGTAGCACAAAAATGATCAAAAGTACACGGTCGCCTCATTTAGCCTGACAAAAGATCAGAGGAGAGCCTGGAAATGACTTCACGCGCAATTTCCAGTGCATTTTTACATTCATGGAAAATGCTAGTTCCCGGTCTTGCACCGTTAAGACTAAATGTTGATTTACTCCAAGAAGTATATTTGCATACTTCCGCAGAGAATTTTGAAACATTCTGAGCGAAATAGTCAGCTGTCTTTAAGACTAAGTAAATTAAAATGTCAGACCAGCTCGCCAACTGTAAATGTTATTACACCTATATCTAAACGAGACCCGCCATGTTCCGGCCTCAATCAACACCTAAACCTATCACTGCCTTGGAAGAACAACTGAGCAAACACTATGTACGCCAGCTGGAGGTCCGCATCAGCAGCGGACGTCCACTAGAGTGTGCAGAATACATCTATTATCTATAGTATGCACACTTGCTAAACTTATCCATACAAATAATCAATTGTATGTCCTGTAGCTCTGATACTTCATCAACGCCTAGCATCGAACACTGTTCATACATTCTTAGATATATATATTACAATAGTTATGCCTCACGAACGTTATGTCATTTAGATAACCCCATCGACTGTTGAAAGGTTTGATAAAAGCTTGGATTTGTACATTGTGTAGATTTCTTATTAACCACATTTTTCTGACAATTGGAAATAAAAAGAAAATACCAACATGTAAACATATTCACAATCCAAACACAATATCAATAAAACTAAGGCAAAATATAAAAAAAATTGATCGGAGACTCCTGAAAAAGTACAAGGAAAATAATACCAGATGTTCCAAAAGAGTAAGCTTCCTCTGCTTCATTGACGACACCCGCCATGTAAACCTTGGTCAAACCATATAGATAAAATAAAATAATATGACTTTATTTGATATTTCATCATTTATGTGTCTAGATTAGGAATGTGCTGAATTCACTGATCTTAATACAACAATGTATTTTATATCGCTGTTCACTGAATGCTTTGATGAGATTATGTTGTTGGATTTAATCATCTCCAGCAACAAGTTTTGTCTTTTGTTTCCGTGGTACTTCTACATTTTGAAATATGGTTTCATTATTTACAATTAATTACTATTTACTTTTGTTTTATTATGTTTGTAATCTGCTGCAACATGACATTGCACCTTTGTTGCTATAATAATGATGAATATTGTGACAGAATGGTGATGTGACCCAGTATCGCTTGACGCATGCGTTCCTCCTAAACCAGTAATTATGAAAATGAAACCATACATAGTCTTAGCCTTAACATTTGACATAATGAACCGGCAGTACATGCATTACCATCTCATACCTAACTAGACTTGACATATGCTGTTATAAATGACATGTTTACTAAAGTCTCTGACACTGATGTTACTTTGTAGGATTTCGTGTCGGTCGCAATCTAGAAAAGGGCAGGTGAACGCGTTTCATGACAATTTCATTTAAAATCACATTTTTTCCCGGTTCGTTGACATTTCAATGTTGAATTTTATAAAAGGAAGAAAAACATGTAGCAAAATATGAGTTGTCTCCCGTTCAAATAATGATATTATATCATAATATTATATGATATCATATTATAAGAAACAGACAATTTGGATAATCAAAGCGAAAGCAACAAAGAAAATACAGACATGACGACAAAATTTTTTTTCAAATTTTGATCTGATGAAATATTTTCACGGTGACTCCACTTAAAAGTTCAATATTACCAGGTGATCCGGAAGTGTGAGCTTTTCATCGAAGACATCCGCTATGTCAATTTTGGTCAGTCGAGGTAAGTAATGTCACGTTTCCAAAGAAGAACAAGTTAAACGACACCAGAAACACCAAGCAAACTGATGATGATTAATCACGCCAGACTTCACAAAATTGAAATAGAATATTTCCCAATGAAAACATTATGACAACCGTAAAAGAACAGTGCATTATGCAGTAAATGTTTTAAGGTGTATTGAAAGTGATTTGTTATTTTTTTCAATGAAAGCTCAACACTATTTCAATCGTATACATTTGCATGCGACATGGAAGAAGAAAAATGAAGTGATTGAAAGTTCTGCTTAAGAATATTTATAGGAGACGATATAACTGACAGATGTGTGTTTTAGAGAATTGATTGAACTTCAGCCTTTCAAGACTTTCCTGTATGAGTAACACACAAACTATGTATTATCTTAAGAAAACATACAATCATAAAACTGTACCAAGACAGAATTTATGACCATAAAAAGCCGGATGTCGGAAATCATGTCTCAATATTTAAAGTACAGGATCAAAGTTCGTCCGTGTTATTTATTGTAGATGGTTACAACAGCGCTCCCTCTAACACTGTGTTATCTAAGAGGTTACGATTCGCTGCCAGGCGCTTCACACTTTCAAACCTTTTGACATGCCTTAGCACATTTCAATACAAATTTTATATACTTTTATTTTTCTGTTACATAAACACTTTTGATTGGAAAATTTACAATATTCTTTTTTTCTCTAATTCGGGATTGAAATATTAGTGCATGTTGTAAAACTGTAAAAGATGTAAAAAGGCTGGTGATAAATCAAGGTACACCATGTAACGGGAGAACCCAACATTATAGCGAAGAAATTCTACCACAGTTTTTAAAGATATTTAAAAAACATTTGATGTAAAAAAAAGGGTTATGTATGTAATTTGATCTATTTGTTTGAATATCACGTCATCAATACCAACATGTCAGAATATTATAATTTATACGTTTTACATCTGTGCTCATATTGACGGTGTTTGTCATATTGACAAATGCAGAATAACAATTATTTCAATATTCAAGCTAGACTGACATGTAAATATTTTCATAGGGTGTATGGTAGTGTTCACACGATTGTAAATAGACACACAATACACATTCCACAATCACAGAGTTATAGCACCAGTCACACACTTATAATTATAAAACAGGTTTTTATCCAATTATATAAAATATTTCAAATATCGGTCTTCTGTTGTAGAGAAAACAGTTTGTTATTCGATGCAATGGCACTTATAATTTATATACAATATTAATTATTTTAGCTCTGGAAAGTCAATACAATTTGTATTGGAACATCTGCAGATAATCCTACAGTCTGTTTGGTCATTACCCGACCGGACATTGTGACCGTCCTTTCCACGTGTTCAAGATCTACTGCAAACAAATCAAAAAGTTAATAATGTATTCATCAATTTTCTTATTGAATCACTTGATTAAATTAGTTTTTTTTTATTTCAAACATGTCAATTTTCATGGCATGTTTATACATAGACGAAGCAATTGAACAAACTGTTGATCAAAGCTCTAGGAAACAGAAGTGGTGCTAGAAGATCAAGTCACGATAATATTATCTCACGGTGTCTTACCATTGTATAGTATTGTATTCAGAGGTTTACTCAACCAAAAAACACTCTTCCTATAAATATTTATTTTGCAAAACAAATCATAATTTAAGTATATAGAAGATAATCACCAATACTTTAACTTTTATCAATGATATGAAATAAAACTTAGAAATATTCTATATAATCCGTAAAAGAAGCACATCAATAAATTCATGATGTAAAATATAATATTGACTGGTTAAGCTTACAAAACAGTGGATAAAAAGCCAACAAAGGTACGAGGATTTCCACTGTTATCGAAAAGAAGAATACACACCCGATGTTCAAGTGAATGGCCCAAACCGATATAGGCACTTATTATTTTCTGTCCGCGGGCGTTAGAAGGTCTTGAGTGACATGCCACGCCCGCAGAATTGATATATAATTGACGAACTGTCCCGAAGAATACTAACCCTCACTTCTCCTTCAGGTCCTCTGCTGGATGAGGTGGTTTGTTAGTTTAACATTTTAACGAGATCTGGATGTTCAATTGATAGCAAATTTCTTCAATAAATTCCTTAAATACGATAACAATAGTGTAATTCAGTATACAGGTGAGCACAGCCTTTGTTACCTTGTGACAGGTATTAAAAGTATCAAGTAAAATATATTGTGGTGTTTATTCAAATCGGACCGGTGTTGAATTTAACACCGAAATCAGGGGTACAGCGTATAAAAGTGCACACAGCATGCATCATCTTATCTATTGTTAGTTAAGGTAAGAGGGAAATTGAACAAAACAATGGAAGCCCTATGAATATAGTCTTCGGGAACGGAAATTTGTCCACAACAAGCAAAGTTCCAATGATAGACAAAGTCACGCACTTACTATACTTTAACTTATCTCTTAAGCTCTTGCGAATGGTTATTTACACATAATACAGAATGTTCAAATTGCTAAATTTTCTTCCTGTTTGTGTTAATTGTTCGATTACAAATTTGATCAAAATAAATAATATTTGTTTATTCTTTTGTGTCGATTCCTCAGTTTCTATTTTCATTATTTTCACTAAGTTCTAGTCACCGATAATAAGAGGTGTTTTGTCTATCCTCAGTATTGACACTTATAATGGTTTATTCTCTGTAGATGGAACACAATAGGGGCTTCGACCTTATAATAGGTGGCAGTTGTAAAAGCATATAGATATTAGAGGATATATATATATAAACTGATTTAATCAATATCAGGAATCTCGTCATTGTATCAAAACATGATTCATATAACATTTTTGTAAGTTTCACACTTGTATAAACACCTAATCGAAGTCCTCGTTTTGAAATCTTTGGTGATGGCTCCGCATTTGAAATGTCAAATACATGTGTACGGCTTCATAAGAGGTCCACGAGAAGCAATTACATCAACAAGCACACTCACGATTCTTCTAAAATTGATTTGGAGTCTTCTTCTCTCGTATTTAGTTTACTCCACCATCTTCAATTTGAACTTTTTTCTTCTTCTCGCCGTTGTATGAATTCATGACAAATATAACTATTATATCGAATAAAGAAAGCAGCTAAGACGAGGTTGAGTTCTCTCTGTATTGTTGATCTACATGCATCGTTTTGATTCGTCAGTTGGTATGAATTAGCTCGTTTACGGTTTTTCTGAGACTCTCTTGTTTATTTGCTTTATTCAAATCTATAAAACAATTATTAAAATAAAAAAAAATACATAAATAACTAAAATTTAGTAAACCATGTGGTTAAATATAATAAAATAAATCTCCAAAACATTTTTTCTCTTAAATCCAGTCTATTGTGTAATACATTGAGGTAAGGATGCAGAAAATTATAAATTAACATAGTCGAATAGCTTGGTCCAATATAAATAATTATATAAATATCAGAGAACTGTTACGATGCATTGTATTAAACGCCTACAGTTGTTACTCCCTGTCTTACATTCTATCTTTCCCTACTGTGATAATTCTAGTCCCTACAAGCTATTGCACATAACATATAGTTATATGTCATAACAACATCTCAAATGCTGTATACGGTGAATATTCGCCAGTGTTTTTTCACTTTGAAAAAACTCATTTTCATCGAGACATTAAAATGAATATAACACATATTTCAGTTTCAGTACCAAGCCCAGATTTCTATGAATCAATATGAACTGAAGTGACATATTTTAGTTTTAAACATAATTGGATTCCGTGAATACTATCAATGAAATCAAATAAAGGTCAGCGAAAGAGGATTTTCTCATTTTTCCCCCAAATAAAACTCAAAATTTGAGATCCCTTGAAAATAGATGACTCCACATAATGTGGTCTAGTCTACTTTTAAATGTTCTGGTCTCCTGACATCCCATGGAGATTTATATCCGGTCCTATCTGGCTTTCCTCAACGTATTACAACCAAACGTCAAAGAGTACCCATCACTCGTCATTTTTTTTTATTTCGAGAAATTTTATCAACTTCCTAAAATCTTGAAATCCACTCAGACCAATTTCTCATTTGCTTGTAGACTTTTTCATCTATTTGTATTCCGAGTCTGGATACATGTAGCTTATCAACGTTGTCTGTCTTTGAAGCGACCTCCGTTAAAGTTCTTCTGTAATGAGAGTCCTCTGTTGTTGTTATTCATAACATGCAATAAATCATCTTCAAATTTGTTTCGTATGCAGGTCTCACTACGTAATTCCGTTTTCCCGCTACCGTTCCCATGTTTAGCTAATATTGTGTCAGTGATTGAATTAGCTGCCATAGCTGGAGACTTTGATTGGACGCCCGTGGACAAATTATTGTGACAAATATAATAATACTTGTCGCGCTGGGAGCGTGCACAACACTTGAGACTTGTAAACAGTTTTCTAGTTGTATCGCGGTAATCAACGTTAGATCTTGCAAAAATCAAATTATTGTTATACCTAAAGATTCCCAACTCGTCAAATGATTACTTAAGCCTGGGTACTTCAGAAGATTAAGTGAATGAAGAAAACGACTAAATTAAATAGACATCGAATAGAATCATAGTTTCTATTTCAGGAATTTTCTAGATGTGATTAGCCTCAATGCGTGAAAAGAAAATCGCATGGCGGAAAATCGCTCCTCTATCATCACAGTGATCATTGGCCATTACCGGATCGAATTCTATTGGCGGTAACTACAGATTGCATGAGTAGAGGACACTCTTCCGAACACTTCACTACACCCGAGTCACAACAGCTGTAGTTCTAAACGATCCTTGCCGTCATGATAATTAATTACTGATGTTCACATAGAAGGAAAGGGAATAAATGGTCTCACATCAAACGATGGTTTGTCCTGTTCCCCTTCAACCCCTCAGCCCCTTACAGGGATTCTCCACCTGTCATCACTCTGTTTTATCTCACAGCAGGAGCCAGACACTGGACCGCCATTGTTGATATGTAACAACGTACTTTATTGGTTGATTGCATGTATCATGTGATCTATGATGTCTCGCGATTTTCTCAGGCATTGCAACCTGATTGAAATTCGTTCAGCGTTTAATGTCATTGTCCCATCCCTCCAATTACACTGAAGCATAGCTTACGGACATCGAGTGGTAACTTCCAGAATTAAGAATTATACAGGTCACCAACACCTCCGTAATCGACTTATTTTTCTAGAGTATAGCACATTTCCTGTGTCGACCGCCAACAGTCCGTCTTGGTAATTGATCGAAAAAACACAATCTGAAAACAGTGAGTTAAGTGTCGGAAATTTGATAAAAGGTATTCAAGTAAACCATGACTGGTTTTTTTAAAGAACATTTCAAAAAAATTATACACAATTGTTATGTAGTTACCTATTTAGCACCAAAATCAATGTTTAGTTCAAATACCTTAAAAGTAATGATATGACAATCTATCATCATACAAAATATGTAATGGACTTCTCCAATGAAAAGCTGGAGTTGACAAATTCTCATCACAAAATTATACTGGACATGACAAACTCTCATATTAATATTGTACTCTCATCATATTTTCAAAATTTATGCCATGCATATTGGCAACATACAATGGATATTTTTAACGAGGTAAACCGTAATTACATAATTTAACAAATGTACATAATATAAATAAGTCAATCTACAGGCACTAAAATATTTTCCTCTGGTCAATAAGATGGCAACAAATAATTTCTAATAAAAGGTTTTGTAATGGTTTATATTCAACATATTGATATAAATTATTTAGGCTTGGTTGTATGAACACATGACTGTAAAGAGAATTACAGGACAGCAACCTCGTCAAACTTCCTAAAAAATCCGTGAAAGAAAACAAATAATATTATTCGTGTGTTTTTACCCAAACCAAATAAAAGGGAAAGAAATAATCAAATAAATTTATCTGTTAACTTTAAGCATTAAAAATACATGATATTGGGTTCCATGTTACCTGCCGAAGGATTATTTGGAAATTTCATAGTCTAATATATCCTTTTTCCGTTGAGTTGTTTCCATATTTTATTGTCGTTAAAACAGAGATCGTTTCTGAGAAACGTTATGACATGATTACCTTTCAAATCTCATACACGACTACTATAAATGCCGTATGTTCAGATATTTAGGTGAAGATTTCCGACATTTCTTACTTTTTATTTCCCTCAGTTGCCACTGGCAATAGGTTTTTCAAAGATTCGGGCACTAAATAATATTTACCAGTCCTAGAAGGGTGAAACAGCTGTATGATGCAGTTTGATTCATTATTTGACAAAATGGAGCCTTGTACTTTTATATTAAAAGAGGCTACTGATTTGAGTTTTTTTTATTAATCCTTTTGTTGTTTATGTAATTTATATTTAAACAATGGACTGTCACTGGATTCATGGTTATAATTATGACAACATGAAAAAATATTATGAAAATTTTTTTTTTATAAAGTAGATAATTTAGGTGCAACATATAGAAGTGAACAAGTACGGAAGCGTTTTAGAGAGTGAGATCGGTTGAATAATGTTCATTAAGTTTAGTGATTTAATATCAATTACCATGAAAGGTATTTTTCATTGTAAAACTGTATACAGGTGATATACACTTTTGATTTTCTAACATTTGGAAATATTTGATATCATGATTAATAATTGTTTCTTGTTAATTTTAACTTTTATTAAGTAAGTGGTAGACAAGGTAAAATATCATATAATGTTTGTCAGGTATGGAAACCATCACTGTGTAGGAAAGATTTACATTTAGAATATTTTAGATAATTTATAAAAGTCAGTAAATATACACATTTTAACAGATATTTTTATTTCAAAAAAAGAATTTAAAAAATAAGCAATAAACGATATATCTTGATAACCTGGCTAATTTGAAGTTGTTTTTTTTTTTTATTATTATTATTTTTTTCTTGGAATAAAAAGTGTTCGGCAACATGCGTTTCAAATGATTTCTTTAGCGAAGTAAATCTGATAGTAAAGTTGTAGTTTGTTTGATTGCTAGATTAAAATATATCATAGACAGTTTTATATTTAATATCAATATTTTTATTATCTTTATGATAATATATATTCCTACATAAATCAGCTGACATTATCTTAAGATAAAACCTGAATTATGATTGGGTAATCATCTGGTATAAATCAGACTCTCTTATACCTATACCTGACAAGTATGCACAGGTAGATATCGGATTACACGCGTTGTTCAGAGCTTTGGAAATATTAACCATAGATATAGTGAAGTTTAATGACATTCTCGTCAGGTAATATTCCTTAGCTACATATAAGTAGGCTTCGCTCCGAAATTCCAACTAACTAAAGTACATGCTGGAGAGTTTTATTTTATCCATTTAAATGATAATATGTGCCATAAAGTTTGTGACGATTGTTCTACGCTACTCTTGCCGCCTTGATTGCTGAGTCAATATTATTCCTTCCCAAATAAAATCTTAACACTTGCATGTGATGATGAGAGTATGGACAGAAGTACAGCCCTGAACATACAGAAAAGTACATGTTATGTGCATCAAGTACCTGTACATTATCTGGTGGTTCATCTTCGCACGCCTCTTACACTATCCAACAATGGCGAACATGCTCGCGTTTAACACTACAAGAGTGTGTGCAGACGAATGTTACGTATAGTGTTTACCTCTTCCTTGGTCTCCGTTCCCCAATTGAATTCAAACATTTTTTAAATGTATTTTTTCTTTTCATTTTTGTTTTCATTTGACAAATTGCCTGATTTTAATTTACTTCTAGACAACTTTCTCCTTCTTTGACATAGTCTTTGACCCCATCGTAGAGAAGAAGTCATTATCATTAGATATTAATTGAATGGTGTCTATCGGCCCCTTTCCCTTTCTGATCGTTACGAGACCACTCATGTCATAACGTATCCTTTAATTACATTATATTATTTACTTTTTCATCTCTTCAGTTTGTGTATATAATTTTCAATCAGTTTAAGAATTCGATTTTATAACTAGCGCACATGTTTGACACTTCAGTGTTTCTGAATACGGATTATGTTAACCATCCTTCTTGCTTGATGTTACATTTTACGACTCAACAGAAAATTTGTGAAAATTAAAACCCTCTTTTTTCAAATCAGAAAAAAATCAACATAACTTTACTTCCACAACATCGCCTATTGTTTTGGGATCTCATCATCGCCTATTTTTTAAGATATCATCATCGCCTACTGTTTTAAGATATCATCATCGCCTATTGTTTTAAGATATCATCATCGCCTATTGTTTTAAGATATCATCATCGCCTATTGTTTTAAGATATCATCATCGCCTACTGTTTTATGATATCATCATCGCCTACTGTTTTAAGATATCATCATCGCCTATTGTTTTAAGATATCATCATCGCCTACTGTTTTAAGATATCATCATCGCCTACTGTTTTAAGATATCATCATCGCCTACTGTTTTAAGATATCATCATCGCCTATTGATTTAAGATATCATCATCGCCTACTGTTTTAAGATATCATCATCGCCTACTGTTTTAAGATATCATCATCGCCTATTGTTTTAAGATATCATCATCGCCTATTGTTTTAAGATATCATCATCGCCTATTGTTTTAAGATATCATCGCCTACTGTTTTAAGATATCATCATCGCCTATTGTTTTAAGATATCATCATCGCCTACTGTTTTAAGATATCATCATCGCCTATTGTTTTAAGATATCATCATCGCCTATTGTTTTAAGATATCATCATCGCCTACTGTTTTAAGATATCATCATCGCCTATTGTTTTAAGATATCATCATCGCCTATTGTTTTAAGATATCATCATCGCCTATTGTTTTAAGATATCATCATCGCCTATTGTTTTAAGATATCATCGCCTACTGTTTTAAGATATCATCGCCTATTGTTTTAAGATATCATCATCGCCTATTGTTTTAAGATATCATCATCGCCTATTGTTTTAAGATATCATCGCCTACTGTTTTAAGATATCATCATCGCCTATTGTTTTAAGATATCATCAACGTCTATTGTTTTCGGATCTCATCATCGCCTATTGTTTTAAGATATCATAATCGCCTACTGTTTTAAGACCTTATCATCGCCTACTGTTTTAAGATATCATCATCATCTATTGTTTTAAGATATCATCATCGTCTATTGTTTTAAGATATCATCATAGCCTATTGTTTTAAGATATCATCATCGCCTATTGTTTTAAGACCTTATCATCGCCTACTGTTTTAAGATATCAACAGCAGAAGAAACACAATAGGTCCTTCTTCTTAAAGTATACAACTTCTTTGCAAATGTAGAAATGAGGATTTCATTTTTCTCCTATTGTTTCCTCCATCTTTACATGCTCGTTTCGTCGTCCCTGGTTATGTTAACCTATCGAAGCCAGGTCAGGTCAGCTTTGATGGTCGTGTGGAATCAGGCCCGGCGTCTACTGTGACAAAAACACAAACATATGTCGGGTTCATAAAGCATCTTCTGGTCAAACAACACAGCCAAAAAGTGAAATCTTAATACTTTTTCACCTGCCTCGGGAAACCGGCGGTTGGTCTTCAACTACACAATGAGCGGACGACAGCAAGCGACCCGCCAGCCATTGTAATTAAGGGGTAAAGATGACAGTTTTTACTAATCACAATATACGCTATTGGTGGCTAATCCAGAAGAACTCTACTCCCCTTGGTGTTACTGTTGTTGGTCAGTAATCAACATCCGGGGATTCTCTTACTCTCACACCTTTGATGTTTCCGATAGAATTTAAGTGAGGACAAAGTGTACTGATGCATGCGAGTTTAGACAACTTGTAATCATCATTAATTGATATATTTTACAATTATTGTTAAAATATAAACCAGTAACAAAAATCTCTGTAGACGCAGTTCTGGAACCATTATTACTTGTCATCTAGTTGATGTTTTGTCATGTTACATCTATATATCATGCGTACAAAAAATCGATTATATTGTATAAATTGAATATTGTAGAATGGTTAATATTGTTGACATATTCTAGGCCGGAACGGAACACAGAATAAGGACAAAAGAAGGGGTTTTCTATGGATATCATAAACCCAGAAACAGGACGAAACACAGATGTAGTTATATTTTATCAACAAAAGTATTGGTCCTACTATATTTCAAACGGACGTTCATTGTCTATTATATACATATCTTTACACATATATCATTGTGTTATATACATATCTTTACACCTAGATCATTGTGTTATATACATATCTTTACACCTATATCATTGTGTTTTATACATATCTTTACACCTATATCATTGTCTGTTATATACATATCTTTACATCTATATCATTGTGTTATATACATATCTTTACATCTATATCATTGTCTGTTATATACATATCTTTACATCTATATCATTGTCTGTTATATACATATCTTTACACCTATATCTTTGTGTTATATACATATCTTTACACCTAAATCATTGTCTGTTATATACATATCTTTACACCTATATCATTGTCTGTTATATACATATCTTTACATCTATATCATTGTGATATATACATATCTTTACATTTATATCATTGTCTGTTATATTCATATCTTTATCTATATCGTTGTCTGTTATATACATATCTTTACACCTATATCATTGTGTTATATATATCTTTACTATATCATTGTGTTATATACATATCTTTACACTATATCATTGTCTGTTATATACATATCTTTACACCTATATCATTGTGCTATATACATATCTTTACACCTATATCTTTGTGTTATATACATATCTTTACATCTATATCATTGTGTTATATACATATCTTTACACCTATATCTTTGTGTTATATACATATCTTTACACCTGTTATATATATCTTTCTATATCATTGTGTTATATACATATCTTTACACCTATATCATTGTCTTATATATACATATCTTTACACCTATATCATTGTGTTTTATACATATCTTTACACCTATATCATTGTCTTTTATATATATATATATATATCTATTACTTATATATATATATATATCTTTACACCTATATCATGTGTGTTATATACATATCTTTACACCTATATCATTGTTATATACATATCTTTACACCTATATCTGTTATATACATATCTTTTATATAGATATCTTTACACCTATATCATTGTCTGTTATATACATATCTTTACACATTGTGTTTTATATATCTTTATTGTTATATACATATCTTTACACCTATATCATTGTCTGTTATATACATATCTTTACACCTATATCATTGTCTGTTATATACATATCTTTACACCTATATCATTGTGTTATATACATATCTTTACACCTATATCATTGTCTGTTTTATACATATCTTTACACCTATATCATTGTCTGTTATATACATATCTTTACACCTATATCATTGTCTGTTATATACATATCTTTAGATCTATATCATTGCCTATTATATACATAGCTTTACACCTATATCATTGTCTGTTATATAGATATCTTTACACCTATATCGTTGTCTGTTATATACATATCTTTACACCTATATCATTGTGTTTTATACATATCTTTACACCTTTATCATTGTCTGTTATATACATATCTTTACACCTATATCATTGTGTTATATACATATCGTTACACCTATATCTTGTTATATACATATCTGTTATATACATGTCTTACCATCTATATCATTATCTGTTCTATACATATCTTTATATCAAGATCATTGCCCTTTCAATCCATTATAAATAATATTATGTACGATTAAACTATATTTGTAGTATATGTTGATTCTAACAGTGATCTAAAAAATATTTTCCGTGTTTACTTTTATAAATTAAAGTACACAGATATACAAGGATGATAAATATTTACTCATCATATAAACAGTACAGTCATCAATGTCCTCCCGATCAACGACTTTTGTAACTGACCAATTAAGAAAGAGACCGGCCATACCTGTCCGAGTACAAACAGTTCTCAGAGAAGGGTAAACAATCATTTAAAGAACACTGGATGTATGTAAAAAAGTAAACGTACCCGTTATATATGGATCAGGTGTTATACCACTCACTTCGATATTTAAAAAAACGAACTACAAGTAGATAATCAATATTTCAAATTGTAAAGGATAATCATGTTGGTTTATTTACAAAACTAACATTTACGTGTGTGGGTGTGTCAGGTGTACTATTGGTTAAATATATAACGAGGGTACATTGTCCTCACACCTGGGGGAGGTGGTTCTCGCAGGAGGATATCAATATCTCCTTATCGTCATCTAGATACAAACAGCATGTTTCAAATCTTCTGTCCACTTTCAAACATGGTTATATTTTTGTGTGTTCTACTATCAATATCGCAATGTTTTCACTGGAAATGTGTTGCTATTTTCATCAAGATCCCCCGCCAATTTTTTATAGAACCGACAGTAAGTTTATTTAATGCTAGAGCAAAAGGCACTCTGTTGACATAACCGGAACTCAACCCGCAGTCGTTTATATGCTTAAACACGCATTGAATAGATATGTGCATAAAACATCTGTTTTGTTAATAACTCGAATGGAAAACATTTACTACCTAAGAAGTTAATCTTATAATCCTTTATTACAAATTAACTACTCACATGTCCCCTTTGTGCAACATTTATGTAGGTTTGCAAATGTTTACTTTTTTTGAGGAAATATATTACACTGTGTAAATTTCATATTCAATAAGAATTTATTGATCTTAAGAAGCGTTTAAAGGCTGGGTATGAGTACGTTTTCTTTTGAACTATTGTTAGATGTATAATATAATGTCGTTTATAACAAATTAAAGTTCAGAAAAAAACATGTGAATTTTAGATGATAGTATTCTACACTCGATGAGACGAATTTCAAATTGTAATTAGAAGCCTTAAGCAAACTTGTGCTACATGGTTTCAATAGTTTAGTTAATGTATTTGAACCCGTAGGTAGAATCAAATTAAATCCGTGTCTTTTCCTTGTCGCTACAGCCTTATAAATTGTGGAAAATATTCAAAAGAAAACACGTTACAATATGGACCGGCAATAGAAAGAGGTAATCAAGGCAGCTTATCGCCCGGTAGCGACCTTCTAATAAAGTCGAAACTCCTTCTTTTTTAATCCATATTTATCTAAATAAACTATTACACCTTGTCACAATACAACCGTACTGAGTGACTCAGCTCTGTTTGGTTTAACCTGGTGTGTAAATGAGGAAGATTATACTTTATTCTGTATTACTGTTCTTTAATCATACCCTCTTGAAATGTTTGGTGTCAGTCGAGCACGTAAACCCAAAACATCATCAACTGATCTAGCTAGCATTGTCACAGTACGGGTCGGGTGTGTCTAACCGGTCCCATTCGAATAATACCAGTAATGTGACGATCTAGGACTAAACAGTCGATCACACAAACACGAAAGCTCTGTCAAGAATGTACAATTTTCTATCTAACGCCTGTTGGGCAATTAAAGAACAACATTCTCAACTTTTATATTTCTGGTAAATGTGAAGTACTACAGGTATGAGCATAGTTTAAAACTATAAGAGAGCAAAATATTATGACGGAATAGTTACACAAAATATTGTAATAATGAGTAATAGCACAAATACCTTAAACGCCTTGGTTACTAAAGAAAACAAGCAGAGACATAATCAAGCAACACAAAACGCCCAAGATTTGTGAATTATAACAAGATCAAAACCACGCGTTGAGGTCATCAAATGTATTAATCATATATCTACTAGTGAGAAGTAAGAATGTTTTTCAATCAATGCATTGCTTTGTGAATTAAGTTAGAAAATAACAACTTATTACACATTCACGGGTCTGAACTAGGAAAATATACATTGCACTAAACCACACAAGTGAATATTACCTTTCACTATAGATTTAGAGTTAGATACAGTAGAGTCAAACAATGAATTTAGCTGCATCATGCAGCTGTTTCGTCCTTCTAGGTTCCATCACTGATGCTACATCATAAAGCTATTACGTCATTCTAGAGCCCGTCACTGATTCTACATCATACAGCTGTTTCATCCTTCTAGGGAACATCACAGATGCTACATCATACAGGTGTTTCGTCCTGCTAGGGACCGTCACTGTTCACTGCTGCTACATCATACAGCTGTTTCGTCCTTCTAAGGAACGTCACAGATGCTACATCATACAGGTGTTTCGTCCTTCTAAGGACCGTCACTACTGCTACATCATACAGCTGTTTCGTCATTCAAGGGCCCATCACTAATGCTAAAAGCGTAACACCTGAAACATTTTCAAAGTGAACTAACTAAATGCAAATGCCTTTATTGGGGGGGGGGGGGGGGGGGGGGCGGTTTGTTCTTTTGAGAGTCACGTCAAGTTCATTATATATAAGTATATATTTTAAACCGTAGCACTATTTTTAATAAATTTAAATTTGGCAAGCAGGTTATGGAATCCTCGGGAATTCTAAGGTCTTCAGCAGTGTCTTCCACCAGTAACCTCAAAGACTGATCAAAAGACCCACACGTATCCAGACATTCTTGTGGATATCGTTTCTTTCTTATGACGTCATCGAATTAGAACATTAATTACATTAAGGGAGGGACAACATTTAAATCTACTGAGTGAAGCACTATTCATTTTAGAATAAAATGTTATAAACTAAATATTTGATTATTTTTCAAGTGAAGTATACTTAAGCTAGAAACCGCTGGTTAGAGGGAATGACATTATACATCAAATCCCTGTCAATGTTCTTTTCTTCTCTCAGTCCTCAACTTCAAATGTACTTTAATAATGGATGGTCGTTAGTTATGTTTAGTTCGTGTTTTGTAAAAACCTTCTGTCATTAGTAGAAACCAAACATTTGTTTAATGAGTGTCACATTGTCGTTCCGGGCGGTTCTTTATTCAAATCATTTCGAAACAAATCTAATACCGGTAGGAACAAATACGACCTATTCCGTATAAACATTATTGTAGTTGGCGATACACTCGGCCTTTGTTGTGTTCAAAGTTCAACAGTCTTCGATACACTGAACCAGAAAAAAAGGCTTGTATGCCAAGCTTTTAGTAAAGTCCTCCGAGTGGAGTAACCCTCTTCTGGTCCCTTACAGAAACAGGAATACAAGTACGTTGCCTTGGAGATAATGAAACGCTTCAGGATCCTAACAAACGATACAATTTGTAAGAGACAAGTGTTTTATATATGATAAAACACATACATTTGTTGTCGGCTTTTATTTCTGTATTTTGAAAATCACATTCTGTTTGTATCGGATGCTCTGTTCATCATTCACGGACAGTTTTGATGTTTTAAAGAGATAAAGGGTTTATGAATCTCTTAACGAGCATACAAATGATTGACAATGACATTTGTGTAACTTCATTGTATATATATCGAACTAAGCCCGTTTGGTTACACCAAGAGAATAAAAATATCGTTATCTCAACATTAGGTGTCACAAAGGTATGTTGTTGTCATTTTAATCAAACTGTTGATCATTATCGTCTTCTTGTGTATTGAACAATTACACATGTTCATTGTCGGTTTTACGCTGAATTTTCAATTATATAACTAAAATAAGCTATCATTGTATTTTTTTTCAAATCTTCAGATGAAAACGTTGAACAATTGTCAATGCATCAAGGATTTAAAATTGTATCCTACTGGTGTCCTATTGGGCGCAACAGTTGCTAGGCTAGATGTTACAGACAGAATATACGTTACGTCTCTTTGAAGAATATACTCATTGACAATTGCACAGGTCCAAAACTGTTGTTCAAAATAGCATCAATAATGCCGAAATGCACTGAAACAGTGTCAAATATTCAACAATATTCAAAATGACACCGACAAATCCAACAGGCGGTAACGCTGAGTCTAAAGTCGAACATTATTTAAAATGGCATCGACAATGCCAAAAGGCACTGCAACAATATAAAAAATTCAGCACTATTCAATGCAATAGGATCGTCATTGCCAACAGGCACTAAACCGTTGTAAAAAATCTAACACTTTTCAAAATGGCATCGACAAAGACAACAAGAAGATGTATAAAACCCCGATAAAGTCTTTCGATGGTGTCTTCCAGACCAGGCCGAGATTACTGTATATTTTCCTTCTGTCAGATTCCTGAATTTAAATCATGGTTTGATAAATCTGATCAACAATTGTAGTACATCCTAGTCATTATAGTTGAATAAAATGATTTGTGATCGTATGAACACGGTAAAACAATTGCGATGTTTTATCATTATTATTTACCAAAGTGAACAATGCATCTAGAGCAATGTCGTGGCCCTGAAGGGTCAATAGAATTCCTCTTCGCTTCTTATGTCAAAGACGCCACTATCAATCCCGGAAATGATATCAGATTTATGAAAACGCACTACACAACGAAATATCGTTGCTTCTCCAACCTATGATGGTAACATGTCAAGGTTGATACGATATTCAAGGGCCTGCTCCCAATATCACGACTTTCGTGCAAAATGTCGACGACTGACGGACAAACTGGTAACACAGGGGTTCAAAAGATGCAGGCTGATAAAAGCAACTGGAAAGTTTCACGGTCATCAAGGTGGCCTAAATCTCATGCTGGGCGTGTTTTTCCGTTTAGTTTTTTCATATTTTGCTCTAGATTTATTGAAATTGAATTATTAGTGTGTTGACAAATTGAAGTTTTCTTGTTTACAGGTGATATGAGTTTGATTGGAAATGACTAAACCCTGTTTCGATTGGTGGTGATATTTCTCCGTAATGCTTAAAAACACTTAATGATTGTACGTTATAACTATTTTTAAAAACCTTCTGTTAAAATTAGTTGGAAGATAATGAAGTTAGAACATTATCTTAACGGCTATCTAGCCGGAGGACCGTAAGGTTAACACCTATATGTCAAAGCTGACCATCCTAAATGACCCATACTGACAGATTCTGATATACCAAGACTTACAAGCCTTAATATTATGATGAAAGAAATTCGTATATCTAGCACGTAATGCACTTCAAACACAAAAGCTAAGCTACCTATAAATCACACGAGTCCCTGATTGAATTAATATAATTGTGATTTATTATCCTGGAATGGAAAGGGCGAAGGGATAGGCCTAATATGTTATCGTAAGGAACCACAAAGGGCCAGTATTGTGTATACAACGTTCCTAGTCATAAAGATCTTACCCAGCAATTCCAAATAAACAGCAGATCAAATATTGTAATAACGCTGTATAGTGTTAGTGACATGGCGTAGTGTTATATAAATATCGAACTGCTTTCATTTACAATTCGATATGACAACTGGAAATAACAAATCCATTACACTTCGAATCGGTCGTTTCTGATTCATATATTTTTATATTCGTATGTGTCAGATGGAAGCGGTTTCTATTTTTAAGTATTTAAATCCACAGGATTTTAACTGTTCTATAAATTTCAAGCTTTGGGTTCAGATATAGACAAGACATGCATTGCTTTGCTTGTGATATTATCTGAACGTTTCCAACGTTACAGTTCATTTGTTATAATAGCGATGATATCAACTCCTAGACAATGACTTTCATGAGTAAAATGAATGTCATCTTAAAATATTGAAATCTTTTAAAATGTCTACACGATTTAGTGTGCTTGCCTGCAATGCAATAGTATTTAAAATTCAAAACAACTCTGATATTTGTTACTGTTTCCATGATCCAATAGATTGAGCTGCAATCTGATTGTCGTCATTTCCGGGTTAGTGATGTTTCGTGGTGAATAATGGTTTTACCTCACATCCATCCCTCTAGAAGAAACATGATTCAACACGACACAAGAAATAATTCAATTTGCCGCTCTGTCTTTTCCCGTGCACAAAATATTATCATATATTATTATTACTCCACTAGATAATATACAAAACATGTAGTTTCACGTCTAAGGCACAAGTCCTTAAATAGTTTTCAATGAAGTACACAAATGCACCGCATGTAACACCATATTAGAATTAAATTAAAATTATCAAAGATCAAAAAACCGTTTCACTGAGTGAATATTAAAGTCATACTTTCAGTGTTTGATTATAACCAGTTTTCATTTTTTTTCACCAATTTTTCAGCCGCCAGATCACATTTGCAATGAAATTATCCTTTTTCCCTGAGTACATTTTGGGCTTCAGGAACGACAACTCAACAGAGATATCTCCATAAAATGGAAGGTATTTAAGCTTTACCGTGATGGTCAATCTGAATTTCATCGTTAGAGTAAATTGTGAAGTATTACTTATAATCTTATGAAATATTTGAAGACTTGTGTCTTGTGAAACTACTGTATATTATCCAGCGGAGTGAGAATAACACAGCAAGCATACAGACAGAATGGGAAATACAAACCGGCGTCAATGAAAGGTGTGAAAAATGTAACAAATAGAATATCAATTGTTTTTTTTTGTTTCTCGTCCACTGCCTTTTTGTATGGTACAGTGTAAATGGTACATCGAAAGACAAATTACAGACTTACACAGCCCTTGAATTA
This sequence comes from Ylistrum balloti, assembly GCF_031769215.1. Lineage (NCBI taxonomy): Eukaryota > Metazoa > Mollusca > Bivalvia > Pectinida > Pectinidae > Ylistrum > Ylistrum balloti. The sequence goes on from NW_026782199.1 coordinate 489,617, forward strand.
AATTATGTTGAATATAGTATCTAAAGTTATTGAAAACGGGAATAATGTGTGAACTGTTTCCAATAGAAATCAGATGATTTTGAACATTTACAATGAAGATAAAAACATTTACAATGAAGATAAAAACTTGTACAAAAAGACAAAGTTTGATATAGTTGTGTACAATATTTCTGGCGAGAAACAGACATTTAAAACAATATTTCAATCAAAAATTGAATGTCAACTTTAATGTTTAAAAATGCACATTATCAATATTGTTATCCATTAGGACAAAATAATTACTATAATTTATCCTCAGAAATGGATGTTCTTGACAAGTCTTCGTTGTCACAACTTGAATATGAAAAGAGTCAGTTAACAGTTGGGAATACTATGTCCAAAGAGAGTTCTGAAGTTAAGTCTTCAAAAGGAAAGATAAACAAATCTACTGATCTTTGTCGACTTCTACGATATAAAACAACAATATCCACTCAGATTCTAGCAGGGTGGGGTCAACATAAAGTAAAGCGGTTGGTCACATCATTCATGTATATCAGTTTAATGCAATGTATTTCACTAGGAGAGATATAATTATAAACGCTTCATTTACAATTTATGTTAAATCTGATAGCATACAAATTGATTTCCGGGATATTTTGTGGGAAAGAAGTTCTTCTGAAGTCTTTCAGGTCATCGTGTGAAGTGGTCAAGCGTAATCTCTGGTCAAATTGGTAGCGCATATTGACGCCCTGTCCACCTGTTTCAGATCTATGTAACCGGAGAGGAATTCGGGGAATGGTCAGAGTAACGAATATGTTTGATACTGTAGCCTAATTTACGCGTTGATGCCAAGAGTAATGAAGACCCTAAACAAACTTTCTCCAATGCCGAGATCCTGTGATCTTCTTGTTGAAATAACCACAGGGCTAATGTAAATAAACACAGTCCGTTATAAAGGCCTGTTCAAACGTGGTATCGCGATGGTTTCTAGGAGTCGAGGCTTAATTTGATTTGAAATACGCGATTTATGAATAGCTAAAGCGATAAAGAAAAAAGCGAACGCTGATCCTAGTTCTATTGAGTGATATCTTGAACGAGTAAATTTCGTGTGAAATGAGACGCTGTGTTCTGGCTAAAGCTGATGATGTTTGTAGAAGTATTGAACAAAAAACTTATTGATGGCAATAAACATTAGGGACGGTCGCTCATAATCATATGAATAATGATTAACCAGCGTTTTCAGAAGCATCAACGGCAGCAATCACGCGAGATCACGTGCAGAAACGGTACTTGGCAAGTTTTTCGAATATCGTGAACATAACCGGTCCTGTTTAACAACTATTCAGCGTGTGGTTATACTGACAAGTAGCCATCTGTATATTTATTTATAAACAATCGGCATCGACAAGATTATAAAATTATAACGACTAGATGTGTGCATTTGTTTATTGTTGCAGTCATTGACAATGTTCGATCACTAGATGGCTTACAGTCTATATTTCTACATTATGTCGGTGCCTTTGCCCACAGCTATAGCGCACTCGATAAACAAAAGGGGGTGTCGTTGAGTTAATTATATGCATAATGCATCATTAAGTGTGATACGATATGCACGTTCTATATGCCTAATTAAGAGATTAGTGTCCGACGGCTGAACATGTTTATTAATATCATAACGCTAGTGCTAGAAGGGATAAATGTTTAAGAAAGAGCCATTGGAACTGGAAAGAAAACAAATATAGTCATGTGTTTATGATATCGTTTTGGAATTTAACGCTATACATCTGCACGTTTATCATGGAAGGAAAATCACTAGCACACGTGTTTATTTTCATAATAACAGACACCGGTGCGCGCAAAATGAGAAATGTAAGGTTACTTAATACAGAAAATATTTTGTTTAACATATAAAACAGGTTGTATAATGATATATATGCTAAACCAATATACTGATATAGACTGTTATAGAAATCTAAAACCTCTAAATTAACGGATGTAATGTGACGTTAATCACTGGTATTTAAAGTGACTGGCGTTATGAACATTATCAATTATATTCTATTCCGTTACGGATGTACTCCTCTGATGTTTTGGCCAGAAGTAAGACAATATAAGATAAATTCTAACATAATATTTTGGACTTTGGTATTCATTGTTATCTTGTTGTCTAGAGTTGTACTTGAAACCTTGAAAAGCGAAGGTAATATGTAACATGTATGTAAACTTTAAAAAAATTTTCTTTTTATTAGAAGATAGCCAAATAAAAGATTTAGGTCATGTTGGTATATTTTCATTTGTTGGTTGCTATGCAGTTTAAAGCTCAATAAAGCAAATGAAAACTTAGCATTTTGGCATATATTTTTTTTTCTCAGTAACCATGTATTAACACCTTATCTGGTAATGGGAGACAAAAATATTTTGAAAAGGGTTGCCGCGAAAATAAGAGGGAATATCTGTTATTCAGGGGGAAAACAAGAACGATTTGGGAAAATAAATTATTTCCAGTTATGAATACTCTGACGCCTGAACTGGGGGGTGGGGTGAGGAGGGGAGCAGTGCGGCAACCATTTTTTCAAATTTTTATAGGGGTAAATCCTTAATAATAATTTGTTAGTCGATACACTAGATTACATGTGTCTTGTAAATATCTACACTAGATTTACTGTTCCTTGTGAATATCTACAGTAGATTTACTATTCCTTGTAAATATCTACAGTAGATTTACTGTTCCTTGTGAATATCTACAGTAGATTTACTGTTCCTTGTAAATATCTACAGTAGATTTACTGTTCCTTGTGAATATATACAGCAGATTTACTGTTCCTTGTGAATATCTATAGTAGATTTACTGTTCCTTGTGAATATCTATAGTAGATTTACTGTTCCTTGTAAATATCTATAGTAGATTTACTGTTCCTTGTAAATATCTAACCTAGATTTACTGTTCCTTGTGAATATCTACAGTAGATTTACTGTTCCTTGTGAATATCTACAGTAGATTTACTGTTCCTTGTGAATATCTACAGTAGATTTACTGTTCCTTGTAAATATCTACAGATTTACTGTTCCTTGTGAATATCTATAGTAGATTTACTGTTCCTTGTAAATATCTACAGTAGATTTACTGTTCCCTGTGAATATCTACAGTAGATTTACTGTTCCTTGTGAATATCTACAGTAGATTTACTGTTCCTTGTGAATATCTACAGTATATTTACTGTTCTTTGTAAATATCTACAGATTTACTGTTCCTTGTGAATATCTATAGTAGATTTTGCTGTTCCTTGTGAATAGCTACAGCAGATTTACTGTTCATTGTGAATATAAACTGTAGATTTACTGTTCCTTGTAAATATCTACAGTAGATTTACTGTTCCTTGTGAATATCTACAGTAAATTTGCGCCAAACTTTCTTATAGATATATTGTTTTAAATCTTTAATAAGGATGCTTCCCCTACGCTGTAGTATTTAGTGTTTTCTCTGCTTGGTTTGTCTCTCTATATGAGTAATGTAAAAACGTTACCTAACAATAAAATACCTAAACATTGATTAGAGAGTTGTGACAGAATGTTTGTTTATGTAAGGATTGAATGTAGATAAAAAAACAAAACAAAACGGCGTATCAAGACAGTTCTAAACATTTGTGTAACGGTTTATTAAAGCAAACTCTTTCTTTTTATTGTGATGATCCCCAAAACATCATATTATTACAGTACTTAGGACGTAACACGGCTTAAACACGATGTAAGCTATTTTATTTTCCTGGTATTCTTTGGTTTACTACTACCCAATCAATAATATCATTACAAACCTTTTTTATTTAATAAACATTTTAGTAAAATGTTAATATTTTTTTTTATTTCAAATTTCTGTTCAAAGCAACATGATTTAGTTTCTTTAAGATAATGCTATGAACATTAATTGCCGACAGTATTTGACCATTGTTTATTCAATTGAGTATAGATATACCATGCGTCTAGTTGGTACATTATTTGTATGTAGTGTTAAAGCTTGGTCTGTTTTCCGGACCGTATCCAAAGTAACATGAGAGAGCAAGCCGTCTCATAACTTACAATTGACTATCTAATCTCCAGTTAATACTTATTTACTTCTAAATCTTAATTTAAACGACATTCTCTTCCAAAGAATTAGGGATTATTTCCTGTTGTGTTGTATTGCTTACGTCCGAAGACTACCGACAGATTCGTCAGAAGGTTAGTATCTCCGGATTACTTACGCCCTACCAACCACTGCGCCGCGCTACTCCGATCTGTTGCTGGTTCACGGGGTGCATTTCATACCTGGATTTCAGTAATTAGTAATAATCAAGCGGCAAAGATCAAAGATACGGGTATCGACACCTGTACGTGTACAAGAACATTGTAATCTGTGTTGATATTATCTAGTATCCGTTTCAAAACGTTTGTTTTCGTCACCCTATCTTATCTGCACAGTGTACTTAACACCTGTAACGCGCCCGAGATCAATCTACTTTTGATTTGATTATGCGCGAGCTAAACCCAATAGTCAACAGAGACTGTTATTGATACTTGTCATCAAGCTGCGTAAGTAAGGCTCAAGATTACGTCAACAGAAGGACCATCCCGCCAAAACCCACGATACTATTGTAAGCAGTAGTCTCCTTTATAGATAGGTATGAATTTGAACAATAGCATAAAACACTACCGCGTGAAGACCAGTTAGTAATCGACTGAGAAATGTACCACAGTTTTGATGATAGAAGGTATTGACGAAGGTAACAAAATACAAAATATATTAAATATAAAGGTTGAAAAAGATAAAAAAAAAATCAAAGAGAACAGTTTTTATTTCAAAGTACAAACACCATGTTTACAGTGTTAACATAGTCTATGTTGAGAAGACACATATTTTGAAGTTTAAGCACATTACAAGAAAATTAAATACCTATATACATAATAATTACGGACTGCAATGATGATTATAGCTGAACGAAATGAAGAGCAATCCTTGACAAAGGTCCCTGGGATTTTACACTCTGACTGGCTTTTCAATGTACAATACTGTTATTACATAATCATTCAGAGGACAAAATTACCACAAAGTTTATTAATCAAAGATTTACAAAAGACACACAAGTGAATATTAACAAAATTAACTCAAAAACATCTACTCATGAGAGAGATCGTTTGAAGTCGTGTATAATTTGAATTAGACAGGTACATATGTGTTGACCCTGATACACGTTTGTAAATCTTTAACATTTTACCTACTCACAATAATATCTAGACAGAAAAGTCTGCTAAATGTCTTCTTCCATCACCACAAAATATCTAATGAGTAAAAGCATTTCTTATAATAAAAGGTTCATGATCACATTTCAATTCCGGACCTTATACAAGTCGGTCAAGGACTGAATCTATATTATCGAAATTGATTTATACAAAATGATTGCAAATTGTAAAATAGATACATTGTAAATATGACCTTGTTGACAAGAAAAGCATTCTTGCTTGATTATTTCATGCAAGTCTTAGATATATACAAATGTATGTAGTTGTAGTGTTTTTGAAATCATCAGATTTACGATAATTACAAAAATATTGAATTATCGAACTAGTGCATTTTCCCCGCCTAAATTTTTTATATTTCTGTCATTTGATTTTCTTCAGTCGCCTTAGAAATTACGAAACAGATCCATGATGCAGATCAATTCATTATTTGACTTTTTTTTTTTTTTTTTTTTTATCTCATTTCAAATTGGTTTTGAAATGCACTTTTCACTCGTGGGTCTTTGTAAAGGTTTTATTTACGAGTGAAAATATTTACAAACATTAACATTAATCAATATGATGTTGATCATGATGTTTAACTATAAAAAGGGTAAATATTATCGCTTATGTTTGTGATACTACACCCAACGTACACCCCGCTACATACTTTGGTAAGGATATCAACAGACAGACGTGTATAACAGACATGGAAGATATGTCAATATTAGAACTCGTAAAAACCTAAAGCCTTTTTCCGTTTTCTTCTGTCGTCGAATAACAGCAATGTTTGGAGAATATGTGTCGCTTTGCATTTATCAGAGAGATGATGTCGAGGCATTCGTATTGAAGGAATCGATAGAAGAGAACAGCTTGTCCTCTATATCTCGTCAGGCAAAGGTCGACAATCTCATGTTAATATGTTTGAATGTTACCACGAATGGCTTCCTAACAATAATGTTACGACATTAGGTCCGCCATACAGCCACTAGAATTAACGAAATAAATATCATCGGAGAGCAAATTGAGGCTTTCTAAGGTCTCGTTTTGCCGAGAGCTTGCCGAGAGCTGTTCAGCAAATTCACACTCCGTTTGACATCGTATATTGAAATTGACAAAAAAGTGAGGCAATGTTGCTACGGGGAGGGGACGGCTGACGGGAGAAGTGGAGAGAGGGTGCACATGTAGGTTTGCAGTTAATACAAACTGCGAGATCGTTAACGCCTTAAGTAGGAAAATGATGATAGCTGTAATATAATCAGAACGGTCTGCTAATTGCCTAATTACAGTCACGTTAGCACAGTGAGGTGGAAACAACATTGTCTGGTTTCTCTCAATAGGATAGAAACATAAAAACATGGCGTCCTCTGAGCAGGCCGCACTTGAGTACAAGGGCTGTCATATCGCCACAAAGCGAGACCCGTAACTATGGCATACAAATCATATTTTGAAAATTTAAGTGATTTGAATATAAAACTTCGAGGTATTCAGTTAATGTGCTTCATATTTTTGAAATTAAACCATTGGAGCTTTAAAATATTCTCGTTAACAGTAATGATTACAAGTTAATGCTCACAGAAGCAGAAGAAAACATAATGAGGTTTTTGTTGCTGGTAAAAAGGAAACGTTACAAGACTCTTGTAATCAATATAGACGGAGTCACTTGTCAAGCATATTGTTGACAAAATTGGAATACCTGTTATTGTTCTTCACAGAAAATTTGTATTAATCTGTGATAACTGTAATGTTTATGAAGTATTTCCATATGCAATATGAAAAAATAATGAATCTATTTAGAGCTGTAGTACAAGAAACTGATTCAGTCTCTTAAACGCCGAAGCGATCCTGATTGTTTATTGTATCACTTCCAATTTTTTCTTCTGAATATGAAGGTTATTCATTAAATGCACAAAATACAGCAAAGGCTAAAGAACCTTACTTGGTTAAAATGTTTTTCCTTCTTTCTCAGTAACAAGAGAACTTTGGTGAAACATGCACATGCCTCCACATGATGCACGGTAAGAAACATTTTTTTGTAAAATATCAAAAATATTTAAACAAGACACCTGAGATCAACGCATTGTTTTGGCCATGTCGTACCAACACAGAGAAGCACTGAGCAAGATCAATGCAAAATACGTTAAGTGTCAAGCCCAGGTAATGCAGTTCCAACGAATGGACAAAAACGTTAGTCTAACCTTAATGCCATGTCTTACCAAAGTGAGCGCTAACTCAAAACAAAGTCAAAATATAGGCCACAGTGACCTACAAATAACACAGCAGTTTATTACTGCTCTAGATGAAATCACATGTGAATTTCAAGACTGGATAATGCACTGTTCCGGAGAAAAAATAACTCCGTGTTTCAGACGTACGGACGGAGGGACGGACTATCACAAACGCATAATATAGAATATATTGTATACTGTGTTATAACACATTATTTAGAATCTCACAGTACGTCGTACATCACGTATTGTGTGATGGAACCGTTTAAGAAGTGACACTAAATAATGTGGTACAGTATCCATTAACAAAAATCATTAACTGATTACTTAACTTTTAAGTTGTTTGTGAAAATTTCCAGTAAATTTCAGAGAAGTCTTTTTTTTAAATTTTGCACACTGATTGTGGTGTATAGGCAATACCCATTCACTTTTGATATGTTTCTAAATGTAGGATTCTTAACACAATTGTCGTTGATTTCCATTCTTTTGACCTGTAATATTCATTGCTTACATATTCTCAGGTAGAAATAAATACCAACTAAAGTTGATAAAATCTTCAAATACTAATACAAAATGTAAAATTTTCATATTGTGTATATCACTGAAAAATTAACAGTTTCTGGTGCAAAATTGCCGTCAAAGACACTGTAGTTTGTATAACTTTGGGTATTTTCTTGTTGTCTAAGACACTGTAGTCTTTATAGTTTGTGATGCTGGTCCGTTGTCTATGACAGTCTAGTCTTGGTAGTTTCTGGTTTGCTGGTTATGACACTGTAGTCTTTATAGTTTGTGATGCTGGTCCGATGTCTATGACAGTCTAGTCTTGGTAGTTTCTGGTTTGCTGGTTATGACACTGTAGTCTTTCTAGTTTGTGATGCTGGTCTGATGTCTATGACAATTATAGTTTGTTATGACACTGTGTCTTTATAGATTTTGGTGGATCTGATGTCTATGACAGTCTAGTCTTGGTAGTTTCTGGTTTGCTGGTTATGACACTGTAGTCTTTATAGATTTTGGTGCTGGTAGTTTCTGGTTTGCTGGTTATGACACTGTAGTCTTTCTAGTTTGTGATGCTGGTCTGATGTCTATGACAATCTAGTCTTGTTAGTTTCTGGTTTGCTGGTTATGACACTGTAGTATCCATAGTTTCTGGTTCTGGCCTTTTGTATACTCACGCTGTTACACAAACGTTATTTCCAGGTGTTGGTTGCTTGTTTATCAGAAGAATGCCGTTTTCAGTTATATTTTATGTAGGACCGATCAATAGAAATAAATAAAAAAAACTATTAACAAAACGTGACAAATTTTACTTTACATGCAGTAGGTGAAGAGAGAAATATTTGAGCCTGGCTGGAGCTAGAGTGGCGTTAGTCGTATGTCGGTAATACTACAATCATTATATTGGCTTGGCTGTTTAAACATTACAAGACAGTTATCATATACAGCCTCATAAGGATTGATTTAAACCAAATATAACCAGAAATTCGTGCAATAATTACAAGCTGTTTCGTCTGAACTTTGATTTAGATGAAGTTTTTGTGGCTATTTATGAATGTATGTTTAGGCAGGCAAACAGAACATTACAGAGGTATAAACGTGAACAGGGCCTTACCTGGAGTAGCTAGTACAACAGGTGTATCAGAAATGTCTCTCTTATCTCCTAGCCATCTGATCCGATGTTAGTTTTCTCGACACTTCAGTTTAAGATTTACTCGAAAAACTTTTCATAGCAAATGAACATCAAATGAAACTTTTGACAGGAAACAATATAATGTTTCCTAGGCCTTACAAGTAGTAATACCAAAAGACCCTACTTCAAATATCCATCTCGATCCCTGAACAAACAATAGCTAACCTCGGTTAGCTCTTGTAGTGTCGCCCTAGCCAAATTACATCTCTGATTTACACAGTATAAAAGCTTGTGGCACTATCGTAAAACTCATAAAACTTTGCTTGCAAAATATTTGTCTAAGACGACTATGGCCAGGACGAGGGATTCATTGATCTGCGTGAGAGATAAGGAGGATAAGGCTAGGTCAATTTGCAACAAAACATGGCAATATAACTGTTAACATCATATTCCGCCATAAAACATAGTCCACTCATCATGCGTATGTATACAGGACCCGGGCCTGTAGCACTCCTTCAAACGTAATTGAGAACTGAACAGGGCTGGCGTGATTTATTTTAATAGGTATTTTTACAGTTTCGGTCACTTCTCAAGTCCCAGATATTGTTTATAATAGTACGATGATAACGAATACACGCAGCCTATTGACTTACTGGTGTGAACTCTCCATCTTGTCCGAGGCCATTCGGGGCCAGTTTTCACACCTAATCTGTCTCGAGGGACACCGAGGCACTGAAAGGTCCGGCCATTTAGAGGTCGTTTTCGAATAACAGACCAGTGTGAATCTGCTCAATGATTGCTATGCTTTACCATAGACACGTCCTTTGAAGACTCTTTGTTGAAACACTGACAGAAACTGGCCATTAATTATTTACAAATTGTCTTATACATATTTTCCAAACACTAATGACAATTCTGATATTTGTATACCTAATCAGCTTTAATCAATTAAAATGAATTCAATTCAAAGTGATACACTGTGAGTTATATAGTAACCTGATTCCTCTGTGGTTCTTATTGAACAATAACTACACAGTGTATTCTCAGAGAACTAATAATCCTCTCCGATAATCATAATATTTTAATGTCGTAATGGTCAACTTTACCAGTAAATACCATCTGGTACAACTCACACGTTTCTCAAATCAGCGAATATTCCCTGTTATTTACGGTCACCATGCCTTTGAATCAGGTCGTAGACTGCTTGTGCATTCGTATATCAAAATGCTTTATTCCAATATTCCAATATTCCAATATTACAGTAAATGATCTATTGAGATTTAGTTTGGCTGTAACATTACAATGTATCAGACTTTTATATCCACACTAAAACAACAGCGTAAAATCAGTGTAAAAGACATATCACCATTAGAACTAAACGAAAAGTTATGATTTAAGAATATTCCGAATGGTATCTAAATAGATTCACCAAAGAACACGAAGAAAATACCAACATGGCAACATAATCATGATTTAAATTCAAATTCCATAAAACTAGGGCAAAATATGAACAAAAGAAAGATTTATACAGAGACTCCTGGAAAAAAAGTACAGGGGAATAAGACCAGGTGTTCCGAAAGTGTCCATGACTTCTGCTTCATCGACGACACCCGCCATGTAAACCTTGGTCGATCCGAGTAAGTAATGTCACATTCTAGAATGAGAAGAAGGTATACAACAGCGGAACAGCAGGCAAACTTACGTGCATCAAATACGACTGAAATAAAAAAAAACTGTTTCAGTTATCAAGCTCATTCTTTTTCATCTATTGTGAAGAGCCGATTACACTACCATACCAATATTTCAATAAAACATAATATATGATTAACATAAACGATATATTTATAAAAGAAATCAAGACCCACGTTTCTTCTCCTTGACTTGTGATACTGCTCAGTGATGACACTTCAGCGAGACAGAAAGCTTCCTTGAAGTGAAACCTTACGGGCATCATCATGGTTTCCAAGAGAGTCCTGTGTATGTATAGATTACATGAATAGATAGATAGGCAATCACAGATGGTGATAAGAACGGAAAAGTACACGTGTGTTCCTTTTTTCCATTTTTACCCAATGATCCATGGCCAGAGGATGGACACTTTATCATTAATCTTGGTACTGCAATAGTAAATAGATGCTGCTGAGTAAAGATGACCGATATTTGCCTAACAATGATTGGTTGCTAAAATCCTTCAGTCGTTACGACTGAGTAAAAAAGTACCTTATTCAAAAAACTGAGCTTAGCATAGTATACCATGTGCTTCATAGGGTTCATTTTAAACTCGTTTATTTTCCTGAAAATTATCATTGTTATCACAAACTTCCACTCCTTATGTTTAACTATAACTTCGAAAATCAGAGGATGTTACATTTTTCTTACTTTATTTTCGAAGCCCCTGAAAAAATGGATGCATTAGGTATACAAATGGGTCTTTAAAAATATGCCTGAATATTCTGTAACAAAACGTTTTCAGTACTTTCGCCACCGACTATTTGTAACTGATATCGTAGTTTATACTGATAGTCCCACTCAATTCTGATTTTCTTAATTTATTCAGATTGCCATACTTTATTCTGAATGTCTTACTTTATTCTGATTGTTCAAATGAATTTTGATTTTTCCACTTTTTTGTTTTTGTTTTTTTTTTTTTTTTTTTTTTTTATTTTTTAATTTTTTACAGCAGTCCAAAAACGACATTTTTAATATTGTATATTTGTAAATACATGAGAAATCATATCTTTTAGCATTTACTTATACTCTTATACATGTAACGAAGGTAAAGCAGAAACGTGATTTTAAGAGTTGAAAAAACTGAGTGCTTTGTACTGTTTCTAATGAAAGAAAGAAGACTGACATTATGATAGAAATCTTTCATACATACATTAAGTATGAACAAACGTCTAGCTATATGGCTTTTATCTTTTAATTATATTATTTCTAATAATCCATCCAATTTTTCCATTTTCATGTAGGTTATTAGGGCAGAAATGGAAAATATAGTTTGCAGACTTCTGGCCTTGTATTACTAAGTTATACACACTGGGGTTTTTTGTCATATAAACCAAAGATTAATGTTTTTTATTAAAGCAAATGAAATCAATAACACATTTAATAAAGATTCAAACTTTTATAAAAAATGTTGTACTTCTTCACAATTCCAAAGTGCAGGAACGGTGGTTTCATTTTCAGTTTTACAATGGAAACAAAATGGACTATCAGTCAGACGTATTTCATATAAATATGTGTTAGTAGTCAAATTGTGTTGATTAATCATACTGAAGCCATTGTTCCATTTTACTCCCGTTTTATTCTGATTGTCTCACTTTATTTTTATTGTCCCACTTTATTCTGATTGTCCCACTTTATTCTTATTGTCCCACTTTATTCTGATTGTCCCTCTTTATTCTGATTATCCCACTTTATTCTGATTGTCTCACTTTATTCTTATTGTCCCACTTTATTCTGATTGTCCCACTTTATTCTGATTGTCCCACTTTATTCTGATTGTCCCACTTTATTCTGATTGTCCCACTTTATTCTGATTGTCTCACTTTATTCTTATTGTCCCACTTTATTCTGATTGTCCCACTTTATTCTGATTGTACCACTTTATTCTGATTTCCCACTTTATTCTGATTGATTGTCTCACTTTATTCTTTATTCTTATTCCCACTTTATTCTGATTGTCCTGATTGTCCCTCTTTATTCTGATTGTCTCACTTTATTCTTATTGTCCGTTTTTTGTCCCTTTTGTTTAATCACATTCTATCTTGTGAAAGGTACCTCGGATGTATATGGTCCTGTTGTCTTTGTTTTGGTGTCTCAATACAAACATTAAGAATGGTAATATCGGGTCTTATCCAGTGTGTCAGTGATAATGACTGAGGTTGTCTATCCGATCGGCTATCTAATGTGTCCAGTTCGGTCTAAATTGCAACAGTATCTAATGCCGTGTCACTACAAATATCAACAGTATTCAATGTTTTCTCAACCCAGTCTGCCAAAATGACATTCACCTGAATGAGTGTAAGACCAATGGCTGCTTTACAGTCTGATATACGCAGAGTAAAACACAATCTTATTCTCGATGATGATGAGATGTTTGTTGACAAGGATGATAGCATGTGTAGGACCCCGCCCACTAAGAAATCTACCGCCTCCTCTTGTATTGATCAACAGAAACCTCACAATCTCTACACTGTGCAGAGTTCTCTTGGTATATTAGTGCGATTTTTCGCTCACGAGAGCTTGATTGTTTTCTTACTTTTTTAGAGGGGGTGGGGTACATGTATCTGAACGCAAAACAGAAAAAACCAGTTGTTTGATTTGTGCAAATGGATGAATGCATGACTAATTGGTGATATTTTTCAAACATTCGTTATTAAATTGAATTATTTTTCTTGCTGGCATGTCATTTTCTGCAGTTAACCAAACTAATATTAAACATATTTTTTTCTGTGTAGGCACAAATTAAACTAAATTAAACAATAATATTTGCAAGAAGTTCGAAATTTTATCACAATAAATTGACTTGAGGCTTGACGTTGGGTGTTCCTGACTGATATCAAGGATAAAACTCAGAATTTTAAAAAATGTAACATTTAAGCAGTTTTCTTATCACGATTATTGTTTTAATACATGAAATACACACTACATGAATACCTTCATCAATGTCGTGGGATCGTTTGTTACAATTTCATTGAATTGAAAATAAAAGCCTGCAAGAACTGTTGATGCAACTTAGCAGAATAGTTTGTTTTCAACATTGTAGAATATTATAGTAGTTTCATCAACATTGTAAAATATTAGAGTAGTTTCATCAACATTGTAGAATATTAGAGTAGTTTCATCAACATTGTAGAATATTAGAGTAGTTTTATCTACATTGTAGAATATTTTAGTTGTTTCATCAACATTGCAGAATACTAGAGTAGTTATATCAACAAAGATGAATATTTGAGTCAATGCACTAGAGCAGTTGAAATAGCATCTGAGAGTAGCTTAATTAACAGACTATAGTTTCAGGAACATGCATCTTATAACATATTATTACATCATGAACATATGAATAAAACTAATAATGACAGCGTAGATGAAAAATGTTATTCTAATACAGGTATATCAACATAGAATTTCTATATAGCTAAGCAAAAGGTCTTACTATAAGAGGGAACAAGCCTTACCATATGAGGGAACTAGTCTTAACATACAAGGGAACTAGCCTTACCGTGTGAGGGAACTAGCCTTACCATGTGAGGGAATTATTCTTGCTTTGTGAGGGAGTTAACCTTACCATATGAGGGAACTAGCCTTACCATGTGAGGGAATTAGTCTTACATTGTGAGGGAGTTAACTTTACCATATGAGGGAACAAGCCTTACCATGTGAGGGAACTAGTCTTACCATGTGAGGGAACTAGTCTTACCATATAAGAAAACTAGCCTTACCATATGAGGGAACTAGCATTACCATATGAGGGATTTAACCTTAACATACAAGGGAACTGTAGTCTTACCATGCGATGGAACTGTAGTCGTGCAATGTGAGGGAATTGAGTTTTACCATTTGAGGGAACTGGAATCATACATTACCATGTTAGGTGACTGGAGTCTTGCCATGTTAAGGAACTTGAGGTTTACCTTGTTAGGGAACAGAAATCTTAATGAGCGTGCCAAGGTCCTTGTATAATCTTTGTAGTCTTACTAAGTCCGATCAGGGACTTGATTATCAAGCGATTTTGATAAAATTAATCACTTACGTGACTATCACTTCCTGTTTATCATTTACCAATCACTGTGTTTCCTTCTTTAATACGGTCAGCAGCAGCTCCAGCAAGGTCATCAATCCATTTCTCCATCACTTGTCATGTGACCACTGACAAGCTTACGTCAGCAATGTATATTGTTATTACCATCTTCGAAATACAACTACTCATTTCGTCACTACGGTAGGAGAATGATTTTTATGTGTTGTTTTGTATTAGCGTAACGTAGTGGTTTGGGGGTTAGTTATAATTATTAGCCACTAACCCTATTTTACTTTTCTGTTCACTTCTCCATGTTGTATTTCAATTATCATATCAGTTTTTTTATCGGCCACTTTTTTTTAAAACTTTCATATAAAGAATCTTAAAGTAAATCACAGTTCAACAATATAGTATTTCCAGATATTTGAATAACTCTGATCTTTTGAGTTTTGTGACAAATACTTCGAAAACTCATAATCTATACCAGGAATTGCAATTCATAATTTACAAAATTATTTATGAGATAATTTGTGAGATACATTCCAATAAAGGCAATGATATTACATTTGATGGAATTATTATTGCCATCCGCCTGAAATATCGTCAAATTGATATATATCGAATAGTTAAAAAACAGCTTTGGTACTAGCCGAGAGTATGAAGCGTTGTTACAAAATTATATTGCATAATCAGTTGTTGCTGGTAAAAAAATGTTTTGTGATTTCGAAAAATATATCAAATTATCGCTAGATAATGAAGAAATTTTACTCATCAATTTGAGAGAGAAAAAAAGAATTATGTATATAACAGAAACCGGAAGACTAAACAGTGTGTATATTCAGAGCTTATGAATGCTACATAAAAAAACCGTAAAGATCCTTTGTAAGTTTACCATTTCTTTTTTATTTAGGAAACCTCATAAATGCTTTTCCACATTCATTACTTTTTGTTTAATCATTGTCCGCCGTATAGTTACGTAATATTTTTGTTTAAGTACTATAACTATGTTTTCTGTCCAGTATAGTTACGTAATCATTTTGTTTAAGTATTATAACTATGTTTTCTGTCCAGTATAGTTACGTAATATTGTTGTTAAAATATTGTAACTATGTTTTCTGTTCAGTATAGTTACTTTGTATTGTTGTTTAATCATTGTAAATATGTTTTCTCCTCCGTATAGTTACGTAATATTTTTGTTTAAGTATTATAACTACGTTTTCTGTTCCATATAGTTACATTATATTTTTTGAAGTTTTGTAACTATGTTTTCTCCATACATTGTTGATTTTCACGAAGAAAGCGGGTCCTAAACAAAGTAATTACATTGTGGAGGGAGAACAATGTACAAGGTGGGCGGGGTTGGAGAAAAGGGAAGTAGGTAAAAAAATGTCTATGTCTTTATTATATGGTGATGGAAATATGATAAATGTAAAAGGCATTTGGGATGAGGATGCCGAGTACATGTGTGACTAGGAGATCAATGATTTGATGGGGGAGGTATGCATGATGTTCCGTGGTGTGGGATGTTGTAGGCTACAAAGGGAAGGTACTGATGAAGGGGGAGGGGCGCATCAGAGTTGAAGAAGAGTAATAATGAAATGTTGTGTTGAGTCATTTTTAATGCGATGTGAAATGCTTTATCTTAAAATGTACGTGTGCAAAAGTGGCTCATCAATGTTGTTGATTTTAGAAAATGGAGTGAGAAATGGCATGAAAACATGTATATAGATATGTCCGAGATTGTCGGCGGGTGTCACTAGGTGTCTCATCTCCTCCCTTGGTAACGCTGATACCGGCACAGATAGAAGATGACGTTGTGTAGATGTTGTTCTAGTGTCACCAGTAAACTAAGTGTATTTAGAGAACTTTGATGGAATGTGTTTGCGTCAACATTGGAGTTAGGAAAGTAATGACATCTTGGTGATATCAGAATATTTTTCTACACAGTATCGTGAAGTTTTCTGAACATAAAATGTCTGAAGTGATTATATGCAAGTTAATTATAACATCAAAGTTACGCTTAAAAGTCACGTCATCACCACTCGAAATTACAATTAATAGAAACTAAATAAATATGACATATATTTAGAGTATATTATATGTATAACAATAATTTATCCATGCATTTCATTTCTGTTTTTTTTTTTTTTTTTTACAAACCGATTAATATTTTTACTACATTAACATTTCGTAGAAAACTGGCATCGAATTTATCATTTACATACCCTGTTTTGTAGAATTGTTAAATGCAGTGTAGTGTACGAAGTCCGTCAAAATCTCGACTTAAATAAATTGTGTTCCTTTTAATAAGTCAAAATCGCCAATTAAACTTGCAGCCTTTGTTAAACGATATCGTTTGGGTATAAACTCGACCAGAACCTACTGGTCTCAATAATGACCCAGCAAACAAGCGGATTATTTGTGCTATACCGCAGGAGTATATCAAATTTTGTTTGTGTAGTAAATAATCCGCTAAAAAGCTTAAAGCATCATTTCAACAAAGACATTATATACAAAACGTTCTTAGATTATGTAACAGTTAAATAGTATGTTTTGGCCCGGGTGGGAGCTTACTTGTTAAAGTGCTATAGTTAACTATTTATAAAGTATTAATACCTAACTTGTTTTTTTATCAAAAATATCATTGAGCAGTCAAGTGTTGGTGTGAGATAGCGTGATTACACACGAAAAATTTCATTATTGTAATCATGTATTTTAGCAAAGAGTTAAAGGTTAAACAGCATTGTTAGGTCATTCTTCAGTAATTTTTTTTTTTTTTGACGTTTCTAGTATCTGTGTAAACAAAACTAATACATCCCTATGTAGGCCGTTTATCGGATTATGATTATAAACAAATAAATATATATTAATAATATTAGTTTTAGTTTAAAAAATTTCTTTGGTATATTTTTATTTGTTGAAATTGTCCCATTGTCATTAGTGTGATACTTATCTTGATAAATAAATATCAGACACATTATAGTATTAATTTATGGTAATCTTACTGAAACTGGAAATAACTAAAAGATCAAGTAGACATTTTTTATGGTCCGCCTTTCTTAGTGAGAGACTGTTCAATTTTTATAACACGTAACAATGAAGACCTTTATCTTAATCTCTCTACTTTCACTTTTAAGCAGTGTTGCTAACCATTCTGAATATTCCAAAGATTCCAAATCTTTGATGAGTTTTCATTTATTTATACGTCCAACAATACATGGAATTCCAGAATATTTGCGGATAAATTTATTTTGGATTTGTCAACATAAATAGGCCTTTAGAAGCTAATTCAACTTGATAATTTGGAAATACAGATTCATTAATATGAGATAAATCAACTTTAGTTTGATAGAATAACAATTACAAAATTGTAATTCTAATGCTGAATATCATTTTCCCTTTTCCAGACATTTTGAAGTTTCTGATTTTTTTATATTTGCAAACATATTTCTTAAAATGAACTTAATAAAGAATATTCATCGTCATATTGTTGATGTGTATTTCCATTTCTAACTGAAGACTCGATACAGGATTTAAAAAGATTCAAAGATATATCATTAATGCTTGTGGTATTTCAATGTTAAGTAGACAAAACGAAAAGACATTCATTGTTTTTCAATCATATTCATTAATATTTCGACAATAAATTGTAAAATAACTTACACATCTAGTCGGTATAGTTGGGAATGACAACACTTTCTATAATGGACTGTCACTGTGTCTGTGCTTATTTCACATGTTACTGGCGACAGTTTTAATAAAGCACGGCGAAAGTTCGCTTCATATTTCAGCACGATAATATTAATGTTTTTGAAATATTTCCACGGTGTCCCAGGAAACCGATTTATCAGCACGATAATTGAAATTGTCACTGAAATATATTTCATCCATATTTCAGCACCTGGTAAATTAATTAACATGGCACTATCAGAGTTTGTGAGGGTCTACACATCCCCTCCCCACGGGGTCCGGAACACCACACGTCCACTGTCTAATCGTCTGTATCACATGTGTTCACTATCTCCCCGTCACCGCCGGGACGACTCCTCCACAACACTTTCGCGTGTTAAACACATTAACTATAAATATAACTATGAACATACTTTGGTACATTAAAATGAATACTGACTAAGAAACATTATATGAGTTACATTAACAATAATTAGACGGAAAAAATGAATTTCTACGTTAGAACTTTAAATACCCTTGCGTCCTCCCTCTATCTTGGCCAGCTACCGAAGCCACAAGCCTGTATGTACTGGCGGTATTTCTCGATATCGAGAGCATTCAAGTTCGGTATAGAAGCTTGTAGTTGTGCGAGAAAAGCAGAGTTTGTAGATGGTCTACCCATGTCCAAAAGTCCCGGCCGAAGTCCAGGCATGGCACTGGAAAGTGAAAGTCCTGCTGCCGGTCGGAATGAGGATGAAATTGATGATGTATTTGACGATGCTGAAGGCGATGACTGTGATGATGATGATGATTTTTTACTGTCTGTATTGCCCATGATACTGTCTATTGAGAACCCGGACTTGGGTGGGGAGGTGGATGATAACACGGGACTAGGCGTGGACGCCACGCTGTGTGGAGACGGAGCACTCAAACCCCTGCTCAAATGGTTGGAAATTGCAGAATCCCGAAGCGTGCCTGAGAATCCCAGCGCCAAAGCAGGTGGTAATGCTGGTCTGGTGCTTAACTCCCCACCTTGAGGGAAGAAGGATAGATGTGAAGTCATGAGTGGTGAAATATACGGGTATGGGACACCCGTGCCTGGCATGGCCTGGGAGTGATGAGGGTGTGAGTAATGGGCATTCAGGAAACTCGGGTGATGGAAATATGGATCTCCGGCGGACATGAAAGCTGTGGGCTGCTGCATCACGTCAGGTGTGGACCGTTTGTACCTTTTTCTCCTCCTCAGGAAACTGCCATTGTCAAACATGTCCTCACTACTTGGATCAAGGGTCCAATAGTTCCCTTTTCCGGGGTTCCCTGGTTCTCGCGGGATCTTTAGGAAACAGTCATTTAGAGACAAATTATGACGAATGCTATTCTGCCATGCAGGGAACTTGTCACGATAGTAGGCGAATCTATTCTTGATAAAGTCACAAATTCCAGAAAGTGTTAGTCGTTTTCTCGGAGACTGGAGGATAGCCATGGTGATGAGAGCGATGTAAGAATATGGAGGTTTAACAACATTGCCTTTCTCTCTTTTCTTATTTTCCTTTAGACTTTCATCACTGTCATTATTTCCATGGCTTTCATCACTTCTGTCAAAAATGTCTGAATTTTCTGGAGACATAACAGGAGAAGCAGAAGTATCCATAAAGGATCGTCCACTATCATCGATGTCAATTTCTTCGTCGTCATCATCTTCTTCCTCGTCGTCTGACAATTGTCGCTTTGCTGACCACTTCATTGCTGAGTCTATACAGTTACCATTTTCTGCCTGAACTTTGACCAATTTGTCGTTGGTCAGCTGTTCTTGTTTCAGATGCGACTGTAAGTAGGATTGATTATCTGGCGTTAGGGCAAGCCCTTCAATAGTTGAACCATCCATGTCAAATTTCATTTCAACAGTATTTTCCGAGTGTCCATTCACAATCATTTATAAATTCCGTGTAAACGAATTGTTCCTCCACGTGGGTTATAAAATAACACCAATTACTTTTTACAGTATAAACCAGAGGAGCTGTTTAGACGTCGACACTGTTGTGAGTTTGATTAAGAAATGTCGGATCGTGTCCATGCGCGAGCTTAATGTATTTACAAATACTGGATAAGGTTTACAAATGATATAGCAGGTCAACACCGTCAGGGTGTTTGACAGTGCAATAATACCCAAAAATGTCAATAAAATCTCGCCGAGCCTATCTCATCCTGAGCACGTACCGCCCATATTACAAGCCCAGCACTTCTATACGCCTGTCGTACTGGAGAGTAACGCCCCTTTTCGGCGGATAAGCAAACAGAGAACTACACGCCCACTATCACACTATCGCAAAGCAAACTTTGCCTTACAGGCTGATCGGTTTACAAGGTATATCGTAAAGGCGTCAAATAGAAGCAATTCTGTTACAGTCTATGCTGTACATTGTTAACTTCTTATAGCAGGTGCGTGAAAAAAATCAGTGTAATTTTTTTTTATAATTTATTCTATATACGCAAAAGTCGCAAGTTATTTCATCTGTATAATTTCAGGAAAACACTGGAAACGATTATATTGCGTAAATATGCTTAAGTCAATGGAAAATGCAATGCATTACACTATACTTTTCATATTGTTTACTGATATTTCATATTTATATTTCATTCACATTGTAATATACTATAAAAAATGTGTATATTTCATATTGTATTGCACATTGATTGCATTTATTTTTTGTAATATTGGTGGCTTTAGTCTGAAATAATGCACTTTTTCTTTACCAATTTCTAAACAGCCTTACTAAAAAAGTTCAAACAAGATAAAATTTATTTAATGTTGATACTCGAAACATCACCTCTGAAAAATCCAAAGTTCTAATATCGATAAGCTTTAGAAATTTCCATGAAACGTGACAGGGACAAATCGCGGTTTCTGACCCTAACAACTTCATCTTTATTAATTTTATTGAGATCAGGACATTCAAACATATGTTTCAAAATCGATACACCTTTAAAATATATTTTAAAACGCACAGACGATCTGTTTTTCATTCCTAAGTTAAAAGTAGAAAAAGAGTTCGCGTTTTTCCGCCGCAAAACATCCGGAATGATCCTCCGTTTTTATCACTAGTAGAATCAGGTTTTGTTTTGTAACAATAACATTTGGTTAATTAGCTTTTAAAGTCTTTCATGCAATAAAGACACAATTTTATCATATATCAAAACTTTTCTGTTTGTAATAAAGGTACTCTCATTAACCACAAACAAAAACAAAATAATGCTCAAACTTACTTGTACAACAAAAAAAGTAATAATGCTAATCAACAAGAGCGATATTTCTGGTCCAAATGTGACATTTTATCAATGATCTGCGAACAACGGAAGTATTTATCAAAAATACAAATTGTTTAAAATGAAGGTACAGAATAAGATTTTCATCGCGCGCCATTCCTAAATTTGAATATAAACTGTAACAGATATGATATTTACAGAAGAAACAGAACTTGACTATTGTTTTCCTAAGTTATGCAAAAGATGACTAGTATTTTTTCAGTAATATTTTCATATATTTCCTGTTATTATTATTTTAAAAAATCTCCATTTCTTAAAGATTTCGTAACTCAAGGACCTACAACCTTCAGATTTTAACAGTTTTACCGGTTTAATTGTATTCAAGTCTTACTTAGGTCAATGGTTGTGAATTATCACTACGTAATTGTCCATTGTGAACAATATTGGTAACGTTAAAATATTGTCTACTATGCATTAATTTGATTAACACTTGTATGAATGTAGCAGCCGATAGTTACGAGACACTCACCATTTTATTTAAAAATACTATTTATGTATGTTTTTAACCAATCAAAAACAAGATAAAACGACACTTCATCGCTATTCACAATACAAAAAAAAAGGAATGGAATATTTTTTTATCCTTTTCGTCGCCTATCATTAACGCGTTCACGTACTGCTAAATACTCTGATGGTCAATTACGGACACATTTGACCGGGGATTTAACTGTCCCTTTTCTCATCGTTGCTGAGTATCCATGTCTAAATTTGTTAGTGTAATCAACAGTATCATATTGAAATTCCGACCCGGGCGGTATTGTCATACAAATTATAATATATACTATCCGAGAAACAAATAAAAAAGGAACGATCTCGATATAATCAGCAGAGATTGATGATTGTTCCGTCAAAGACAATTTAGTATAGATACAATCTAGCTGGTAATATGTGATCTCAGCCATCTTTATATTAACACCAGTAAACTACATAAGCAATTAATACGGACAAGAAAAGCTCTCCATGATTAGACCAGACATCTGTGGAGCGGTAGATCTCAACCGTGTTTTCCTGCGATATGGACCAAGACTAGCGCTGGTTACCGACGGAGCTACCAGATTTTGATGAACCTTCTCAAAAAGTGTGATCGTAAGATAGGATCGTATCATGGTCACGAGAGACGCAGGCGGATAGGGCCGGGAGAGACCCGCTGGGATGACAAGGTGGTGAAACAGATTATCTTATATCCCCCTGAGTTTGATCACAACCTGTAGCATCTTCCTCATATGAAATGTATCAACACGGCTAATTAACGTGTTTGGTCGTTACATAAATTCCCAGCGTGCGAAGCTATCGAGGGAAAGTTGTTGTAGAGACTCGAGTTTAGTCAGTTAACCTCACTATGAAGGGGGAAAACAGTTTGCGGAGAAAAGCCAAACATTGCATACTTATCCTGACTAGAGCGCGAGAAAACAGTTTGTAAAGAAAAGCCAAACTCAACACTAACAATGTAGGTAGAAAATGTTTGTCCATAATAACATATATACGGTGTCAGCTTTTCATAGACACACGCTGGGGTTTACACGTAATGAAATGTACACTTTGGGGGCTAAAAGGCGTAATTGGGCGACAAACAACGGAAGACACGGTAGCTAGATAATCGACAAACGCCCCTCATTCAAGCGCCTCAAAGTACAGAGGGCAAACAGATTACATCAGGGATGACCGCCCGTGTTCACAACAATGTTTTTGGTGGACACTTGTAACAATGTGTTTGGCGGTAAATATTTACACATTACCGACATTTCGATAGATACACTAATACAGTACCACTACCAGATTAGTGCGGTACAAAAGCCAGGTAGGGAAAAAGGGCTCAGGTAAATTCTAAAAAGCGAACCGGAGAAGGGGACGACCCGCAGAGACGGAGAACTGTATTAAAACTATGGCGAAGAGGGAGGAAGCACTTATCACACAATTGATTCTTGTGGCGATTTTTATTGCATGACACCTGCGAAACGAAAAATATTGAAAGTATTGAGGCCCAAATAAGTCAATATTTATCTGCGCTATTGTAAGTTGGTATCTAAAGGGATCGTCCTTTATGAACAAGTGCAGTCCGTACCCTGCCCGGCTATCATAGCTGTTGACACAGTTCAGCACCAATGTGTATATAGACCCCCTCGTAAATTTGTCAAAATTCATTCTTATCAATGTTCTCAGATTCTGCCATCAATATCGTAAAGTAGCAAAATTACATGGAATTTTTATATTCGGGTATGACACTACATGTACTATCTCCGGTAATAAGTTAGATACACGACCATTGGTGTTGATCAAGGAACACGTATCATCTCTCTTAAGTCTTATATTGTAGCTTATGATCTTCTACTATATATTATCGTGCGCTTATCAACAAAGGCACATTGAGAATTATTTCCAAAGTTATGACAAAGCCCCAATCGCTCTTGATGGGTTGACGCAGGGTCCTTATTCAAATAAACACTGAAACATATACTCCCTGTGTGATTTATTTAAGAATTAAAGGCACTGTTTGTAGACTACACCAAGTCGACATCCGAAACGGGTCAGGTCGTAATCCCATTTGTTAGTTTTGTCAAAACCTCATAGTGATTAAACGAAAAATGTCAAAGTATGTTTATATAGCAGGCTTAAAAATCTACCGCAAAACGTTGACCTGTGATAAAACATTTGACATGGGAAATGGAATTAGACGTTAAAAAGTTTCACATCATGGCAAAGTTACATTAGAGTGTGAGACTGCCCGCGATATAGAGTAAAGCACACTACGAACTGATAGCATACTTCATGGTTATCCGTTGACGGAGTTAGAGAGTGTTTTTTTCTGCATGGATGCAAATGTAAATGTAAACAGATAAATTTAGTTTGTCTTTTTTAAACTGTCAAATCATTGTCATTTCCCATGGCTGTTGGACAGGCCCTGTACGCCATTAGGAAAACAAACACCCAAAGTCAACCTGTTGAATATGTTATTATAGGAAAAAGTACTTAAGTACTCTGTTACTTTTCATCTGTTAGTGATCAACGTCGTTTGAAAAAAGAGTCCAGATTTTTTGTTACCATTGATGTTTTCACTCTACCATGTACAAAGAGCTTCATATAACAGATAAAACACTGGATGATAACGAGGCCTCCGACATTTTGACACAGTTATTGTATTTGTCAATATAACGTTTTTATTTCGCCGCTACAGAACTAATCGTCTTTGAAAAGTTTAAATTGTTTTGCCGTTTCGACGATTCTTGTAAAAGCCGATCTCTGCGCATGTATACGCATGTTTATTTAAGCGTATACTCCGATTTGTACAATAGTAAGCGCACTAAAAGTACTTTTGTGAACCTAAATATGCTTTGTACCAGTAAGTAAAACTAAAAAGTATATTTGTACCCAAACATAATTTGTAACCGTGTGTTTAGTACTCCTTGCCATACATATACATACTTAATATATATCTGTATCCATTTTTATCTACAAGAGGATATCTAATAACCGTATATATACTGAGTATACATACTATATATATATATATATATATATATATATATTATGCAACCATATAAATATATATCTTAATTCAGAAAATACATTGTAACTATATACAGAATGTATATTCTATACTCCTAATTGTACAAATTTTCCCTTATGTAAAATAGTCTATGCGTTGTATAATTGTTTTTAATGTATACGCTGAGCTAAATGAGTCATTTCCATCTCCAAAAATTCGTTATAATGTGCAAATAGTTTGTTTATCGTTTAAAGCTTCTGAAAGTACACTACCATCCTTTCTCCTTCTAGGCATTCCCCAAAAAAATCGTATTCGGTGAGTTCTGACATTTTTAGGTTGTAATAACGACCCTGAATCCCTAAATATAGAATTGATAAAATAACAAACAACCTTGACATCTATTACGTTACCTACAACACAATGGAATAATTGGTAAGTCGACTAGTTTTTAGAGGTGCCTAGTATAAATATCAGGTAAGTTTGTATCAATTTATCCTTTACATATTAAAATATGATTAATTCTTATTTGTCCTGTTGTCAGACATATTTCATGAAAATAGCTGTAGCAATTTGCCGCCGTTGAAAGTTTCTTACAAGTATCTTCCTTTAAGCTGAGTATAAAAATGTTACAGAATCTGAACTATTTGGAATGATTCTATCAGAACCTAATCACAGGAATCTTATTTTGTGACATTTTTTTACGTGATGTACATGTGATCCCTCCTGTCGAAAGGGGTTGTTGTGTCGTTGTATGTTTGCGAGACGGTCTCGTTCTAAGCAAAGAAGAAATATCTTATGACTTATAGATAAATTTTGTATAACTTTATGGGGACAGAAAGGGCAAAAAAGAGGAGAAAAAATTAAATTGTTTGAAATTAAACATAAAACGAATGAAAGAGTTAGTAAAAAGTATGTAGACTGTTTCTACTAAGGTTTTATATCGCCATTCCTGGTAAACAAAGGAATCGGACACACAAATTCGGTCAACTTGTTTACGTCCATAGATGTTTTAATAATTAGACACAGCACAAAGGCGGGAACGGGCGGATGTTCGAGAGATATTAGGGAGTGGGCGGATGTTGGATTCGCTGTCCGCACCTAAGGTATGCGTTATTTTATTAGAAAATATTGAACATATCCCTTTAATAACGCCAGTAAATGAAGCCATCATCATATATATATAAACGAATGTATATAAACGTCCCATGTTTATCAACAGCCGTGCCCAATTTATATATGCAAACCATTGTTTATATACATGAACGAACGAGGCTCTATATATCAGGACAACGTCAGCCTCATTGTCACCAATGAGCGGCCATTTAGAGGCTCCAAAGGGGT
This sequence comes from Ylistrum balloti, assembly GCF_031769215.1. Taxonomy (NCBI): domain Eukaryota; kingdom Metazoa; phylum Mollusca; class Bivalvia; order Pectinida; family Pectinidae; genus Ylistrum; species Ylistrum balloti. Next base: position 516,268 of record NW_026782199.1, read on the forward strand.
TTCTACCTTAAATAACTATTACGTTTGGTAAAACTCTATTTACCGTGACATAAATGAAGGATGTGTTGATTATGAACCATTAACACGGTGACAGATCTCAATACGATTAATTAGAAAATAATTATAATAAGGGAAGATTATAATTTACAGATGTGACTGATTTATATAATTTATTCTTAAATACATTGTTGATAATTAATCAATAATAATAACTGAAAATAAATATTGAAAAGAAGTTAGCAACATTTACAAGGCGATTGCTCGTCTTGGTGAACTACACAAAAAAGTGTAAGGAAATACCGACGGGAAAAGCTGAACAATTGCCATATGACCATTGTGTTAAACACTGAAAACCAAGGTAACGTGGACAGAACGTTCACACACGGACAGTCCGTGGTTCACATCACTTCTTCACAATGAACTCTGAATATACACGATACTATTGTTTTGTTTCTATGTGACTAAACCTGTCTAGAACCCCACTATGTCCCAGGGTGTTGAAGTCCTTTATTGGAGTTGACACTGATCTCGTTAGTACTGATTAAGTTTATCAATTAAAACGCTCCCCTCTGTTTATTATATTTACCCTTTATATGACTTATGCAATATAGAGGCCAGCTTGTGGCGAGGCCGGGCCGTAAACCGTTAGCGATGTAAAGTGCTTTTAACAGGACATTCGTGAAGTGCTTGTCGCTTTACAAAAATGTTATAACAACTATATCGATATTATTGTTGTATTGTAAACCGCTCTTTCATTTAAATCTGCACACATTAGTAGATCTGACTGTGTCATCAGTGAGGTCTATAACTATACAACTTAATTAATCTTTCAAACGGGTGCTAATGGGTTTGTGGAAATAAGGTAAATGGACATTGCGCTCATTTTGTTGCCGTAAATGGTTTCCCGACATCCGTGACACGACATCTAGTGCTGTCATTTGTAATCACAATGCAACACCACTTTTGTTTCGTATTAATGATAGAAAATGTGATATAATACAACAATCAGATTATCGTAGCCACATTCCTGTAATGGTAATCAATAGAAATGTGATTATCGGGTGGAAGCCTGCTTTTAACATTCACTACATGTCAACAGTACCCAAATTTGTTATTCTAACGCGGAAAACAGTTATGAAAATGTTAGTCATACAAAATGATTTGTTTTTCTAGACCGTATGTGCATTGTAATAAAAGATTAAACAAATAAGAAAAAACACAATAATGGTTCGGTAGCCTATCTGACACGAGTGTTAAGCTTTATGCAACCTGTATAAACATTTAAGAAGCATGTTTTACGCCTAACTGAACCAACGATCGAAACATCAGACAAAGATGGCGTTTGCTTCGAAACAATTGTACACAAGTAGTGTAAACAAAACAATAAAGATGTTTTCTAATGATGAATGTTAGAAATTATGCAACTAAATATGTTAAAACGATTATGTGTAAATGTTTCAAAGTCATACATTAACACTGTCAAGTTGTTATCAGTATACAATTGTTAAATTAACGATGTGATTTCAAAATCTGTAATAACGGCACTTAGATATCAGAAAGACCGATATTATGATAACAAAAGTTTTATGATTTATCAAAAATATTTTTAGAGAATACTTATATAGGCTTTAGCCTGCTGTCTAATCCTGTTTATTGTTAATATCAATAAAATATTCTGAAATGAACTATTTTTGCTATCCTATTCCTTTTAGAATAAGTGATGATAACTTTTTCCTGGTTTCTTTGTTAACATTTTGATAATCGTATGAATTTGATTTGGTTGTAAATCGTTTATCACATAAATTTTTTACTTGATAAGCATTGTGCGTGGTTTGTAGGGGTTACAGAATGACAATTGTGTAGATTACTTAACAGGTATTACTTATCATGTATGGTTTATTGTTTCTGATAAAGCCGTGTCACTCCTGTTGTCTAGGAGAGAGGATGTATACATAATCACAGCCCAGGAACGGCTATTCAACACCTGTTATTTAGGCTGTCTATGGTACGGGACAGTAAACATCCCATTGTACCAACAAATACTACCATTTCACCATCCTCGTTCACTAATCGGTACAAACTGGCGGCCAACACTCGGAATACAAAGCATTAGGTTTATTATGATAACGATCAATTTTCGTTTAATGGTCTCGGATGTTAATTTGATTTGATTTTTAAAAAGTCAAACCAAAAAGAAAAGCAGCAACTGTCAAAGCAAGTTAACAGCAAAGTCTACTATCGGGAAGTAGAAAGTATTGCATTGAAACCTGGCTCCAGGAGGGACTACATTTGTAGTTGGTTTCATTTGTTCGCTGTAACATGTCCTTATTTACTACTAAGTAAACAGGTGCCCTCATTAAAGTAGTAGAGAGTCACATATAGACTTAATTATGCAAGTTTATACACTTTTATCCAATTTCAATTTGATTTAGAAGATGGAGCGGTACGCTTCTTAATATTTTTTATGATGAATCCATTTCTGTAATGTATGGTGGTATATCGAATCTCATAACGACAACCTATGAGTATTGTCTATTACCGTGGGTACATTTTGAAACATGATGGTAAACTGAACCTTGTCTTATTTTTAGTATAATAAACACATTTCGATGACGTATGATGTATTTAATCTTTTCTTTTTTTACCTCAATAACGTATGGTTGTATATTGAATCTTGTCTGATTTTTCTACTACTCTAGACACATTACAATAACGTATGGTTTTATTGAATCTTGCCTTATTTTCTATCACATTAGACACATTACGATAACGTATGGTTTTATTGAATCTTGTCTTATTTTCTATCACATTAGACACATTACAATAATGAATGGTTGTATATTGAATCTTGTCTTATTTTCTATCACATTAGACACATTACAATAACGTATGGTTGTATATTGAATCTTGTCTTATTTTCTATCACATTGACACATTACAATAACGTATGGTTTCTATTGTCTTATTTTCTATCACAGACACATTACAATAACGTATGGTTTTATTGAATCTTGTCTTATTTTCTATCACATTAGACACATTACAATAATGAATGGTTTTATTGAATCTTGTCTTATTTTCTATCACATTAGACACATTACAATAACGTATGGTTATATATTGAATCTTGCCTTATTTTCTATCACATTAGACACATTACAATAACGTATGGTTTTATTGAATCTTGCCTTATTTTCTATCACATTAGACACATTAATGGTTTTATTGAATCTTGTTTTATTCACATTAGACACATTACAATAATGAATGGTCTTATTTTTCTATCACATTAGACACATTACAATAACGTATGGTTTTATTGAATCTTGCCTTATTTTCTATCACATTAGACACATTACAATAACGTATGGTTGTATATTGAATCTTGTTTTATTGAATCTTATTTTCTATTGCTCTAGACACATTACAATAACGTATGGTTGTATATTGAATCTTGTCTTATTTTCTATTGCTCTAGACACATTACAATAACGTATGGTTATATATTGAATCTTGTCTTAGTTTCTATTGCTCTAGACACATTACAATAACGTATGGTTATATATTGAATCTTGTCTTATTTTCTATCACATTAGACACATTACGATAACGTATGGTTGTATATTGAATCTTGCCTTATTTTTCTATTACTCTAGATACTTGTCTTATTTTCTATCACACTAGAAACATTTCGATTAATATTGTTAGTTTATTGAATTTTTCCGTATGTTTTATTACAATAGATCTATTTCAATGAAGTGCGATAACACATTAAACTTGTCTATATTGTTTTATATTGATGAATGTAATTCTGACACGTAATAAGGTATATTGAATGTGTCACACACCATTATAAATTGACCCGAGGATGAAAAATGACGCTACCTGTGCGAACAGAATTTTGTATTGTCATCTGAAGGGCTTCCTTGTTATACAGCACATACATCACTACTCGAGTTAATGTAGTCAACCTATTGAGACGCTGTGATACCGGTAGTCTGTTGTTAGGAATCATTTACGTTTTGTCTTTTCAAGAGCTTCCTTTTCATTCTAGTTTGAAAAGCGAAGAGGAGAGAGATCCTTGATAAGATGTTAAAGATTTCCAGGTCTGCCACTTCAGTGTCACTGTTTGAACGACTAAACAGCAAATTGGACTGAAATCAAAACTGAAAAAGACCAACATTTTGTCGAACTTTTTTCAAATTTACGGCTAATGATTTTGAAAGTGGACAACTGAAGTAAACTGACCGGACATCTTTAAATTGGAAACAATAGAAAATTACCATATCGTCGTGTTTGACACACAGATGTTTTGAACAGCGCCAGATTTGCTGTTATAGCTGCGAGCCAGGACTTCCACGTTTTATGGTGATGTCCCGATGTTAACTTCCTTTTCTTGTTCAAAGCTTTAAATTGATAAAAAAAGTTAAGGATCACCTGTGCAAGTTGCCCTCATCAGAACAATAAATAACTGAAGCGTACAACGTGACAGTCTCTTATAATGTGTCTCATGGTAATGATTGACCTCCAGTGTCACAAAAAGTGCTCAGTTGACGCTGCTCGATTAAACATATTCTAGCATATATTACAAACAAGCTGATAGTCTTAAACAAAACTTTATCATAGGTATGTATGCACGAAGCGCAGTCGGTTATATAGAGGGGACATGTGGTTTTTTAACCATCGAAAAACATCTAGTTCGAAACTGCAGAACACTACCAATGCAGAAAATGAATTAAATTTCCACCTGTAGTCTAGATAGGGCAGTAAGTGTCGAATAATTCCACACATAGCCACAAGCGTAGTAAAGGCAGGATCACAGTGACGTGTTACACTATTTACGACAGAAAACATTACTACCGGGTTATTCTGGTTTCTTAAGTGTTGCGTAAGATAGAGAACAGGTACATATCGACCCTGCAAAAGAGGTACACATGTTGGTCGCCTCTTATGATCATGAAGTGGGACTTACATGGGACCCAAATATATCTCTGATGTTCTGAATGAAATAAACATCGTACAATTACAACAGCTGATTAGTGATTTTAACAATCAGACCATTATACAATGATATGCGTTGTCTTTAGAAGGCACATTTTTACACATTTTGACATGTCATAACGAGAAAAACTATTTGTGACTCTCGTTTTATAGGTTGCTACATTGATTTGGACATTCGCTGAATGGTTTTGTCTGCTAAATACTCTTCGTTTATATGAAAACTAATTCACCTTCCCATAGCCCAAAATGTTTCAAAGCACTGAAGAGCTTTCACATAGTATAAAAGCAATACTTTGTTACTTGATTTACTTCTCTTGAAACTGTATTCTACACATTTATAAAACGTTAAACCATGTTTATATAAGATTTCGTTATCCCATTGTAACACCAGGCTGGTACACCTAAGTGTGAGTGTTGTTACTAGAAAACTGTTGGTGGCGTGAATGGGAAGGTAAAACGGGAGATATTAAATAACAAGATAAGTTGTTGAGGTAAAACCGGGGCGTGGAGAAGAGGTCTGATAAACTCGGAGAGTGAAAAGGTGTGATTCTTCCCGTCGTGTACAATTCTACCTTTTCATTATAATTCGTCATTAAAACCCGAAAGTAATTCCACTTGAAGTTGTTGAACGAATGGGTACACTCAACAAAAAACAAGAAAATGCCAGCTGTGTTTGTTGAGAGGAAATACTCGGTTAGTTGTTCTACCACCTCAACATACCTCACATCTTTGATCATGTATGTTTAGAATTCGTGTTTACCTCTTTCATACTTTTGATTTCTCTTCATTATTTTTTTAGGTTTATTTTTTTATCTTTTCTTTAAAGCTGTCATTTGCACTGACAGGGTTTTAATGTATAGCCCTGAATAAAATCGAGAAAGTAAATAATTATCTTTAACACTGTATCATCCCGGTGTAATTGTCGCACCTACTCTATAGCAGCCACTTGTCAATCGCGCTGGGTCTTTGTTAGATCGTGGGAGAGTGTATACATACATTTTCATGATACAATAAGAACATTTGAATAAGTGTTCAGAAATTAATACAGAATTTTAATTAGGCCTTATATCACATCTAAAGATCTTGATAACACTTTCATCTGGAATGTTATATCCGAGTACATTGTAAACTTTCAAAATGTTTAATGAAATATTGAAGACAAACTATTTTGTCTGTAATGCATGCTTGGAACAATAATCTCGAACATGATACGATTGGATTTAGTTATTAATTAAGACAGGTAATCACACCTGAAGCCTTAGTTAACAGCCTCGAGTTCTGTCCTTTGCCAGTGTTCCATTCTATATCTCTGTCAAGTGTATGCAGTGCGCAAATACAATATTCACACCTCGTTATTTGCATACATGCAGATATATAAAGGACCTCATTCAAGTTTTGTGTACACAGATGTTCTCTAAAATTAAAATTTCAAGAAAACACTCGTTTTCCTGCACAGAAATGTAGTAGAGGATGACTTCTTATTGTACAATGTCATCACGACTCGGTATTGACAAGTCACGTGATGCTATGCTTAATTGTAAAGGAATTTATCTTGATGAACACATAACATGTATAATCATTATATACTTCATGTTGATACATACTAATGTCATACAATTTTTTGTAATATACTAGTAATTGAAAACAAATAATATGATTTGCTATTAAACCATAAATTAAGGAACACATTTCAACAAAACGGCTTTTCACAAGGCCTTACGCCAGAAGTACTGTTTTATCATCCTCTCATCCCCTGTTCTTAACTAGTAAAGGTACAAAATACAGAATGATTATTTTCTCCTATTTTGTTGAGATAAACCAATACCCGATTCTTGACAGTAGCATAGCTTCTTTCTATATCTTTGGCGTGTACAAGTTGTATTTTATCAACACAATTCTTCAAGCAAAAGGTTTGAAATCAGAGATTCAATCATTTTTAAGTAGATAAAAGGCATTGTTTTAGCAATATATGAAAAATCGCTAATAAAGGCCCAAACAGATTTACCTTATATATAATAGAAAATAAAACAATAACACGATTCAGCTTTTTTTTTCAGGAATTTAGAAATCCTTTGATTTCTTCACCGGCGTATCAAATCTATGGTAATTGCTGAGGTTATCCTCGTGTCATTTTCTTCTGATGCTTGATCAACCATGAATAAGAAAGTGTGGTTTTATTTGATTCTTACCTTGGAAACACGTGGGCGATTCCACTTCGGTCATTATAAAAAAGTATTGGAAGATGTATGGAATTTTGTCCGGATGGAGTGTCTTAACTATCCTGTTTCACAGCAAAAATAAATAGTAAAGAAAACGTGTTTATCTAGTAGCGTTGCTCTTGTCAATCGCTCAATTGCCGCCCAGGTGCCCGAGTATAGTCCCTATTGTTGTTACATTACACCATTCAACTTTTTACTCCTCAGTTGACCAACATAATACTCTCAATTATGCTAAAAAAACCCAATATCTTCTATTTCACGTTTCGTGTTACAATGGCATTGAATGAATCTATGGTGCTCTAGTTATCGGAAGCACACCTGTAAATTTGGGGGGGGGGTTGTTTTTAACTATTTTTTTCCTTTTTTCCATTTTGTTGATGTTTTTATCATTATCATCATCATCATCATCATCATCATCATCATCATCATCATCATCATCATCATCATCATCATTTTGATAATATTATTATTTTATATCGTCAGTATTAATATCAATATGAATTGAAATGTTAATCACGTCATTAACATATCATGGTCTTCAAATCATCAAAGGTAACGGTAGGACTGAGTTTGTTCACCACCAGGGGCGTTGTTTTGGTATATCCTTTGAACGGTGGTATGTAGTGTTTATTTGTGATGTTGTTTTATGTTATTGTTAGACATTTACCCGCCATTAATACATTAAACGATAAAGAATAATGTTGTTGTAGGCGTACTAGTACGCAAAGGAAACATTAACACAAACGTGCTTTCATATATAGGTACAATGTAGTTACGGAACCATAGACCTGTGTTTTATTTACGGATTTGATACTTACAAATAAGCATTTAACATGTACGTACTTGTGTTTAGAGTTTGGATAATGTATGGCAGGATACTATTATGACAGCCCCCCAAATATATTAGACACCTCGCCATTATTAGACATTGTGGGTCTTTCCTGATTTTACAAATCTCACCCTATCGGAATGTTACTACACGGTTTTTGTATTAAAATTTAATTTTGACAGTTATCTGATCAGAGACTTAGTCATACACTTGACGTTTTATTTATCATTTCAATTAAAATTTATTGAGATATAATGTAAAGAGTTTAGTATAGGGGTAAGTGCATTTGGTCTGACGTAAAGGTTATGATAACATTCAGGCAAGGTCCTTTGAACCAGGATTGTATGGAGAGTATCGACCAACTGATGTAACGTATACACTCCACAACAAACACCTGTAATCAGGGTAATAAATTATCTCGGGAATTTTAATGAAATTGTTCATAAATAAGATACTGATGTCATCTTTAATTATATTGGGAATGGCGTCCCAGCTTTAGAAAGATGATGACGTAACATCTCCTGGACATATATATCTTAAGTCAGTATAGACTTCATAATTTTACTATTCATACTATCATTTATTATCAATATTAAGGTAATATATATCTGAATGTGTATGCTGACATTTAGTAATTGTTACGGGTGACGATTGTATAGAAATTATATTAGGTTTGGTTCATGGTGGAATGCCGTCAGGAATAGTATACTTAGAATGAATTTCAGTAGTGACCTTACACCAAAACAATATTACGACAATGATTTAATTTGTTTTTGCTACTTTCCGAAAATCGGAGAAAGTTTGCCCTCACCAGGAGATGTTGACTTTTCAACGTGATCCTGTCGCTAACCTCCAAAATACAGATAACACTGATCCTTTTGGAAAGATGACACTTACATAGCGGAATGCATGGTTGAAGAAGACTTCTTGAATGCAAGATTCCAGACGTACGTTACAGATTGAAGAGATACAAAAGACGTTTATTTTCGAGGTGCAGTAGAGTAGACGCTTATTTCGGATTGCAGGAATGGAGAAGACGCTTATTTTAGAGTGAAGGAGACGTCTTTTTCGGATTGCAGGAGACGCCTATGTTCATGCACAACAGAACTTTTCCATGTTTCATGTTTTGTTTTGTATAAATGGGACTCATATAGCAGGAAAAATGTATTTCACTTTCAGAATCAGATGTCACCATCCCGGCATTTATTCATCTTTGTACTAACGGGTACAACTACATCATCTATGGAAGAAGAAGCAGTACATTGTAATCTCGGTTGAAGACACGAGATTTGTGGTTCTATCTCAAGCCGGGCGGCTGGTGGTTCTCAGGAGGGGAAAATCACGGACCGTTATATACTGCACTTAAATGATGAACCAAACAAAAACAAACAATACTTCATCGTCTAGCATGTAGCGTTAGTCTAGGTTATTGTTTGTTCTTTATTCAATGGAAGCTAGAACTCAAATGCAAAAAAAAAAAAAAAAATGAAATAGATTCTCCAAAAAGAATTATACAAAACTGAACAGCAAATTTCACAGAGAGTGCAGCCGAATGATCATGAAAACGTTTCACGCTTTAGACAAAGAAATCAGAAAGATTTTTTTTCTGACAGAGGGTAATTAATAGTAATTTTTATTTTCTTTATTCATCTTTCTCATCTATAACTTTTTAATCAGTTGCTCATGAAGTAAACATATATTAAATAAGGTAGGAGCAGGTTTTAAAGTAAACAGGAAATTATCACAACGACAATACCTTATTTTGATTTATGAAATTTAAAACAAGATAGGTTTTGGCTGCTCTTTTCAATGTTCACACAACTATTTGGCGCACTAAAAAATCCTAATTGATCATGTTTTGATTTGTCCATCGTACCATACATGGTTTACGTCTCTCTCGATCGTTTCTTCAAATAAAACAGGTTTTCGGTAGAGCTTATCACACGCGATCACGCGCGGTCATATTGATCATCCATTGTCCAGTCTGTAAACTCTGTCTGCTGTTTACTTTCTATCTTATTAGTCCTTTGTTTATCAGCAAACACGTCTTCTTTATAATGAATATATCAAACAATCACCCATTCTACGAGGGGGAGGATCGTCTTGTACATTATTGAGTTCATGATGTCCTTTTTATTCGTATAATCCTCTCGTTTTCGTCAATACAGTAATTGAACGAAACTAAATCCCCATATCGTTAGTAATACGCACGCACACCTATTTGCAATAGTTCCTTTTTTTCAGTGAAATTGGGAAAACAGTAAAGATTAGCCATGTATTTATCTCGATAATTTGTATTTCTTGTTTGCACAGGAAGACAAATGTTGAGCGAATTTGTCTTTTGAGATGAAACAATTTGGTTCCCATATTAAAACCGCTATGAAAGGTTGGTGATCAGCGTGTTCGATGATGTCGAGCACCCGTTGTAATTAACCAGACCGAGACACCAGTAACGGATGTTTGATCACATATCTGACATGGTTATGTTTTCCAACACAGAATCCTCCTTTCGGGAGGTAAGAGTTGCTAAATACAGTCCGCATTGTCATATAGATTAATTCTGTTCAAATAGTGTTTCTCCAGAGGAACGTCAAATAGGACAAATATTGAATTAACCTTGTTATATCGATAGTGCAAGGTATGTTCATGTAATTGATAAAAATACATCACTGAAAATAGATTTGGACCACATGCTTGGACTTATAAGGCCATGTTTGTATATGTAAATAGATGCTGATATACTTGATATGATAAAAGATTTTTTCATATAATTTCGTAATTGACATTCTTTGTCATGTTAATAAGATATATTCTTACAATATCGTTAAATATTCATTTTCTTTAGATATATTTTGAAATCAAGACAGAAAGTAAAACAAATATTCGATATATGAACATATTTAGGTAGACTTCCTTCCCTATAGAACTAGTATTACTGTAGTCATAAACTTAAAGTTTAGAGAAGTCTAACCAGACTGTCCAAATGAAGTGCAATAGAAGTCCAATTTGTATAACTGTTAGCTTCAAGTGTATTTATGTAACTTATTATTTTTCATATTTCGACCAGCTCAATACATTGTTACTCGGTTGTTTCGTAATGGCTGTCAAACGGTATTGTATATCCCAGTAGTTGTTAGACATGTATTTTTCAACCAAAAAATTATCATATTTTTGTAATGTTTTTCAATTGCACGTATACTACTGTAACAGTCATCCATTAAAATTTATTAGATAACTTTTTTGCATACTCTAAACCTTCGAAGAAACTTCCTTTATTAATCAATTACTGTTTGTGTAGGACTAGTGATCTCTGTTATTTACAAGTTCAAAAATTATATTTCCTAAAAAGAATAGCTTCATCATCGTTTTGTCGGCATCAATTCATTGATGTTATCACTGATTATGGCAATAAAGTTAAATTGTGTCAATCTTTATATAGTGAGTAGTAACGGAACATGAAAAGATGAAATTAGATATGATATTCTAAGAATCAAAAATTGTTATTTATTTAAGACATTTTAATATTAAACTAAAGTGATGATACTTAAAGAGTATATTTATCTTTCTTCAAATACAAAAAATCATACTTGTTTTCATGAAGTAATATAAAAAGAAAAAGGTCATCTTCCGAATCTGCTCTTCTGTTAATACACATCTTTTCCGCCGACTACAGATCGAAATCTCATCCAGTTTTAAAATGCTTGTTCAGTTGTCTTGTATGATCATGGAGATGAATGATTACAATCATGTGTAGTTGGTACAAGTAATTGTCTCTGCATATCATCCATGTGTTTCAATATTTAACTTAACAAAGAAAAAAGAAAGAAAACTACTTCATCGATAATAACATTTTATACATTAGGTAAAAAAATGGAAATCTCGCATCTCTATCAACAATTAATGGACACAATTTGGTTTATATTAAGTAGAGAAACACACACTGAATGCCGAAACTATATTGAAATATCTTGTTAATATCTTAAAGTTCAAAGAGTCCACGATGTTGGACTGAATGATATATATCCTATCTATGTATGGTCGATACTGACACAATACTCTGTATAAATACCAGTATTGATCCCCCAGGGAGTAACAACTCCAATCGCTACACGAAAATATTTAAACAGTAAGTATATATGTTCATAAACATTGTCTATCCACTGAAAATTAGAGAATAATTTGTTAGATATATTTGTTAACAAACAATGTTGACACTACACTAACATTCCCTCAGGCTAGCAGTGTTAACGTAATTCACATATACCTAAAGTGACAATATTATGCTTTTCGTACAAAGAATTAACATTATAGAGGACCTAAGGATGAACGAAAGATTTACAACATGAAAAGACATACACAAATAAATTCAATACTATTTGATTTCAATATTACTTCATGACATTTCCATAAGGAAACACACACAATATTTTCATTAGGCTGTTGGCTATACTAACATATTAACGAGTGACAAAAGCAGGATTTTAAATTTGTTTTAAGGAAACGGCAATTTATGATTTTCCCACCATCATTAGAATTAGTAGACACTAAAGACATTTTAATGTATACAACATAAAAAATACAGATTTTATAAGTAGAGAATTTAGATATATAATCTATAAAATAAATACATATGTTACTGATTTATATCTTACCTTTGACAATTGGAATAAGTATGAGAAAATTGAAATTGAAAAATGATAATCAGGGGAAATGGTAATACAAATAGACAATACATTAAGGAGAACAATACATGGAGTTATATATGGAAGTTTGACATATTGATATAAGGTATATTTTATCATTCAGTAGTAGACAAAGATATGGTATATATGATTCATATAAGATTTTTTAAACATGATTTAATAATCTATAAAAGTGTCGACGAAGCACTAGAAATAATAATGCAGGCTATTTTTTCAATCAGTAAATCACAAATTGCTTAACGGTTTAAGCAAATATAACACATGTAACTTAGAAATACTTTGTTATGTTAAGATATCAAAATTTCGGAAATGGGGAGCATATCATTAAATCAAATTTTGTTAGAATTGTAAAATAGTTTCGAGTAATGGTTATTTGGTATTGATCATAATATGCTGATTTACGTACCAACCAATTCCTTATACTTATTAAAGAAAAAAAAACAAAGAATGTGAATGTAAGGAAAGTATAAAGACATAAAACCATGTACCAATCTCAAAATTTTATGTAATGTTATATCAATGTATTATGCCATACTGAGACGTGAACTACAAGACAAGCATTTATGTAATGATACGGACCCTACACCTAATTCCTGTACCTATTTTGTAAGCTGTTGTACAATTATATCATAGCAGGCCAAATATGTTTCTATTATAACCATAATCATAATCTTCAAGTGTTTTATTTCACAAAGAACAGATTTAAAAGTTACATTAAATTTCCAGAAGAATAAACATCTAACAGTAATATCAGCACTTTAATATATCAAACATACCCGTGCAGACACTCTGAAAAGGCAATTACTTAAGTATTATTGTAAAAGAAAAGATTAGCTTTAAACTACGGATTTGGTGATTAGCGGATTTATTGTAAACAGAGGTTATTATAGATATAAATACAATAATCCGTTATATTTTATCAAGTTGGAGAGAAAATCCTCAACAATGCTACAATAGACTTATGGAATAATAAACATTATCCTTGGAAGTGATCCTAAAACATCATACCTCTCTAATTGCGTTCCATCCTCACTAAAGGTGTGCGCTGACGTATATTTGATACTTTGTATTAATTAGGATTTCGTTAACATGGATCAGTAACGTGTCATTAAACCAGAATATTTAATATGTACTATGGATAGTTTTAATTCAAATTAAGAACACAGTCTTGATACAAATTGAAGATAAAATATAGACTGCTTAAGTCCAATGTGTATTTAATAGTTTTTGATACCTGACATTCAATATAGAGGAACTTGTTTTTGTATTTGTTCCATGTAAAACGACTTTCTTTGGACCGATTAAGGGCGTATTAGAGAAATTAAAAGTCTTTCCGTGGTTCTTCTTAAACAGTTTCGTACAAAACAATAACCTTCAATCTATTTTCTTGTTTTGTAGACGTCTGATTGATATCATAAAAAAATGAATTATGTAGTTATTGTTACGCGGTAATAGTGCCAATGTTCAACACAAGTCAAGCGGAAAGTTCGATTGAATGCATGATGTTTGATTCAGATATATTATAGTACCGACACCACAACATCTGTATTGCACACAATTACCCCCATCGTTCTGTCCTATATTGAAATTTGAGATATCCACATTAGGCAAAATAGAGTTGTTCTACAATAGAATAAAATGAAAAAGATGTTATCAAGAAAGATCGTTACAGGTACTTTCTCTCAGCATTTACCCGTTGATTTTTGAACGTAAAAGATATTTAACGTTGGAAATCATACGTTACAAATCATAATTTCTTTAAGATTTTCACATTTTATTGACAGTTCCAACATCTTTGAAGATCAATATAAATTATTTTCTTACAATTTTTGTTGAAATTAAGAAAGTTGGAATGTTCATAATTTTGCCAAAATATTGAAGCAAAATTGGCGTGACTTTTATGGATGTCATCAAATCGACTTTTGTTATCTTCATAACAATGTTTTGTTTCAAAATCTATATTTTGCGATTTTATTTAAATATTTCATTTCAAAAAACAAATAAAAAAAATAACTTGATAATGAACACCTTTACAGTAACTATATATTTTGTCTTTACCCTAACTATATACTTCGTCTTTACTGTAAATATATACTCCGTCTTTACAATAACTACATACTTTGTCTTTACAGTAAATACAAAAACTTTACTTTTACAGTAACAATAAACGTTACCTTTACCCACACACTTTATTGCTAGTAACGTATAAGTGTTAAAATAAAACAATTTTAATCTACGACACTGATTTATATTGTTTCTTCTATCATATCGTAAAGGTGTCCCTTGATGATTTGAATGAATTAATATATCTCTAATTACGTTCCACCGTCACTAAAAGTGTACGCTGACGTATATTTGATATCCTATAACTCAACCCCTACACATTGTTTTAGTCTATTTTTTAATCCGGTAATGAGTTCAAGCAACAGTAGATTTTACATGTAACTGATACCAAAAAAAATGTATTTGATAAGGGAAGTTGTCTTGTGATTTCAATTTCTCTTGTTTGTATTTATGTGTTCCGTGTAATTAATGTAAAAAACGAATAGACCAGGCATGGAAAGAAATATGACTCAGAATTCAAAATACAATAGCTAATTCCATATTTACTTGTAGAATTATGAATAATATTTATCACGTATTGTCATAATCCATTGTTAATGTACAAATGGATTTTCTATGACGCCACATTGGATGAAGCTCTTCTGTGGTTTGTTTATCCGCCGCTGGTATACCACTACGGTGATGATGACAGAGCTATTATACAGTAATATTCGCGCTACCAGGCACGTAATTATTACATTTTTAACCCCACATTAAATGTTTAACTTACATAATAACTGTCACGGGCCAGAACAGAAACAAATGACGCGTGAAGCTATTCTGTTTATCTAACCGATTTGTCTGCTCTTTAGTTACAGTGAGAAACCCTGAGAAAACATTTTGCTGTGCATTAGTAACATGTAAATCTCATGTATTCTTTACGAGGCATGAATGCAACAACTGCAGCAAATTGTCCATGTAAACCGCCTGATATTCTACTTAAATTGTGGCTTTCTTCGTTGTTTCTCAATCATTTTTGCACTGTAGATCACTTTTACAAATATGATTTGAAGGCAATTACTTCATTTATTCTTTCTATTTAGGTATTTATTGGTCGCGCTGTGTTAAGTAGTTTCCTGGTCATCTACAAAACGGAGTTCTCCTGTGTCATGATGTAAGAAACATGCTTCATGATGGATTTGTCATAATCCTCAAAGCAATGTAAGGATATTAAATTTATACATCACGCGCAAACAGTAGAAGAGAAAAAACAGACAAATATATTTAATTAATGTTTAAAACACGAACAGCTGCCAGATACATTATTGATCATTCAACTACAGCGTTTTTTATATCAATAGAAACTTAATCGATGAAAACAATTATTTTCGTACACTTATTATTGCTTTTCTCGTACAAATACTTCCGAATTCAATCCATACATCTTTGTTTTCATCAAAAACCAAATAAAAGAATACGAATATTTCAGATAAGTTCATACATAAATAGGAAAAATTGAGCTCCTTCAATGCTTTCTTTATGTTGACACAAAATGCTTTTCATATATTAAAACAATAAAACTGATCAAGGATTTCTTCTAAAGAATTCCCCAATATAAAAGATACAATTACCTAAAAATCATCAAATCAGGAAAGTAATTAAAATGGCGAAAAAATTATAACCTATTTTTTTGTAAGTAGGGTTAAAGTATTTATTCTTTTTCATACAAACATTTATTCTGAATATTTTCTTATCAATTACTCAAAAAACGACACATTTCTTCTATGAACAGTCCAGCCTAAAATGCTTGTTTTCCTTCGGTCGTGAGCAGAAAAAGCTCTTTACAGGTTAACAGATCAGTAACAGTCTGCCTTATTTTTACAGAAAATTAATAGTTTCGGGCATGTTTTCTCTGTGACCACTTGAGTCGGTCTAAGTCCACAGTTGCTGCTGACTGGAATGTTAACAGCTCCCGGTAGCAGACAATTACAAACGCTATGCCTGAAATGCCGAATTGTTTCGCCCTGAGAAGATGACGAACAGTTGGAAATGTTATTATTCCAGGCTAAATATCGCCAGCTACATTTGTACAAACAGTTGATCCTCATAAGAGAAACATTGGAGTTTGAATCGGAAGGAAGAGCAAACAGTGATACCGTACCAGAAAGTTATTGCTGAAAAAAATCCCTGGAGCTGTCTATGAGCAAACCGAGGATAAGTTTCCGTCAATTTGGTTCTGACAGTATCAGAGGTCAAAATGGCCGCTACCGAGAAACATTTGCGCATTATAAAATTTTAATTGGGCATTGTCCTGTTGGAAGCAATCATAATTTTCTTCATACGATGGAGAAAAGACATCTGAACACGTGGTTAGTTGTTATTGCTTACGTTGTTGATGTTTAGGTTTGTGTTGTATATTTTGTCCAATTAATGTTTCTTAGTTAAAGTATTAGTTCAAAATATGAAATTCTTTTCTGAAATAAAATCTATTACATTATATGCTGAATTTCAACATGAACATCTGTAACCGTTTGGTGAAAAATGTGCTGTATCCATTTCTACCAAAGCCATGGAAGCACACGTTGAAATATATGCCTTCAGTTAATCTTTGACGAAGAAACACTAATTGCTTAAAGGCGGTAACATTTGATTTTTTTGTAAACGCGGCAGAACTATTGCTGTTATCAGAACGACCTTAAGTTCAATTATCAACCAACACGAATCAACGAGAAAATAAACTTTGTTCCCTAGATATGTCTTCGTTTTTTATTTTAAATGTACTTTAAATATTCCTATATATGTCTATGTAATATCTTCACTTACATAATTCTGTTCCTCAGGTTAACACTGATTAAAAGAAAACGATTTAATAAATGGTTCACTTTGTTTAGAAAAGAACAAGCTCAAATTGACTCAACATATTTTAGAAGAGACTGAAGCTTTTGTTAATTACACTATTAAACTAAAAGTGAAGTGTCTATATTTACACTATATTATTAAAAAATATATATATGTAAAGTATTAATATTTACAATATATATTATGAAACTATAACTGAAGTGTTTATATTTACTTTATTATAAAAAACTATATTATAACAAAAACTATAAGTGAAGTGTTTATATTTACACTATATAGTATAAAACTATAAGTGAAGTGTTTATATTTACACTATATAGTATAAAACTATAAGTGAAGTGTTTATATTTACACTATATAATACGTTCTGATCTATTTATTTGGAAACTTCACACACGTATATTACAATAATAATAATTGTGCTTATATCCTATCCGGCAAAAAACAGATGTATTTCATCCTCAAAAGTCTAATTAAACCAAACGGTACACTGTTCAAATGAAATCATGACCATGTTTTAAGTTCTAACGATTAGAAGGAGAAAAGTGTGGAGAACATTTGATACAAAAAATAGCTTAACTTCATGGTTGATTTATTAAAGGATTTAAGTCCAGTATGATACCAATACTTGTGTCATGGACTGGGTCATTTTGAAATCAAGTAATTTTTCCATACAACTACCAAAAAATACTACCTCTCACAGAAAGAGAAAAAAAGAACCTTTAAGCATATCTCAGTATAGATTATATCATATAAGTAGATGATATAGATCCAGAAATTTGTTCTCTCTGGAATTGTACACAGGTTCATACTATACACTACATATCTTGTTTTAAGATGTAGTATTTTTAGGCTATGAAAATAAAATCACTTGACTTTAATAATAAATATAAAGTCTACATTAAAACACATCCATTCATGTCTTGTTCTTTAACTTGTTTAATCCGGCTGGGTGATGTAATCATGTTTATGTTCTGGTAGTCTGTGTGTATCGATAATCCGATAAAATAGCACTTACAAATGTGTATCAACACGTGAAGCATCTCAACAACAACTACCATGCTGTGTGGGTAAGATACTTACCTCCGAACTGAAAAAAGGAAATCGAAATATCGAAATATTGTTCAGCATGCATTTGTATCAAGATTTCCCCGATAACAAAATGCCAAATTGACCTATCCTTTGATATGTTAAGCAATACATTTTGTGTAAGGTTATCATAATTTTTGCATTGAAAAACTTTTTTGTGAGGATAATTTAACTGTTCATGTACATTGGAATCATATAGAGGTACATATTATTTATGTATGCCGTTAATTTTTAAACCAATAAATTAAAAGGAAATGAAAGACTGAATATAAAATCCTCTTATTTTTGAGATCGTGGACGTGCTTGTCATGTTATCATACTACTAAGTCGACTTAAAGTGCAGATTACGGACGATTTTGTCTCGGATCTGATTCTAATACTACAAACTCCAATAAAATACGAATCTACACTAATCAAAGAAAAACAGATTAAAATGTCATAATATTTCTTTGTTATAATCCGTTTACATTGAAGTATTAATACGTTGATTGTATAATTACCATTATACTGCTTACATAGTCGGCCAATAATTACGGCGTCCAAAGATAGAAACGATTCATACAAAGGGATTGTACAGTTTATTGTACTAACTATACATAAGAAATACAGCATATTTCTTGACTTAATTTTATGACTTTAACTGAAATTAGCTGAAAGACATATGATCTGAATAAGAAATAACATTATTTGTCATATTAAATACATATGTAGGTACTTAGTAGCGAGAATAGGAATATATATAGTGACATTCCGCCGGACTGCATCCGATTTAACCTACTTTGGACTAAGAACTTTCAACAAAGTTTGATAAAAGAAGATCTGAAAGAACTTCAAGATGAAGCAGCTTAAGAAGAGAGAGAAGGTTAAGGCAAACCTATCGTTTTCTGTGTTATACTAGTGGTTCTGTAAGATATTCATTCAAAGAAAAGGATATTAAAAACTTGTACCACAGTTTATTCCGACATGGTGTCAAGGTCAAATCCAGTGAAGTCTGCTGGTCAAAAACAATAAAAGAAATCAAGTTGATAATCACGTCATGTGATAAAATAAACAGAAGATGTATAAATATACTGACAAAATGGTATGGCTTCTGCTGCTGTATAATTACAATTAGCGGTTAAATCGAGGGTGTTACATCGATCAAACCAAGATAGACAAAGAAAATAGTCTCACCAGTAACTTATATATAGCTGCAGTTTATTTCAGTATTTTCGTGGGCTTTTATTTTCGTTGAATTCGTAGTTACTCTTAATCCACGAATTTATATGTCCGCGAAATGATGAATAATTAAAATTAACATTAAGTGTTAAAAATGCATATTTGTATAAAACCACGAAATATGAGCACAACGAAAATATACGATTTTATGATAATATACCAAATGTAACCTTGATAATGAGATAATTAAGAGCATTTTCCTTTCATGGAATGGTATAATACATTAAAATATTGTCATACAATTAAGTACACGGACACTGATTATGAGATCAAATGATTTTGATATATAACAAATTGATATAAGTTTTCGGTTCAATAAATATTAATATTTGATTATTATAAATAATCGTTATCTGCAAAAGTTCTTAAACTGACTTAAAAGTACACATGTACACAACAGATGCAACTTCGTTTTACCACACATCACTGCTGTGCAAAAGCGATCTTTATGTCAAGGTCGCGAACAATACTATTCCTGATGAGAGCAATCGGCTCATTTTTCATTAGTACAATATTTATTTTGTTCTAGACGCTTGAGGATCCCGTAAGTAAATAAAGACACAAACGTTAGTCCTGGAATCCATCTACGTCGACATTTGACATGCTTTCTTCACGTAACATCGCGAAGCTTCGTCAGCGCCTACTGGGAAGTGTTTACGGAGTTAGCATTTGTCTACCTAATTATCTAATTAGAGGAAAATAGTTTTGATAATTATTATTCAGTACTATCCTTCCTCCTCCTCAACACACAGGATATTGTCATATTATAAGGTACATGTAAACTAATTACATTGTTCATAACCCTCGAGAAATAATAAGCATATGCACAACAAAGAGGCATTGAGGGGGATTTTGAGATCGAATTAAAAGGAAAAGTATAAAAGTATTATTGTTCATTACAGCGATTACTAATAATGGAATTACGTCTGTTTGCTTGTATCACTATACTCAACTAATCGACATGTGATGGTTTAAAGACTTTTAATTGAAAGCTTTACACAGTGGTCAACAAAATCTCCCCTCAAAGGCCCCTACCAGAAGAGGCTTCGGCAAGGCTGAATGAGTTTCGGAAGCGATCCCGAGTTCCAATGTCCCGTGTAATCGGTCCATTACAAGTAACATTGCGTTGAAAGATAGAGTGTTAAACATTTAGAATACATCATGGCGTGATTTCCCTTGTGTCTTTTCACACACGTGGCCACGACAGGCAAATGCACCATGAATAATACCCTGTATCTAGCTCGTCCAACCACAAGGAACGAGGCTGGTACAGCTACATCTCGCTACTAAGACAATAATATAACAAGCCATATCAAAATGGTCGCTAGCTGATTCAGACCTACTTCAATATTTGCAAAAATCTGAATTTCAAATACAACTATTGGGATGGGGAAATGAATTGAATAGTTCTCGCTTAATCCCTCGTGGCCATTCTCGAACCTCTGCCTCGTGAGGGGTCGTCTGCTTTTGATTGGAGGTCTCGTGCAGATGTTTTGGAGCGCATAAAAGTGCAATGAATACTGATTACAGAAACAGAACTGTACTTGTGGATACATATAGTCTTTGACAAATGTCTTCTAGGTATGGTAATAAGGCAGAAGTTTAATCTTAGTCGCTTTCTCTGTATCTACTGACGCACCCTTGGGACGGGTAGGAACCGGCATCACTTATGATCTGATATGAAACATACGACAGCCGGTTTGATTACTTCTGTTGTACAGTCTCTAACACTAAAACGCTGACCATTTCATCATGGACGCTGATTTCCTGGAGAAATGATTGAATACTTCTGTCCACCAAATGACCCATTGTCCGTACATCATATTTATGTTGTAACAAAGTGATCTGATATACATACCTTCCCTGTGCGATCTACTATAATTCCAACTGACGCTATGCTGGTTTGCCTTTGTCATTGTTTTCCTAATAAATGTTGATGTGACGAATTTCTTTTGATTTAACTTTATCGGAAGTGTCATTTTATTAATATTGAAATGATGTTTATCTTTTACAAATAGGAAGGCATTCTTGTCTTATTTTCACCTCGGAATGGGATTATTCCTTGTCAGTTTGCATTGTAGGAATCTTTATTATCAAATTATGATTTTTCTTTTTTTTCTAGTTTGATGTCATCAATACACACACATGGTGTATTTCTTCTTTTTTCCATAATCAGTAATGTAATAATTCTGTAAATTTTAATTTTACCTTGTAATTAGAAAAGTCCCACGGACGAACTAAATTCGATCATGTATCTGAAATGTTTACATGTTCATAAGTGCTGTCCATTGTGTATAATGCTGAAGCAGATGTAAACAATTTATTGTGTTTCTGTAAACACTTAAGAAACAACCAGACCAGAGATTAGTGCTATATGTCTGACTAATCGTGATAAGAATTTGGAAATTAAAATATTTGAATTCGTTTTGCACGTGGAGTAAACACTAAGGTTGAATCGTTCATTGAAGAAATCAACATGTTGCCATTGTACGCCATGACTAAATCCAAATACTTATTCAAAGAATATGCTGTTTCTTCTTAATATCAGCTTTCTCGTAACATCTCGAAATTTTTGATTTCGAGAGAAACAAATTCTTTACAATGAATGAATGTACCACAGGCTATACGTCTGTATAGTAATCAAGATTGCACAGCCAACCTATCACATACATTATGATTTGTCTCAGATTTATGTTTTAATATTGTTACGGATAACGAGTGTAATTTCTTTTCTTAAACGTTATTTACCCCCAATTAAGACGAATTCAGTCGAATAGTGGAACGGTACAGAATATACACATGAATTTGACGTCGTTCTAAAGCCGTCAAATATTCATAATTTAAGACATGATTTGTGTTATTGAATTATGGGTCTATTTCACCTCAATCTAGATTTTGGCTTTTCTTCCGATCGCATCGGATTTCCTTCAGTTGCTTTATAGGCTTCAAAATTTAGGCTCTTAGCATCACTGACGATTTCTACAGGGACAATCTAGTTGTGGAATGTAATATAATTAATTCTATGGCTGCTCTACTGTACCTAACTTAATTTGTAATAGATGTGCTATTCATTTTAAATGTCTTTTGTACAATATTCATCAAATTTACCTGGAATTTAAAAAATCAATTCCACCTGATGCATGCATAAAACTATGGTTTCGAATCGTTTTGGAAAAGTGATGAAAAGACAAAAACAAACAAATACCTTAAAAATATATCTACAATATATCCAAAACTAAATAAACGTCTTGTGCCGCGTTTTTTTTTTTTTTTTTTTTCGAATATTTTCTAACAAAGAAAGTCTAGGATTACCGTAAGGCTAGCTGTATAGTGGTTATAAGGTTGAGTAATAAAACATTAATCTAAAGGATTCTGACCATGTACAAATCTTTGAGAAAAAGACTTTGTGTGTAAAGAGCAATGGTAAGGGAAACACAATAATTCACTACTATTTTTCAAGAGACAGGTAAAGTTTATCGAAGAAAAGTCATCGGTGATATCAATACTAATAACAGGTGATTTATGATGGACATTATCCACTAAGCATATAGAGGCAAGCAACTGGACTGAGAATACTTCAAAAACCAGGGCCTGATTATAGCGAGAAAGCGGTGATAATTCTGTATAAAGTACTTATTGTATATAATTGTGACTTTTTTTTTTACAGTTATTGCTATTCTTTTTATCGTTATAAAATATGCAACCAGCAGTATTAGAAGATAACTCTTGACTGGAAGATGAAATGAATTTTCAATGTGGATTTATTTTCTGACGTCACTTTTGTCATTGAGTTTGTTCGTAAAAAACAATAAATGTGATTGGCATCCTTTAATTATTTGTTTTAATACATCAAACGCGGTTGGCATTGGTAGGAAAAAAGACAAAAACAATTGCTCCATTATTTTCGTGTCAGAGACAATATTTTGCATACTTTGCTGGTACAGACACACAAAACGACTCGTCAACAACGTAGTTTTATTTCAATAAACAAACTCGAAATATGAAGTCCTTTACAACTGACACGATCACCATTTGCTGCTGTATCCAAAATGTTTCCTACAAAAGCAACTGCAGTAAATTGTGAGTACAATTACACAAAATGATCTGTCAACAACCTGGATTTGTTTGGATAACCAACACGACAATCATACATTGCAGTGTTCAAAACTATACACAAAGTCACGCCATCTGGTGGACACATGACAAAACAATAGCATTTCAACTTCCGTTGTACGTTATTTAGTTTCGATCACTGTTTACATTTCAATTTGCCTTACAAATTGTAAAAAATGTCATTGGTCCTTGTTGGTATCATTGATTTCCTATCTTTCTGTATATTTTTCAGGAAACAGTGAGGTATTAATTCCGTCACGACTGTTTGAATCATGTGTTTTTCTTTCAATCAGGTTATATGAAATAGGTGATGTGCCCTAATGAGAACACGAACACCCCAAATAACACACGAGTCCCCACTCCTATAAATCGATCACTCCAGTTTTCATTTAGTCATTCAACATTTAAAATTCTGGAAATAGGTAGTATTATAGTAATGTTTCCGAACTTTGCCAATAGCAAAGCCAATTCTTCACAAATCAGATTCAAAATGAGAAAATTGGCAATACCATGTACAATTGTTGAACACGTGAACGAACACAAAGGCTGCATGCTTCACAAGAAGGCAGAAGCAATGCAGAGATTATTGTTTTCGGCTGTATGAATACACATAAAAAACATTTGTCTTCACTCCGCAGGCATTGGTTAGTCCAGATGTTATGACGACGCTCGCTCTTCACGAGCACAAACGCAACCGCGCGTTCTGACCAATGCCTCGTTCTGAAACAATAGAATGTGAAAGCGGTCAAATTGTATTTTCAATTTTCGGCGGTCAAAGTTATTTATCAGAAATGGGTAGCAATGAGTGTTGTGGTGATAACATAATCTCAATGCGGTATTGTATTATATATCACCAATGAAGAGAAATACATGCTTATCCTAATTAGTCGGACTGTCTCCTATAGGAAGCTAGCAATAAAATGTGCCCATATTTTACCTTTGTGTTGATCAAATGACTGTTTCAAAATTACAAAATCTGTTACGTCTTTTTTTAAAAATGATATTTATATTGAGCGAGAAAATACGTTTTAGCCGTTTCAATCATTTCTACCAATCACAGTAGTTGTAGTGAGAATATCAATTTCTCCTAGAGAGCATTGCAGTACCACAAAAAGACAACTGTGCTAGAGGTTCTAAAATATAACCATTAAAATAGGAGGAAATTTATCTGATCTTGATCAACCCAAACTTAACCATTAGAGTGTTACGTGTTTTGTTTTTACGTTGAATTATGTGAACAATTGTATCACAGATGTGGAACTACTGTATATCATCTAGCGAAGCAATGACAATAGATCAATCATGTAGAGTGGTGATTCAAATTGACATCAAGAAAATTGACCAAAAAAAAGTAATAAATAGAATATTAATTGTTTGTTGATGGATAGTATATATGTTTCATCTCACGGATATTTTGATATTTTTGCACTCGTAGAGCAATTGTGAAAAAAATTAAATATAATGTTTATTAATCAACAAATGAACAATTAACTATAGATGTGGATTTCTTTCCCATTTTGGTTGTTGTTGATATTATCATACCTGTCTCTACAGCAGCCCGATCACAGTTACACAAAAACAGTGTCAATTCTTATAAAAAAAACATAGTGTTATTTAATTTAATCTAATTTAATCAAGTTGAAAGACTAGAATTTTCAAAGAGCTGTTCAAATTTGAAATGATGGAGGGGTTCCCATGGCGTTATGTTAATCACCCTAAGGTAAATAAATATCATGTAAACATCCTTGATTTTTTATACTTCCAAATGTCAATTGACATCGATTAAATTTTACGACATACATAGATCTGTTTCAAGATCAATATATATTTTTCCTTGCAAAATACATTCTTTGAGTGATAGGTATTGATAGATAGGTCGTTCCCACTTCGGGCCTTGAACTTTCATACAAACTTCAGATTAATTTTTCTTTTTATTAATTCTTATTTTGAATTAATTTGAAAGCAAAAATATCTTTATTTTTCTTTTTATTAGACAGATTACCTAAATATATCATTAACCTAATCATTTATTTGCTTGCGCTAGACCTACCATAGGAGGACAACTTGCTAAAAGATCTTGAAGAAAATTAAAAATTTGTCATTGGCGTTTTATAAGTCTCTTAAATCATTAGAAATGAAGCATATTAAGAGATGTCACCATTATATATATATATATATGTATATATATATATATGTCATTGGTGAATTTGTCAATATATTTTAAATTCCAAGCTGAATTAAGTTGTTTTTAACATTTTCCCAACTACTTTACATATATGTTTTTAAAAGGGAGAATCAACAAGAAAAATACCTACATATGAACGGAATCATAATCCAAACTCAATAGTTTCACCTTTTATCGTTGATTCTGTAATCTGATTCATATTTCTGGATGGATTCCCCCTACCCCTTTTTTCAAAATATAGCAAATTAAATCTACCTAATTGTCAATCAAGAAGGATTTGACAAAAACAAGCAAGAACAACAGAATCTTCATTCAAAGTCGATGAATCCTGAAATGTACAGGAAGAAGAAGACCATGTGTTACTGAAGGGAAAGCTTCTTCTGCTTTTGGGCGATCCAAGTAAGTTTATAAAATGACATTTTCCCCAATGAGAACACGGCAAACAACAACGGAACCACCTAGCATACTCACGAGCATCAAACACACCCAGCTTGATATCGCACAAAGAAGTGGATTGTTTCCCATTCAGATCATTATGAAGCTCGTAAATCTTCCTCATAATCTTCGTCAACCTGCAGGTTTTTCGAAATCCTGTGTTTTGAGTTTGTCAATTGCCGACATCTTGCATGAAAATCGTGACATTGAAAACAAGCTTTCTTTATTTTATTCTCAAGCTCATATATGACTTTTGTATTTGGGTGTAAGCCGGGTCCAAAGTTGCGACAACAACAGATGTGTAGCCCTTTATCATCCAGTTTATATATGTCTTTGTGGTTCTGGATGTTTTACTCAACAAAAATGTCGTCTTCATTTTCTACTTATCTTTTCTTATCAGCAATTTTCTTTAGATCAGATCTATCGGTAATTAAAAATCAAACTTAACCAATCAAAACATTTCAATAACGTATCAAAGGATGTATAGAAATGTTATTTTGCTCAATTGTATTCAACACTAGAACAGACAATTTGTAATTAATGCTACGTAAAATTTGTACAAAATCCAAATATCAGTGATAACACCATTCAATACAAATTTTAAATTAAATACAATATAGCGAAAAAATTAATTCAACCGCATCATACAGATTGTTTGTCCGCCCAGGATTCGTCAGTGGTGTTATGGCTTAAATAGTTGAAAGCTAGGAGGCGTCTGCGGGAAATCAAAATAGGTCACAATCTTTCTTATAGACCGGATTAGGATGTTTCATAACCTCCTTTATGTTAGATATTGAATGATGAGAAAATAAACTAACAGCTATATATAGAAAAGGTTTTAGCTTTGAAGTCTATCAATTTAAATTCTGTAACATGAAAATAACTGAAACTTGCACATTCCTTTTACATGACAGTCTAGTTCCAGTTTCTGAATATCCCTCAAACTGATCTGGAAATCATCAATGGCGGCGGTAGTTTTATTTTTCCAATCTTTGTTTTCATTCGCTTGTTTCTTATTTCATGTTTATCTACCTTCTATCTTATACTGTCGAATACGTCAACATTGTTAGCTTGATTTGTAAGTACTTGTTGTTTGTGGAAGTTTATATGAGTGTTAAATATATCTTACTAAAATAGAGTAGGTCGTGAACATCATACTCTTTTCGATAGGCTTATGGGATTTTTAATTTACTTGAATATGAAAGAGGTGAGAAATATCAGTAAAGCTGACCATTTAACTGAATGGTCGCTGGCAAAGATAGCCGATTGCGACGCGGACGTAGGGTGTTTTGGTCTACAGCGAGGTGTTTACAAACCTGCTTAACTCGTACCAGCAACATTTATAGTGCTAAGTCAAAACAAAATAAACCTCCGTCGTTATGTTACTAATCACACGAATTTTTTCACTTTGATATTTTGACAACAAAAGCAGTTCCACCATGAGCCTTTGATTTCCTGTGGACGGTACCGCGCTAAAACAACATACACGTTGGGCAAATCCTCGGTGGCGGGCACCTTGCACGTGGATCTCGTTTCATCGACGAGATGTTAGTTTCCGCGTTCCGTTAATGTAAACAAACACCGTTGCCAGTGTAAGGTTAATTAGAAACTTTAATGATTTATCTTTGTCTTTCATTCTGTCAAGCATTTCCGAGACCCCAAATGCCTATCATATGTGTAAGTGTGCTTTAATTTCTCAGCACCTATCGGCCCCAGGTTTTAGTTCGCACCTCATAAAGACCTTGTCTAAATATTGTGATATATAGGTATCGTGTTCTCGCTTCTCGACAGGAACACCGTGCACGTGTAATGCACGGGTCATGCAAATGTTAACACTCCCACAATGCATTTACCTGTCTACAAATATACCGTTCACCTATGTCGAACACCTGCAACCATTAGCACCAAATACGTGATATTTTCGACACTTGTTGTGTACGTGAAAATGGATCGCTTGTTTGTAAAGTACATTCAAACCCGTTTTTGAAACTTTTCATTAGTTTTGTTGTTCTTATTTTGTTATATATATAGATTATCTAAATAACACATAATTCGATAAGAGTAATAAAAAGGAATTTCAATTTGATTAAATGATAGTTTTTTGTTTGTTTGATAAGATTTTGCGGGGTTTAGCGCTGGAGTTCCATTTTTTTTTCTTTTTTAAATTTAATACTTGGACTTGGTCATGTACAAAGTAAAAAGAAAGTTTTTCATTTCACATGTATATTTCCAAGCTGAAGTTGATGACCTTTAGAACTGGCTGCGCCCGATGACTACATCGGACACGAAATGGACGTGTTTTCTGTCAGCTCTCTATGGGGGTCCCTCGGGGGATATGCCTCACTGACAACCTATGGTATACGTTTCATTTGAGGAAGACATCTATACTACTACTAATTACACGGCTCAACATATTTCCAATGAAGTAGTAAATAATATTCATTTCATTACGGCGAGGCCTGTCTACAGTGAACGGTTCTACAGTAGTTAATCACTGGGATTTGATTGGTTCTCCTAAAACTGCTTACAAATTTGTCATGTCAAGTGTGAAACATTTACTTGATAATACAACCAGATTTCCCTTGCGCCCTAACCAGCACGCGGCGGAGTGAAATCTTCTAATGTTCAATAAGACATGAACATCTAAGGTGCTACAGGGCCCCGCCAGTCATTAATAACTTTAATACAAGCTAATAATGTGCAAAAGAAAATTATTTAACTAGCTATCTCAACGCCTTCTCTGACAATAGAATCATTTCCACTGTTTATCAAATCTGAATTTCAAATATCACCGTGTTGCCCCGCAGTGGCTGAGCACGCGGCGGTGATGACCCTCACTGATTGGCTGGGCATTCACCAACTCGAAATTGACGGCCGCCAGGCAACAAAATAATTCTTGAGGCAAATTTCTCGAAAGAAGCCACGGCAATGAATTCTAATTAAGCGGATAACAGTCTGCAAATAAAGTAATTAGTACAATACAAGTAGTAGCGTTTTATTACACTTGGTGAGCTCTACAGTCGTCCCGTGAGCCAGTGCCGTAAACAGTGTATTAGGAAAGGATGGCAGTCTAGAGTCGGAAACATCCCTTTGATTAAATCAGGATACGGGGACTTGACCCTACGTCGGTTAGGCAATAGGTAACAATGAGTTTCTGTTTATATATACTTTTATCAGATAATTTGATTTCCAAAAGAGATCTTATTGCAACAAAATCTGTTCCAGAAATGGTTGACTGGTTACTGTCTCAAATGTATATTTTTCCGATTAATACTGACCCATAACTACACTATGGAATGGATGAGGTTAATGCTGCTATGTGACAGTTTTTTTAATTCTAAAAAAAAATAAAACATGAAAGTCATTAATAACGTCAGTAGAATTATGCCAAACCCTCCAAATGTGAAGGCATCTTCTGCTCCATCGTGTAAAGATGGGTCAAATCAAAGTTTGCGTTCTTAGGTTATGAAATATGGATGTGACAAAGCAATCACCAGGCCTACTAATGAACAGGTATATTTCACAATGAGATGATAACGATGACCATCAGTCTCTCCGTTTTTATAGTCATCATCAACTTGTCGAAACTCTGTGCTTTAAAGATTTCGACATTCATTATGGAAATCGAAATATTGGGAACAAGTTCTGTAATATCCTATCAACTGAGCGAGAACTAGGAATGCTGCTATCGAGAAATGCAAAATTCATATATGAAATTTAAATCATCACGATCATCGAATATGAAGTAGCCGATGAAAATAGGTCTTGAATGACGCCTGCGATTTCTAGCCCAGGGGGCTTCTTACCATTGACATCGCCAACACAGACCATTTTCTTGACAACACTTAGGTAAGATATCTGAGTATTAAACTGGACGACTTGGCAGTTTTTGTTTTTAACCCCGTACGAATCCACAACCATTGACCTGATATGCCAGTGATCTGTTGGAAAAAACCCTGCTTTCAAATTCGATAGAGATTTTGTCATATTATATCCCATCACTCGCACGATTCCATCACAGTATGTATGCATAGGATCCAGTATACTTCATGGTCTTATAACAAGCTGTATCTCCTATAAATGATTGCCCTCATATGAGTTAAGAGTAGAGTGTCTTACTTTACTCAACAGAGAGGTGTTTTATAGAACAGATGTTTAAAACTGACCAAAACCTTTCTTGAGATCTTTCAAAACCACAGTAAATAATTCCACTAAGTGAGTAGCATGCCGTTATACGACTTCAACCGGGATAGCATGATATGTTAGACCAAGACTAGGTGTAAAGGGCTAAGATAAAGACTAGGGTGAGCAGTAAGCCAGCTCTGTGATAGGATTATTATGGGTGTTAATATATGGTAATGGAGAGAAGTTTTGTTTACGGCGACTTTCCTTAGATGTCTTCTTTGTGACCATACTGAAGTTCTTATTGATTATCTCTCAGATGTTGAACCACAGGGAAAATATTAATAAATTTACGTTGGAATCAATGGGATTATATTTATAGTACTAAAGTCTGTCGAATGTTTTTTTTTTTTTTGGGGGGGGGGGGTTGTGTGTGTGTTTTTTTTTTTTTTTTACATTCTGTGGGTACCAGAAAGTCTAATATGTTCTTCGAAATAAGTTAAGTGTAAGATTTATAAGGGCAGGGTCACTTTACAGCATATTACATGATGAAATAAAATAACTAGTATGATCCGAGACGTTGCAAAATCTGTATAACCCTTTTGTGTATGCTACGTCCGTGATGCAACATATAAAGAGAAGTTGATGGTTTGTTTAAAATACACTATTTTACAATTACATTTACACGAAGTATACAATCAATGTATTTTTCCTCTGTATTCGCTACTTGTGATACAGAAAATAACGTTCGTGTGGCATTTATATATGATCGCGAACGGGGAGTTTAAGACTATTATGATAAATTTATTTGTAGTCCACAGTTTGACGAGAAAACATTAAAATTGGAATATCTTGAATATAACAATGTATTGCTGAATTCAATAAACAAATTCTACTGAGAAAGATATTGAGCTTGTACAAATCAAATTAAAACTAATGAAAATATCCAAAAACTAATGGACATCTCATAACATGACGAGATCTTTATAAGTTCGTGGTTTGTAGGTGATTTTTCCAGCCTATTTAATTTTTCGCTGTGATGGAATGTTTCCTATCGATTATTTCACAATGCCCGTTTGTACTTTTAAGATTGTTTAACATATCAGGACTTATATTTTAAATCTGACACTATAGTTCCCTTAACTGCGGAAAAGTACTGACAAGTTACTATCCTTCTAAATGTATCTTTAAACATTCTTTGGTAAAAAACAACAAGAAAATACTAACATGTCAACAGAATCTTAATTAAAATTCAAAATGCGATCAAACTGGGAAAAATATAAGCAAAAAGAAGATTTCCGCGGAAACTTATGAAAAATTAGAAGAAAAATAAGATCAGATGTTGTGGAAGGGTAAGCGTTTTCAATATATCATCAAGAAGCATTTTGTGTTAGTGTGTAGCAAATTATTCATATGACTGTTTGACTAAATATTGCATTTATTTATTGGATACGGAGACGAAGAGACAGTCGTTTAAATGACGAACAGAGTCTGCGCCTATAGTAACTCGTTCAGGAATATGTGAAAGTTCCGATGGTTTAGAGTTCAAGTACTTTACATAACACCCCATCCCCCGATAAACATTTGTTTTTAACAAAAGCCTATAATGATAAAACTTGTACAAGGTGTTGACAACATCAAAGTTCGTCGTAAGCTGTGAAGATAATATATTTGTTCTTATATATTCTAATTTATTGTAGTTGTGTGTGGTATATTGTGGTTTAAGTATATACAGAGAAAAAAAAAAGATGCCTAAAATATGTTTGCTCTCAAATCAAAAGTTTACATAATTATTCTGTTTCATCATCGCTTACCAAAGACTAGGATCCGAAACTTTGTCTTTATCATATAGAATGTACAGTAGAATAGATAAAATAACCATAATGATAACGAATCTATTTCGTTTCTTGTGAAAATATTTGAACGTTCACATCAACATCACTATATTCGACCAAAGAACACATACCGGTAAATTGACATAAATTAATGTAAAACGACATTACAAGAGTCTAGCAGAACTTCATGCGAATCAGGCAGGTTGATACGCGATTTAAAATTCAGTCAATGTCCCGAGTGAGTGAAGTGAGTTAAATCCTCTGAGAAATTCCTTCAGTAAATTGCTGCTGACATTGATACAATCTCAATGCAAAGCAGACTAGCATAAATCTGAAATCATACTCATTTATTATCAACATGTCCATAGTTCAGTGACAATTCCAACAGTGAGAAGGCAAATGGACAAGTTTTGTTTCGTAATATAAGAGAGATAACTCTTACTCCTTGGATAATGGTAACATTATGTATTGTAAACATCTGTACCTATGTGCCTATGCATAGATCATATAGACATATATTATTTCTCCACTGTTTTCTAAATCACAAAATCAGTTAACAAGACTAAGCCATATAATTCCAATCATTTAGCTACATTTGTTCCTGATTAAATCCAATCCATCTTGCTTGATCCTAGCGAGGATGGTTGGAGGGTTGCAGATTTTTTTGTTTTCTTTCCCTCAAAGATTTTTTTTCTTTCTTATTATAGACTTACATTAAGTCCGTAATTTGTACCGCGCGGAAATTTCACTAACAGTTCACATGTATTCAATGAAGACATTCGAAGTTAAACGAGATCAATCATAGTGGTCATTATTTATCTTATTTCCGTCTCTTTGCCTCCGTATATTTGATGTTACAATTCAGCCTGGCAAGCATTACTCATTTACAAATGATATACTGAAAGATGCTCCTGTGTTTCAAACTTCATCACGCTTTCCTATGCAAAGTAATTAGACTAAATTCCTTTCCATTACACACTCATGTGCTACCTTTCATGTCTCGGAACATGAATGAATAGAACGCTTTAAATATGTATTTGTGAAAAATAGCCTACCACGAAGTAGAAGGAAAGAATTTGAATAGTATGACACTGATGTGGGGGAAGGGAGGTAACTCTCATTTCCTAACCTATTCCAGATTGTGTGAAACCTGCAATATGATACAATCATTTTTTTTATTATTGATAAATAAACAGGAAATAGTGAAATAAAAGCAAAATAGATATGTGAATATATCTGCCAATTTTAGACGCGAACAAAAAGGGTCTGATCTAAACAGAGGATATGACAGGAGCTCGCACTTTTGTCCACGTGTACATGTTTACATTTTCTACTTCCGGTAAGAATAGGACTTTTAATTTTTGAATAAAATTAAAATATTTTGATGAAAAGATATCTGTGGAGTATTTACGTATATAAAGCATGTTCCCATCACGTTTTTCGTTGTTTTGTAAAAACAAAACTCAAATCTCGTTTACTTATGAGACCTTGACGCTATACAGGAAATTGACAACATGGCAGACAACATGAGTGAAGTACCGGTCGTAAACGCAACAGTTAATGAAACAGCAGGAAATGCTACCACTAAGATTCCAGCTACTCCCGAAGGAATGGCCGTGGCATACGGGAGCCTGGTGATAATGGCGATTTTGCCCATTATCATCGGCTCTTTCCGTTCCGTGCGGTACCATAAGGCACAGAAGGTATTCTCAATTTCATGGTTTATTTCGGTAACTGCCGATTCTCCCATATGGGGATGTTTTAGACAGAATTCATGAATACAAATGTGTATATGGAGGTCGTCTTTTATTGTACAACGCTATTTCATTCACATGCCACATGTATTTGCCAGTAAATTATTCAGAATTTTGATCTGTAAATGGTTTGTTCATTTTAACTTCTGTGTTATATTTTACTCCCACGTAAATCTGAATTTTGTACATGTATAGATAATATTGTACATGTAAAGTTATATGAACTGGAGAAGATTATTTAGGAAAAGGAGTTTGAAGTCCATCTGAGTGAAGTCTTGATATTCTAGGTTTCAATCACAATCGGTGAATCCGCCACAATGTAGCTTTTCTATTCTTAATTTGGTTATTTGGACTTGTATCTTCTATCCTCCTTACTTTTACTCTCTCTGTATTTGTATGTGATATTGCCTTAGTTTCAAAGAAGATGTCCAATAAAAATGTTAACAGACACATAAAAAGGGGGTTTTCAAAACTACGATACAGATGTCTGTTAGTTGTGTTTCACAGTCTATAGAGTTTATGCCAGTATAACAAGTATAGTATTATAGATAAATACAGTGTTATGCTATAACCAGAAAAGGACTCGTAACCCACGATCAATAAGTAGAGATAAATTGATCTGCAAAGCCCTGACCAATTTTTCTAATGTTCCTTGCTCCTATTCCTAAGTTTTCACCACTGAAGACAACTTTATTTTTATCTGAAATTTTGGTATCCAATTTCCACGTACGCACAACATACATTCTGACTATGTAAGGGGGAAAATTGTAGTGACCAGATGGTGATTTTGGAACCAGGGCTTTCAAAATATAAATACTGGTTACAGTAGATGCCTTCATCAAGTGAGCTATCAGCTGACCACTAGCATTCTGTTTAATAAGTTCCTTCACTGATGCATTCAAAAGTTGATTATGATGTATCTGTATCTCGGAGATAAGGTTTCACAGCTTCTAGAATAAAATTAAATAAGTCATCACATCTGCCAGATACACATAATACAATAGTTTTGAATGTCCTTTCAAACTATCAGTGTGCTTTTGATATTGATCCTACTGGTATCTGACACACAACAGTGCCTCTCATGAATACTTTGGTCAGGTTATATATTTGTTACATGAAATTGTTGAATTTCATCGGTACAACTAATTACAAAACTAATCTGAATATTCAATATGTTACTGGCCTTACTACATACCTACTACATGTACTGAACAATACCTAAGTTTAAAAAAGGGATATTGGTTGATTAAATGAGTGAGGGTGTGTTTTACAGGAGGCAGGTGAAAAACCAGAGACAATGACCAGTAAGGATGCTGCAATGTTCCCCATTATAGCTAGTGGTACACTTTTTGGCATCTACCTCATATTTCAGGTAAGTTTTTTGTGTTTTGTCTTGTTAAGTGTTTTGTTCTATATGTACAATCTAATCAAAGTTCATTAGTGCTTCGTAATGAAGTTTAATGTCATTCAATGTGAGGGATTCAGTATATATGCTGTAATTTCATTTTAATATATAGACAACTGGTGAACAATGCTTTTTTGAGCATTTCATTTTTTTGTCAAGAAAAATATGACATTCCACAATTTCATATTAACAAACAACTAATAGTATAGATAATATATGAAAACAAGTTCAAACTATAATAATTCATTAACATATATTTTCTCTTTCATTCTCAGATTTTCTCAAAAGAACACATCAACTTACTTTTGACAGTGTACTTTTTCTTTCTTGGAGTGTTTGCATTGGCACATATAATTGGGTGAGTAGATATGGTTCTGTGAATTTAAAGTGTAGCAGATATGGTAAACAAATTTTCTTCCAAATTTTGTTATCGTGCAGTAAAATTTCCTGAAATAAGTGATGTCCAATTCAAAAACTACAATGGATCAGCAAAATGTTGACAATTACTACTTATTTAATTGCACCAAAAGCTCATGCTGTTTGTGAAAACAATTTTAAAGTTGTTCTCAGTTTTAATTTAACACAAAGTCCTTTTTATTTTCAGTCCATTTGTATCAAAGATGTTGCCAGCTTCATTCCCAAACATGGATTATCATCTCATATTCACACAAGGGAAGAAAGAGAAGAAAGAAGGTACTTAAGTATGAAATGAAATCCATACCATATTCCTGTATAACAGCTGTCAGTCTTTTTTTATTATTTTTTCATGTTTTAGAAATTACATTAAACCGTTCTACATAAATTGCATCATAAACTCAACTGTATCTGGTTTAGGAAAACACAGATGTGTAATCTTGTTTGACCTGTGTACTGAACTTTTGTGTTAGTAAGCCAGAGATATAGGTAAATACCTATAGTGAAAGCAGTTGTTGCTACAAACTTGATGTAGTTTTATGATTTATTTGGCAGATCTGATGAATTATGAGTTTGACAGAAAAGATCTGGTCTGTTTGGGGGTGTGTACAGCCATTGGAATCTGGTATCTTGTCCAAAAAGTAAGTCGTTTTCCAGAAGACACTTATGTTTGAAATTATATCATTGCATTTTAATTAGAAACTAAAGTGAGCCTTGGAATCAAAAAGCTTGTTATAAGGAAGGAAATATTTATATCAGAGGCAGCTGCATATTTCAGTAGGTAATTGAGAAATTATTTACTAACACTTGTCTCAGCAGAGAAGTGATGATGATATGACAAGAAATTGTCATGTTTAAAGAAAATCTTATCATATATACTTGTGAAGATACAACCATAACAATATAACACAGGAATATGAACACTTACCAAATATTAACACAGGTTTGTGATATCATATCAGTCAGGCAGACTAGAGCTAAAAGCTGAAATGAAAAGCTAATTAATTGAATCTGGAGATAAATCAAAGCTCAAAGTGTATAGAAGAAATTAGGTTTTTTAGTGCATACCAATAAATATATGCAATTTGTTTATTTTTTTCTCTGTTTTACAGCACTGGATAGCCAACAACCTGTTTGGGTTTGCATTTGCTGTCAATGGTGTTGAATTGCTGTCTCTCAACAGAGTCAGTACTGGATGTATTCTGCTGGGAGGACTCTTCATATATGATATTTTCTGGGTAGGCAACAGACTACTGATGGATACACTTGTTTCTCTGACAAGGATACATTTAACACTCTAGCACAAACTTCATATGTCTGTTTGGCGAACTTGATTTCTTTATCAAAAACTTTCTATCTTTCTTGTTGTTCAGATATTTAAGATTAGCAATTCATCTTTGAAATGTCTGTAGATGTACAAATACATATAAATTTACGTATGAAATTTTTTAAGGCAGATATCACTTTATAAATTGATAAGTTTTAAATTTAGGTGGAATAAATGTTTTACAAGAATACTAGCCCTTATTAAACCTATATATATACATATATATATTGTAAGTTAAAAACAAATCTTGTAAATGCATTAAAATTTAATTGTAGTTATAATATGTTTCCTACCACTTTTTTTAAGGTATTTGGAACTAATGTCATGGTTACCGTTGCCAAGTCCTTTGAAGCACCAATCAAATGTAAGTATTATTGTATGCTGGCATAAACTACTTAGTGAAGTAAAATATAAATAGTTAAATTAAACCATAACAATAACAAGAATTAAACAATAAATAGTATGTTTTTCTTCTTTAATTACTGATCAAGTTAATGTAGATGCATGTGTTACAATAACTGATTTATTTATGACGGAAAATGACTGATTAGTATTTTTCTCGTGATTTCAGTGGTGTTCCCTCAAGACCTCCTAGAGAATGGTCTAGGAGCCAGCAACTTTGCTATGTTAGGTCTTGGTGATATAGTAATACCAGGAATCTTCATAGCTCTTCTCCTTAGGTTTGATATGAGGTAAGAACACCCAATAAATAGTTATATTTACAAACATACCATTATCAGAACAATGATCTTGATTAACTTTGTGATAATTTATGTTATAATTAATGTTAGTTTAAAGTTTAACATTCTTCAATGTCTTCTGTTTCTGAACATTTAAACTGTTCTGTTTTCAGTCTGAAGAAGAACTCCAAGACATATTTCTATGCTAGTTTTACTGCCTACCTACTGGGATTGTTGTTAACCATTTTTGTAATGCATTTCTTCAAGCATGCTCAGGTAAGTGCACATTACACTATCTATATACCACATGTTCTTACTTCAATACATATACTTAAATTATTCCATTCCCTTTAACAGCTATACTTACATTATTCAACTCCTTACATCACATATACTTATATTATTCTATTCCCTAAATCACCTATACTTATATAATTCTATTCCCTAAATCACCTATACTTGTTTTATTGAAATAAAATAACCTCAATAGTAATTTGTCAGAATGACAACATACTGATATGTTTATTTGTATAAAATCCTAGATCTGCATTTCTGCATTTTCAAATTTGTAAATCATATTTTTTAACCAATTAAATGGCTACTGATTACTGATATGCCACGGTTGGTGTTAAATTCTTTAAATGTTTCTCTTTCAGCCGGCCCTGCTGTACCTTGTGCCTGCCTGTATAGGTTTACCCCTTTTTGTAGCTTTAGTTAAGGGAGAGGTCAAACAGTTGTTCAAGTAAGTTCTTTTTTATTTTTATTTTTGGTAATCAGCTAAAAGAATATTGCCTAAAAATCACTTATCCATATTGTATTTTACATTAATGATACAAAGTACATGTTGTGTGAGTTTTTTGAGAACTGTTAATAAATATTTGTTTTGATTACATAGCCTTTTTCTGATTAATTATATTACCGGAGTATTATGAAAAAACATGATTGTAAATTCTGTCGGATAAGTATTATTCTTTGTGTTTTCTGTCACAAGAAAATACAAAATTTCATGACTTCTTGGTAAAGTTGATGGTGTTGTTATTGCAATTTCCTGTTTTTCTCACAAAATGCAAAGTAACATGCTTAGTGAAATATCTGCTGAAAAGTTATCTTTGAGTTTTTTTTGTTTTTATGTTTTTTTTTTTTTTTTTTTTTTTGTTTTTTGTTTTTCTTTTATAAATATGCAGAAACTGGTTTTATAGACAATCTGTATGTATTGTGAACTTGAGATGCTCTGA
The DNA here is from genome assembly GCF_031769215.1 of Ylistrum balloti. Classification (NCBI taxonomy): domain Eukaryota; kingdom Metazoa; phylum Mollusca; class Bivalvia; order Pectinida; family Pectinidae; genus Ylistrum; species Ylistrum balloti. Next base: position 555,734 of record NW_026782199.1, read on the forward strand.
TAACAGATGTGTTTTGTTACCTTTCAGTTATGAAGATCATTCAGAGGAAAAGAAGGCAGATGAAAAGGAAAAAACAGCAACAAAAGAGGAAAAGAAATTGAAAAAAGAGAAATGAAGTTTCTCTCATTCTTAGATGTACATTGAATCAAACAAAATGTTGTTAAACATCTGGTAATTTTGGCTGTAAACAAAATTTTGCATATTTCATTCACTGACATTATTGAAACTCCATAATTTACAAAAAATAGTTGTACTTTTAAAAATACATATGCCAAAGTTTCCATGTTTACAGAGCTAAGTAAGATCCTGTGAAACTGTTAATTAATTTGATCTTGCATCCTATTGTTTGATTTTGTAAGCATGCTCTCTGTGTTTAAGATATAGGTAAAAAAAATAGTTAATAGATTCAGAAAGTTTATGCCTGTTATTGAACAATACACTGACATTAATGATCTACAAAGAAGTGTTTCTTTTCTTGTTTAGGATTTATCATCAAATGATAAAAAGTGTAAAGCTACAAAGATCTGAATGTATCAGGATTGTATTTAAGTGTTTAACAAATTACTGCTGACAGTTTAGGCAGGTGTTAGCTGCATTTATATCATTTGTAAAACTAATAACGAGGTACAGACAGAGATAATGATGTTGTTCATGTTGTATGGTGCTTTTAACTTTACAAGGATATACTGCCATGATGTAAGGTACAAATTCTACTAGAATTCACACTAGAATAAATCATACGCCTACACATAACTTGTTTCTATCTAGATGTGATAGATTTGATCTAAATACAGGTCGTAATTATGTTATAAACTATTGTAGACTTGTCATTTTTCTAGTCGATTAGTACAAATGCATGTTATCTGTTGACATGAAATACAATATTTACTGAGGAGATGTAGTATAGATTTAAGACAGGGCTGTGTACCTGGGTAATACATTTATATAGATATTGATAAACACATATATACTTGTCAGGATGTTCAGCTTTCAATTTATGAAGAATGAGAATATAACAAATGGAATTTTAAAAAGAGAAATTAGGCTCCATACTGGGGATAAGTAGATTTTAAAACTAAAATTGACAGCAAATTCTTTATCCATATGATAATATAGGCAAGATAAATTACACGTCCATATTCTAGATCTGTCCTAAATGCCACTTTTATATCAAGGCCACTTATCCATAAAGGCCACTTATCTCTGCTCCTTAGAGTGGCCACTATTGACTGCATTATGCTGCACACTTCATTCTTTAAAGATTATCTTACTAAAAATGATCCAAACATATTTGTTCTCATTAGAATATCCAGACACCTTCTTTGTTGACAAAAATGGGTGATTTTCAAAAATGAATTATTGTCACAAATTCTTAATGAAAAAGAGAAGATAAATTTAGCCCTATAAGAGTGGCTGGATAGTGGGAAATTGAGGATGATGCTGACTGGACACAAGAGCACCTGAATGTTGTTTGACTGATTTGTGGAACGCCCAGAGTAGCTGTGATTGTGTAGTGATGACTGGATAACGTAGGCAGATTAGTAACAGCTTAAGGGAACTTGTTTTAATGCAGTTTTAAATTTGTGAATTATATGACATAAACTGAGCTGTTTTTATGAGACAGATTATATGTTGATATATTTTAGACAGTTCATTTTTATTGATGGATGTAGTTCCACTTAAAGTACACACATTTCAACGCTAGCCAAAATTAGGGTTTAAAGATATTCCTGGAAAAATGCATTTATCAGTGTCTTGTTCATGTATTTTACTTTGATTTTACTTAACAAGTTCAAGCTGGTACTGATTCACTAGATATTTAGAAATGACATGTAGGGAGTTTTCTAAATGACCAAAGTTGATGTTGATGTTGTTACAACTCTGATATATCATATTGGTAACCAATGTGTTCATTTCCCATCCTTCAATTTACTTTTTCATGTAGAAGATTAGATCTAGATTTCAGATTCAGGTTTTCTTATTTCTTCAGTATAAAACTATTCCTGTACAGGTAACCTTTCAGCTGTGATTGTTAGATATATCTTATGAAGTTCAAACAGCGCTATTTTGTGGTGAAATATGTAGAGGCATGCTCATAACATGGTTGTTAATTGCAAAATGATGGGGGGAAAAACATCTTCAGCTGTTGTTTTATTCTGATTTTTTTTTATTTTCCCTTTTAAATTATTAACTCCTTCATTTTAAGTTTTTATTTATGCCAAACAATTGATAGTAATGTTGAAATGTTATTCTTTTTAAATTTTCTTGCATGTACAGTGAGTAACAGTTATCTCTCTTTAAGCACAAATTTAGTGTATATTTTATCGATTTGGTTAAGGGATCAGTTGAGAGAAAAGACAAAGGTTATAACCAAAAGATGTTACAGATGAGGCAAAGCAATACCAGTGATAATTAAAAAAACTGCCAAGAAGATCTTAATTCTTACTGATGTGTTTAAAACTAAATAACTAAGTTTTCCATTCAAGCATTTTTTCTTGGAATCAAACATTACTAGCATTACATGTGAGGTAAATAATTTATTGATAAATTCCCAACCTGGGGTTATCATGTATTTGCCACTCCTAAATAATGTTTTAAATTTCATGTTTTATGATGCATTGTATGCTCCCAAGTTCCTGTATAGAACCAAAGTGGATGAAGTGGATGATTTGTATAGCTATATAGGTATTGTAAGCATTAAATCTAGGACTAAATTGCCAACTATCTTACAGGGTGATTGAAAGAATGATAGGGTGTGGCGGGGGTGCGTCAGATTGAGTTGTGTGTAAGGTAGGCTTCAGTGCAAGCTGCTATGTTAATGATGCAAGTGATGTAAAAAAAAATTGTGAATAAATCTGCATAGTCCAACAAAATTGTGTTCTCTTTGTTTTGATATTGTTAAAGGACAAATCGTCTTAATAAATGCTTTCTTTAAACTGTACTGATGTAGACAATTATAATCCTATTCAGTTTACCTTACATTAATCACATAATTTAAGAGTTTGTATGTAGGGTATCAAACAGTATTGTGTATTGGTAAAAACCGCACTAGGAATCATGAATATGTTAACAAAAATGGATTTTGGAATTATTATTGATTGAATCTTTAACACATGACACTTGTATAACAGTTACCTCTGTGTGTGTAACATCATACAATATCAACAGACTATATGATATAATGATGGTAATATAATTCCCAAACATCCTTCAAACAGCTGCTACAAGCTGCTACAACAAACAACGCTGCAGCTACTACAAACAAATGGTCAAACGACTTCACAAACGGGTTTCTATGACAAACAAAGGGTCAAATGTTTTTCTGCTAAAACCCAGCGGTTTCTACAATGATAAAAACCGACTAAGTTTGCACTGCAGACATCCAATGGTCACATAGAGGTCAAATCCTTTGGTGCCTAGGCTAATAACCTAGACCTAACTTCCTTTCACAAATGCAACTACCATGCAGACACTTCCATTACTAGGTGAGGGTCGCCAAAATTGATATCAGATGTAATTTATGTATCTCACCAGTAATTTAAACTCAGCAAGGGACCCATCTCCCCTTTTCAAGAACAGACCATACACTTAACTTCTATTCACTTGACCGGAAATGCCTAGCCTTATGAAGAATGTGTGACCTTTATTTATACACCAACATAAATGACCAATAGCTTGACCGCAGACTATCGGGGAATTATCCTCATCAGCTTTAACATAGACCAAGAAAAATGGATGTCTTGAATGAATTCTTAACCGATGTCTCTACACAAGCCATGCATCTTATATTGTCATTCACTGATGCTCTAGGTTACCTACGGCAGTAACTGACGAACTCTGGGCAATTGTAATACACCGACAACGGGTCACTCATCCACATGTGGCAACACACGGTGCCGAATCATTGCATAATACCCCCCAAAAAATGTAATGTATTCAACTCTAGGAGCAAGGAAGCCGAACTCGTGGCGCCTGGGGCTCGTATCAGTGTTGTCTGATACCAGGCTCTTTCGACGCTGGATGAGTGGTTGACTAAGTACACAGTTCACCTCATTTAAACAGGTCGCCTTTCACCTGTTTATGGCACAGACATCGGACAGGAATGGGATGACACGTTTTAACCCCCTTCCAAACAAGCCAAACGTCTTCTACAACAAGCAAACGGTCAAACGGCTTCTATTGCAAACAAACGTCCAAACCCCAACTATAACAAGGTGTCAAACGTCTTCTACGGCAAACAAATGACGACTAAACGGCTACTTTAACAAACAAACAAACAATCAAACGAATTCAAAAGTAAACAATTAGCAAAATGGCCTACCTAGCAAGTAAACTGTCAAACGCCTTCTATAGCAAACAAATGGTCAAATGCCTTCTATAGCGAACAAATGGTCAAACGCCTTCTATAGCAAACAAATGGTCAAATGCCTTCTATAGCGAACAAATGGTCAAACGCCTTCTATAGCAAACAAATAGTCAAATGCCTTCTATAGCAAACAAACCGTCAAACGCCTTCTTTAACAAACAGTCAAACGACTTCTGTAGCAACAAACGTTCCAATGGTTTCTATAGCAAACGGATTCTCCAACTATCAAATATCTACGGCAACAAACTAAGGGTCAACCAGATTCTACAATAAACAAACGGTAAAGCGGCTTCTACAACAAAGTAACAGTCAAATGGCCTGTGTATGATACAAAGGATAAAAAAGTGTTTATGCCTAAAACGGTTTCTCGAGCAAACAAAATGTCAAACGCCATCTATAACAAACAAACGGTCAAACGTCTTCTATATCAAACGGTTGAACGTCTTGTACAAGAAACAAACGGTCAAACTGCTGCTATAGCAAATAAACGGTCAAACGCCATCTAACAAACGGCCTTCTATAGCAAACAGTCAAACATCTCATTTAGCAAACAAACGGACAAACGCCTTCTATAATAAACAAACAATAAAATGCCCTCTACAGCAAATAAACGGCGAAATGTTGTTGTTGTTTTTTGTTTTTTGTTTTTTTGTAAACAAATTGTCAAAAAGAAAGTCACGCAACAACTTAATGGGAAGATGTTGCGATTGGTTTTGATGTAGGAAAAGATTGATGAAAGCGAGCTACAAGAAAGAAACAGTTTCTACAATAAACAAACAGCTTAACGACTTCTTAAATTAACAATTACAGTAGCCTCTACAAAAACGTACAACAAACAATCGGCTTCAATTATAAACAAACGGCTTCAACAACAACCAAATGGTCAAAAGGTGCTACAATCAAATAGTCAGACGGCTTGGTTGAATCTATCTATCTGTAGGATTGAGAATAGAATGTTATTAGGAATATGCCTGTAATTAGTGTAAATAATTCATTAGCAGAAGTCGTGTGATTGTAAATACATCTAATTTGGTATAGGTATACATGAATAATTTAGTTAAGAAGCCGCTGGTACTGAAAGAAGTGTATTGTTTCATATGAAGAGATATAGTACAGACTGTTCAAGTGATTTGACACAGGGCCTTGGCACAAACCTATATATCGTATGGACCGTAGGGTTTTGAAAATGATGGACAATCAAGAGAGAAATGAAAATTTCGTGTTTCTGCTAATCGGTGTAGACATAGATATGTTTAGTTTTTGGTTTACGTCATTACAACGGCCAAGGTCATTTGAAGACGATTTCCACGAATGATGGGTCAACTTATCTTGTAAACTGTCTATTACATCCAATTCCATGCTGGGAGATAAAAGGAGAGCACGGACGTTGGTGTGTCAGGGCAGAGTCTCGCCTGAATGAACGCACAACTCGAAGGTCGACGACCTCGTAAAACGACCTCGTAAAACTGGTGTTGAAATAACAATACGATATGTTAAAGCATGAGATTCTGGATAATAACATGATGAAATTTAACACGCTTCGTAAAGGTGACTCAAAGAATTGGGTTAGAAAAAAGGCATCATCGATGATGATCAACCGTATCGATAACAATAATGATTCGGCTCCGAAACCGGATATGTACGTGACTACTGACATATACTGTGTCAGAGGCTGGACAGTGACACTGACCATCCCCAATAACGCAGTCATGTGCATTTCCTGGCCTGTCTGGTCAATAGTCACGACTCATTGCTGACGAATACAATAAGACCTCGGTCGTGACAAGATGACATAGGTTATACAATATAAGCCCCATCGGTGAAGTTAATTAAGTAATTAATACAGAGTGAGTACAAAAAATAACCATATCTCAGAACCACCGTTCAGAACACAAATCTAATCACCATTTATATGGAACATTTAGAGGATCGCAATACATAGGTGTACATTTCGTAGTTTTGTTTCATTAATATCACAAAACTATAAAAGCTTTGATTTACTAATCGTACAAATAGATATTTGATATAATGTTGGCCAATAAGTCATAGTTAGTTTGTCTTAATGAATATGGCAATAACCCTCGAGTCATATTGAATATATTAATAAACCGAGTCATAGTGAGTATATCAATAAACCCGAGTCATAGTGAGTATATCAATAAACCCGAGACATAGTGAGTATATCAATAAACCCGAGACATAGTGAGTATATCAATAAACCCGAGACATATTGAGTATACTAACAAACCCGAGTCATAGTGATTATATCAATAAACCCGAGACATAGTGAGTATAATCAATAAATTTGAGTCTTACTGAGTATGTTGATAACCAACGTGTCATAGTATTTCAGAATGAATATCAGTAATAATGAGTATATCAATAAACCCGATATCACAGTGTGTATGTCGCTTAAGTGTGTGTGTCACTTAGCTGTTGTGTCACATTGTGTATATCACTTAGCTGGGGTGTCACAGTGTGTATGTCACTTAGTTGTGGTGTCACTGTGTGTATGTCACTTAGCTCTGGTGTCACAGTGTGTGTGTCACTTAGCTGTGGTGTCACAGTGTGTATGTCACTTAGCTGTGGTGCCACAGTGTGTATTGTCGCTTAACTATGTGGTCACAGTGTGTATGTCGCTAAACTATGTCGCCACAGTGTGTATGTCGCTTACATCTGTCGTCACAGTGTGTATGTCGCTAAACTCTGTCGTCACAGTGTGTATGTCGCTTACATCTGTCGTCACAGTGTGTATGTCATTTAACTCTGTCGTCACAGTGTGTATGTCGCTAAACTATGTCGTCACAGTGTGTATGTTGCTACATTCTGTCGTCATAGGGTGTATGTCGTTTAACTCTGTTGTCACAGTGTGTATGTCGCTTAACTCTGTCGTCACAGTGTGTATGTCGCTTAACTCTGTCGTCACAGTGTGTATGTCGCTAAACTATGTCGTCACAGTGTGTATGTCGCTTAAATCTGTCGTCACAGTGTGTATGTCGCTTAACTCTGTCGTCACAGTGTGTATGTCGCTTAACTCTGTCGTCACAGTGTGTATGTCGCTTTCATCTGTCGTCACAGTATGCATTTCGCTTAACTCTGTCGTCACAGTGTGTATGTCGCTTAACTCTGTCGTCACAGTATGTATGCCACTTAACTGTCGTCACAGTGTGTATGTCGCTTACATAAATCTGTCGTCACAGTGTGTATGTCGCTAAACTCTGTCGTCACAGTATGTATGCCACTTAACTGTCGTCACAGTGTGTATGTCGCTTACATAAATCTGTCGTCACAGTGTGTATGTCGCTTAACTCTGTCGTCACAGTGTGTATGTCGCTTAAATCTGTCGTCACAGTATGCATTTCGCTTAACTCTGTCGTCACAGTGTGTATGTCGTTTAATTCTAGTGTCATAAATTTGTTGTGTTGGGTCACTATAGTTTCAAAAAATGAGTTTGACGGTTAATTTTAGCGTGACACGAATATGCTGATTAATTCTAGCATCATATACAGTAGCGTCGCGGTAAGGAAATATGTCAGTTGAATGTAATACAGCGTTATATGATATGGGTATGTCGTTTAACGCAAACGTTACATACATTCTATACAACACTGTCGTATTTCAGTTTGACTTTTGATCTTGGCAAAATGTCAGGGATTTTTTTTTTTTTTTTTTCGTAAAAACCAGTAAACAATAGATCCTACAGGGGTCTTGGCACCCACCATTGTATGAACATTATATAAGTGTGATATTTTCCTCTCTATCCTCTTATTTGCTCTGAACACTGTCGACAAAGATCCTTTCAGTATTTCTATAAATAGCGATCAATCTATAGCTACTAATATCCCGGAAAATGGTCACCTGTCAGCCATTTTATTTGTTAGTGCCAAAATGGACAATGCACAATAACCAATCACAGGTCGAGTCAATTCAAGTAAAGTCGGTACATATATAACAATAAACACATTCCAAGTGATTTTACAGCCGACTGTAAACACATGTAAAATATTCCAAAACAGCATGCATACATAAAAAAAATCATATAGGACGACACAGTTTAACTAAGATTAAAGTATAAGCGTATAACATTATATAATAAAGCTACGAAACAAATCTTTTAATATATGTATATACACACAATGCAACACAGACTACTAAAGATGAGAATAATATAAAACATAGAACGTGCATAAAGCTGGATTAAGTTAATACAAATGCATAACTCTTTTAATGTAAATGCAAACATTTCAGTTAAGTGAACATGTAACTTTAAGCAACATAAATTTAACTTCAATTTGGCCACAATGTCCCAACAAAATGTCCTTTTAAGCACTCTACTTTTGGCTACAGGTACAACTATAGCTGGCAAAGGATAGACAAAGTCAATGATATTACGTTGTAATCAATTTGGATTCAATTATGTCCAACTCCACCGAAAATCATGACAGTTGGTGGAAATAGTTTCTTTTCTTTTTTTTCAAATGTGCACTCAAGACAACATTTTCCAGCCATGTTCTTGTTGTTTAATCTAGCCATTCAATGTTGATCTGAAATTGAATGACAATACGTCTTATACAAACATCCGCCTAAATTATCATCCTGCCCCTCCTTGGTCCCATGATATGCCACTCAATATTGCTATTGGATTTGGCATTGATTTTTGCGAAAATCGTTTGCTAGTACGAGCTGCCGTACATGTGCGTAACTTGACAGCATGGTGGATTGTGGGATACGTTTTCTCATTCATCGCAGCAGGGGAATCACAAGTCAGTCGACGACTATGTTGTCGGACGTAAATTAGGTGTTATTGAGCTCCACGAGCCAACGTTTGTTACACGTGGTGTATATATAAATTCATTTGGATTTGTGAGACAAAATGGTCAAGGAAAAACCAAATTCTATACGTACTTACGACAAAGAAGGATTCCGGCGGAGAGCTGCATGTCTGTGTTTCAAAGACGATGCCGAAAAAGAGGTGATGGTGCTGATAATGCTTTTTAAGATGTTACACTGACTAGTCGATTTTTTAGTGAATGAATAGTCGATATGTTTACATTATTGAACCTTTTGATATATTTTCACACCATAACATGATGTCGTGTTCACATTTTTGGTTTGTCGTTTTGTTTACCGTTAGTACAGATGTCTTACTTCGTTCTTGCGTCATGTCTGTGATATTTTTTCTGCAGACGACGTTGACATTTTATTTTGACAATGTCATTGAATTGAATCGGAGAATGTTATTAAAGATAATTTTCTCAAAAACCGATTCTCGAAAAAAAAAATGGTATCATAGGATTATTAAATAAAGTAGGCCTATTAGACCGTGGTGATGTGAAACAGATCCAGTGACAGCTGATCATTGGTATGATAATTAGTCTATAATGTTTTAATTATTTTGTGGCGCACTTCATTCCTGCCATTTGTTTTGAAAGCATGTGGTGATTTCAGTAGTTATTCATCTTGAAGGCTTCAAGCTGATGATGTAAATTTTTAAAATGACAGGTGATCCAATATTTCAAACTTGATGTTTTGTAAAGTAGTAAGTAATCAGGATGATTCAATGTTATTTTGTTACATTGTAAGATATAAACTGTGTGTTCTCTCAGAAATTAAGGTTATCGTTTAAATTTTCATTTCTTGTATTTATGTCATTTTCATTTGTTTCGTTCGAGGGGCATGTAGAATGAATTTGTTTGGGTTCCTATGTTACTAGAACTTTTAGTTGTAACATTTGAAAACATTGAAAATAAAACTGATTACACAAGGCAAGGTATAAATGGGCACACCGCCATGACCACAGTTTGCATTAGGCACCAAGTATTGTTTATAGGGCATAGTGATCTGTAACCATGTGCTTCACTTATGATCAAATTTTGTGTTTACTGCAGAGTAGGTCATCCCAAGAAACTAACCAGTATACAGCCAATCACTGTCCTCTGTTGTAAGGTCTCGTCTAAATTTAGCATCACATGCTACTATAGGTGTGTAAACAAACATGTAAAACTCCTCATGTACAATAATAATCAACACTATTGACGGTATTTATGTAATTATGTAGACTTTACCTGCTGGGCTTAGTGCCTCTGAAATTTATTCATAAACATTTTTTCACAAATTGAGTATTGATTTCATAGTACATTGGACATTACATTTCCTTCAAATCCGCCTCTCATTCTCAGTTTCATCATAAATTGATCTCCAACACATATACTTCAAATCTCATCAATGCAATCATAAACATTTGAAAGACATTTGACATGCATGTAGATACTATGTTACTGACCTAGTTTTTACTTTGCTGACTTGCATTGTCAGCTTTATGGATATATTGAGACTTTGTGTAAAAAAAGAAAAATTCATCTTTATTATGAATCCCTTGGCATTTTACTTGAGAAATACTATATATACATTGCATGTCATGTGACTAGGTTACTGTGACCTACATTTTCTACTTCATTTGTTTTTATTGGCTCTCTAAGTTATTTCCAGCTGAAAGCTGGCCAGTAAAACCTATATGCATAGTATTATTGGTAAATGGTTCATGTTTTATTCATGTTAGATAACTGTTTTATATTATTGTCTGGATTTATTGATAGGCAGTTGCAAAGGCAGAGATTGACGGAACTGTATCAGTGCTATTTGATACTACAGTATCAAAGTTTTGTTGTTGTTTTGTTTAATTGAAAGAGTGCAGTTTACCTCTGAAAATTTGCTAAACAAAACTACTCAATGGAATTTAGATGCCCAGTTTTATAAAAAGCATTTAAAAAAAAAACCAAGAATACAACCTAGCTATTAAAACAGTGCCAATTCAATTTTACTTTGAACTTACTTAACACAAACTATTTAATACTTTTCTGATAGATATTGACTCAACAAGCAATAACTTCAGTCTGCCGTGTATGCAATCACTTCTTTATAATGGTGTAAAACTTCATATAATCCTACAGTTACAATACTTTGTTTGCACATCAGTTTGACTATCAAGTTTGAAATTAATCAAAAGAAATCTTTAATTGAGTCTTTGAAGACAGTTTGAACTGCATACATAGATGAAAGTTTTGAAAGACATAACAGTAATTCATGCATGCACAATTGGAGGCCAAAGACTTAATTATATGTATTAAGTAACCCAGAGATGCATTAGGATACATGTACTTGCCTTATTGACAAATCAGGAAAACATCATTTTGATGATTCCATAAACTTATATGAAGGTGTTAGTTTTATTTGTTTTAATTAGCACCTTCATACAAGATGTAAATATATAGAATATTAAAAAATCAATTGAGCGTAAAGAAATCTGACTCATTTTAACTCTGGATTCCGATTGGGAATAAAATACAGTTCTTATCATAGAACATGAAATAGCATGTTATAGTTTAGAGTTTTAAACTTTTTTTATTAATTCTGATTTCAGCAATGCCTATTATATGAACTGTAAAAGTTGATGCATGACAACAATGATTACTTCCCCACTTAACACTATACATCCCTCAAGATGAAGTTAGGTTAGCCTTGTGCTTCATTGTATGATTTAAGCAGGATTGGTTGTGTATTGGAAGGGTGAAAAAACTTTTTCTTTTCCTTTTGTAGAATTTTGCCAGGACTGTCACTGCTTTTCTCTTGGATGCATGATCAGTACTTTAATTTTGGGTTGATGCATTTTAGCTATCTGTTTTCCATTTTTATATTTTATTTGGAGTAATGCCCGGTTTTCTACATATTTGTTTAAATATTTTAGAGCAAGTAATATTGATATTAAGTTTGTATTGTTTAGTACATTCCTGAATTAATACCAGGTACATTATCTTAATAACTTTACATTTGCTCTGGGCCCAGCTTAGAAAATCTGAACTATTCAGTCAGGTATTTATTTTTAAGTGACCAGTAAGGCCATGAAAGAAAAACATCGGGTATAATATTGATACATTTATACATGTTTATGTACACAAGATTAATTTTTGTGGAAATGTATTTTTCCTGATACAATTTATAACACTCTAAGGAAAACTTGATATTAGTTTAATCTTTGTATTTCAGCAGAAATGTTGACAGTTCAAAATTCAGAAGTCAAATTAATATGATCATAGACTACAATGTTTGATGTTGTGTACCTTTTACATATTACAGAACAATTCAAAGATATACACATGTAGTTACATGTATACACAGATTAGATGTCTATAGGTTGTAGCATGATATAAATCTTTAAATATGTAAGTAAATCTATACTGATACAGTTGGAAAATCTAGCTTTGATGGCCATGTATTAGTTCTACTTTTTTACTGATATGTACTAATATAATTTAATTTTAAGCAATGATCAAAACTTCATGTAGCCTTAGATTGAACTGTGTTAAAGATAAGTCAGCTATCTTTATTCCCATTGAAATCTTGCTGTCATGAATTGGCCTGATTTCTGTGAGACGATTTATGAAGGGTTTCATAAAAAGTGAATCGATAAAAGGGTGGAAGGCATGGATAAGTGGTGACTGCAGAATGGCTTTTTTTCAGTTAATAATAAAAAAAAAAAGTTTGAAAAAAAATAAGAAAAATTCAGCATGCATTATCTGGAACCCAAAAAATTCAAGGGGGGACTGCTATGAATTAAAGTGATACTCTGTTAATGGTGATATATAATATAAGCAGAAATTAATTTTAGTTTCTTTGATTGTCAGATCCTTCTTGTGACAAGCAGTAAGGACAGAGAAAAGTGGGTGGTCCCAGGAGGAGGTGTGGAGCCCTTAGAGGACCCCAGAAACACAGCTGAACGTGAAGCTCTTGAGGAGGCAGGGGTCAGGGGAAAATTAGGTAGACACATCGGCATGTTTGAGGTGAATATTTTTTAACATCTACAGCTAGATTCTGTTGAGAAGTATTTTAAGATATAGTAACTCTGAATCCACTACTCATGTAATAATGTCTTGATGGCTTTTATCTGATCTGTATGTCAGATACAGCATAAATGTGTTCTTCATAGAGAAGCCATATAGCTTTTTCTAGCTAATTAACAGACACCTATACACAAATGTAATTTTCTGAACTGGTTGAACTGCCTCAGGATAACACTTGAGACCGTCTTTTGGCCATTTAAGGCAATTTCCCCATATTTCCTCTGTGGTTCATAAACATTTCTTTAGATTTATTCTATGTGTAAGCCTCTGGAAGTTTTGAAATTGGTCTGGAATGGTCCATCATAAACAGGATGATCTGTAGGTAATGATCACTGCAATGGTTAGTTCGTGGTAGATTTCCTGTTAAATTGTCAGCTGATCACCTGTACTAAAGAAATCATATGAACGTCTTAGAATCAATAACTGTCTTCATTATCGACCGAAGGATTTCATGGTAATGATTGGAATTTGGATCTTAGCTAATCATGGTGTCCTTGCATGATGCCCTCAATTAATGGCCTACTGGTATACTGTCATCTCCAGTACTCAAATTACCATGGGAACCTAACCTTGTATCCCTGGGTCTGTCATTTAAGCTTACGATTACTTATAATGATTACAACATGCAGCAGGTGTTTTACACCTGTGTTAATTTTGCTACAATACCAAGACCTTAATCTCAAGGTCTCTTGTAATAGTTCCTTCTGACTCAAGTTCATGTGATCCAGCTCCTGTACATATGATTTTTGTATGATTGTAAAACAGAGGACATAAATGAAGCCATATGCATTTTGTTTGGATACACCTAACAACAAGTATATAGATAGGTACATGTACAACATTCTGAGTAGTGTGACACCTGCTTTAAGTACATCTGTCACATATCCAGTAGGTATGTTGACAGCTTTTGGATGTATGGTTTATAAGATATATAGCAGATCTAGATGTCTCGGGGATATGATGCTCTGTATTTAAGTGCTATATGAGTACATTTTTGTGAGGTTCCTAATTAATAAGTGGGCTGGTGTCTGATGATCAAATGTATGTCCGTCACATTGGCTGTACTACACTCATCGTACTTTATATTTTATTGCTAACATACATCTTAGCTAGTACAAAGATTTATTCTATGGTCTCCATTATACATGTATATCGGAACCTGTTACATATAATGAATATATAATTTGTATAGTTATCATACATTGAATGAAAAATATCTAATAGGAGTGTTATTTCCTTCTGCCTTGTCATTGTTCCAGTAACTGAACACCGTACTGTCTGCCCATATTAGATACTAGGTAAATACAATTAAAGTTTATTGAGTGTTGATATATCATTACTCATCATACCATATATGGTTACATCCTACACTACAGGTGTTCATGTCAGGCCTTGAAAACAGCAAGTGCCTTAAATTTGTACTAGCTAAAATTACTTTTTACTTGCTTTTATTGCAAATTTCCATGTTCAAATAATGTGTTTTGTTTTGTGATTTATGATGTATTAACTTGCTTCATCCAATATATATCAACATTATAGAAGAACTGCTTTGTCCCAATATTTACACTTTGAAAATCAAAACTCAAAACAATTTAAATCTGTGAAATGTTAGGAATAGACAGGCACTCAAAGTTTGCATCTGATGAATCCACTTGCTGAAAAAAGCAAGTCATTATTTTTTCTACTTGCAATACTTGGATTTCTACTTGCAAATAGCCAGTAAAAATCCTTAAATTTGAGGCCTGCATGTACTTTTTACTGAACAAAATCCAGATTCCATCACTATCAAAACAGTAGAGAAATTACTTTCTACCCCATTGGGCAAAAATATCCACAATTTCAGTCAGGGTTAGACTTATCTACCCTCCAGAGTAGGATAACCAGCATGTACAAAATATCAACATGTGAACTGAAATGATCTTTCTTGTCATTGTTCAAGATGTGTTGGGGTCAGTTTGGGTTGTTGATGTCTTTACTTATTGCCAATGGGAGATTTCATTACAATATATTGTGGTTATGCAGTCACATATTATGTGTTTTTATTTATTGAATGCTATGGCTGGGGGGGGGGACAGAAAAATAGCCTAACTTTAGGGTAAAACAGAGAACTCTCTACTGGAAGAAGAGATTTTGACTGTCTAACCCTTGTCTGTATATATACACAGCCCCTATGAACCTAGAACATTTTGTAGTCCAACAAAACATTTTTCCTTTAGTCCCATTCTATGTACTGTGTTTCGAATAAATGGATTTTGATGAGTTTTCAAGCTTTTTTGTTTAATCCAGATAGTGGGTTTGATATATCTTTGTTCTGTATATATACAACATGAAATGGTGCAGATTCTGATCCTATTTACAAATGTACAATGAATTGTATATTTGTGTAAGTGTATCATGTATTGTCACTTCAGAATAAAGACAAGAACCACAGGACAACAGTGTATGTGTTTGTAGTAACGGAGCTGATGGACGACTGGGAAGATAAAAGGGCTATGGGTAAGAGTCTTCATATACTTGTGTGTTGTAAAATTTGTTTAGTAAATATAGACATTCAAGCATTGACATGATAAATACAATTGTTTTTTGAAGATTATTGAAAACCTCTGTATAAAACTAATCTATTAGAGGAATTAAAATACATTAAAGAAGGTAGCTCTAAGTATAGCATGTCTAGCCATTTGAACATCATGTCGCTTCTCCTTCATGTAGAGTTTGATTCAAGTAATTGAAGAATCCATAATGTTTTGATGATGATTGAAACTAATATTTATAGATGTAATATCAATTATCTCAGGCATCCCAGCTGTGTTGTAGGTACCAATGAGACACTCAGTCGCAGATAGACAATAAAATGGAAGTCAGCAAATAGGCTTAGTATTACCCAGAATACACATGTACATGCTCATCCATCTATCAGTTCATTCTTTTCATGTTTCCTCACAATATTTCCAGTCCTGTTTCTATGATTTCTCTCAGACTCCTCACTTGTTCCTTGGCAGAAAGTCTTTTGGTCTGGAAGTCAAAGGTCCAGGTCACTATTACTGCAAATACAAAATCAGTTTCTACATATCTAATCAAGAGATGCTTCATAGGAAAAAGTGCTTGCTTGGGATATTGATATTGTTTTTAATGTTTGAAAGTCAAAGGTCATTTTTATTCTTAATATGAGTGGAAAATAAAAAAAAAATCATCAAAACAAATGATATATCTCATGCAATCCATTAAAGGAATGACAAATATACCACGTTCCGTTTCATGTTTCCAGTAGGATACCAATATCAATCAGTGTATTTGTATGTGTTTGCACATAATTATGAAAGTGATATGATTTTATAAAAAAATAATTAAAGATGAAAATGGTAGGTTACTTTAATTTATCATCTGGTACTCCCTATGGAACCTTATAATTTTTTTTCAGGAGACAAACATGTGCAATATGCATTGAATTGTATGGTAATGATTTTCACTGTATTTTGAAGTGATTTTGACTGCTGCCTATTGTATAGTATTCAGATTCACTGAAATATTGATCAAGAGTACCTGCAGTTTATTAGCTTCACAAATACAATGTAAATTGATACATGTGTGTTTGAAACAATTTCAGCTGGAAAACCAGATTTGTATTACATGATATATGTTTACATAAACAGGTAGTGATTAAAGGTCATGATATATATATATATATATAGATGTCAGCTGTGTCATTGTTGCTTTGAAAGATATGAAGACACACTGCTAGCTATGGTTGCAGTACAGTAGTTTAAATCAAACATAACTAATTCTGTATCTATCATGGCAGATAAGTTGTTTACTTTATATGACAAAGAAAGCTATGTAATGAAAGGTCTGGTGGGATATGTAGGTGTTCTACCTGTGAACATGTGATCACAATCTCTATAGCACATACAGTTACCATTTTTAGATCTATCATCGACCCAGGTTACCCCGGCCTCAAAAGAATCGGATATAGTAATTGTTGGGTACATTACAATGTATTTGGGGACTCTTGTCTTTAAGATTGATACATCAATAAATAGCCTCAGACATCAGTCATATGATGATTCTAGCTACATACTACAAACTTTGTTACTACGATGGACATCAGACATCAGATAGAGTTAAACATGCTGTATATATGCCAATATATAAATGTACTTGTCCAGACCCATGCATATAGATACTGGTCAGGAATTGTTATCCCTATTTTGAGCTTTTGTCCATGAGGAAGATCTATATGTCTCTCCTATGTGAAGTATTGTTTACCCGTTGTCCAGTTAGGTTTCCGTACTTTTAACATAAAACATATATTTTAGCTAGAGGTACGGAATAATATGGATTAAACTTCAGTAATCATCCTAATTTTGTAAATGGATATATTCTGCCATCATATTCATTAGAAAATGGACCATACAGTTGCTGTTCTGAGTCACTAACAACAGTGTGATGTGTGGCTGTATACAGTGATGAGATACAGAAACATTTCTTTACTCATCATTAATGGCTACCAAATGAACTTTCTGTACTACATGCAATACGGTACTTTTCATCACTTCAGTATTAATAAATTCTTTATTTCATACTTATACTTTGTAAAATGGCTAATAAAAACATATTAAATAAATTATATAGTCTATTTAAAGCATATTTGTAATCAGTCATTTAAGTGAACAGTAGAAAAAAGAACAGGTACCCTAACACTTTCACATTGCCTCTTTAGAGGCAGCCAGTGAAACTGATTATCATGCTTCACATACCATTTATCACCTAGATCATCATTAAGTGTCCTTACAGCTAACAGGGAGAGATTAATCAAAACGACAATCAATTTCAGATAACACTTTATATTTCTTGGACTGGAAGATGCTCCTTGCAATGTCCTGATTCTCAGTATATACTAGTACAGCGGTATTTAGATTGAGTATCTCACCCGATGAAGAAGTGAAGGTCATGGTTGTTGTTTACGTTTTGTTAGCCTAGTACTCAGGACAAATATTGGAATTCAGGGTTATCAGCAGATAATTTAAAGGACAGGGATCAATGTTAATAGTATTTGTGTCCACAGTCTGGGTTTGTGTACCATGATCATAATCATGTTCTGTGTCCACAGACAGGGTTTGTGTGAGGTGATGGATGTGTAGGCCTGTGTCTACAAACAGGGTTTGTGTGAGGTGATGGATGTGTAGACCTGTGTCTACAGACAGGGTTTGTGTGAGGGGATGGATGTCTAGGCCTGTGTCCACAGACAGGGTTTGTGTGAAGTGATGGATGTCTAGGCCTGTGTCTACAGACAGGATTTGTATGAAGTGATCATAATCATGTTGTGTCCACAGACAGGGTTTGTGTGAGGTGAGCATAATCATGTTGTGTGTCCACAGACAGGGTTTGTGTGAGGTGATCATAATCATGTTGTGTCCACAGACAGGGTTTGTGTGAGGTGATCATAGTCATGTTCTGTGTCCACAGACAGTGTTTGTGTGAGGTGATCATAGTCATGTTCTGTGTCCACAGACAGGGTTTGTGTGAGGTGATCATAATCATGTTCTGTGTCCACAGACAGGGTTTGTGTGAGGTGATCATAATCATGTTGTGTCCACAGACAGGGTTTGTGTGAGGTGATCATAGTCATGTTCTGTGTCCACAGACAGGGTTTGTGTGAGGTGATCATAATCATGTTGTGTCCACAGACAGGGTTTGTGTGAGGTGATCATAGTCATGTTCTGTGTCCACAGACAGGGTTTGTGTGAGGTGATCATAATCATGTTCTGTGTCCACAGACAGGGTTTGTGTGAGGTGATCATAGTCATGTTCTGTGTCCACAGACAGGGTTTGTGTGAGGTGATCATAGTCATGTTGTGTGTCCACAGACATGTTCTGTGTCCACAGACAGGGTTTGTGTGAGGTGATCATAAGTCATGTTCTGTGTCCACAGACAGGGTTTGTGTGAGGTGATCATAATCATGTTCTGTGTCCACAGACAGGGTTTGTGTGAGGTGATCATAATCATTTTGTGTCCACAGACAGGGTTTGTGTGAGGTGATCGTTCTGTGTCCACAGACAGGGTTTGTGTGAGGTGATCATAGTCATGTTCTGTGTCCACAGACAGGGTTTGTGTGAGGTGATCATAATCATGTTGTGTCCACAGACAGGGTTTGTATGAAGTGATCATAATCATGTTGTGTCCACAGACAGGGTTTGTGTGAGGTGATCATAATCATGTTCTGTGTCCACAGACAGGGTTTGTGTGAGGTGATCATAGTCATGTTGTGTGTCCACAGACAGGGTTTGTGTGAGGTGATCATAATCATGTTCTGTGTCCACAGACAGGGTTTGTGTGAGGTGATCATAGTCATGTTCTGTGTCCACAGACAGGGTTTGTGTGAGGTGATCATAATCATGTTGTGTCCACAGACAGGGTTTGTGTGAGGTGATCATAATCATGTTCTGTGTCCACAGACAGGGTTTGTGTGAGGTGATCATAGTCATGTTCTGTGTCCACAGACAGGGTTTGTGTGAGGTGATCATAGTCATGTTCTGTGTCCACAGACAGGGTTTGTGTGAGGTGATCATAATCATGTTCTGTGTCCACAGACAGGGTTTGTGTGAGGTGATCATAATCATGTTCTGTGTCCACAGACAGGGTTTGTGTGAGGTGATCATAGTCATGTTCTGTGTCCACAGACAGGGTTTGTGTGAGGTGATCATAATCATGTTCTGTGTCCACAGACAGGGTTTGTGTGAGGTGATCATAATCATGTTGTGTCCACAGACAGGGTTTGTGTGAGGTGATCATAGTCATGTTCTGTGTCCACAGACAGGGTTTGTGTGAGGTGATCATAATCATGTTGTGTCCACAGACAGGGTTTGTGTGAGGTGATCATAGTCATGTTCTGTGTCCACAGACAGGATTTGTGTGAGGTGATCATAATCATGTTCTGTGTCCACAGACAGGGTTTGTGTGAGGTGATGGATGTCTAGGCCTGTGTCTACAGACAGGGCTTGTGTGAGGTGATGGATGTCTAGGCCTGTGTCCACAGACAGGCTTTGTGTGAGGTGATCATAATCATGTTCTGTGACCACAGACAGGGTTTGTGTGAGGTGATCATAGTCATGTTCTGTGTCCACAGACAGGGTTTGTGTGAGGTGATCATAGTCATGTTCTGTGTCCACAGACAGAGTTTGTGTGAGGTGATCATAGTCATGTTCTGTGTCCACAGACAGGGTTTGTGTGAGGTGATCATAATCATGTTCTGTGTCCACAGACAGGGTTTGTGTGAGGTGATGGATGTGTAGGCCTGTGTCTACAGACAGGGTATGTGTGAGGTAATCAAAATTCCATCCCAGTCAATAGTCCTTGTTTGTGTTAGATGATCCTTGCCAAGCTCTGTGTCTACAGTCTATGTATGTTTGTATTATGCCATGAAAATGAGTGAAAGGCCTGTGTTTAGTCTATATTGGCTTGTGTTAGGCAACGATGATAAATGGAAAGCCTGTGGTTAGACTATATTGGCTTGTGTTAGGTCATGATAATGAATTAAGGTCTGCGTCCACAGTTTATATTGATCTGTGTTAGGCTATGATCATGAATGTAAGGCCTGTGTCTACAGTTTATATCTGTTTATGTTAGATCATGATAATGGATGGAAGGCCTGTGTCTACAGTTTATATCTGTTTATGTTAGATCATGATAATGGATGGAAGGCCTGTGTCTACAGTTTATATCTGTCTGTGTTAGATCATGATAATGGATGGAAGGCCTGTGTCTACAGTTTATATCTGTCTGTGTTAGATCATGATAATGGATGGAAGGCCTGTGTCTACAGTTTATATCTGTCTGTGTTAGGTCATGATAATGGATGGAAGGCCTGTGTCTACAGTTTATATCTGTCTGTGTTAGGTCATGATAATGGATGGAAGGCCTGTGTCTACAGTTTATATCTGTCTGTGTTAGGTCATGATAATGGATGGAAGGCCTGTGTCTACAGTTTATATCTGTCAGTGTTAGGTCATGATAATGGATGGAAGGCCTGTGTCTACAGTTTATATCTGTCTGTGTTAGATCATGATAATGGATGGAAGGCCTGTGTCTACAGTTTATATCTGTCTGTGTTAGGTCATGATAATGGATGGAAGGCCTGTGTCTACAGTTTATATCTGTCTGTGTTAGGTCATGATAATGGATGGAAGGCCTGTGTCTACAGCTTATATCTGTTTGTGTTAGATCATGATAATGGATGGAAGGCCTGTGTCTACAGTTTATATCTGTCTGTGTTAGATCATGATAATGGATGGAAGGCCTGTGTCTACAGTTTATATCTGTCTGTGTTAGATCATGATAATGGATGGAAGGCCTGTGTCTACAGTTTTTATCTGTCTGTGTTAGATCATGATAATGGATGGACGGCCTGTGTCTACAGTTTATATCTGTTTGTGTTAGATCATGATAATGGATGGAAGGCCTGTGTCTATAGTTTATATCTGTCTGTGTTAGGTCATGATAATGGATGGACGGCCTGTGTCTACAGTTTTTATCTGTCTGTGTTAGGTCATGATAATGGATGGAAGGCCTGTGTCTACAGTTTATATCTGTCTGTGTTAGGTCATGATAATGGATGGAAGGCCTGTGTCTACAGTTTATATCTGTCTGTGTTAGGTCATGATAATGGATGGAAGGCCTGTGTCTACAGTTTATATCTGTCTGTGTTAGGTCATGATAATGGATGGAAGGCCTGTGTCTACAGTTTATATCTGTCTGTGTTAGGTCATGATAATGGATGGAAGGCCTGTGTCTACACTTTATATCTGTTTGTGTTAGGTCATGATAATGGATGGAAGGCCTGTGTCTACAGTTTATATCTGTCTGTGTTAGACCATGATATT
This sequence comes from Ylistrum balloti, assembly GCF_031769215.1. Classification (NCBI taxonomy): domain Eukaryota; kingdom Metazoa; phylum Mollusca; class Bivalvia; order Pectinida; family Pectinidae; genus Ylistrum; species Ylistrum balloti. The sequence continues at coordinate 577,874 of NW_026782199.1, forward strand.
GGATGGAAGGCCTGTGTCCACAATCCATATTGGTTTGTGTTATGCCATGACTGCTAATGGGAGACCTGTGATAGTCCTAAAGCAGGATTAGAATATAATTAGTAAGGACCAACAGTTGTGGCTGTCAGAAAGGTTGTACATATTAGCATACATGTTTTGTGAAGATGAAGGTCTGTGTTCAGGAAGGGGCAACAACTGGTCATATTCAGGTCAAGGCTTAGGTATGGAGGGAATGCAAGACCCAATTCAGAGCCTTGTGTCCAAAAGCATGGTCAATATTGGCCATAATTTCTTTAACAATCCTGCTGTAGTAATATTTAGACATGCTGAAATCTCAGTATTAGCTAAAGATGGTGATTGTATTTTATTGCACTCTGTGGTTGAATTGTGACTGTCCTATATATCATTATGAGTGATATCTGGTTTAGTGTCCTTTAGATTTGCATATTTATACATAAAGAATCATTATAGTGGAGTAATGAATTCCTTCTCTACTCTAGAGATGTGTTATTTGTATCAGAAGTCATATTATTCAACCATGTATGTGTGGTGGAGAGGTTGTATTGTTCAATAGAGGTTTACAGTGTTCGATCTCCCTGGAGTGTTTTTTGATGGGTCACAAAAGTAAACATGACATATCTTATGTAAGACAACAATTTTACTACCAGAGCAATAAATTACCATCAGGATACAGTTTTAATTATGAATATGGTTTATTGTACTGTAAAGGTACAGGTATATCATACTGAATCTAAACTCGTATACAATGGATACTGCTGGTATTGATATACATGTATGACGTATTGTTCTCCTCCAGAATTTATCACTAAAACTGTCCAGTTTGATGGAGTTTCTGTGGGATTACAGACTTATAGTGTTTTGTCAGATCAATACTGGGGGAATGGTCTATGCCACGGCATCACAAACACTGTCTTCAGATGCCTACACAGATAACTTAGATTATTACTATTTTTGGAATTAAAGAATAAAACTGAAACAAGCTGAGATACAAATAAAACAAAAAATGTTAAATGAGTTTAGGAACAGGGTTGTGTTATATGTTTGTAAAGAGTACATTTTTGTTGACAGATATTAGTTTCTTGTATATTTTGTACTTTACAAATATAGTTTTTAAAGCAGTGATGTCAGTGTTTCAAGACAGAGTTGGAATAAAGCTATTATATGTATGGTTTCTGGCCAAGTTCATGTTGAAATCATCCTAAATTATACAAAAGAACCATATGTTGATGATATTCATAATTTGGTTAACCAATAGGACATTGTCAAATATGTTAAAGGATCAAAAGATTCATATATCTAAACAAACAAACTGCAAATGAATGCTTGTGACAAGTATGATCATTGTCAATCTGGAATACCTACTTCCTATTTAGGCTATATACATATATTACTGACATCATTATGACGTTACATATTTATATATAAGTATTTTGAGAAGTTATATTTGACCGCAATTAATTATCAACAAGAAATCTTGTCAAACTTCCATACATTCCTGTTACATATATAAATGATATTGATGTAAAGGATATTGCAGTAAAACAATGTTCAGGATATATATGTGTGTATGCCTATGTGTGTATGCCTGTGTTGACTGAATTGACAAAAAGGTCATTGTGGTACAGCTGTATTATGTATATTCATTGATCAACCCTGGTCATTGTTTTAATTTCCTTGTATTATTGTGATATATTTATGCTGTATATCACAGTTAGGTAAACCAGGTCTGGTGTCTCGCATCAATTGTGACTGACTCTAGTGCAGGGATTTCAAAGTTCTGTTTAACTCAATTGAAAGAGCATGCACAACTGGACTAGTGATTTTGTAGGCCTTTGAGGCCAATAGAAAGCACTAGGAAAAAGTGGGTTTGGTCTGCTTTAGAGAAATACACTTACATGTAATACATGAAAATAAAATCGCAGGGTTTGTACAGGGTATTATATAATTGGCCTTCTTTCCAGACTTAATGGAGGCCTTCTCATTTAGTACAGTTTGAATGGAATTTCTGAAAATCAGTGGAGTCCTTTTAAATTTCAACGCTTTGACAGATTTTGCAACACATAATATGTCTCAATCTGTAGTCCAATCTTGCACAGCAGGATGATGTTGTTTCCCTTTTGAGACATTTGCGATCATGGCATTGAAAATGAAAAAAAAAAAAGTGACATCAGGACGTCATGTTATTCTGATTAAGGTATTACTAGTTAATTTTATCTGTACCAATTTACATCATGTAAGTAAAAAAGGTATTGCTGAACTGTATATTTGCATTTAATAGAAACCATTTGGTACAAATATACATATTTCAGGATTACCATGTAAATGTTTTTTAGAATGTGAGAGAAGTATTGAATATGTAATGAGCGACATGGTTTGTGCCAAGATTTCAGAATTACTTAAACAATAACGTATAAATCAATCATGTCTCACATGTATTTGTATACACTTATATATCATACACTGGTGATGTTCAATACCAATGAAAAATCTAGTTCAAACATATTTAGAGGGGTGTTGCAATGAAAAAGTATGTCAGTTATGCAATGTTAATAATATTGTTCAGTGTTAGAAGGTAAGTGGATTTCTTGAAAAGATTCTAATCTTCTAGGGCATGCTTTGCTTGCAATCAAAGGGAACTTAATTATTTCCAATTGTTCATTATGAGCAAGAGTATACATGCTTTTGATGGGTTCACCCAATCTAGATCAAAAAGAAATTCCCACATTCTACTGATTTGCATCTTTTCAAAATTTCAAGACATCTTTATTGTACAGAGAGCATCTTTCACAGACAGTTTGACTCACACGCTATAAAGTTTTTGAAACTGATATGACAAAACAGGCGTTGTAAATTCTTTGGACTTATTACATGTTTATTACATATTTCCAACTTTAGATTCATCCATTTGGTGCCACTTGATTATGATAGACTTGTCTTTGTTTGTGTTATACCATGGCTTCAATATTGTACATCTGTATAGCCTATTGCCTGTAGAACATTACAAAGTTTCCATTGATAGCCTATATAGATATATAGTTGGTCAATCGTTACAGGCTGTTTAGATAACATCACATGATATTTGATCTCAGCCAAATGGATTGGCATTGTTTGAAGAGTAACTGTTGATTGATCATTGGTCAACACCATTAGATTGGATGACTCTTTGTTTTGGTATTTGTTGGAATTTCTGTTTCTATGGATGATTCTTGGTTTGGTATTTGTTGGAATTTCTGTTTCTATGGATGATTCTTGGTTTGGAATTTGTTGAAATGTCTGTTTCTATGGATGATTCTTTGTTTTGGTATTTGTTGGAATTTCTGTTTCTATGGATGATTCTTTGTTTTGGTATTTGTTGGAATTTCTGTTTCTATGGATGATTCTTTGTTTTGGTATTTGTTGGAATTTCTGTTTCTATGGATGATTCTTGGTTTGGTATTTGTTGGAATTTCTGTTTCTATGAATGATTCTTGGTTTGGTATTTGTTGGAATTTCTGTTTCTATGAATGATTCTTGTTTTGATATTTGTTGGAATTTCTGTTTCTATGGATGATTCTTGGTTTGGTATTTGTTGGAATTTCTGTTTCTATGGATGATTCTTGGTTTGGTATTTGTTGGAATTTCTGTTTCTATGGATGATTCTTGGTTTGGTATTTGTTGGAATTTCTGTTTCTATGGAAGATTCTTTGTTTTGGTATTTGTTGGAATTTCTGTTTCTATGGATGATTCTTGGTTTGGTATTTGTTGGAATTTCTTTTTCTATGGATGATTCTTGGTTTGGAATTTGTTGGAATTTCTGTTTCTATGAATGACTCTTTGTTTTGGTATTTGTTGGAATTTCTGTTTCTATGAATGACTCTTTGTTTTGGTATTTGTTGGAATTTCTTTTTCTATGGATGATTCTTGTTTTGGTATTTGTTGGAATTTCTGTTTCTATGGATGATTCTTGTTTTGGTATTTTTCTGTTTCTATAGATGATTATTTTTGGAATTTGTTGGAATTTCTGTTTCTATGGATGATTCTTGTTTTGATATTTGTTGGAATTTCTGTTTCTATGACTGACTCTTTGTTTTGGTATTTGTTGGAATTTCTGTTTCTATGGATGATTCTTGTTTTGATATTTGTTGGAATTTCTGTTTCTATGGATGATTCTTGTTGTGGTATTTGTTGGAATTTCTGTTTCTATGGATGATTCTTGTTTTGGTATTTGTTGGAATTTCTGTTTCTATGGATGATTCTTGTTTTGGTATTTGTTGGAATTTCTGTTTCTATGGATGATTCTTGTTTTGGTATTTTTCTGTTTCTATAGATGATTATTTTTTGGAATTTGTTGGAATGTCTGTTTCTATGAATGATTCTTGTTTTGGTATTTGTTGGAATTTCTGTTTCTATGGAAGATTCTTGGTTTGGTATTTGTTGGAATTTCTGTTTCTATGGATGATTCTTGTTTTGGTATTTTTCTGTTTCTATAGATGATTATTTTTTGGAATTTGTTGGAATTTCTGTTTCTATGGATGATTCTTTGTTTTGGTATTTGTTGGAATTTCTGTTTCTATGGATGATTCTTTGTTTTAATATTTGTTGGAATTTCTGTTTCTATGGATGATTCTTGGTTTTGGTATTTGTTAGAATTTCTGTTTCTATGCATTATTCTCAGTTTGACATTTGTTAGAGTTTTTGTTTTGTGGTTGATTCCAAATTTGATATTTGTTAGAGTCATCAGGTTCATAATCATCTAAACTGTACAGGGTAAAATATATGAATTATTTTGGTTGTGATTAGATCAGACACCCAATTTAAATCAGTGATTCATATATTATGTAATTCATTTTGATTCTATGATACTTTACTGCCATATCTATGCAGAAGTAAAGACTATCAAGCTTATTTATATACAATCCAAAACTACTATACTCGCAAACCTTGGCCAGTATGAAAATTAATCAGTAATTAATCTGCAGTTTCAGAGGAGAGTACCCATGTTAGAAGTTGTATGTATAAAGTCCATGAATAGCCTCGCCTTCAATGTATCTTAATCACATTAAATATAGATCACAGATTTACAGTGACATTCCTACAATGAAATCTTTTTAAAATTAATATACATTAAAATATATGAAGCCAATTAAGTACTTATTGATTTGATTTGATTTATTTATTTGTTTTTTACCTAATACATATATATCAAATAGTACATTGAGAACTTTAAAGACATTTAGATGTGAATTAATGATCAAAATTGAAACAGATATTCACAGATTAGAGATAGATCTAGATATTAACAGGTATTTTGCCTAAACCTCTTCACATTGTTAAAAATCATGGATCATTGACCATATTGTCAACTTCAGAAAACAATGGAGTGTTCATACACTTGTCTGGTGCTACCAGACACTACATAATCCTTTTAATAGACTCATAGAGTTAACGGACACATTTACATGTGTACAGAACTTAGATTCACACATGATTCGATTTGATAAGTCATTGAAACTTTAATCTTTAGGATTTCTTGATCATTGATCTTTTAAAAGCCTTGAAATTTTATAACATTTGTAGAAGAACAGGTGACTTTAGAATGTGGGATTTGGTGAAAAATTAAGATAAAAATAACGGTATACTGGTAAAATTGTCTGGGATAGTGACGGCGATAACAACCATCAACATCCTATTTATCAGGTTTTGGTGTTGGAAATGAGATTGCAGTGTAACAGACAAGTCAGCTTTTTGATGCATTTTACAATCTTCACAGGGTTTCCTATGTTTGCTACTAGCTGACACACCAAGGTTGCTTCATCAATTTATGTGGGGAAACCATTATAAACCATCATTAATTTGGCTCCACATTTCACAAACCATTTAAATTGGTGCAATGTAGACAGTTCATGGCGACAGCTTCTAATATTTTGTTTTTCACAAAGTGTAGGAGGCAATCACCTCTGTGAGATGTGGACAAATGTATCTCGACTCAAGGATATTGGTCATATTTTCATAGTTTATCACAAGACTTTGTGAATAAGCCCTTGTGAGAATCCACAAAACTAGAGTAAATTAACAGGCATTGATTTTCTTAAATTGAGTTATTTCACAAAATTCAAAGTAATTCACCTGACACAAGCTTTCTCCTATGGACTGAGATAATCATATCTGGAGTTAAAGTATACAGAGAGACAATGAACATAATATGACTAACTTGACTTCACAAAACCAGGTTACTAGTAATTAGTTTATGTGGAGATTACTAACATGTCTGGAATTGATGGATAAAGATGTATGCGCATGACAAAAAATATTAACACAGGGTGTTGAAAAAATAACATTGACATTAGTGATTAAGTGATCATAAACCAATCAGTTCAGAGGATGACTTTTTGGGCGGTCTACATGACCTATTGACCTGGGGCTAATTAGTACATGACGTGTTGTTTCAGACTTTTGATTAACCTAGTGTATCAACATTGCATTTAGTCTCAGCATAGTTGTACAAATAATTAGTTTGTGGTTATATATACAACAATGTATATTGATACTTGTACTTATGACAAAATTTACTCCGGTACAATATCAATATAACTGTTTAGGTTAGCAGTGCAACTTTGTAATCAAGGAAAAAAAGGACAACATATCTTACTTTTATCTTTGTTTTTATTGTCAAAACACAAGTAGACACTCCATCAGGCGTGTTATTTTGAAGTGGTTATCTTCTCTGTTGGACGGCTAGATAAAGTATTTTTACACTATACTGATTCAGCATGAACTCTATAGACAATGAATATGTTTACACCACCACTACAAACATGTGTACATCTGCTGCTATGGTGCTCCATCATTTTCCCCCAGTGTGGTCCAGACTAAATTCTCTGTTTTGAAGAGTACCATGCTATGAAGAGCACTTCCCTAATGTTATCAAGAATACATGGAGATTTTCTGTTCACTGTATAGCAGTAGGGTATCAATTAATTTGATGGACTGTATATTATTATATCAAATTTTTATATACATTCTTCAAGAAGTTCCAAATTTCACAACACTAAGATTGTAAATTTCAAGACCATAAACATGTGTTCTTGTCTGTTTCCAGCTTGATTACTGTTATGTATATATACCTGTTAGGTAGGGTGCTTTGGTATAGACATATATATTAGAAAGGAGCTCTTTCTTGATAACTTTCGGCTTTGTGTCAGATCCACTTACAAAAAAAGTATTAAATTAAACAGTTGTTTGGACAAGAGACAAAACTTAAAAGTTATGAATGTCTTAGGTCTGAAAGACAGTCTGTAAACTGAGAAGTCTGCATACCTGTTTTTGTATCATGAATTAAACAATATGGCGCATCTAAGTTAGCTGGTATAGTTAAATCCAGAGGTACCAATATTGTTATGTAGGAAATGTTTCAGATCATGTTTAACAATTTTCATGCAATGGCTTATGAATAGCTAAACATAGCTTGGTAAATTTTTGTGGATGAAAGAGCTATCTTATTCAATGCACTATTCGGATTGTTTGGCATTTAGTAATTTTGCAACTTCAGGATTTGATTTACGACCAGTCATGATCTTGCCTTGAAATACAGCGCACTTTAATGCTGACCTTCTCCAGGACATGCAACAATTTGTGCTGGACCTAATTTCCCAGATTTCAACATTCCATTCCATCATTCTGCTATATTTACTTGTATTACACATATTACATATATAATCACATCACTTTTATAGACAAATAAATCATTGTCACAAATTTTTGTGGCATGCATTGGCATAAAACATGATTAATTTTAAGTGTGTAAAATGTATTCCAGTAGGTGATAGTTTTGCTCTTGTCAAAACTTTTTTTTTTGCTGTCTCTTGGTCCAGACATGTAAACCTGACAGTTTTCAAGGTTGATGAAACTTTATATTACTCCAGATTTTACAAGTACATACATAAAGAAGACCAGATCTGGTTTTCCGTGTTTTGACTGTATACACATATAGGTCTATTGGTACTATCTCACTAGGTTCATTTGAAAGCTGTAGACAGGCACAATATACCTGAGAGTGGTACCCATGTTTCGTCTTTGTATGAAAATGGATTATGATACAATCAGCATAATAGGGTAAATTGAAGCAGACACACATGTCTATACACCCAATACTTGGCTTTCCTCCACCGAATGAGCAGGCCACAGATTATTATGTAAGGACCTGATGACACCATTGGCAAACTTCCAATGTCAAGGTTTTTGTTAATGTCAAGGTCAATGATGATGATGATGATGATGATGATGATGATGATTGACAATGACATTCATGTGTAAGAATCTAATTCTAATTATATTGATAAATTTGTGAATACCTTACTAAATTCAAGTAACAATTTATTATTGGTTGTATGTGTAGTCAGATATCTTATTTGTCCAAAAATTGCTTATTCCCATTGGAAATGATCAATTTTATCAGTTTTGTAAACTGGATTTTTTCCGATAGCGTAGGAATTAGTTCAAATTAAACAATTTAAAAGACTTACTTAAATAATTTTCTCTCTTTCTCAAGTATCATTTAAGTTCCGTTTAAAATATAGCTATACAATACTTTTCTGCAGTGAATAGATGATAAGGACCAACATGACATGACTTGATAGATAATTTAAGTTAAAGACACATACAAATGGGTGATATGATCCGTACTTATGCTTTTATAAAAAGCATCATCAGTGAGTGAAATAGCATTGTTAGTGAATAATGATCTGCACATTCCTATTACATACTGTCTAATCACACCAATACCCATACATGATTATAGATTTGTAATTTCAAGGTAAATGCTGACACTTATAGATACATGAATGCTGTAGGATAGTCATACCATTCAAAAGCAAGTACAATGGCAGTGGTTTAACCATTAGTTTGTTTTACTCATCATGGGGTCTTCATGTTTGATGTTTAAAGTACACCATGTTTAATACGTCAAAGAAATTGAATAGTGATATTGATGTTTCTTTGTATAGCATATATATATATATATATATATATATATACAGTGTGAATTTAGCATGGAAAAATGATTCAATTTGCATGTGAATCATCAATATTTAGAAATTTCAGTTTTTTTATTTTGGATTTTCCTTTGTATTACATTTGTAATAGGATTTATAAGATCCCCATGACCATTGAATGGATATACAATAACTCACCTGTTGCTTTTACCCCTAGATTTGTTGGGAAAATGTTTAGGCATCATGTCACTCAACTATTTACATACTGGCAAATGTTCCGAGGGATTAGCGAGTCTGTCTAACAAAAAAAAAAAACAGAAATATACCTTTAAATTCAACACTCAGACAGGCTGTTGGTTGCCTCAGCTATCTTAAAAGATGGATAGTTTGGAGTTTTGCCCAAACACCAAGATTGAGCCAACTCATATTTATCTCTCCTGAAAGTGGAAATACTAGCTTGAAATTTTAAAAGTTTGCTTTAAGTTGAATATTGAACAATAGTATTATGAATGATTATTTCATAGCGTTACAATAAAAACCAATTGACAGTAATTGATAGCTCACAGGTTAACCATTTTGTTTTGATTTTGTTTTCGAGAGGAAAATGTGGTACTGGTGGACGGTTGTATAGGTTTAATACTTGAACAAGTACTGAGATTTCAGTATTCAATTAACAATTTTATTTCAATTCCAATAGAGAAAAAGATCTACCTAATATTGATAGATGGATTAGGTTTTACACAAATCCTTGTTTACTTGCGGCTGTTTGGGTATTATAGCACATCAGTATTACAAGACCAGATCTGTGGCTGTCACATGATGTGTGTACAGAAAATGTCTTCTGGACCATTGATCCATTCTTGTGTCATTTTGTGTATTAATTGAAATTTCTCTCCATTATTATGCGATCAGGTCAGTGTTAGCAGATATAGTGATTAAGTCCTTGGCTACAGAAATTGGCAGACAGTTTCCAAGACACATGGCATTTACAACTCTATGTGTGAACATCTTTTAAAGCCTGATTAGAATACAGCTGTTCATGGGGTAAATAATTCACTTCATCACATAGGAAATACCGTAAAACAAGCCTTGTTCAGATATACACATGAGTTATGTTCACATATCGGATAAGTTCTGCTTATAGACACGGGACCTATCTGATAGATAGTTTCTGTTTCAGATAAGAGAATTATCTCCCCTTAACGGCAATATTATTCCATCAGACAAACAATAATAGAATGATAAAGCAGCATTAGTAATGGCTGCTGGTGGATGCAGGCTTTGTGTGTTTGGGTACAAATCAATACTCCACTTGTCTGTACCGCTGTATAGGAATTGTTGACTTGATGTGTAATAATCTTTAATCCCAACACAGACCAAAAATGCATGTATATGTATTGGTACCAAATCTCTGATATATGGGTCAATACCTTTGTTTGTTGAAAATATTTGCCAGAAATCCTGTCTATTGTGAGTGGAACAAAGTGATTGTTATCATGCCATTAAACAATGATGTTATACGGTAGTGTATTAGTGCAGAGGAATAAACACAGTAGATAAGAGTTTTTTAAAAACTCAGTAGGATGTTTTGTTTGATATCCATTGTATGAATCGTATTGTGATATCTATTTTGAAATGAAATAAAGTCCAACTTCTATGAATCACACTTGGATGATTCAAATTTCACAATGTGTCAAATATTTTGTCCAGTCCCAAATTGTAAACCTTTATAAAACTTGTAACTAACCCTCTTATGAGTCGAAGTGTTATAAATTGAACCTTTCGATGTATCAAAGTTTTTCCTGGACCGTTAGCTATGATAACTAAGTAATTGGCACCTCATGATTTTAACAAAAAAAAGATAATCTGTACAAGTATTTTTCTCCCAGGTTATAACTTCACACATTTCCACAAAAGTGCAAGTGGACCAGTGGATTATGGTAGTGCACTGTTTGATGTGAGGTTAATTAATGACAAGACACTGATTTAGATTGAACTGCGTTACATAAGCTGTGAAATTAAATCAACAATGATAATTTGATGTCGTTTTATGTTCACCGCTGCCATTTCAGTAATATTGTATGTAATGAAGTTTATTTACCGGTAATTGGGGACATCAGCAAACACTTGTAATATTACAAGATATGTGATGTCAGTGATTCATTTCTAAACAGAATACATTATAATGATACTACTTTGCTTTCTTTTAAATTATGAATACAGATAAAGTATGTGTATCACTTTTTATGTAGTAATTTACATAGTAAAATAAGATATATGAAGGTTTATCAAAGTTAATGTAAACATAAGTATGCATGGTCCATTTCTGGGCAATTTTTGTTATGAGTCATGTTTTTGTTTCATATAATTATCAATAAAAATAGCTCTTTGTATTTAAACTTTGTTTTGATATTTGCATTGTTATGTTATCATAAGTGGTAACAAACCTCAGTATTATCTACCCTGAACGATTCAAAGTCTCAAGGTATGGAAGTTTTTTGCCAGTCCCTTGAACTTTGAAACACTAAAATTTTGACTGTAAGTTCTTTGGTCACCAGAAATAAAGTCTCATGGTGACCTATTCTAATCACCTTCATCCTTTTGTCCAGTCTCTTGTGTCCATAAACTTTGAACATTTTTACTTCTACTCAAAAACCTCTCAATCAATTTCAATGAAATTTTACAGAAGCCTTTCCTGTTCAAAGACTGATGGGGTCAAAAGAGGTCAAATTGACCCAAATTTCAAAACCCTCAACACTCAGATGTGGTAGAAGTAAATGCTCTTCATGAATGGAAGCATGTTAAGGTGGCCTACCAAATTTGTAATTTTTATGGCCCTCCAGGGTCTAACATTCTCCCTCCCCCCTGCTCTTCATGAATGGAAGATCTTAAGGTGCTCTAACTACGAAAATGATTCCCACATTTCTTTCTGGGGAGGAATATTTCTTTTAGACTTCACTGTAATTTTCATAGAAAAATTGCATTTTTGAGGATATCATTGGTTATTTCCCACTGGAAATATTATTAGAATAGGATGACAGTTGTGATAGTATGTATGTATCGACTCTGGCTTACTATATTCTGTGTCACAATTTCAGTTTCATGACACTTGATAACTAACCTTTAACCTTTATATTCAGTATTGCTTATCTCAGGTGACCTCTTATTGAGCATATTGTTTATTTTCTGTAAGAACTAACTGGACAGATTTATTATTGGTATAGGATGAGATTGTTGATGGTATGTATATATTGACACTGGGTCAGACCCTAAAGGGCTTATAACATATCACTTTTAATCACTATCATCAACGTCACAGTTTCTTTTTCATGACACTTGAAAGCTACCTACCTTTATATTCAATATTGCTTACCTCATCAGGTGACCAACAAGGCCACTCGTTTGTTTAACTTTATATGATTTGTTTCAAGGTAGGCCTGTCCTTTTTGAAGCCATGAGAATGTTCTTACCTTGATAGCATACTTTCCACACGTACATTTGAATATACTGTATAATGTGAAACATAACTGGTACAAAGATCTGTTGTTGGGTGTTGAGATTTATACATGTGCAGTAGTTCACACTTTCACGATCATGCTGGTCATTTATGATTGTGGAAATTTTACAATAATGCGCGATTTGACAACTACATTGTCTCAAAATGAAAATAGATGTTGTGTCAGGAATGTGGGCTGATATTTTCAAGTCTACATCATTTTTGGAAAGGTTTTATCAGATGTTTTAAAATGCTTTTGCTGTACATTCAAAATAAAATTAGTTTTGACAGTCTTTTTTTTCAATTTTTATTATTTTAACAGCTATGATATATTCAGTTCACAGCAATCTCTATTAACGCAGAGATCTATAAGCTTTCAGAATATTTTGTCATTTAGCTAATGTTGAGCAGTAATATGGATTCCAATCATACAGGATATTTGAAGTCATTAACATTTCACAGCCTGTCTTGAAATGATGTTAGTCTGAAGCTGAGTTTTAGTGAGTTATTGAAACTTTTTTACTGCATATTGTGTGAAGCCATGAAGACAGTAATCTATAGGATGTATTGATCGGCCTCCCTGTTATACATGGTAATGGGTACCGCTGCTTCACAGAACTTCAGAACCATAATACAAACACTAATAAACTTATCAACTCACAAATGCCGCTGTAGGTGATTATAAAAAGACATGAATCAAGCTTACTCTAGATCTTCATTAAGTAGTTGCTATTATCAGTGTGACATTGATATTAGCCCCTGCTTAATGGAGATACCAAGATAAACATTAATAAGGAAAGAAAGCTGTTGAGCTCACAAGAAAATAGTTTGAAAAGGGAAATTTTTTATATTTTTCAAGTACATTGTGTAAAAGAATATACAAGACAAGAAGTGGTTCAGACTTTCTAGTATTTGAAAGGCATGAAATATACATGAACAGTAAATCTTAAATGTGGAGTAAACCAATCTTTTGGTTTTGAAAGGTTTTCGAGAAAGCTTATATGTAAAGAAGTGTAATATTGCAATTAGGAAGTGCTATATACAGCTTCAAGAAGCACTTGTTGTGTTTGTGATTTGTGTAAGATTTAGCTCCCATTTTCTAGATTGTACATAACTGTTCAGTAATGAACATCCATTGTAGTGATTCAGACATACAACTTAAAAATTTGTCTCCATGATCAGCTGATAAATTAAATTTTCATATAGTTTTCTTTAAAAGATTCTGAAATACATATAGAGCTCTTTGAACAGATATGCACCAAAGTGTTACTAATTTATCCTATATCCTTAAAACCTACTAATGACTTTTGCTCATCTTGAATAATAAAACATCTGATTTTGTCCCACTGTCTTTCACACATGTGTGGGTTTGATTATGTAGTAATATCCCATGTACCTTTGATACTAAGTGTAAGTAACATACTGGCTGGTTAATCTGCTTCTAATGCTGAACAGACAGTTGTGCATTATTGATGTCTAGTGAAATCGTAGCTGTACAATTATTCCAGAGAAAATAAGCAGATTAAGATCTAGACATGATGTGCATATTAACTTATTATAAGCGATCATTTCACTACTATCTGTTTACAATGATTAATGTTGATCAGGTATTGGCTGTTATACCTAGATACATGGTACATGTGTTAAATGTCTTGTACAGCACCTCAAGGATAGTCACCATGTGATACACCTGACACATCAAGAACAAAATCACACAACTTTTCACTGTTGTCATCAACTGGGTACTTCAGGGCAGACATTAGTATGAGTACTATGATAGCTCAAGTGGTAGAGCATCAAATTTTATGATTCAACCTCAGGTTGTAATTAGAGGTAGACAGACTTGATTCCTTCTCAGGGCAGTTTGTGTTAATTGTGAGTTGATTGTGAGATCATGTCTGTTTTATATGGCCTTGGTTAAATTCTAGAGCAAGACACTTTACCACAATGGCTGTGATTACTACAGCATGCTGTGGGCCTCCAGTATATTGTTTGGAAGGTAGCCACCAGCTTCTAATGGTAGAGTCTGCCTTAAAATGATCTGTGTTTTAAAAAGGAGCAATAAGCCAAATAAATGGACATTGATTTGATGAAATGTCATGCTTGCCTACTATACTGCAGAATAATAGGATGCATAATTCTTAGTTTTTGTCTTGCCAGTGATGAAAAGTTTATTAAGCTTATTTTGGTTTTACTTTTCCCCCTGTGGTCACAAACATTTTATTTCTCTTTAAAGTTAAATGTTAAGATCAGCTGCTCATTAAATTGAAATCTAACTTTAAATATGTGATGCCTGGTGTGTGTTGTAATTGAAACTTACTCAAATTTCATCAGCCTGCACACCTTCCGGTATCCACACTCTACTTTTTTGTTTAATCAAACTTAGTATATAGCTAGATCACATTGTGAATACCTCAACAAATTTATCATTTACAGAATATCTACCAGATTTAATGGTCCAGCAGTTCTGAAAATTCGGGATGTTGAAAGCTTGATTTGAAAGTTTTGCATTTTGGTTAGTTTCACATCAAGTACAAATTCTATTCCAATGAAAATTGGAATATTGATCAATTAAAGTATGCCCATCTAAACCCATGTAATAGACTACATGAATTTTTAATATTTTATGTTTTTATTAGTTGAAAAATGACCACATAAAGTATAAGTATTCATGACTTCTTTTGAGTTCATTATATATGTTGGTAAAAAGTACTGACCGACATTTCAGATAGGGTGTGCTGTCTCTTTTAGGGAACAGTAATATTCTTTTGGTGTAGTTAGTATTTGTTTTTGAAAGCATCAGATGCAATATTTAATTACAGCTTATCTTTGGTATTTACCTGATACAAACTTACATGGTAATTTGGGTATAAAGAAATATAAAACTGCAGTTATCTTAAAAATAACCATGCTGACTATGTTGAACAGGCGTGATATATGAGTACTGTAGTTGTAATAATTACCAAGGGCAAATTGTAGATATCTAGTTTCTTCAAATTGATCCTGAAGTCAACAAGCTAATGTTTAGAGATGATTGAGTGAAGTGTTTAAAAAATCATAGCAGAACAAATGAAATAAATCCACCCAAAACATTTGGCATGATTTGTACATTGTTTGGCTATAAACTAAGATTGGCAATGAAATTAATTGTATACATGTGTATAGCATTATACTTGGAACTTTAGTACGAAGCACATTTCTTGGCAGTTATTCACAAATTATTTTAACTACTTCTTCAAATAGCTAGCTTACATATTAGATTTAGATATATATATATCATGGTGTCATAATTAATCACATGAAGAATGTGTTGATCTTTGAATTCATCTTTATCATTTTGTCTTTAATTCAGCAAATTGTCATACTTTCTAGACCATGTTTAATTGGGAAAAAGATTTTTTTCTGAATACATATTCTCATATCAACTTCAAACTTTACAATCCAGATTTCATTTACAAGCATTTCTTCATACAGTTATAAACATAGAATGGCTCATGATTTAGACTTTTTCTGATCAGCTGTTTATCATCAAAACATGTTCAGTTTATTTCATAGGGAAGCAGTTTCTAAAACAACGCCAGCTATTCCCAGTTGTAGAATGGGTCCTAAACAGATGTAGAATACTTGAAGCTTTATGAGATATATGTTATAGGTATGAAAAAATCTGTTAGATATCAGGTAAATTCCATAGACATGTGTTTCAGTGCTTATAAATCCCTAATAATAGATTTATTAGAACCTGTTTATCATCAAAGTTTTATTTCAATAGAGGAAACCCTGACCAAGTACTTAGAAGCATCATTCTTGTGTTCTAGTTAGTCATTGTGTGATTGCACTATCAAATCAACCTGATTAATTTGACTCATGGAAAAAAGTCCTGAGGGGACTTAGTGTTTGAATTTACAAGTGTAATATTTTGCAAGCATTACCATACATTGCTTGTTGTTTGCTCTTTAAAAAACGAGGGAGTGGGGTAGCGGGGAGGTGGGGGAGGAATTGATGAAGATGTACAGTTATGGCATGCATAGCTGTTGCAATAGTTATCAAATGGAAACTTGAGTCATGTATTGGATGCTGGTCTGATGCCATCAATAATGGTCTTTCACTATAGCAATGTTTCTGTAACACATGTGTACAATGCATATATACTGAGCTTTCACTGGTTTTATTGCTAATGTTATAAAAACACTTGCCTCTGTCCTTCAGGTTTATATATGAATTATGCATGGTTGAACAATGTTTTCTGAAGTTCCAGTATGTTAGAATTCAAAGAGGAGAGCTTGCTTACATTGATAGCCTTCTATATTGGATATCTAGATCACAGTCACTCCTCAAGAATAAAACCTATACAGCATTAAATGTGTGTTTTGGTCATGTCAGTTTTGTGATTTTAATTACCTTGCCTTTCGTCTTCTGCCAGGAATTGATCAATAAAATGTAACATGTCGAATTTAATTCACTGTTCCTGAGATTAGATTTCAAATACCAAAGCTTACATTACACTGTAAACAATTACTTAAAGACATACAAATGAGTTTTTTAGATTCACTTTCTTTCATTATACTTTAAATGTTGTCCTTTAAGACTCTGGTACCTCTATCAGGTTTTATATATTTATATTTATTGATATAGATGTTTAACAAATATATTGTTATTAGGCAATCTAATTTATCATGTATGTGGTAATGGCATCAGCAGCATTATGAGAAATAACAAAATTATGTAAAATGTAAACATCTTCAAAGGGCAACTTGAAATTTTTTTTTAAATTTTAAATGGGAATTGTAACAGTTAAATGGCTATTTGTTTTCTGATTATAACAAGTGTCCATTATACTCATAAGAGGGTTTCTTGAACTTTTCCAAAAATTGAGTTGAAAATGAATTATATGAATTATACAACAAAAACTTACATATAATATGAACCTTTTATATTGTTAAAGTGAATTATGTAGAAGATGGATCTTGTTTATGTCACTTCAAGTGTATTGTGATTTATTCAGAGTAGGTTGAATCGGATTCTTGTAAAGACAGACTCTTGTGATACATATATAACAAGTTCTTTATTTTAAACCTTCTGTCATTGATTAGTTCTCCGTCACAATTTCTTTTTACATTTTCCTTTCTTCTAAACATGGATTCTAAATAAAACGGTTAGGATTATAAATATTTCAGAATTTTTGGTGCGTTGTTTGTTTTTGAATTGTACCCAACAAATATTTGAAATGGTTTCAAGGATTGTCATTCCCAAGGTATAGGTAAGGATGAAATATATTGGAAGAAGATTGTTAAGTGTTACCGTGACATTGGAGGATGCTGACAAATGGTTTATGTTGTGTAGGTGTATATGTGATGTAGTGAAGTCCCAAGATTATCAGTGATGTAATTCAGTGTCTAAAATATCTTATTAAAGGATTGGAAATTTCAGCTGGGAGACAACTCTCTCAGCCCTAGCGTCACAAGTGTCCTTGTTAGTACATGCACTCTTAATGGTTACTGTACTTTACATTATTGATTGACAGCGAAACGACCAAATATCAAGTTACTCGTTTCCAAATTCAGAAAAAATTAAGTGATCCAACTTTTCATTCTCTTTAGCTTTAAATCTGGAGATATTTCTATAGAGATTCGACAAGGTCTCTGGTGGCATACATAAAAACATATAGCTGATGTGTTCTTATCTATGGTAGTGTTGTAGGATTTCGATATAGTAAAGTTTTTTCTGGTAATTAAAGCTTGGGAATTTTAGACAGCTGAATACTACTTAACTTTGTTAAGTATAGACACCAGACACAGCATTATTATTTATACGTTTTCTTACATCAGGTATGATTAAGTTTTGTGCTTGTCAACCAACGTGTTGGATGGAATAGGAAATAATTTTAAAAAGTGAATAAATAAATAAAAAAGATGATTGCACAGTGTTTTATTTTTCATTGATTTTGGTGTAACACCAGTTGTCTATAAAACATGGTTGGCCACCACATCACTTTCCCAGGAGAGTTTGGCAGATGATTGGGCTTTAAATAATTTGGCAGCTTCCTATGTTAATATCTGCACACACTGATTGAACCTAAGACCCCTGCTATTTCAAAATGGGACCCCCTGATTCATGGCTTTAGGACTGGCCAACTTTTGTTTTTGGGGAAGACTGTATGTCATTGATATATGTTGGTAATTTCTATTGTTTGCACAAGGTAATGACCTGAAGTCTGAATGATTTAAAGGCTTGCAAAGGAAACATGCATAACAGGTGCAGATACAACACATGTTAGGCATTACAATACAGCTGGGTCAATAGCGTTCACACCTAATGCTCTTATACATGTACATAACACTAAAAGGTACTGGTTTAATGTGTGCTTGTTTGATGGATATTGATCAAACTTGTAGGATGAAATTGCAATCCAGGAGTATGTCTTTTAAACACCCAAAAGGATGCTACAAGTTGATGACTCATGTATGACAAATTCTGACTTTCACATTTAGCCAATCATTTGTTTTCTGTAGCAGCATTTGATTAAAAAAATGATAGCATTGAAACTGATAAAACATGTGTACTGATTAAGGTTACATTCTACCCCATCATGTCATTGTATCAATTGTCCAAGAAATAGTGTTTTCTGGACAGGCTTATACAATATGGCATTATGTCTAGTTGTTGTGCATCTAGAGACATTAATATTAATGCCATATTTCTTCAACCAACAGGGTTTACAATCAAAAGAGTTAGGGCTGAAATGTTTTTAACAGTTATTTAGCTACTGCTGGATCATCTCAAGGTCCCTAATTATGGTATAAAATATTATTAAAAATAAAGTTAGCCTTGAAATTATCCATACCCAAATAACCTGTGAAAATTTGTGATTATAGTTAAAAATGAAACGTAGAGTCATTTCTTGAAAATGTTTTGTGTTTGTGTTTTGCAGGTCGCACTAGAGAATGGTTCAGTATAGCAGATGCCCACGCGAAGCTCTCCCACAAACCCATTCAACTCCACTACCTGAGAGAACTACTAGAGAAACCCCTGGATATGGTCACATGACCACTAGCAAGCCAGTAGAATTCTAGTATTTGTGCTGCTATATACCATAATTTAAATTTATATTTAGTTGTAGGGTATATCCCACACTCAACCTGTGATTCATGTATCACCCCAAGGAGTGTCATCCAGAGGAGATCTGGGATGGCTGAAGAAATGAGTTATCTTCCCTTTGTGGTGTTGCTATGGTGATTTTGACTTCATTGATATTGGAGTTTTCCCCGAGTCAGGCATTAGATACCTACATTTTCATATGTTGGTCTCGTAGAAAATCCAATGGGACCACTTATTTGTCTTTATGATTTGATTTGTGCATTGGAATAATTTGAATACTTCATTATTTGTTGATGATTTTCATCAAGGTAAATTATTGCAGTATTAGTGGTAAGAGGCTCAGCCATATGAAGAAGTTTCGTCTCTGCTGTGTTGATAATTTGTCTTTCATTATACAATGTTTTGTTGGTACTGTATTTCATATAATGAATTGACAAAAAATGAAAGAGCATTAACTACATTATGTTAAGTCTAAAACTAGAAAATGCCAAAATTCTTGTTTCTCTCCTGATTACAGAAAACATGGATAGTTGGGTCACAAAGTACTGTAAATGTATTTAATTTACCACCGATAAATTTTAGCTTCAACTTTTCGACAAATTAGCACTGTTGTGCATATATGAAAATTTGAAAGCATAAGAAGTTTTAAAAATATGAATCTATCATATGGTTAGATATCATACTGTTATAGCTGTTAAGGACTCATTTTTCAACATTTATACAGAATAATTTTCTGTAACAAGCACGTGTAATTTTATTTTACTGTAATGATGACAGACAGTGGTAAGAGTGCTGTAAAATCAATGCTTTCTCATCTCAATGTGTTTCTGAAACCCTGTTATTTGACTTTCGAAGGTTTTGTATCTTGCTAAAGTAACATCCTCTTGGGTGCTATTAATGAAAATTTTACAGGTAATAAGTTGTAGAGTTATCTTTTATAGAATTCGTTATTTTGAAAACAGCTTTAATTTTATGCTCGTTATTTTTTCATGTTTTAGTGAAAATTGTATGTTATTGTACAGAGACAAATTTAAATTGTAGTTAAGAGCTGATATAGAGCTGACAAATACAAAGTTGTAAGATTATTAATCCATTTGAATTTTAAACTGGGATATTGGTCAGATTTTTCAACAGCGATATTTTTTGTTTTGTTAAATGCCTGTTTAACATAGTCAGGTTTGTGAGCTGATATAGAGCTGACAATTACATTACATAGTTGTAACATTATTACTCTGTTTGATTTTTACACTGGTATATAGGTCAGAATTTTAACAGCAGTACTATTTGGTTCGTTACATGTCTGTTTAACATAGTCAGGTTTGTGTAATGGAGTAGAAAGGTTTATTCATGCAGGTACCGTAAGTAATTTTTACATACACATATACAAAAGATATCATTACCTGAAAAATAAGTGCATTTTCAACTCTTTGTATTGAATCTCTGTGTGATATGTAGAGGATCCTACTATTCACCTAGCGTAATTTGTGAACATCTGAAGACTCTCTAGTATACTGGTAAATGAACCATAAGTGAGATTTTATAATCGTTTTTGATAATCTGGTCTTTTATTTTTACATTCCTGGATTTCATTCAGTGTGTAACAATATAGTTTCTCTAATATTCAAACTGTAAAAATGAAAAAAAGCTAAAATAGAATTATGATACTTTGCACACCCCAAAGTAACCATAAATACATTTATATACATTTGTGTGATATCCTATATGTACAGGAAATTCAGACCTGTTAGGATGAAAGAGTTGAAGATGGCTGGTCATTTGGTGATTGTAGCATTCCTTGTTCTAAGGATATTTCTGTATATACCAGTATATATAGATGTAAAATTAGCCAGACTTAAAAACATGTCAAGTTTTAAAAAGGTGTTTCGGGAAAAAAGTAAAGATAAAAGAGCCATATAATTTCCTTTTTACTTGTACATGTTACATTTATTATTTAGATTTAAATGAGGAAGAAAACCCAGACTTATTGCAATAAGAAACAATGTAGTCTATGTTGTATTAGAAAAGCATTATAAAACTTTACATTCTTTCTGAGACATGGTAGAATGAGTTTTATAAAAAAAAAATGGGTATTATTCAATGTTGATACTCTTTTGAAATATTTCATTTTTTAATATAAAGATCTAGTTTAAGTTGTCTTGATCATTTGATGAATTATTAAGTTAAACTGATTGTTGTTCTGAACCTAATTGGTCATGAGAAATAAGTATATTTATTATATGTATTGAATTTATACGTCTATGTATATAATGTAAATTTTAAATACAGGTAGATTTCCAAATGCTCTTTCCACAAAGTAATTGATGATACTTGTCACTTGGACTATTTTTTGAGATTTTTGAAAATAAATGTATTTATTTATCCTATCCTGATCACTTATCTATGTTCATGCACATGAACTGTGTCTGACAGAGTAGTATTTAAAACTCATCAACTTTTGACACTGATGTATATTCTATTATTAAAATGGTTGTAATTCAGAAGACTCAAACTACTTGGTTTACCAATTTATAAATATTATTATCACCTACATTCAAGTATCATGTGTTATAATGCTAGTTTTTAGAAATGTTATAAAAATTCAAACCAAGTAATGTGAGGCGCTGACTTGATGAGGTTGTACAGGAGTAAGTTAGGAAGTTTGTGTTTTTTTACAAACTGAGATGCTGTAAATCAGATAGAATGTTTTGTTTTTGTGTTAATTATTATTTTGTAGAAAAAATCTGAGTCTGTTTTTGTTAAACAAATATGCATTCTCTTAAATTTTATGTGTACATGTTGTAATATGGTCCCAATTAGGACTAGTGATAAAAGTGTTTGTAATAGCTTTATAATGATGTTCATACCCGAAAATCTCTAGAAGAAATGAATACACTTTTTTTATATTCAGGTTAATCACAAATTTTCTTTTATCCCATAACTACTGAAGGTTTTCAGTCTCGCGGTACAGGATAACATGAGACCATCAAATCTATTTTGATGTCACTCTAGAGTTACCATTACATTCAATAGGAGATATAAAACCACAGTTTTGATATGAAGAAATTTTTCGTGATTGTATCGGTTATGGGATGAATCCGATATCTAAATCATGCAGATTGATTACAATTTTTATCCTTTTATACGTCTGTTCTCAAGTACGATCTACCAGTTGTTATCATACTTGATGATGGACCAATAGAGGATTGAAATTCCTGTCAACCTGACTTGTTGGAAATCCCTTATGTAAGATATATATATATATTATTTTGATAGTTTAAATGACTGTTATATGTTTTGTTTTGATTTATTGCATCATTACCAAAAATAGTGATTTTGTACTTTACAACATTCCTTAATAAATCCCAGAGCTTTATGCCATAGTTTTTTATTTAACCACTTGTCATTCTTGCAAAAAGGGAGATAACTTATGTCCAGATTTAACTTGTCAACCCTAAGACCACTGAACAACTGTTAATTTTGTATTTTCCATAATCTTATTTTAGTGTGTTCAGCTCAGCTTTTGGTTCTTTTAATAATTGCTTTTCATTTCCAGAATGCTTAAGTTTGATTTCAGTTCATGATGCAAGTAAGTGTCATTCTGTATGCATATGACATAACATACATTACTTAAATTACTGTTACAGTCAGTCAAGACTGCCGTGCATTTCAGAAGTACAGTAGCTAATTATTCTATATTTGATAAAAATATATCTTATGTCCATATATGGCATAAGTAGATAACTTGGTGTCCTGAGACTCCATGATAATGACAGTAGTAAGGAAATCAGATAGAAGCATTTAGAGATCTAGTCAGGGAGTTTTTATACCAATATGATATGTATAATATACACTGTTATTTTACAGGAAAATTTACTGCGATATATTAGGTGTGAAAATACATGTAATTATATGATATTGCACTGAGACATCTATACTGGTCATTACACTTAAATTCATCTAATTATGTCAATAGTATGATGTGAAAGTCATTCAGTACACATAATGAATAATGTCGGAGTTAACCAGTTAAAGTACTGATTAAAGATATCAATAAATCAAACCCAGGTCACACAAGATATGTATGTTTTATGTATTTGTATTTAAAACAAGATTTTTTTTTTGTAAACTACTGCACTGTTACTAATTGTCTTCACCTGTGAAGTTTTTTGAATTTTGAAAGAAGTTAGTTTTTAATTTGTACTGAAAATTGATTTTTGTGTCAGCTATCTGACCATTATGCTTTATTTGTCCCTCCCACATACCCGTAAATGAAGGGGTCATGTACACACTGGAGTCTGTGTATAGTATCTGACTTTCTGGACAAATTAACACATGTGGCATTCATTGATACAGTCTACTTATTTGTTTAACAACCTGATGACTTGAGAGATAAAATGATATAATGATATTCCCCTTTAATGATTTATTTTGATAGTCCATATTTTTATGAAACTTTGTGGACATGATCACAAAAGTTGTGTCCTTGCTTTATAGATATACCTGATATATATATAGTCACTGTCCATGATGTCCTGAGGTTACTAAGGAGAAAGCTGAATATCCTATGTGCTTATTGTTAAACACAGTGATGAGTAGTAATTGAATTACTTTGATGTGGGAGAGAATATTAAGCTCTGACTTAAGTAACAGTTCTAGATCCCAGGCTGTCATACCTGTCAGGTGTTGTGCTTTTACAGTGATTCTTCCAAATTACATCATGTTTTCCCACCGGGTCCGTCAGATTTTTGCTTATCCAGTTAGTCCCTATCTGAGTAAATTACGTTTTTTAAAGCAAGTCTCTGTCACATTTAATAATGTTTAAGAGTTTATCTTAACCAGACGCTTTTTCCAAAAATTTCATACTTGATGGATGAACTGAACTACTGTAATAGATCTATTGCCAAATATTATTTTCATGTAAAAGTATAAATATTAAAGTTACAATCAAATATTTATTGGTACATGTACATTTATATGTACATGTATACACATTTATATGGTGTACACTGACTTAGCAATATTGTAAAAACAAATTCAAAACTTTTTTTATCATTTGTCACAAGATAAAATGACAGTGTATTAGTGATACATGTATATGATATCTTTATATGACACTAAGGTATTGGGGGAGGGGTAATAAGCTTCATGTCGTTGTCATCACTTAAAATATTGTGTGAACCCTAACCTTAGACAATTAACGAATGTATTGTATTTTTGTATGAAATCAAATTCTCTTTCTATACAATGTTTAAAGTGTGAGGATTAAGAAAAGAATAAATTCCAAGAAAATTTCATTGTGAAGTCTAATGTGAAATTTTCATCAAAACATCTATCAATGTGTTATCTTGTCTTTGTAGAAACATAAGTAATTTGTGACATATGCTTTTGTCGTCAGAGGATATGTAATGACTTTTTCATGTAATTTTACATCTTGCTCACGGCAACCAAATGTTCTGAATTTAATCTAGACAAAAAGTATGTATAGACAAGAAGGTGTTAATGACACTCCTGACCATGACGTACTAGATGTGGAGTGTTAACGACACTCCTGATAATGACATGTATAGATGAGGGGTGTAAAGGAAACTCCTGACCATGACATGTATAGATAAGGAGTTTTAAGGACACTCCTGACCATGACATGTATAGATGTGGAGTATTAACGACACTCCTGACCATGACATGTATAGATGTGGAGTGTTAACGACACTCCTGACCATGACATGTATAGATAAGGAGTTTTAAGGACACTCCTGACCATGACATGTATAGATGTGGAGTGTTAACGACACTCCTGACCATGACATGTATAGATGTGGAGTGTTAACGACACTCCTGATAATGACATGTATAGATGAGGGGTGTAAAGGAAACTCCTGACCATGACATGTATAGATAAGGAGTTTTAAGGACACTCCTGACCATGACATGTATAGATGTGGAGTTTTAACGACACTCCTGACCATGACATGTATAGATGTGGAGTGTTAACGACACTCCTGACCATGACATGTATAGATGTGGAGTGTTAACGACACTCCTGACCATGACATGTATAGATGTGGAGTGTTAACAGACTCCTGATCATGACATGTATAGATGAATAGTGTTAATGACACTCCTGACCATGACATGTATAGATGTGGAGTTTTAAGGACACTCCTGACCATGACATGTCTAGATAAGGAGTTTTAAGGACACTTTTGGCCATGACATGTCTAGATAAGGAGTTTTAAGGACACTCCTGACCATGACATGTCTAGATAAGGAGTTTTAAGGACACTCCTTATCATGACATTTTAGATTAGGAGTTTTAAGGACACTCCTGACCATGACATGTCTAGATGAGGAGTGTTAAAGACACTCCTGACCATGAAATGTACAGATGTGGAGTGTTGATGACACTCCTGACCCAGACATGTATAGATGAGGAGTTTTAAGGACACTCATGACCATGACCTTCTAGATGTGGAGTGTTAACGACACTCCTGACCATGCTATGTCTACCATTAACAAGTGATTGAGATTCTTTGTCAAGTGAATGATTTACGATCCTTAGCAGAATTCTGTTGAGCAAACGCCTTTCCATCGTAGTTAACATTTGCTGACTTATCTTTTTATGGTCAACATTTTCCACCTTGAACATAAAGTAGTAAAACTAGGCCTTGCGATTTCAGACTTGAATGTTATACTACTATATGTCCCAGAATTCAATGTCTAGTAAAGCTAAACTTCTTAACAAAGCTAAAGATACATCCTTACAATTATGGCATTCCATCCATGAATAGGATGGCAGCTCTAGCATACCACGAAAGAATGGATTATTTTAGTTTTGTGTAAATGCCAAAGAATGGGATTACTCAATTTGGGTTGTACAAGAACGAGATCATTCCGTTTGGAGTATACACCAACGAACGAGATCATTCAGTTTGGAGTATATGGAGTATATATTTGGGTTGTACCGCCAGAGAACGGGATTTTACAGTATGTGAATTCTCAATATGACATGAAACACTCATGGTCACTGCATGCCCTTCACTTAATTGAAGGTATACTATATCCCGAGTGCCAATATCTTAAATGGCTTTCGATACTTTGCGAATGAATAGAATCTCCAATTTCCATTTCTGGGACAGTCGTGGCAAACTCTTCCAGTGTGGACTTCCGGTATCAGAATGAACCGTACGCCAGAAACGACACGGCAGAATCCAGTGGCTTTCTTCTCATTTTATCGACCCATCTCTTGTAACACTATCAGGTACTCTCGACACCTCCCGGACCGGACCTCGGTAGTGTTCCCATACATATCTAACCATCTTGCATGAGATTCATGATAACAAACTCTAAAACACATTTCAGCGAGTCATCGATCGATTCGTGTTACAAAGTGTATTACAGAAATTGGCAGCATACTGTATGAAGCGGGAATGTTATTAATGATGATATTAAGACCAGTGTTAAGATTATATATAAATCTTCGTTTTCTTCCATGTATCATATTCAAATCTGGAGATGTCATAGTATAAGAAATAGCCCGTGGTAGCGTGGCTTGTTTCTCTTCACCACATTATATAGGCCTTTTCGGCTGTATCAGCACATAACCTGGGCAAATCGAAGAGACCAAGACAGTCATCTTCGATTTCATGCGTTCCGAAATAATTCATAATGTTATATTTTTAGACATGACCGATTACTTCGAAAACTCGAAAACAAACCCTCAATATATTTACTAAAGGGGTAGTAATGTATTTCTTTTTTCTTTGTTTACCCCTATTTCCGTTTTCGGTTCTGCCTTTGGTGGTTACGGCGTGACATTGGTACAGCTTTCAAGTCCCTGGGTCAAACGGCAATCATTTTCGACTAGATCAATACAATTTTATATAAAAGATAGCGTAAGCGATTTCTACAGGTCCGAAAATAACCTGTATGGGTGGCAACAACAGCAAAGTCCCAGGCACCACGTGCGCAATACATATTAGCAAGTGCAGGTACCTGTGTGCACCTTTTATAGATACAACAGGTTGTGTGCCATAGTTCAACAGGAAAAGTGTGTTTAACTTGTAATGATTCTGAAGACATTAATCCAGCTGATTGTGACTTACATCGGTATATATACATAAAACCCAGGTGTTGCCATCGCTAATGAGCATCTGCCTTCTATTCCCGTACTTCCAGCTTCCTGGTAATAATATGGGCGGGGGTGCCCCGGAACTACTAACAGGTAGTTAGACATTCGGTACCGGGGAAGAACACATCTGTTCGATGGCGTATTGGTACAATAAAGTCTGTTAGTATATGCATCATCTAACACTACTAAAGTTACAAACAATAAACTTGTTTAATTAGTGAAATTTACTAAAACATTACATCAGACATCTGATACATGTAATACAGATTTGATATCAGGCATCCAGAATAAAGGCTCGTTTGTCTAGCAGCAAATACGGTTCGACACATACACATCTATGTCATTTCAAAATCGATTTCGTTAACTTTTTTTTTTATCATGTTGGACAATCTGATAACAAGTCATCTCGTTAACTAGACGACATGGTTACGTCGAACAACTTTCAAATGGTCATCTCGTCCACTTTGACTTTGGAAAAAATGTCGAAACAACTTTCAAATGGTCATCTCGTCCAATTTGACATTAGAAAATGTCGATTTCCATTTTACTCTTTCTCACATAGACCATCACTTTTGAGTTGACACAGACCGAACGGTAGGTGATTGAATTAACAGTCACGTGAGAGGTGTCCTGCGAGAGTCATGGCAGTTAAGTAAATCATTGTGATGAACCGAGTCAATGATGCGTTCACTGTACATGTATCTCGGTCTGTCAATGGAATTACAATCCCCTTCCCTGTTCGGTAGACAAACATGCTTATCTACCAATGTTATATGATTCAAATATTGAATAACGTTAGTTTCACATGACTGGTAGACATCAAACCGGTGTTAATAACGTCACATCTATTTCCCCTGTGTTTTGACGTGATTATATTTTGGGAAATAGAGGTCTATTACTCTATAAGGGACCGCAAACTATTTGTCGGTGACTGGTTTTAGTTTTTTTTATTATTATTATTTATTTATTGTTTTACGTCCTATCAGCAACTATGGTCAATTGAAGACGGATTTTTTCTGTGTTTTGTCAAATATGACTACAACAATACAATGTCTCTGTATTAAAGAAGAGGATGTAAACACGGGCTTGAATATATATAACAAAACATCGTGATTATCAATCATCTGTACTGACGTCATGATCTTGATATTAAACTTCCTTACAGGATGTGTATGTCGATGACAATGTAACAGATTACACAAACAATGAAGTAGTATATAACATGTAGTACGTGTGTACAGTATGTGTCCCAAAATACTGTCAGTGACAGGCAAAGGTTGTCGAACACTGTTCGTATCGTTCACCGTCTTTTTGGCAAATTTTCCTGTAAAAATTGTTCACCGCGATACTGTTTAATATTTTAATACTGTTATATATATAACATATTCTGTAAGTCTGTGATATTAAAATTGTGTCCGTGGATGTGAACGTAGAATCTTTTCGGTATAATATCTATTCGGCGTTGCAAGGAAGATTACCGGTGGAACGGTTCTGACTATGTATATATTTTCTGTCGTTGTGGAATAAAAAGTCTGAAGAGATATGATTGTATTTATTCAAAGTTTGGGTCCTTACTACCGGTATTCATGTTCATGTGCCCGATTCTTTACAATATCTTAAGAGCTTGTGACAGTCTTGAAGCGATGAACAAGATTTCATCAAAACCTGTTGAATATTTCATTCGTCGTGGAGGTTTGTTCGAAAAGTGATTAAGGAGAGCTAACACAACGCAATCTGAGAAGACTTCGGAATATATCGGTGACGAATATGGCCCAGAAGTTGTTAAGTTGTTATCAGTAAAATAGATTAAATGGTTATTTAGGGACCACACGATCACGTCTGGCCCTCTGTCAATGTGACCAGGTGTCGTTAGTGATAGTCGTTTTTATAGTCATGTACAATTCAATTATACGTACGTACGCCTATCACAATATTGAATTAACTTGATATCCAGCAAAACGTCATAAGCCATATCTGTATATAAGTCCGGTTAATTAAATTTTATTGCATATTTTTTATATTTTATCTATCAATACTTTGATATAGTTATTTAGTGCAAATTTGAGTCTAAATGAGTAAAGTGCCCGTGGCACTGTGTATGGTTGTGTAAAGCCTACTAATACCGCTGCAGGTAAAACACACACGAGGCGATAATTATCGGCGGAGTCCTATATTGGTGTTAATTATGTAAACATCTATCTATGACAACGATTAAAGGAAGTCCATTATGATTGGGTTTTAATTATAATTACAATACAAAACAGAGTATTTCTCTGTTGTAGATGTTATAAAACACGCCGATTCAGTTGTAAGTCATTCTGGATTTACCTAAAGAACTTACATCACGTAAGTCATTCAGTAACCCAGGCACATATTTGTCACCAGCGTCAACTCAAGACAGACCTAGATCTAGCAAATTATCCTATTTCACAACAAAGAAAACTTCATTGTAGAATACATTACAGAAAACCAACGTACAGAAGAACATCGACATGTCTACTGTCACACGATACCGAATCTTAAAACAGAAGAGACTTTTCAAATCAGAAGCTAACTTCTCCAGAGCAGTTGAGCAACTGGACAGTATAGCTGATTTGATTAAAAATGTCACGATTCGTCACGATCGCGCCCAGAAGAATGGCATGAACGCTCTGAAGTACAATCTTCGTATACGACTGGCAGTGATGGAGGGCGTCAGGAACATGTACTACGAATATGCTAAGAAACAGGCAGATGATGTGGTCAGTCTTCGAAAGGACCTGTACGGACAAGACTTGGAGGTTGTCGCGGAGGAATAAGTTAGACACTGAAATCGGGTTGATTTTTAACCCCTTTTCAATAAAAAAAGCTCTTTTCAGAGCTACCCAAAACTCATGAAAAGGGTCATTGATGAACGCCTCGAATTATACGCTTTATGGTGTCTTTGGTATCAATCTTTTTATATGTTCCCTCCCATCCTCCTTTTCTCCAAGGAACATTGCACGTAACCCTCCTTTTTGTTTCGTATTACAGAATTAATCAATGTAATTTCTAAAGTACATCAATGCTTTACCATGAATAACTATGTCATATTTATTCCATGCACACTAAAATTGTGTTAATTGTCTATAATTTCACACGCAAGAAACGTTATTTAACGCCGAATGCAATTTAAAGTCGGAGAAATTAACTAGCATATACATGTATAAAAATCAAACGGTATAATCTAAACATGAACGTCGGTGTTTAGATGTAATACCCGAACTGGTTAAGTTTGGACTTTTTTTGCTCGTGTGCTGGGTTTATCTCCCCATGAACAGACTTAATTTGAAATGGGGTCTTTTCGTATTAGCTAGTAATGACCTCACAGAATAATGTTAACATGCTTCGCGAAAGGACACCTTGAAACCATATCGCTGGATCGTTTTTATCGCGATTAGTGATTATTTATACAGACAATATTTACTTAAGTTCCAATGTCGAAATATCAATAAATCCGTATAACAAAAAAGAAATTATTCGTCTTTGGCCAGCTGGTAAAATGAAAGCAAAAGTAGAGGCATATGAGAGTGGTTTCCCTTGGTTCCATCCGGGCATCCAACATGGCCACCTCCATACGTGGTTGACGTTATACTGTTATACGATCTGTCATCTGCCGAAATAACTGTGTTAGTCAACCCTACGGTTTCTGTGGCCTCTCTATTCATCTCAAACCGAAGGTAAAGTTATGACAATTTAATCTTACAATATTCTTATATTACATGTTTTATGTACAAGAGCTACTTTGTGTATATGCCTCCTATGTATACACTACAGTTGATATATACCTACTGGTATATAGTTATTCCTGGCCAAGGAAGAGGAGATAAGAGAAGGAAAATAATAATGATGCCTGTAATTGATGGTTCAATCCAACGTCTGATCACAGAGACACATTATATGACGTAGTATTTAATGATTTTAATCTTCTTGCCTCAGCACTGTGATTCAGTGGCTAGTCATGATCACAGTGATATCTTGTCGAGACGAATAGACCTGGTCAGAATAACCCGATATCTTGTATGGTGTTCCTAGACCAGGTACAGGGACTCATGTAGTCTTATATGATAAATTAAGAATAACAACCAATATAGACTTCATATATATATGTAGGTATTTATTTTGAATTCTATCATATCGCATTATTTGTATCCCTGTGCTCAGGGTCATTTCACAAACTTGAAATCATAAATGCTTTAGATGAAGTTGTTATGAATCCTAACTAAGTCTTAGAATACGTAAAGAACTTAAGTTTATCTACAGCCTTACACCGGTTATGATTGCGGCTTCGCCAACATATGACCCTTTGTAGGACTACAAAAAAGAAAATTTAACCATGAACAAAATTATTAAGTAATTGCAAATCTGCATTGCATTGTTTACAATTAATGTATACAGTTCTAAAATTCTCAAGATGAAGGTATTGTTTTATTCCTTAAACAAGAAATGATGTCTTGTTAATAAATGCACCATTCAAGAAGAAATTGGGACTGTGTTATACCTATAAACACATACTAGTTTTGAATGAGTTTCTGCAAATCAATCTGTATTTTGATCATGAGCTTCATTCTTACCTCGACTGTTATAAGTTATATTATCTGGCATCTTTGCATAAGTCACAGGATTTACAGTTACTTACCGAAGTCTATATCTATGTTTATATATATAATGTATAAGCTTGGAGAAGACATGGCCATTTTAACAGTGTGATGTGTATCATTGTATTGCTATATATCTGACAGATGTAATTTTATTTTTCAGATGTACACATTACTGTCTGGTCTGTGGAAATACATGTTCCAAAAAGATGAATATAATGTTTCAATTTTGGGACTAGACAATGCAGGAAAAAGTGTAAGTTTGACAAAAAAAAGAAAGAAAAATCTTAGCTTACCTAGTATGTTTTTCCAGCATCTGTTTACAGACAGAGACCTATTATTATATGCATGTGTCATTCATGGGAAAGTAACATTGTCTCATTTTATGTAATTTTCTTGTATTATAAGTCTGGAAAATGATCATGTAATAAAATTAGATCAAATTACCTTACAGTTAAAGTGATAGTTTGACTAAATAAAGGGGGGGGGGGAACTAAAACCAGACAAGGACTGTGTACCATATTACCAATAGATGATTAATTACCCGGTATTGCTTTTGGTATTTAATGACTTATAAATCAGCATAGTTTTATGAGATAGTAATCATAGGCTAAACATTCTAAAATTTTCCTCTGTGTTGTGAAAAACTTTCCTAGTTGAACTGTTACCCAGTATGTGATAAACAATCAATCAGTTTTAATATATGTACTTGTTATTTCCTACCAACAGACATACTTGGAGCAGACAAAGACAAAGTTTACAAAAAATTACAAAGGACTCTCCCTGTCTAAAATCACAACAACAGTGGGTCTAAATAGTAAGTAAAGTTCTTATATTTGAACAGAAGAATTAATCAACAACACCATTGACAGGGAAATTGAAAAGAAGATGATATAATGAAGACAAACATGACACTCATGACGTTTATATTTCAGTAATTATAGCCAGGTGCCATACCATGAAAATGTATAAAGTAGTTCAACACACATGTATATATAGAGAAAATATTTCCACTTGAAATTAATATGCTTATTTAAATTGATCAACAGTTTAATTTTTACGTCACTTTCATTTCAGTTGGAACAATTGATATTGGACATGTACGTCTGAACTTCTGGGACCTGGGTGGACAGGAGGAATTACAATCGCTGTGGGACAAGGTATATAATAGGTTATCTTTAATGTATTCCCGAGGCAAGATGCAGTATAGAACTCTCTTTTCAGCATCAGAGACATAGCTTTCTTTTTGTAATTGACAAAAGAGCAGAATGAAGACCAAAGTCTACTTTTTTGTCACTGTTGACATCGAGAAATTGTAAACATTGACATCAGTGTTAAGAAATTGTTTAGATCACTTTTTATCTAATAAGTTATTAAAGTTTTTTAAAACAATAACAACTAAATTTGTTATATGATAAGATCATAGGGTATACAGCTGATATAAATATTAAAAATTACTGGATTATAATAATTGTCCAGACCTTCTTTAAAAATATTTAAATTGAAAGAAAATTGATACCTTAGAGAACGACCTCGACTCGTTCTCTGATTACAGATATTCTTAGACTGAATCTTGGTTATGATGTAGTATAAAACATGGTTTGTTCCCCTATAATGCATTATTATATACTTTCTTGTCATTGTTTTTACCTTCTTACATTTTTTATTTTGATTGTCTCTAATGATGATACATGTTTAATATACAATACTGTTGATGTGTTTTTCAGTATTATGCTGAGTCACATGCTGTCATATATATCATTGACTCATCTGATCTTGAGAGAATCGATGAATCAAAAGAGGCTTTTGGTAAGTAAATCATAGAATCAAGTTAAATGTACCATGTAGTTATTTTACATTCAGTGCAGCCAACTTCATGGAGAGGTCCCTAGTTCTGATTGAAATCCCAACTGATGTTCAGTCCTACTATTGAAACATTTATGTTACTTCTTATCTAGACAGTCTATTATGTCCTGTATGTTATTGAATTTATTTGAAGAAAAGCAGAGTGAGGTGAAAAAGATTTGTCTTTTTTAAAATATGTTTTTATAAGTGGTATGATACTCCGTCATCATATTCTTACATGCAACAAAAAAAATTCAAAAAAATGAAAGTCAGTCAGGCAGTCACATGCCAGTGAAAGATCCATGTTTACAAATTTATTATTGTTTTTTTTCCAGATAAAATGGTGATCAATGATGCCTTGAAAGAAGTACCAATACTTGTTTTAGCCAATAAACAGGATTTAGATGTATGTATTATTTCATGTACCAAGACTGTTGTTATATCAACTTACCAATATCAAATTTGTTCTAATAAGGACTGTCTAGCTGGGCAACATGTAGACAAAATGTCAAATGTTATGGATGTTGGGGATCCATTGTTTTAAGAGGTCATGTATTGGACTAGTTTTATAGATTCATTATGACATACTTATGTGTGTTCATGTATTTGTAAGGTCCTCTTTATCTAAGATTATTGGTGATGTGTACATGTATTTGTAAGGTCCTCTTTATCTAAGATCATTGGTGATGTGTACATGTATTTGTAAGGTCCTCTTTATCTAAGATCATTGGTGATGTGTACATGTATTTGTAAGGTCCTCTTTATCTAAGATTATTGGTGATGTGTACATGTATTTGTAAGGTCCTCTTTAACTAAGATTATTGGTGATGTGTACATGTATTTGTAAGGTCCTCTTTAACTAAGATTATTGGTGATGTGTACATGTATTTGTAAGGTCCTCTTTATCTAAGATTATTGGTGATGTGTACATGTATTTGCAAGGTTCTCTCTATTTAAGATTATTGGTGATGTGTACATGTATTTGTAAGGTTCTCTTTAACTAAGATTATTGGTGATGTGTACATGTATTTGCAAGGTTCTCTTTAACTAAGATTATTGGTGATGTGTACATGTATTTGCAAGGTCCTCTTTATCTAAGATTATTGGTGATGTGTACATGTATTTGTAAGGTCCTCTTTATCTAAGATTATTGGTGATGTGTACATGTATTTGTAAGG
The DNA here is from genome assembly GCF_031769215.1 of Ylistrum balloti. NCBI lineage: Eukaryota > Metazoa > Mollusca > Bivalvia > Pectinida > Pectinidae > Ylistrum > Ylistrum balloti. The sequence goes on from NW_026782199.1 coordinate 613,222, forward strand.
TCCTCTTTAACTAAGATTATTGGTGATGTGTACATGTATTTGTAAGGTCCTCTTTATCTAAGATTATTGGTGATGTGTACATGTATTTGTAAGGTCCTCTTTATCTAAGATTATTGGTGATGTGTACATGTATTTGTAAGGTCCTCTTTATCTAAGATTATTGGTGATGTGTACATGTATTTGCAATATTGTAAGGTCCTCTTTAACTAAGATTATTGGTGATGTGTACATGTATTTGTAAGGTCCTCTTTCACTAAGATTATAGGTGATGTGTACATGTATTTGTAAGGTCCTCTTTAACTAAGATTATTGGTGATGTGTACATGTATTTGTAAGGTCCTCTTTAACTAAGATTATAGGTGATGTTATTGAATATTTACGTAGTCATCTTGTACTCATAATGTCATTCCATTATCAGGGATGTATGCGGGTAATAGAGGTGAAAAAAGTGTTCAACACTAGTGCTCCACTCATTGGTCATAGGGACTGTAAAATGCTGGGCACTTCAGCTCTAAAAGGGTAAGTACATCTACTCTATTTCCTATACATAAAGCTGTTTTTTCCTGTTAATACCAGACAGTGTTGTTTAAAGCTCATTTTACCTGATTGTCTATGTTGTATGAAGTAGTTTTTCCCTGTTAGTCTATGTCAGTCTATGTTGTATGAAGCTGTTTTTACCTGTTAGTCTATGTCAGTCTATGTTGTAGGAAGCTGTTTTTACCTGTTAGTCTATGCCAGTCTATGTTGTATGAAGCTGTTTTTACCTGTTAGTCTATGTTCAGTCTATGTTGTATGAAGCTGTTTTACCTGTTAGTCTATGTCAGTCTATGTTGTATGAAGCTGTTTTTACCTGTTAGTCTATGTTCAGTCTATGTTGTATGAAGCTGTTTTACCTGTTAGTCTATGTCAGTCTATGTTGTATGAAGCTGTTTTACCTGTTAGTCTATGTCAGTCTATGTTGTATGAAGCTGTTTTTACCTGTTAGTCTATGTCAGTCTATCTTGTATGAAGCTGTTTTTACCTGTTAGTCTATGTTCAGACTATGTTGTATGAAGCTGTTTTACCTGTTAGTCTATGTCAGTCTATGTTGTATGAAGCTGTTTTTACCTGTTAGTCTATGTCAGTCTATGTTGTATGAAGCTGTTTTTACCTGTTAGTCTATGTCAGTCTATGTTGTATGAAGCTGTTTTACCTGTTAGTCTATGTCAGTCTATGTTGTATGAAGCTGTTTTTACCTGTTAGTCTATGTTCAGTCTATGTTGTATGAAGCTGTTTTACCTGTTAGTCTATGTCAGTCTATGTTGTATGAAGCTGTTTTTACCTGTTAGTCTATGTCAGTCTATGTTGTATGAAGCTGTTTTTACCTGTTAGTCTATGTTCAGTCTATGTTGTATGAAGCTGTTTTACCTGTTAGTCCATGTCAGTCTATGTTGTATGAAGCTGTTTTTACCTGTTAGTCTATGTTCAGTCTATGTTGTATGAAGCTGTTTTACCTGTTAGTCTATGTCAGTCTATGTTGTATGAAGCTGTTTTTACCTGTTAGTCTATGTCAGTCTATGTTGTATGAAGCTGTTTTTACCTGTTAGTCTATGTCAGTCTATGTTGTATGAAGCTGTTTTTACCTGTTAGTCTATGTCAGTCTATGTGGTCTGAAGCTCTGATAGCTTTTTTATAGCACCAAGGTACAAATCAACTGTGATTTTTTTAACAAATGGCTACTTAGGTATCATACATGTTCAATGGATGTATGTACAGGTTATGGTATGGTTTTTGAGTAAAAAGGGATTTGATAGTTATTCTGAGTGACTAGATTCAAAACTGGAGCATCTGTATTCTACCATGTGAAATTCAATTAATTCTAAATGAAATCTGAGGACAAGATTGTGACATAATTTTAACATTCTAGTTTACTCTCAGTTGTATTTGTGACTTTAGTTGAATTGGAGGAGGGGAGTGTAAACTTGAGAATTGAACATACTTAATCTCTGATACGAAATTTACTTTGGGTCTTTTTAGTTTTATTTATTGTTTTGTAAAGTAATAATAATTTCCCCATTGCCACCAACACCCAAACTCTCTCCATTGATTATAGCAACTTTTACAACTTCACATTTCTCTGTGTAAGGTATGGCATTCTCTCCAGATTCTATATTAGACTATCAGTATATTTGACAAGTAATGGCTACTGTCAAGTTGATTCCATTTTTGTTTTGTAGAAAGTGGAAATTACAAAGTACATTGATGTAGTGATGTGGCTTTCACTTGACTTTTATCCTAACAGGATGAATGACAACCAAATAGGACATTTCTTTTGTATACATGTATTTACACCAGCTAAATAAAGAACTGTGATATTTTGCCAGTCACCAGTAAAAGGAAACCTTATTAATTATTAAGTTCTGACTTTATTGTCTGTTTTAGTGATGGTGTACACGAGGGCATTGAATGGCTGACAGAATGTATCAAAAGAAACACTGTGAACAGACCTCCACTTCAAAAGGATATTACTTGATCTGATTATAAGATTTACAGACTCAAGCCATACATGACACTTTCTGTGATAACGTCTGACTAGACAGATATTGGTATGTGGAGTACGAAATGGTCCTCGACCAGATGTTGGAGTTTATCAGACAAGCTATATGATTCCTGTATTGGCATGGTGGGATAATTTATATTATAAACATACGGTTGTTTATTTATTTGCCTTCTGGCTTTCTGGTGCTATTGAGAAAAACCTCGTAACAAAGCAAAGAGCTTTGGTGTGTAAGGAAGATCTTAAATCAGAACCAAGTCAAGACAGGTTAAAATGTAAAGTGCATGAGCAACAGTGTGTCAACGGGACCATATACACAAGTGTTGTAGGTGTGAACAGAACTTGTGAACTGTGTAATATCAGTATGTGTTCTTTGCATATGCATCAAACTTTCCTCTTGATCTGGCTTCATTAGGTATTGAAATTTTATTTTGATTTTCTAATTATCTAAACAATATGTTTTATATGCCCAACAATGAAATAACCACAGCATAAACACATCCATGCACCCACCTCTCAATCAGTTGTATGCCCATTTCTTAATTGATTTTTGTTGCAAATTCTGAATTTTACATGCCAATGTCATTTTTTATTCAAATTTCTGACACATTTAAAATTTCTCTGGGACCACAATCTGGCAAGTATAACAATTGATGACAAAAATCAGGATAATTTCATGTATAACAGTGATTTTTGGTGGGAATATTTAAGGCAAGACCAGAACTTTGAGGAGTCCCATTACGAAAAGAAAAAATGGGTCATCAAAATTAGAGTCGTACAAGAAAATGATGAGTTCAGGACTCCAATATCGGAGTCCCAAAAATCACTGCAGTGTACAGTCTGTACACAGGATACCCGATATAAAAGTTCCTATTTCACTTATGGATTCCTAAGGTTGTTACATCTCATTGTTACCTGTCTAATGTGAACCTGGATCACCTTTTGTTTACAGGTTTTGGAATCAAAATTAATGGGAGGATAGAACCAGTCTTCTTGTTTATCTAGATTCATATTGTACCATAATTTAAACTTAATGTATTGAAATTTATTATTTTATGATGATTCAAAGTTACATCTTCTTGTGTTGATATATTTAAATGAGAGGTTGCAATGATTTTGAATGAGAAAACACAAATACCGATACATGTATGTCTACATTTAATAGAAATTTACTTTTGTCCATTTCTGCCTTTTGTCAATAACACAAATATGAAATAGCCCCTAAAGTTTTAAGTTAAAGCTAACGTATTTGTAATGAACTTTTTAGGACGATTTTAAACAAGTGAAGACAAATATTTTGGTGGGAGGGTAAAAAAACGCTAGGCAAATATTTCACTGTATACAATAGTATTTAATGATCATGAACCTGAAAATTATGTTTGCAATACATTATTGCCAACTACATTCATGTTTTATTCATTAGCATAATATAATAACTTATACTTAATAAATTAATATTATTATTAAATAAAGTTGAAGCCTTCTTTATTAATCATATCAAAGTGATGATGCAAGACTATGTGTGGTAATGATATTGTACTGATTACTATATTAGTTTCTTTAATGTAAAATAATAATGTCACACTGTGCTGACTGAAATTGGTTACCTTTTGTTGTCAAACAATAAAATTATCATGAAGTTAGATATTGAAGGATGAATTGTATGAATTGTTATGTAAATTGTTTAATCTTGTTTCTGTTTTAAGTCATTCAAGCAGAACTTAAAACTGAAAATGTTGTATCTTATATAAAATTGTAAAAAAAGACGTAAGTGAATAGCACCTTTTAATACGAAACATTGGTGTCACAGTTGCCACCAAACTCAATGAAATATAATTACTATTCATTTAGAAATTAGGAATATCCTCAATATACCTCACATACTTTTAAACTGATCGGCTACCAGAAAATTATGAAAATTATGGAATTATGAGGCAAGTGAACCTCACCTGGTTTGCCTCATAGGCCTTCTACTTTAAAGAGACAAATGATAAAAGATAGACCCTTAGCATCATTGATCAGCCAAAAAGTACAAAACAGCTATAAAATGTAGTTAAATTTATTATTTCGCCCTGCTGTTGCGAGTTTATAGGGAATTTGGTGTGGTATCGGAGGGAGAGAGACCTTCAAACATTGACCGTTTATAGGGAATAATTTGGTGTGGTATCGAAGGGAGAGAGACCTTCAAACATTGACCGTTTATAGGGAATAACTTGTTGTGGTATCGAAAGAAGGGAGATATCCAGTCATTGGCGCTTCATAGGGAATAAATAGTTCGGTGTGGTATTGAAGGAAGGGAGACCTTCAATCATTGACAGTTTATAGAGAAAATTCTGTGTATTGGAGTCTGTCCGTTATTGACAGTTTGTGAGGAAGAATTAGGTGCTATTAGAGGAATGGAGACCATACATTACAGAAAGTTTGTAAGTATTAGTTCGATGACGGCAACTACTGCATTGGAACGTTGCCAAAAATGTTGGATATCAAAGAGGAAGCGTATATAAATGGTGCATGAGCACGTAACGTAGGGTTCTTCGCGTCCTTGTTCTGGATTGGAATAGATTTTAAAATGGCAACGAACAGATTGTAAAATCGCAACGGGGCATGGGTAGACTGTAGAAACAGGATTAGAAGTGACAAATGTGATGAAATAGGAAATGTGAGGTAATATGGATATCCCTTCTGATAACCATTTCCTGCATGCTCGCATTGGTAGACAGTCAGCTACAGTATCTTTGATGACGCATGGTTTACGAGATCAGACACACAAATGCCACTTGTAAAAGCTTTCTACAGAGGACATTTATGGAATGCCCTGTCGAGATAAAGGTTACTACACCACCATAATACACCTGTACGCCCATAATCGGACACGGATCTAGAGAGCATGACTATTGATACATAACATCTCTGGTTCTTCCTATCTACTGTGAGAACGTAGAACGTACTGCCGCCTTCTATCCACTCGACAGCCACTCTCCAATATATACAGGGCATTTTTAACGTCTTTTAAAAAAACATAATGTCATATCTTCTGTGGAAACAGTTCGACAATACTCTTAGAAATGGAACATTATGAATAGAAGAAATTCGGTGGCACTACATGGCACCACTTCGACAGCATAACTGAGTTCAGTCACAAAGACGAGGTCTGTCTTAAGGAACAGTAAGCCAATAACAGAGACAAGGATAAGGATGAAGAGGTAATCGAAACAGAGGATGCTGTGTTTAACTTATAGCCTCAGGAATCATCGATCGTATTTACATAAGTTGGCCAGAATGATCACAAATAAAATGTAGCAAACAGGACAAAATATTTTTAGTTTAGAAAGAAAACAGACGAATGCGAATCTTTTGGGATTTAGGAAACAAGAAACCTGGGAGATTGAACAGGCTGGCGAGATATTACTATCTGTAGGAAACTACCATCGATTTGCTATATGTCATTTGTCACAATGTCCGCATTGGCGAACCTTGCACGAATAAATGACTTCCGCGTATCTAATGTAAGCTTATAGTAATATATTTACATTTCCGATGTGTATTTCCTACTTTGTCTTGCAAACATAAATTGATGTTTAAACTTCGGTTATTGCCAAGTTTGACAACCTTTTCCGACTAATAATAGGAATCAGCTGTCTCGATATTGTAGGGCTGTTCCGTCAGAACGCATAATGTTCATTGAAAAATGAGTTTTTTGGAAGCACAGACATAAATAAATAAATAGATAAAAAAAGGGAAGGGGTTGGGGGGAGAGGGGATATAAGATTTCCTGTTGTAAATAGTTAACTGTTTTTCCTGACATTTTAAAATGGCTGCTAAGAATACTTTATGAGGGTAGAGCTAACGAAGAAATTCTTTTTATTTGATTTGAAAACGCGTTTCCCTGTAAAATGATCAAATTTAGGATACAAGTTTTCACGACTTAATTATGTCTTCTCCGTACAACATATGCCATCGTGCAATGCTTACAGGTATCAGTACCATGTTGATACTGATTTTGATACAGTAATAACATGATAAACAAGATGTGTTTATGAAACACAATGCCCCTGGTCCGACAAAATTCTGAAGTACGACTTCAATCCTGTAGTGTGTACGGCATTGCTAATTGCATGCACACTTTGGGAAACATTCATGCATTCATTGTGGTAATGCTGTTTCTTTACTTTCAAATGTAGGTCAAGGGTCACGATGAAGGTCACACGGTTATAAATTTTGGTAACACTAGAAAGATCTTGTCACACTCGCCAAATATGAAAGCCATACCTCTTATGGTGCAACAGTTATTGCCAGTGTTATTTTTTTCAAATGTAGATAAAACGTCACAGTCAAAATAAACACTTCAGGGTTATGACACTATGAATGACATTAAGATTAGCCCATAGTCGGTTGATGGAAGGGGAGGGAAGACCGACAGGGGAAAATGTAAGAATATATAAAGAAATCAAACCGTTCAGATGGACCACGGACTCCGTGGATAGACCAATGAACGTTATATTCAACTTTACATTATATTTCAAATCGCGAACAGAAAAGCTTGGAATTATCTCTTTCATTTTGTCTTTGCCACAAACTTTTGCAAGTGCTCCAACGCCTATTTAAAGTTTATGTGTTTTGAAGACGAACTTTCAAATTGAAAATTTTCAATGTTGGATGTATTTTGCCGGAGAATTCGACCAGGTGTTCTGGAAGAGTAAGCATCTCCTGCTTCGTTGACTACACCCGCCATGTAAACCTTGGTCAAAACCAAGTAATGCCACGTTCTCAAATGAGAAAATGGTTTATAACAACGGAAACAACAGGCAAACTAACAAATAAGTCCAGCTTCGTGTCGCACAAAGAAACGAGATCACTATGGTGATCATAAAACTTCCCTATAATTTTCATCAACCTTCATCTTTTGAACTTTGTGTTAAGAGTTTGTCAGGCAGTTGATGAAATCGTGATAATGGGGACAGGTCCGTGCATATCGAATCAACTGTGACATGTAAATACCATAGGTTGGAGATGCTGGGAATTTGCTATCCAGAAATCGGAATATTCACAATAGGGAAATTGAAATCATCACGTTTTTCATACAGCTTGATGGAAAGCTGTCTACGTTAGTTTTGTAGTGGGAAAAGATCGAGATAAACAGCTGATGTATCTGTCTCTTGTATCTATACGATGGACGTAGTCAGTAAATTTCTTGTTATTTTAAGACAATTAATATAACTGAAGGTGAAATTAAACAACTTCGCAAGGTCTTTGTGACATGTTTTGAGAAACTCTTCAATAAATCCAACCTCATATGAAAACAAAAACAAGTCAGCCAACAGGGGGCGCAGTTGATTCCGATGGGTATGCCAATGGTAAAGCAACGTAGAGCAAGTCAGTAGGCCTAGATAACGCTCGACTAAACAGAACTCTTTTTTTGGCATAACTAGTAAGACAAGAAATACCGTGTCCGATCCTAGCGAAGGCAGTGAATAAACAAAATGATCGAGAACTTGAGAGGAGTTGGGGTACAAATCAGATCTGAAAAAAAAGTTGTAACTAAGGCAGGTAACCCATTCTAATGACTAACTTGGAATCTGCCGAGGTGTTCCGATTGGAGGCCCAACTGTGTTGCGAAGTGACGTCACTAAGTGTTTATAGTAACCATTGTTTGTTTGGGACCGCCAAGTTGTGCCTGAAGTTGCAGAGCGGGATTTTATCGAAACCTGTTACTTTGATAAATTGTAAGTATGCACGTGTACTGGTTAACAATGTGCTTTCCGTAACAGCTTTATAAATATTGTTGTCATTTCGCACACTGTAGGTCCAACTTTACGAAGTTATAGTAACGCTGCTTGTACTTCTAGATTTTCAGTTCCGTCCATTTTCGATAAAAAAACCTCCCCAGTTTTGATACTTATCTACAAAATTAGTCAGAGCCAGTATTTGTGTTTGTTAAAGTCTACAACTCTGACCATATTTTAAAGTGATGTATTATATTATTGTGATATTTTTTCTGTTTTCTTCAGCATAACCATGGATTTCTCAGACACTATTGAAGACATAGTACATGAAATGTGTGTGGACGTAACTAGAGACGCTTTTGCAGAAATAGCTAGAGGTGAGCAAATATACTTTTAGAATTTAGATAAGCCATGCAAATGAATGTGAAAAAATCTTAGCATCTTGTAGGTTTTTCATACATTTAGGATATTTCACTGAAGAAATGGATATAATCTGTACTTATATTGAATGAAATACATAATTTATCAGAAACTATTCAGGACTACAACTTTCTGAAATAAAAAATAGGATAAAATCTACTCAAATACAAAATAAAAAACAAATATATAAAGCCAGTTTTCTTTGTTCTCATTGTAATCCAGTGAACCATATGCAGCTATATAAATGCCACCTGCTAGTAGTCACTTTTCTCTGCTTCACTAATCGGCCTTTTTAGATAGGATTTATTGTAGTTATCAAACTCTCTTCATCATCCATTAGTTTAAATGTTCAAGTGATCTGTGTGCTATTGAAGTAGACATCAACTTACTTTATAAATTCATACTGTAAATAACACATATCAATATTGGATTTATCTTTATCAATATGTAATTGTTTACTTTCTGTAGAGGATACCAAGGATGAGGACAAGGAGTCTTCCAGTGTACAGCTGTTTGTTTTGGGTAAATCTCAATACGTATTTCCACCAATGAAATGAAATAATAAGAATTTTACTTTTGGCTCAAGCAATTTATGATTAAGCTAATACAACATAATCTAGATTTTTTCACCCTTAAGCTATTTAAATATATGTATTTGAAGACATCAGTATGCATAGATATAAGAAAGATAACATGTATTTCCATATGAAATATAATTGCTGCAATGATTTAAGAAACCTGGCAGTTCTGTAACTGATATTGAAGTAAACTTTTCACAGGTCGCAGGAAGCTACCAGTGCTGATGCCATGCCATGCCATGGCCAACAGGACTGAAATGTTAACTCCAAAGTGGAGACAATACCTTACCACACCTAGGACATGTAAAACAGGTAATTGATATACTTACAACTGTATGTAAGTTTTTACCTGCCCAAACATTTGTATTGGCAATTCTTGTTAAATGATTAAGTCCAAATTCCTGAAATAAAACAGTTTAGATTAAACACAGATTTTATACACCAGTATAAAATGTCTAATCTTGTTGTTTACCATCTTGCATCTAACTAGGATGACTGTTCTTTGTAAATAGTGATCACTCCTTGTACATGTAAAGACTATGTACAAGATATCTCATGAACCTATAGACAGATCTAATCTATATCCATGCTATAACATTACATCGTTATCTTTTTCTGGGGATATTTGTCCCTTGAGATTGTTGAATATGTTCCATCAATTTACTTAAAATCTTAGAAATAATAACAACATTTATGTTTTCTTCATCCACACTGAGCAGACTATGATTTGTCAATTCTACACATGCGTGATGTGTCATTGACTAAGAACTGGAAAGACTGTTCACCTGAAATGGAGGACCAAGAGCTCCGTCAGAAACACAAAGAACGTGTAAATTTATGGAGAACTCTCTTTACCAACAAAAAAAATGGTAAGACATATTGATAAATAATTGTGATAGTTCTCGCCCACTGCCAATTACCAACAACAAAATTGGTATGTACATACTGATAAATAATTGTGATAGTTCCCGCCCTCTTCCAATACTTGGGAATGTTGACATATTTAAACATTTTTTAGATAGTCAGAATAGTATGTTCATTTAACTTGCTCAGGTGAAGGAGAATGACAATGTTCAAATAAATGGCCTCTCTTGAAAGATACAGGGGTCAAAAGTATTAAACTTTCCAATTATTTCTGTTGCCAATAACATATTACCTGTAGGTAAATTGTAATGAAATATTTTTTTCTATTCTATTCTATTCAGAGACGTATCATCCATGTGTGTTCAGATACAAAGCCACCAAATCTTTGTTGGATTTCCTCTACCCAGTAAGTTGGAGAAATGTTAATGTCCAAACTTTTAAGCAAATTAACAACATTACAAACCTGTACATGTGTTACATATAGCTGCCATGTTTTAATACATTCCTTTTTGAAAGAGATAGGATTCCTTCCTCTGAAATCAGGGTTTATTAGCTTGTATTATTTGTCACCAAAGAATTAATCTAAATGTAAAAATAAAGACTATATCTTCTGCAACAGAACTACATTTTTAAGCAAGTCATTTATGAGCGATTGCACTACAAAATGGCAGAGACATGAGACAAAACAATCTCAAACTCTTTTATTCAAATATTAGATTGAATGATGTATTTTCCTATACTCTTATTTGATTAAGATATCTTCCTTTTGTGGCATAACTTTTTGTCTAATATCATACAAACCTATTAGTCAGACTGGATCAGACAGACCTATTGCTGAGTATTGCATGATTTTTCTCTTTCCTATAAGTTTCAGCTTAAATACTTTTTACAGTTTAACATGTTACCAGGTTCTGAAGTTAAAATTTCATAACTTGTGTGAAAAACTAAAGCTAAATGTTACAGTACTTTATTTTAAATACTGCATTACACTAAATTTTGCAGAACAAGAAAATTAATTTGGAGAACACGTTTGAGGTTATAGACCTAAAGGACATCATTCCAAAGATTGTCATTGACTACTGTGGTGATATTTCTGAGGCAGAAGTAGCAGACAAGGAAATGTCTTGCAAGTCACTTACAGGCAGCAAAAGGGAGCTGGGAACCTGGGACAAATTTCTGTGCTGCTTCCGGACAGTCTAAACAGAAACATTGTGAAAAGATGAACAAGTGAATCGTTTTAGTTGTAATACTGTATTATTTACAACAGATTATACCATCGATAGGAATTACACACTTTACTTAAGTAGTTACTGTAAATATTATCAAATTATAAAAACGAAAATGACATTTTTTCTGTCAAGAAATCATGATGTCCTATAAATCTCAAATGTCAATTTAAAGAAAAAAATAACTTTAAAAAATAGATTACATGAAAAAACAACATGTATTATTTGATTAGTGAAAAGGTGCAAGTATGATAAAAAGTGACTGTTTTTGTAAGGTCTTCTTTATTGAAACTATAGTTTAATTAGGTTTATGCTATCTTTCTATACACACATCAAAAAACTGGTTAACTAGTGTTCATCTGGGTGCTATCAGTTATTCTTTAAGAAATTTTGAAAATCTTAATTGGAAATATTGTTCATTGTATATCTGAAGAAACACATTTCCATATGATCATGTGATTACCGCTCTAAATTGTGTATACCTTATATTGTGATCTCAGATGTGAAATTTTTTATACTGTATATTTTGTTGTTATTTGATCACAGGAAAAGTATAGTTGTTTAACATATGTGAACTGTTGGTGAACTTTCATATCTACTGTTTGTTAAACCACTGGTATTTGGTCATTGTTTACAATGTATTCTTTTCAATAATTTATTTTATGAATTATAAGATATTATACATCATTTGTTTAAATCTAATATACATTTGTGTTAAAATCTACTGATTTGTTTATCAAACATTTAATAGTACATCCTTGATACCATTATGAAATCAATACTTCTGAGAGAGGCTAGAAATAAAGAAAAATGAACTATTTTCTGAAACAGTACACAGAAAGTATTCATAATTATCAAGGATGTGCCATATTACCGAAAATAACAATGAACATGCATTTCAGCATATTTTAGTGAAAAAAATACAACAGTTGAATTCAACAAATTTTGGTCACTTATTATTTGAGCATTTCAATTAATGATAACACTTCAGAAAATGTATTATCATAAATTATTTCTTATGACACTCGTAGTGCCTTGCATAATGGATCTTATAATGAAGAGTCAGACAGACAGACTTTACAGAATACCAACTGGTAGCCACCCACATCAGTATTTTGGACTCTTGTAATTAATATCAAATTAAAAATTCTGATTTCCCTGTCAACAACATATTTTCACTGGTAAGAAAATTGTAATGGTTAAATGAATGTTATAACCTATCAATAGATATTTATCAGTAAGCAGTATACTATTTTTCTAGGATTACTTCAGGGTCGAAGTGACTAGTATAGATCAAGTTTCAAATGTCAAGGTCACCAGCAGAGGAAAGTTGATTTGCTGAGCATCAGAAATATTACTCGTGCTTGCAGATATTTCTTTAAAACTTTCCAATTATCTAATCTAAGAAAAGGTCGATATCAATTTGAATACCTTTTTGATAGTCCAAAGCAAAGGCCATTGTAAAAATCATTTATTAACCCTCTAAAAGTATATACAATAATTATTGTCTCTGCTCACAGAGTTGTGTACAACTTTGAGTTGTCCTTCTTGTCCCTCTTAAACTTCACCCACAGTTTCCTGTGCAAAGTTGCTATAACAATGTTTTTATAGCCTTGTCATATTATGAGAAGATTTTGATAAAATTTCATACATCAACTATAACAATAGCTCTGATGAGTTTTTTTTTAAGGGTTCATGGGTCAGGGTAGCAGTTACCATTGATACAGTAGAAATTTGTAAAACATTGACACTAATTTGTATTTTTTTGCTATGTATTATGACTTCACACAACATCTTTTATTGTCAGGTATATTGATACACAAAGATATCAATTATACAAAATACCAAAAATGACACAACGATGAAGGGATTGAAGTATTTTTGTTTTATTTGAGATTATTTATTTCCTACCTACTATACAGAAAATACTTTGATTAATATCTAGGCAAATATCCACTATAGAAGACATGGCTTATACATATCATCTTATCCAACAAATTTAACAAGACAATCTTCACATACAAAATATATGTAAAATGTCTTGACATTTAGTATTTCATTGTTTCCTCTCTAAAAATATCACAGCACATTGTTTACATTGGTAGTAAAAGGATCGTATTTACAATAAATTAGCCATCCCTGGCACTCTTGTGTAAATAAACTATTTTCATCAAAGTTTAATAAATATCATAAATTTGTTAGAATCTGCTATTGTTTACTAGTCATGTTACAAAGTTAACATATTAATGGTAACATCATAAAATGTTAACATACTACATTCAACCTGATTAGTTAATGTTATTCTTAAATATTCTTAAATGCAGATAAAAATTCCATCTTTGTACATATCGGCCCAGCTGTTCTTCTAAAGATATTTTTCATAATCATTCATTAAAATATTGATTAAAAGTTGAATCTTAATCTGAAACAACTATGAGAGAGATGGTATAAAATTACAGATCAGAAAATCCAATATTAACCTGCCTGTAAAGCAGACTTTGTCACTCAATACAAAATAATCTTCAATATAAATAGAATGCCGATCCTTCCATCCATGTCAAACACAGGATTCAACTAATAGAGCAGTGTTAGGCACACATCAGACTGCCTCAATGAGTTATCATACTATTCAGTGACACATAAATGTATATATTGAGCTGCAGGACATCAATGACTAGCAAGTGAATAAGGGAAAAAATAAAAGCATCTACCGGTAAACATTACCTACATAGACAATAGTTAAATCATTGTTGGCTATCACTGTAGGAGAAGACACTGCTAGGACTAAAACTTGTCTGAAGGTAAACTTCTAATTAATATTGGTAAAGCAAAATTCACATACAATATACTACATGTATGGATAGCTACTGGTAATAAAATATCAAACAATAATAGACTATATAAACTTGCCAGCTGCTTTCCAGTCTTACTGGTATTCTACAATAAATGTACCTAAATCTATCATCACAACAAAATATAAATAAATCAAGCTGGAGCCTTTATAGGGATGTTCTTATACACTCAACTACAGGACGGAAATTAAAATATCAAAATACATTTATAACTATGATTACAAGATTGTAATCACAAATCACAGTATTTATAAATTTAATATGAATGATGGTATGATGAAAAATGATTTCATATAGATATGGGGAAAATATCACATTTTGATACTTGTTCAATTTAAACAAAAATATAGCAGTAAGGCACATACAACAATTGTCTATATAAAAGGACAAGTACACAATTTAAGCAGAAAATTTATATATAATACATTTGTATATAAAGCTTTCTAGTATAAATAGGACCCAGCCAAATGTAGAGATAGAGGTAAATAATTCATATAGACATTCCAAGAATTAGAGGATACATTCCTACATGGCAGTGGATGACTGAGGAAGCGACAGAAGTACAAACAAAATAAACTACAGCATCTCTTATCAACAACAATCTGTTAACAAAAAATCTATAAACAGTTGACAAACTTAAGTTCCACATGAATGTTTTAAACTGTTGGAAATGAAGAAAAACCTTTTCCTTTTTTAAAAAAGGACTTTCACTTAAATGAATTTGTACATGTATAATTAAAATCTTGCAAAAATTCATAACCAATCAAATTATTTTTTCATTTAAACAAAGAAAAAAAAAGGAAGGGGTCAATATCAGTTTTGAGGGGTTGGTGGTTCCAGGCCCTTTCCAAGCATTAAAGCTTGTAATGTTCTGTGCATTCATTGGGTGTAGGTGCAATGATGAAGAAGTTTTAAACTATATAACTAGAATTATATTCAATGTATTAAAATGTAAATGGAAAAATTATCATAGAAGAAATATATATAGATAAATATTTGAAAAGATAGAGGAAACCTAGCACCAGGGTTAATCAGATATACAAAATGCCTGTAATTGGTACCGAATGCACTAAAGGTAGAAGCTGAAGAGTCATCAACGCAAGAGGAAAATACAACATCAAGTTATAGACTAAGATTATCAGACTGAACAGCGATCTGAGCTGCAGTACAGCAACAAAAAATTAAAAAAACATTAAGTCAACAAAAAAATAAAAATATAAATAAAAATTGATGTTACATTTGAACATTTTGGCTGTAAAATCAAATGTGAAATTTTATTTTAAAGTTCCTGGCCTTCAACAGGACAGCCAAGGAATGTGTTAAGTATGGTCAGCTACTGATAAAATCTTTCCTCCTTTTTCAGAGTTCTTTCCAAGATCAGACAATTATTTAACAATCAAATTGAA
The DNA here is from genome assembly GCF_031769215.1 of Ylistrum balloti. Classification (NCBI taxonomy): domain Eukaryota; kingdom Metazoa; phylum Mollusca; class Bivalvia; order Pectinida; family Pectinidae; genus Ylistrum; species Ylistrum balloti. The sequence continues at coordinate 628,827 of NW_026782199.1, forward strand.
CTTAAACAAATACAATGGTTTGGTAATTACTTTTTAATACAATTAAACGACCATAATCAAATGTTTATATTTGTTAGCACTAGTAGTGTACAGTACCAGGACTGCTTTGGTTATCTCCCCTTACTATACAGAAACTACATATATATTGAACCACTTTCAATCAGACCCGTGTTGTTCACTTAAGAAAATGATGGAACTACTAACCTAACATACAGTCAGACAGGCAAATACTTTCATGGCCTGATTTAAGCTTGAAATAGTAATCAAATTAAAGAGAAACTAGTTGCACTTGAACCAACTGTCACTAGCAACTTGTTCAGTGCAGATAAAAAGAAATGGGTAAAGTTATAATTTTGTAGGATATCACTGGGTTAACCTTGTATGTCAGCTAATCATTAGGTAGTCATTATATATGTATATAAATAAATGTTGTATTCATTATTTATGTATATAAATAAATGTTGTATTCATTATTTATGTATATAAATAAATGTTGAAAAAATTTCTAGTCTCTGAATTGCTGAAATCCATAATAAAACAATTAAAAACCATAAACAATATTAAAGCGAAAAAAAAATTCAAACTTGCCACCAAATAAATCAGATCGTTTTGATTTATGAGACAGGAATATAATACATTTTGCCTATGACTGGCAAGCAGACACGATTAACAAATAGCAATCTCAACAATTGTGCTGCATAATATCAATGGTTATGTACAGATCGTCAGGACAATAGTTGTGGTGCTGTCAGATCCAATCCCTGAACTGTTGGTAAATCTAACATCATATTTAAATAAATCTTATCACTAAACACCAGATATATATCCAACAAACGATGGGTTGGTACAACGTATATGATAGACCTTATCACTATCCATAGTTGGAGTTTATGGGAGTAACAGCAGATCAACCACAACAGGTCAAACATCAGTGTGGTCAAGTACATCAACAATCTGAGGTTGGATCCTGCAAAAAATTAAAAAAAATATTTTACACTCTTTAAATCTAATATCACTATCATTCCCCTGTATGTTGATTTCCTGGTTTAATGGAACTGCATGCAGACATTTTTTAATGTGAATATGAGATTACATTTGTAGCTTTGATATAGATACATGTATATGTGTGAATATAGGCTTCTTTCCTATGTATCATACTTGTGAATTTGTTTTATTCGTTATCGTAACTAGAATACTGACAGATCAGGAAGGGCCCCACTGTTTGCCTTACAGTATATTTCCTGGATCAGAACCAAGCAAAAGCAACCATCGTGCTGTGAAATTTCCTAAAGTTACTGAGGTAATGGAAAAGCTTGCACAGGCTTCTCTGTTCATCAAGATGCTCCAAATCTTGTCAGCAAGATTGTATCTCAAAGAAAACACCCACATTGCTATGTAAGGATTAAAAAAGTGAACCAAAGTTTACAATAGGAGGTCCTGCTGCAGCTGAGGGTGACCGAGATTCAAAACTACACTTGTATATTTCAAAAACTACCATTGTAGCCTACATAAATAAATGACAGGGTATTGTTATGTTGTAAAGATGTTATAAAAAGTTACCTGTGAAGTTCCCTTGCTAGTTGTTGTAACCTGAGGAACAATCCCTGCCGAGAAATCTGGGTAAGAAACGTCAACATGACGTTCATCAGACACCGGAGGAACTGTCAGAAAATAAACAGACACAATATTTCTTGATCTTTCTTTAGTAATGATATGAGATGGGTATTTTTCAATGTTGATATCTTAAATCACAGATGACTGAGTCTGGCTTGGCAGCTCCTTATTTAAATTACTAACCCAGTTTAATAGTAAAACACATGTATTATATGTTTTTAGTTTACCTAATTTATTTCTATTTTAATTATCTTCACATGACAGCTTAATGTGACTAAAAATTTTATGAGTGTTTGGTCTAACGATGACATCACATTAACTGTTGATATTGTATCTTATGATTGACTTACTTGGAGTCTCTGACTCCAAAAGGCTGTAATCAGAATGATGTTTTTTCTTCTTCTTCTTTTTGTCTCCTGATTTTTCTTTATGTTTCCTAGGCAACAGAATTTATACATATTACATCATTGTAAAGTATCATTTTAATGAGCTTTTTATTTAACTTTCAACAGTTTTTGTATTTGTATTTTCATATTTTCTTTTTTCTGTGACATCAAATTTTTCTTTATATGAAAAGAAATTAACGATATGATATATTGTTATGATTACAAGACAAATTGTATGTTGACTTAAGGTTTGAAGTAGACAGGATTTTTTGTTACAAAATATTCCATACAGTGTTTGTATAATTACTTCTATTTATCCTTTTTGTAAGACAGCCACAGTTTAAGACCTGCATGTCTGAAGCTTACATACATAAAAATGCTACAATAGCTTGTATTATAGGGGAGGAGAAATCCCAACAAAGTTCTGTATGATTGGTAGTTTACCTGGTGTCTGTTGACAGAGTAGCTGTGTCTTCATCTGTAATCTCCAGCAGGCCTGTATAACACACACACATATACTGTAAAGGGTGTTTTATTGGAGAGGTTTTATTTTTCATAATTTTCTAGGATGAATTGAACAGCAACAAATTGGAACCTAGGAAACAGTCCATTTTATAAATTCAACAAGAAACATATACTCTTTTAACAATGTGACTTGTAAAACAGCAAAAATCTTTTGTAGGAGGCAAATCCTGACTAAAGATAAAAAAAAAAAACAAAATCCTGAACATTTTTTTATAATTTCATATGTTTAATTATACAGGTCAGAAAAAACAGGAAGCAAAGTAAGTCATATCTAATATGGCTCAAATTTATTTACTCAATGACAAGAAATGCAGATGATAAAAAAAAAACTATCGCATGGTAATTTGGACATTAACCTTTCCTGCCATCCCCTCTAGGTTATCTCCCCTTTCGACATTAACCTTTCCTTCCATCCCTAATAGGTTATCTCCCCTTTTGACATTAACCTTTCCTTCCATCCCTAATAGGTTATCTCCCCTTTTGACATTAATCTTACCTTCCATCCCTGCTAGGTTACCTCCGCCACCACCAGCCATCTGGAGAAGTAAGGTTTTTATGATGTTCATGTCTTTTGTCACTTTCTGTTGCATTTTCTTTTGTGAATCCTTCAGTTCTGCTAGACTTATCTGTAGTGATGTCACCTCATTCTGTAGAGCTTTAGTTGTCACCAGACCCTCTTGGTCCTCTTTACTCTGTGGGCCACAAAAGTCAAGTCACATACTTTGTTCATCTTTCATACAAGTCACTAAAATTAATTTTTTTTCAAATGTTGCTTTAAAAGCTATATCTATATACAACATTAACATCTAGTTGTTTCTTTACGGGATAGATCATAATTTTCAATCATTTGATTAACTAGTTTCTTGACATACAGTTTACTACCGATGAAGGGAAGGTGTGAACGTTTCAAGTACTGTAGTACTGAACAAAGTATTGATAGTATTGTACTGAAGTACTTCACCAATCGAATTCCTTAAATTTATGCAACAAGCTCTCTGATTGGCAGAGCCAAGTCTAGATCGATTGTGGGTGGAGCCAGGTGAAAAAATACTGTGCAGACATCGGCATTTTACAAACACTCGACTGTCGCGAGAGGTTAATTGGAAGAGTCCAAGTCACAGGTGGCTTCAGATCAGACCTAATTGGGTTGTCCCATTTTTTTCGTTCTACACCCAATGATACCTTGCTTTTCCATCGATGGTACAACGAGAAAACGAAAGTCCCATATATTTTTTATTTTATTTTTTATCTTTCCATCGAAAATTATACATATCCGCAACATGTGAAAAAACTTAAGTCGGACATTTTTCCAGCGATTACTTAGTAATTGTTATGTAACTGATAGTGTACAATAACTCCGCCTACCGAACAAATTGGGTGTCAGATCAACTATTCAGGTTGTCTAAACTCCGCCCCCGACCAATCACAGAGGTCGTTGTATACTTGACTCGATTATTTGAATACTTCAATACAATAGTATCAATACTTTGTTCAATACTATAGTAAGTGTGTTGTTCACACCTTCCCTTCATCGGTAGTAAGTACCCAAAGTGATAAATAATATCAGTTTCCCTACATACAGCTTTAGTGCCGAGAGTGAAATGTAATAACAGTTTACCTACATACATCACATGAAATATTAAGTATCTACAGATATGTAAAAGAAATATAAACACTAAGTAATCATGTTAAGGTATGGTATAAATACATTGACATGCTGTCTGCCAAGGTCTGTTTTCTGGTTGGCCCCCGAAAAAAAACAAATAATGCAAAAGCTGATCAGAGTAAGATCATGGTTTCTATTACATTGGTTAAACAGAATGTTTTTTCCTCAACAATGATGATTCAGTAAAGGAAACTGTGACCAACTTACATCTGAATTACTCTCTGAGCTTCCAGAGAGGAATTTCTGAGCAAACATTTCTCTGAACTCATCCAAGTCCTCCTGTTAAATAAATAAAAGTACAGTGTACATGACATAATGTATTTTATGAAATTACATGAGATATCACTATCCTTGCATCAAATTTGATAAATATGGTGAGTGATCCTACATGTATATGTATGGTGAGTGATCCTACCTTTATATGTATGGTGAGTGACCCTACCTTTATATGTATGGTGAGTGACCCTACCTTTATATGTATGGTGAGTGACCCTACCTTTATATGTATGGTGAGTGACCCTACCTGTATATGTATGGTGAGTGACCCTACCTTTACATGTATGGTGAGTGATCCTACCTTTATATGTATGGTGAGGGACCCTACCTTTATATGTATGGTGAGTGACCCTACATGTATATGTACGGTGAGTGATCCTAACTTTATATGTATGGTGAGTGAACCTACCTGTATATGTATGGTGAGTGATCCTACCTTTATATGTATGGTGAGTGATCCTACCTTTATATGTATGGTGAGTGACGCTACCTTTATATGTATGGTGAGTGACCCTACCTTTATATGTATGGTGAGTGACCCTACCTGTATATGTATGGTGAGTGATCCTACCTTTATATGTATGGTGAGTGACCCTACCTTTATATGTATGGTGAGTGACCCTACCTGTATATGTATGGTGAGTGACCCTAACTTTATATGTATGGTGAGTGATCCTACCTTTATATGTATGGTTAGTGACCCTACCTTTATATGTATGGTGAGTGATCCTACCTGTATATGTATGGTGAGTGATCCTACCTGTATATGTATGGTGATTGATCCTACCTTTATATGTATGGTGAGTGATCCTACATGTATATGTATGGTGAGTGACCCTACCTTTATATATATGGTGAGTGATCCTACATGTATATGTATGGTGAGTGACCCTACCTTTATATGTATGGTGAGTGACCCTACCTTTATATGTATGGTGAGTGATCCTACCTTTATATGTATGGTGAGGGACCCTACCTTTATATGTATGGTGAGTGACCCTACATGTATATGTACGGTGAGTGATCCTAACTTTATATGTATGGTGAGTGAACCTACCTGTATATGTATGGTGAGTGATCCTACCTGTATATGTATGGTGAGTGATCCTACCTTTATATGTATGGTGAGTACCTGTATATGTATGGATCCTACCTTTATATGAGTGACCCTACCTGTATATGTATGGTGAGTGATCCTACCTGTATATGTATGGTGAGTGATCCTACCTGTATATGTATGGTGAGTGATCCTACCTTTATATGTATGGTGAGTGATCCTACCTGTATATGTATGGTGAGTGATCCTACCTTTATATGTATGGTGAGTGATCCTACCTTTATATGTATGGTGAGTGACCCTACCTTTATATGTATGGTGAGTGACCCTACCTTTATATGTATGGTGAGTGATCCTACCTTTATATGTATGGTGAGTGATCCTACCTTTATATGTATGGTGAGTGACCCTACCTTTATATGTATGGTTAGTGACGCAACCTTCATATGTATGGTGAGTGACACTACCTTTATATGTATGGTGAGTGATCCTACCTTTATATGTATGGTGAGTGACCCTACATGTATATGTACGGTGAGGGACCCTACCTTTATATGTATGGTGAGTGACACTACCTTTATATGTATGGTGAGGGACCCTACCTTTATATGTATGGTGAGTGACCCTACATGTATATGTACGGTGAGGGACCCTTCCTTTATATGTATGGTGAGTGACACTACCTTTATATGTACGGTGAGTGATCCTAACTTTATATGTATAGTGAGTGACCCTACCTTTATATGTATGGTGAGTGATCCTACCTGTATATGTATGGTGAGTGACCCTACCTGTATATGTATGGTGAGTGACCCTACCTTTATATGTATGGTGAGTGATCCTACCTTTATATGTATGGTGAGTGACCCTACCTTTATATGTATGGTGAGTGATCCTACCTGTATATGTATGGTGAGTGACCCTACCTGTATATGTATGGTGAGTGACCCTACCTTTATATGTATGGTGAGTGATCCTACCTGTATATGTATGGTGAGTGACCCTACCTGTATATGTATGGTGAGTGACCCTACCTTGATCTGTATCGTGACTTTTTTCATGTCCTCTTCACCCTCCTCTGTCATGTCATCATCATAATACTCCTGTAGAGGGGAGCACTCCTTGGCTATGTAGTCTAAGAATTGGTTTCTGGCTTTACTTGACATCCCGTCCCAGAAACCTAGGCATGTTATTGCTTTCTGCATAATGGCATTGGCCTGAGCATTGTCATACACTCTGAAACACGACACTCAGGACGTCATATCTTAACACTACACTAAGCATGTCATAATGTCTTACCTAAACACAACCCACAAAATGTCAGATTAATAATACCGACAATAATTACTGAAACTTAATCAATTAAGCCCAAAATAATAATTGAAGCTAAATCCATTGAGCCCAAAATAATAATTGAAGCTTAATCCAATGAGCCCAAAATAGTAATTGGTGCTAAATCCATTGAGCCCAAAATAATAATTGAAGCTTGTATTGGTAATAGTAGGTTTTTATCCTCACCTCTGGAAGGTGTCCGACAGGAGAGCAATAAACAGATTGAGACAGATAATAGCAGACAAGGCCAGCCAGGTTCCAACCAAAATATCTGTCATGATGGGGTCGATCAACTTTAGATCCTGTAAACAGACATGATGGTACACTGTATCATTGCTGGTTCTCTTCAGTGTTTGATGTTTCTTTTCTTTCAGAATGAAAATTGTGAAGTTTATGTGAAATAACATTATCTAGAAAATCTTATATTCTTTTATGTAATTATCAACATTGGAGTATTTATACTCCAGATCAAAAGTATTCCTTTTGACCATCCGTTTATGCGTATTTAAGAATTAGATCACTGCACTAACATCATACTGGTATTCGTCCACCAGTGTCAGACGGAACATAGTGAAGAGAACAGCATTAAAGTCTTCGAAGCCAGAGACAGTTATGGTGGCGTTTGCATTGGGATCATGCCGGTCTTCATATGCCACACGTGTACCGCCGAATATCATCCAAAAGGCACACACTAAAATCAGGAAAAAGAATACTTTATCACTAAAAAGCACACATTAACAGTAAAAGGAATTTTACATCCGAAGGCACACACTAAAATCAGGAAATGGAATGTTTTATCCCTAAACAGCACACATTAACAGTAAAAGGAATTTTACATCCAATGGTAGACATTAAAATCAGGGAAAATTAACTGGTTTTTTTTTAAAAACACACACTATAATGGCAGAAATAAGTATTACCATTCCACTGAGATTATTGTTTATTCTATATACTGTACAATGGGGGTACCCCCATGAAACCAGAGACGGGCAGGTGACCCCCATATTATTTCAAGCCCCCCTGGGGAAGCAAATTCAGTCTATGTAAAAAGCAAGTGTGTAACCATTGCATCTCAAGATATGTACTTACCATATGGCAGGAAGAATTCGAGGTAGAGGAAGGCAAATCTCAACAGATCATTCAACATGTGACTCAGTATCACAATAAAAGGTCCTGAAAAATACCAAAGTTTTATCTTAAAGGAAATGTACATGACAAGTTAACATTGAAATGAGAATTGTAAAAATTAATTGATTATATTGTCACTTGTTTTTTTATGTAAATGATTTTAGAGACAGATTTCATATTGGATCAATCACATTCAGGCATTAGAATGTTTCATAATTACAAATGATTAACAAGCAATTTACCAATGAGTGAGAAAGGACGAGCTGATTTGGCAAGTCTGACCCACAACAGGATGATGGTGATAGCCATTACGCTGATGTGTAACCGCGCCAAGTCTTCAGAGTGATGTATTATATCTACGATGTGGGTAATTATCACAAAAAATAGGAAACCGTAGCATACCCAGTCAAATACATTCCTACAATATAAAATACATACATTGAAGAGCTTGTACATAACTCATACACTGGTATATGTTATCGCCATCTCTATATGTACTAAGAGGCGTGTTAAGATGACTTCAGAAGTACAGTGTATTATACATCAGACATTATATTTTTCCAAATATTTTCTATATTTCATCACAAGTCCATAATGACTGCTTTGATAGAGTTTCAAAAAGGTCTCTTTTGTAGTTCTCGAGAAATAGTGATCGCATAATTCAAATACCAAAATTCAAAATGGCCACTGTCTGCCATCTTGAATATTGGATCTTACTCAAATTGTGGATTGCAAAACTAGGGAATAGACAAAAAGTGATTTGAAGAGCCCACCTTATTCCAAAATCTCATGATATCACTCTGACAAGATGAAGAAATTAACATCATTACTGAATTTTATTCTTATCATCGGTACAGATCCTTATATGTTATAAGACCTATCATGCAAAAATTGCAGTGATTCAATTTTGATGACTCAAAAAAAGACATTTGAAAACATACAATTACATCCTAATAGAGGAAGCAATTGTCCTGACTTGTAATGAAACATGATTACTTACCAGTAATCTTTGAAATATTTGGGAGACATTTTATCCAAATCTTTGAGCTCACTCCTTAAGAAAAGTTCTTCCTCAGGCCAGCGTGGGTGACAGAATTGTAGATCCTGCTCTATATCTTTCATCCTTCTGTTTTCCCATGCCTGTTAAGATGACAAGCAATCAGAAGACAATAAGATATAATTAAGAGATATGTCTCAATTTTGTTTTTAATTTGACTTTTGACTGGAAAAAAATAGGAATTTTCTACATGGATATCAAATAATTAGTGGTAAAATGATCATGTTTCCCTGTGGGATTGTAACACTATTACACTTTGGTGTACACAGGGAATTCTAGATTAAGGTATGGTTACTGCCAAACAAATATCTCTAATGTTGGATCTTTTGACTTTAAAACAATGTCAAATAAACACAGCTTTATTGCCAATCAAGTGATGTAGTTTACTGAATCTTATTGGACATGGATACAAAGGGAGATAACAACCTTGTGTCGCCGAACAGACTGTCTGTATTCATTGATTTCTTCTACGACCTGGTAGATGGTGAATGCTATACAGGCAACCTAAACAAAAAAACAAATTTTAAAATGAAATGTCTGTATTCATTGATTTCTTCTACGACCTGGTAGATGGTGAATGCTATACAGGCAACCTAAACAAAAAAACAAATTTTAAAATGAAATCAGGAGTCAACAACGAGTGTCAGTCAACAATACATCATCAGTCATCATTACATCATCAGTCAACAATGCATTGTCAGTCAACAAAACATTGTCAGTCAACAACGAGTGTCAGTCAACATTACATCATCAGTCATCAATACATCATCAGTCAACAATACATTGTCAGTCAACAATACATTGTCAGTCAACAAAACATTGTCAGTCAACAATACATTGTCAGTCAACAATACATTGTCAGTCAACAATACATCATCAGTCATCAATACATCATCAGTCAACAATACATTGTCAGTCAACAAAACATTGTCAGTCAACAATACATTGTCAGTCAACAAAACATTGTCAGTCAAAAACATTGTCAGTCAACATTACATCATCAGTCAACAATACATCGTCAGTCAAATACATTGTCAGTCAAAAACATTGTCAGTCAACATTACATCATCAGTCAACAATACATCGTCAGTCAACAATACATCGTCAGTCAACAATACATCGTCAGTCAACAATACATCGTCAGTCAACAATACATTGTCAGTCAACAATACATCGTCAGTCAACAATACATCGTCAGTCAACAATACATCGTCAGTCAACAATACATCGTCAGTCAACAATACATCGTCAGTCAACAATACATCGTCAGTCAACAATACATCATCAGTCAACAATACATCGTCAGTCAACAATACATCGTCAGTCAACAATACATCATCAGTCAACAATACATCATCAGTTAACAACTTAATTTTACACATTTTATCAGTAAATAATACTATTTGTTATAGGTAGATTATATTAGTTAAACTCACCAGTAGAACAATTCTCCACCAATGGTCTGGCAGAATGTAGTGATGACGTTCGTTGTACTCGACCATAACTCCCAAGACAGACCACAATAAAATGTACACAAAGTTCAAGAAGAATTGGAGATAGGCACGCCATCTAAAGTACAAGAACAGACAAGTACGAAAATAAGTAAACACATTGATGAAAAATCCAGTTATATACATATAGTAATAAAACTATCATATGAATGTTGTTGGCAAGATTTGCCAAGAAATAAGGTTGTAATGTCAACCAATGTCAAAATGAAACAAAACAGGAACTGATTAATAGGATATGTTAATAATTAAATTTGATAAAATTGCTCACCTTGCAAAGCGAACCCACATAATATTGATGAGTCTTGAGAACACTAGATGCATCAGTAAATCAAACTGTTTATAGTTGACAGCCACTTGAAGCTGCAAGAAAAAAAATTGTTAAATTGGTTCAGCAAAATTTTTTAAAAACTAACTCATTAAAACAGATCAATTTATCAAAAGTAAATGAGCTGTTTAAGAATTTTAAATGTATAAGACATGACAAAGCTGTCCCTCTAGGTATGTTAAATGAATTTGTAAATAATAAAATGATATCACTTCTGGGCTAAACCTTACTAAGTCTTGAAATGTGATGTATCATGATCAAACTATCGCAAATTGTCAAATTCACAAGTAGCAGAGCTAGTAAAAGGGATATTTGGGACAGTGTAATCATGATACACCACAAATTTCTGAACAAAACATGGTTATCTCTATTTTGATTCACATGTATAGCTTTAAACAAGCAAAACCATAGCAGTGGGAGGGAGCCAAGAGTAAGAGAGAGCTAGTAGTAGGATGGAGCTACAGTGGGAGGGAATTTACAGTGGGATGGAGCTACAGTGGGAGGGAGCCAAGAGTAAGAAAGAGCTAGTAGTAGGATGGGGCCACAGTGGGAGGGAATTTACAGTGGGATGGAGCTACAGTGTTACGGGGCATTGTGGGATGAAGCCAAGAGAAAGAGGGAGCCAGTAGTGGGATGGGGCCACAGTGAGAGGGAATGTACAGTGGGAGGGAATGTACAGTGGGATGGAGCATTGTGGGATGGAGCCAAAAGAAAGAGGGAGCCAGTAGTGGGATGGAGCCACAGTGAGAGGGAATGTACAGTGGGAGGGAATGTACAGTGGGATGGAGCATTGTGGGATGGAGCCAAAAGAAAGAGGGAGCCAGTAGTGGGATGGGGCCACAGTGGGAGGGAATGTACAGTGGGATGGAGCCAAGAGAAAGAGGGAGCAAGTAGTGGGATGGGGCCACAGTGGGAGGGAATGTACAGTGGAATGGAGCCAGGAGAAAGAGGGAGCTAGTAGTGGGATGGGGCCACAGTGGAAGTGAATGTACAGTGGAATGGAGCCAAGAGAAAGAGGGAGCTAGTAGTGGGATGGGGCCACAGTGGGAGGGAAGGTACAGTGGGATGGAGCCAAGAGAAAGAGGGGGCTAGTAGTGGGATGGGGCCACCGTGGGAAGGAATTTACAGTGGGATGGAGCCAAGAGAAAGAGGGAGCAACAGTGGGATGGGGCCACAGTGGGAAGGAATTTACAGTGGGATGGAGCCAAGAGAAAGAGGGAGCAACAGTGGGAGGGAACCAACAGTGGGAGGGTGACAGCTGTGGGCAGAAGCAAACAGTGGAAAGGTTGACTGAAGAATTTTGTTTTTCTTCCCCATTTATATATTGTAAGGCACTAACCATGTATTTTCTATCAGTGATTGTTAGCTTATTTATGGGTGTGAATCTAAATGAGTATATTTAAACAATAAATATTCAAATACAAATTTCTTTGTATGAATCAGATGATATAAAGAATAAATACATACTGGAATCTGGGTTTCACCATTAGGATCAATAACTGTGAGGAAAAAGAATAGAGTTAAATATACAGTAAGTAAATGACGATAACATTCAGCCTGATGATAAGCCCATCTATATATATTGTTATACAAACATAACAAGGTAAATAAGCTATTATCTATTATGTATTGAATCTGTGTGATATCACAAAAAATACTTCTGAACAGGATTGTGACTTTTACCTAATTACTTGGTCACATATATAAAACTTAAGAACAAACATAAGCATTATGGAAAAGTTTAAATATGATGTATTTCACATTTTCCTTTACATAAATGCTTAACAAATATTCTTTCTAAATAAATTCTAAAAAGAAAAAAAAACAAACTACAAAGAAATTTTGATAAATCTGATAAGTTTTCACAAAAGTTACCTACCCCTGTCCTGTACCAGTAGGTGGAGGTAGAGATACTGCTTCCTGTTGGGACGGTCAGTAGAGTGATACTGAGACAAAGCATCGTAAGCCTAGAAAAAAAAAAAATTTAAAGTAAACTTCAGAAAACCCCAAAATGCAGTAAATGGGATGAAGTTGTCTATCAGACTTAATTGAGGTCAATGCTTTACCGAACAAACTTCTCAAACAATGAAATTTGTATTTCTTGTATGTAAACTTCGACAAAACTGTAATAGTGTTGGTAAGTGTATTCTATTCTTTGAAGATTTTTACAATCTGTTAAAGATGTATTCAAAGCTTCATACCCACAAGTAGTTGGTATTTCTCAGGAAGCTTAGAAAGAAACCTATCTTTTTTGGTTGTGTTCTTAGACAGGACACTTCACCCTAAATACTTTGGATAACATGTGATGGGCCTTCCCTAAGTTGTTCATTGAGGTAACAACCAGCTAAGGAATGATATGGTCAAACAAGGACACCTTAAGCTATATTGATCTTTGTAATCAGTATTAATATTTACTTTTTCATGTTGTTTCATTTGGCCAGTAGTAAACTGATTGAAGTAAAGACTATGTTACACCACTGGGATCTGTAAGTCATCTCCTAGTAAAATTGTAATAAAAGAAATGATTTATGTAAACTGACCACAGGAGGCATCTTGTTGATCATCCAGGAGAGAATTTTGTTTCCTTTCAGGTCAGCATTCCCTACCCTGGCTTTCCTGTCTAGTAGTAGGCGGGCACTCTCACTTCGGTCTGTCAATCAAATATTAATTAATTTTGTACTGGATCTATTTTCCTCCTTATGGTTAATTTTGTTTTTCTTTTCATTTTATCCAGCTTAATCATGCATATTTTCTATTTTATGTTGTTGGGATTTTTCTATTTCATTTTATTTTTTTTTTTTCAAACCTTGAAAATCAGATGTCCTCGATAATTACAATATTTTTTTTGTTATTTCACAACTGTACCAATACACAATCAATACTGACAGTAGATGTTGCCTTTCTATTGTCTAACCATATATATATAGTATTCATATATATAGAATTTAAAAAAAATAGGAAAACTATACAATGAAGGCTTACCAAGCTCTGCAGCAAGGTGAAGAGGTGTTCTCCCTTTGAAATCTAAATCAGTGTCAAAATTGGCGTTGTGATTGATCAGCATCTTCAGTGATTCACATGCATCATTTTTAGCCGCAAAATGGATAGGGGTCTGATTTTCAACCTTAGTTTTCGCATTGATATCAGCTGTGAGAACAGAAATATCTTACAGTGTGAGGTGACGGAATTAGTGGTACAACAGAAGATAAAATCTTTATCTAGTTACCAACTTGTAGCCAAATAACTATATCTAGCAAGTTCTTAGGATTCTCAAAAGATGAAAAATTATTTCTGAAATTACATTTATCTGAATTTCAACAATCTCAGATCATGTTTATCATTAAGAGGAACAACGCTTTCTGAGAGATACATTAAAAAAATCTAATGTTGATATTCAGAAAGTCTACATTCTGTTTCTATTACAACAGAACATACCATCATTTTCCATTATAAAAAATCATACCATCATTTTCTATTAAACAGAACATACCATCATTTTCTCTTAAAACAGAACATACTACATTTTTTTTATTAAAACAGAACATACCATCATTTTCTAGGAGTAAGTTCACCATGGCTGGGTAATCTACAGCTGCTGCCACATGAAGTGGAGTGCGTCCATATTTGTCGGCCAAATTGACATCAGCTTTCTGCTCTAAGAGAAACTTGGCGACATCTACATGCCAAGTTCGGGCCACCTAAAATAGACATTGATATCACAATTATGAGGCATATTATATTTCAAATTTCCATCCTGTCTCCTAATATTAGAAATAAACCAAACATAGAAAGAGATTTCACTTATCAATACAGAATCAGTACTATGACATTCTCCTGTTACAGATAATAGATTCTAACATCTCCTTGATATAAAGATTTGTGTCATATCACTTGTATATAAATAGAAACTAGAATTCAGAAGTATCTGATAAAGAAATGCTAGGATTCAAATATTCAAAAATGAAAAACTAAAGAGACACAATTCTACAACACAGTTAAAGCCCATGATATTAAATGTCAGATGGTGATGAAAGTTTAGGTACATGTAGCCCCTACACCTTTATTTAGAAACATGAATACTTACCTCGTGAAGAAGGGATTGTCCATGTTTGTCAGTACAATTAATCTGGGCACCACTTTTCAGCAAAGTTTCTACAAAATCTAGATCAATCACTTCTGCTGGATTTGTTGATCTTCCCAATTTAGCAAAGTAATCTATGAGCGACCTATTGCTCGCGGTTGACATTCTTTTGGCCCCATTCTTTTGGATACCAAATACAGAAGAAACAACATCGTCATTCTTGACAAATTGATCTTCGATATCGTCCAATCCGATTCCTCCTGAGTGGCGCTCCTCATTCTCTTCTTCCCCTGATCCCACTACACACACAAAAAAGTAAAATGTTGACAAATTGTTGAGATATGTCAAAATAATATACAACTACCAATTTTATATCAAATTTTTGAAATAATTTACATAAACATAATCAGAACAAAAATATGAAATCACATACATATCCATTTATAAATTTAGGTACTTAACTATTCAGACAAAGTTAAGAAAAAAACTGCCATTATTTCATAATATCAACCCTAAGAAATCTCCCCTTAAGTTGAATTCTGGTGTGTTCAAAGCTGAAAAAAATATCTTAAAAGTCAAATGTAAGAAAATTCATACTGTGAGTTTGCAGGTCAAGCAAAACTTATTCACAAAGTGCTCTCAGTAGTTAAACAATTATGACCTTTTTAACAGTCTAATTCTCTCCAGTAATAACTCATATAGAACTCTATATTAAATACATAGCAGTGGTGATGAAATAACTGTAACAAATGTTTACTTCTACAGAGAATATATAACTGGTTATATATTTATAATATAATTATGGCAAAGCAGACAATGTGTTCAGTACTATGTTCAGGTGACAGATATAACCTAATAGATTCTTACTTTGTACTTACAACAGTGAAAGGGGTGACAATTAAGGATAGCAACCTCCATCAGTGAGCATCACTAATCTTGACACCTTGTTATTTGAAAATTCTACTCATCATCTCACAGTAGTTAGCAGACAAACACAATCCATGTTTCACAAGATTCTAAAATCCTATCAGATCTATCAGATGTAGTATCAAAAAATATTTTCCCTCATAAACCTGTCTCATTGTTTCCAGGATAACCAGGACAACATCCCTTGGGGTGCTCCAATTATGAGTGGAAAAAATGAAAACGATTATCCTGGCAAACCAAATCAATACTGCTGCCCTAGTAGTCTTATCACAAGTTCAGATTTCACCCTATATATAGTCAACTGAGGTGCTGATAAGTAATATGTGTGGAAAGTTTGAAAGAGGTAATATCTGTGATATTGTTTATATATATATCAAGATCACATATTGATAACAGGGTCAACACTATGTATTTGAAAATCTGTCCCCAAAACTTTGTCCTTTACTGTCTACTAACAGCTGTACACTGTAATCATCTCTAACAAGATATGTTGTTAATTATCCCATTTAAAGTTAACCAAGAGTACTGACTGTGAAAATAAGCACATAAAATAATTACAGCCGTTATTTTGTATTGATAATAACCTTACAATGGACATTGTTTATTTAAGATTTCCAGTTATTAACTGTAGAACTAGGTCAGTGATCACTTCTGACTTATGCTGTTGCCTTGATATGTCCATTCCTTGTACATCATGTGATCACAACCATGCAACTCAAAATTTGATAAGGTGGCATAGAGTTTCACCTCTGAACCTGAAGTACTGCAGTTGATTTGATGGTAACATTGGTATCTATCTTTTTTGAAGGTGATTGAATTATACATAAATATTGATGATGTAGTGAGATATCTGCCCTTTACATCTTATAAATGTGACACTGTCAAAAGTGGACTCAATCTTAAAAAGATGGCTTCAATTATAGAAACTATCTTGCCCCATATTCTTCAAAAAAAATTGCTAACAGAGCATAAACAATTTGGGAATGATCTCCCTACAATGTACTCTCTTTATAAGATATCACCCAGAAACCTGTATTAAAATACTCAAGGTCAAGGTCATGTGGATGAAGAAAAGGCACAATTGATCTGTAGAACTACTCCTTTGACTTTGATTGATACAACATGGATTTCTGTTATAATGTCGCAGAAATAGTTGGTCTTGTCCTGAAATCTAATATGAAGAAACTGTTGGTTTCTAAAAGCCATGAAAAGTCATGACATAAGAAATTTCATCTTTGTCTAAAGCTTAAGCAGTAAATCTTCCTCTGTTGTAGCTATAAAAGAAACTAGACACTGACAATGTGCAGTAAAAAAAGTGGAAATCACTTCAAGACAAATCTAAAAATTAAGGTAAAGTTTTTCTCTGATAAATATTGATTTTTTTTTTAACTGCCAAGACATAGGAAGTTGTATGAATTACATTCTGATAAATCTTTTTTAAAAATGTCTTTAAGATCTGTTCCAATGAATATAAAGTGTCTGTTGAAAGGTTCTAAAAAGATGACATTGATTCAGAATGTAAAGCCAAGCAATAGATGCACCCCTATTACTATACGTTGTAGTAAGTCTTAAAAGATTGGACTATTTTGTGATTCTCAATAACATATGTACAAATATAATATATGAAGGATGAATATACCTCTTGGGTACTAGCAGAAATTTGAAAGTATGCATGCTGAAACAAATCTAATTTATTCAACTTGAATTTTTTCCAATGATTAGCTGGATTTTTTTTTATGTTATACAATATACAACATCTACATGCAGACCATACAAGGTGAGATGGCCCAGTGTCTGTACTGGGGTGTTCAGGCTACCTGTACTGGTTTGTGGATCTCTGATGCCACCGGTCAAATCAGTAGTGACTGAAATAGATACTATCCCACAATCACAAAATCCCAGCTTTAACTTCAGAAGTCTACTGAGATAAGAGACTTGTTTCTTTGACTACACAATTACATACAAAATACTTATAAAACAAGATATATAAGTATTTGGTAGCATTAACACAGCATATGACATTAAAGTATAAGAACATTTGATGAAAAACACTAAATTTTTGTTCAATTTTGAAATGTACTATTGAAACTTGGGAGAGGTTTGAAGATAAAACATGCACTATTGGAGAATGGCCACTTACTAACATTGGGGACAAGGTAAGCATGCAACTAAATCGCAGGTGCATTACATGAAATAACAGGTGATTTCTGTAACTACATGCTTCTTTTAACTAATACATCTATTATCAAGATTCAAGTATTCACCTTACAACTGTTTACAGCACACTTTGTAACATCATTATCTTACATCTATAATAACATCAACAAATGCACTCATTAAGGTTACTGTACTGAAACTGATCATCTAAATATTCCTAATGATCAATCCAAAAATGATACAGATAAACCCTTAAGGTTTTGTATATTAAGGTCACTGCTGTGTTGCTTAGCAACCTCACAATTGACAAAATTTTAATCAGTTAAATTAAAATTCTTCAAAGCTAATTGATGATCAATGTTTTGTGTATTTGAGTGCATTTGTTGCATAGTAAGTTTTCCATTTGCATCCTCAATAGTGATTGGGAATCAATTAAAATCCATGCTGAATACTGAGTAAGGTCAAGTAGGCTTCTGGATGTAGTTATTGTAATGTATTACATAATTGTCTGACTCGTGTTCAATATTCAAAGAGATGCATGCTTTCTCTGTGGCAGAAGTATTTTCTTTTAACCTAAAAGACCTTTCTTACCAAGAATTCACATAAGAATGAATATTATCTGCAATTGACATCTTAATTACATATTAAATAATTCTGATTTTTTCCGAAAACACAAGAAAATATCAAGGTACCAATGATTAATTTTAGAAAATTACAAGTGAGCATCATTTCAGATAAGGTTAAATTGAAGTAAATTAATATAATCTATATATGTAGAACACTTATGTACATTCCTCTATAACATATGGCCTTCCAGGGGCTTCTGTATGAATTGTAAGGCCAGATTTTGCAATGTAATTAATATTTGTGTATCCTTAGAAAGGAGCCTGTAGATAATCACTTAAGTTAGTCTACAAGTCCAGAGGCTGTCAATGGGGGGAGCCCAGCAGAGACAGCCTGATCTGAATGTAGCGGAGCTAGCATGGTCAGAGGATACGTAAATAGATTAATTACAACAGACAATTTGAAGTTATTTAAACAGTGTATCCTGAATGGAGCCTGTAGATAATCGTAATGTGTTAGTCTACAAGTCCGAGGTTGTAATTAGGGGGTGCCCGGTAAAAACAACCTACTGCATGGTCACTGGATACACCATATGTAGTATCTAAATAACATATTATGATGATATAAAAAACAAGTCTGATTTGGGGAAAATTCAGTGTAATGAATTAATGGCCTGAAGTGTACTGAATTACTGCCAGACAGCCATACAGGCAACCCATAGCGAGATAAGAGACATCAATAGTAAACAAGATAATTTGCTAAGGTGTCGCATCAGATGTATACAAAACAATGGACATCAGTGGCCAGCTAAAATGCAACATTAACGCATACGTACAATAGAACATGTCAAGGTCATTCTCCCGAGCAATAAGAGACAATGTACAAATGTAAAATCGTACTTTCTTCTTTCATATTATAATTTAATCAAAACTTAGTATGCACAGAAGTAATACTGGTGTCACAGATAATCGAGGTCTGTTTGTACCCGCTCAAACCTTTTCTGCTCTGAAATGGCGTCCCTAATCTTATCATTGGTCAGTTAACTCAATACGATCTATTTATAACTCATTAATAATCTGACATCATCATTTGCACACGTCACTATTTTCCTGTGTCTCAACTCGAGAATAGAAGAATCAAAACTTAGCTTGTTAAAAAACTGACAAGAATAGAAATAAAACCTTATATCGAATTAATCACATAATATTAATTTCAGTATGAACCAAAAATTGTAGTTGGTAATAGTTGTATTTGTATAAAGTAGAATTTACTACAAATAAATTCATATTTTATACAAACAACAAAAGATTGAAGTAAATGAATAATATTTATTGTTACTACTATATATGTAGAACACTTATGTACATTCCTCTATAACATATGGCCTTCTCAGGGGCTACTCTGTATGAATGTGTAAGGCAGTTGATAGCAGATTTTGCAATGTAATTAATATTTGTGTATAGAAAGGAGCCTGTAGATAATCACTTAAGTTAGTCTACAAGTCCAGGCTGTCAATGGGGGGAGCCCAGCAGAGACAGCCTGATCTGAATGTAGCGGAGCTAGCATGGTCAGAGGTACGTAAATAGATTAATTACAACAGACAATTTGAAGTTATTTCAGTGTATCCTGAATGGAGCCTGTAGATAATCTTGTAATTGTGCCCGGTAAAAACAACCATGGTATGTAGTATCTAAATAACATATAATGATAATAAAAACTTAGTATGATGATATAAAAAACATTAATTATGTAAAAAACGAAGGTCTGATTTGGGGAAAATTCAGTGTAATGAATTAATGGCCAAATAGATTGTAAAGAGTCAAGTCATGTAAACTTGATGATTGAAAAGAGAGCCCCAAAGAAGAAGCATGGCGTCCCTAATCTTGATGACCATTGGTCAGTTAACTCAATACGATCTATTTATAACTCATTAATAATCTGACATCATCATTTGCACACGTCACTATTTTCCTGTGTCTCAACTCGAGAATAGAAGAATCAAAACTTAGCTTGTTAAAAAACTGACAAGAATAGAAATAAAACCTTATATCGAATTAATCACATAATATTAATTTCAGTATGAACCAAAAATTGTAGTTGGTAATAGTTGTAATTTGTATAAAGTAGAATTTACTACAAATAAATTCATATAATAATCAATTGTACCCTTCATTGTCCCATACACTAATCCTCACTCAATACCTCTGTAACAGCATAGAACCTGATTTTTTTCTAAATATCTAAATAGCATAATCAATTCATCCAATCACAATGTAGGGTACAAATGGAAAAGTCTTCGGTCAGTACCAAGGTTGGCTTTCTTCAATAGATTGGTAAAGTGAATCTAATATTCAGATCGCAGTACTCACCACCCCCACTAAACGTAGGTCCTGATCAGCAGATAAAAGGAAAAATAAATGGTTATCACTTGAGACACAGACAATATTATTTCTCTGTAGGGATAAAACGTTTTACTGACTTATTGATTCTGAAGACTCGGCATCAAAAGCAGCAGTTTCTGAAACGTAAGAATGCTGTACATGTATTATCATCTCTTGTGCCTCAAACAGAAGAATTGTTGATGACCATGTGAAGACTGTATCTGAAAGACAAACTTGCCAGTCACCTCACCAATACTTTCAAACAAAAGTTTCTGAAACATTAATTATTATCATTAAAAATGATAAAAACCTTTACCAATATGGTTCCAGAAAAAATCCGCTATAGCAGCCATTATTGAAATGCATGTGAAAACTTCGCCGAAATATTCTCTCACACTTTATTTTTTAAATTGTCACTCTATAGTAATAAATAAATTACTATATGCATTGTGATGTCATGAATTTCCAGGTTTCTATAAAACTCAACAGGTAGAGAAGTGATATAAATCTGACACTAGTCAAAGTGTACACACATACAGTACAGTAATACATGGAATAGCCACACAGGGAACTGATTATATATAGACCCTTAAAATGACCTGTCACATGTACCTTATCAATACAGGTAAATCGATATAACAAAAGATAACATCTACCCTCTTGTTACTGAGCAATATTCAGGATATCCTTTTTGTATTGTGGGATTATATTTTGATTATTTTCTATTGAATTTTCAACAGTTCACAAAGATTTTGAATAAAATCCTCATCATCATGGAACTCTCAGTCATCTTTGCATGGAGGCACAGAAGCCATGTTGCTCCCTACTTTTTAAAATCTAAAAGTTTTCCTTAAATATCTTCTGTGCCATCCAGGACATTTTTGTTCTTTAACCTGTGAATATTCCTCACTTAGTATCCTAATTCATTTTCTGGAATGACTCCCTCTTTTCCTCACTTTGAGATTTTCTACAATTACTTCCAATTATATTCTCTTACCACAATTGTCAGCAATTAATAACTCTTCCTGGCTTTTTTTTCTAGAATGACCCCTCCTCCTGTACCTTGAAATTTGACTTATTTTACCTTTTGTCTAAAGTATTACTAAACCGATCCCATCCTCCCCTTCCTTGGAGTTCCTCAAAATAAATTCCCTCCCACTGGAGTTTTTCAGACTTGCTGTCCCCACATCATAAGACTCCTTGGAAGAGGAGGTTTGTGACATTGTTTAATGTGACATAAAACATGAGAGGAACAAACAATACATTGTTAAAGGATTAGATATCAGAATAAAGGACTATATGGGTTATATAGAGAGAAATGATGTGATAAAGATGTTCTGAATGGAGGTCAACGAAACAGGTCATCCTAATGGTTCTATATATAATCATTGTGAGAGGATTGGTCACTAGGAGGAAACTAACTTACCCTGAAGGTGTGCCATATAATCATCTATTTATAAGACAAGGCCAATAGAAGATATGATAAATATCGTATCAGAAAAAGAAAGATGTTTTCTTGTCTGTAACACAGAATGAAATAATTCTTAACTTACAATAGTTACATTGTATAAAACCTTTAGAATTAAAAAAAAATAAATAAATAAAATAGACTCTGTATTTTCCAAGAGTAAGTTAGGATGGAGAATTCTTATATAAATTTAAATAGTTTAAGATATGACATTTTTATACAGAACTCAAAACAGTGTACCATTTTTAGTACCTCCTCAACACAACTAATCCTATAGCCTACAGCATCATAAACATACACACAAATGCTGCAGTTTTTATCTTCTGTGTGAATTGAATAAAACTTCAGATTTTTTCTGAGGCAGCAGAAAAAGCATGGCCATAAGTACAAATAAAGAAAGTTTCTAGTTCCAACAGAAATGTCACAAACCAAATTTTATCATACTCAAACATGATTTTCTAAAAAAAAATTAAAAAATTTAATATTCAGTGTTGAAAAAAAAGCAAAATACACAAAAACATTTGAAAGAGATATGGAGACTGATCCAACCATTAACACACATCATCAGTAAAGAACTGTGATTCAGTGACTTATAGAAAAAATCTGGTACATATTTGTATAAACTGTCAAATTAAATCATGATTGTGATCACTGTAATGTGACAATATCTATTACAAAATATTGTTTTCCGAAATCTCGATACAATTGTATGATCATCGTATATACACAATGTATTTAGGTATATACTGAGTCAGCTGGTAAATCTACATTGTATGTGAAATACAACATTTTACAATTACAATTAGAGACCAACGCATTTAATTAAAAGAAAGAAAATAAAAACTGAGAGAAAAGGCCATCAAATACACAACAGATATGTAACCAATCAAATGATCATGCCAGTTTTAACCAATCAACTATTGCCAATAAATACATGAAGTAAATATATCATCCAATCAAATGATCATGTTATTTAATTGAAAGACAGTTTTAACCAATCAACTGGTGCCAATAAATACACAAAGTAAATATATTATCCAATCAAATGATGTCATATGCATTATAGGAGTTTACATATCAGTCAATAGGTGTCCAGTCTAGAATGTGTTTGTTATCCAGTAAACTAAACAGACAAAAGATTTTTCAAAACTGAATGTCCGATTCATGATGGAATATTTCTTTTCTGTGTCACATACATATCAATAGAGTCTTCTATCAGAAAGTGAAATCTGCTGAAAATGGCTTCCACAGCATTTGTCTTTTAAGACAATTTACCCTTTTTTTCATTGAAAGATATCAAATAATAACTGAAACAAACTTGAAAGAGATTTGCCCAGCTTTTTCAGCAGAAACAGAAGGTCTATAGAGACTACGCTATGCTGGGGGTAATACAAGGAAAGGCAGACATCTAGAGGACATTGAGGAGTAATTCATGTTTAAATTGTAGGTCACAGATTGTGTGTAAAAACATTGCTCCTC
Organism: Ylistrum balloti; assembly: GCF_031769215.1. NCBI lineage: Eukaryota > Metazoa > Mollusca > Bivalvia > Pectinida > Pectinidae > Ylistrum > Ylistrum balloti. The sequence continues at coordinate 652,761 of NW_026782199.1, forward strand.
AAACATCTCTCCTGGCCACTCATCCTTGTTTCACCACTAACTAAGTACAACACTGACTGTAGAGGAAAGTGATGGTTATAATTATTACATACCTAAGAAATGATCTGCCAGCAACAAATAAAGCAGTATATATATACATTAGAAATAAAGGTTTCTGCATAATAAGTTACATCACTGACACGGTAAACACTAAACACATCAAACGCCAAAGTATCTGATAAAACAGACCATCACAATGGTAACCAAAAGGAGAACTATTGTCATGGTAACCAGAAAGTGAAAGTATTGCCATGCTTACTAAAACAGAATTAGGCCTAAACCCCATGCCAATGTTGCTATGTGTAACATGTAAAACAATTGCCACGTTTACTAAGTAAGTAAAAACAATCACTATGGTTAATCTTAAGCAAAGCCATTGCTGTAGAAACTAGTAAAGCAAAGCTTTGTTAGTTGAAAGTGATGACATTAATTCTGATCCACTAACCAGAAAGTCATTTTGCTGTTTGTTATGCAAAATTGAGGTAAAAAACCTTGATATGTTGCCATTTAAATGATTACACTTCTATAAGGATGTATTTCTCATAACAAATATGGCAAAAGCTTAGTGATAAAACACATAACAAATGTGCTATATGCATTCAAAAGCTTATTGTCAACACACACTATATTTATACATATACAGACATATAAATGTAAAAGACAGAGCTAGTCCTTGTCACTGGTGGTTATATATGGTTAAGAAAGAGTATGTGTACATGTCTGATAATTTTTGTACTTCATGTTACTCTGACAGAATGGAACAGAACATTTGGCTGCAGCGTTCATAACATTTTTAACAACAGCGTTTGTGACACATTGGTGAAAATAAGAGACAAGTCAATTCAGTATGGTAAGTACATTGTATATAGATGTAGACATGAAAATACTTTTCACAACATAGATTAAACTGAATTCACCAGATATATCTTTCCTATCTTTTATTCCCTGAGCAGTAATTACATGTTTATTGTTCCACTTATTTACACTCACAATATTATTGTTTACAGTCATATTTATCCTTATCCTATTTACAAATAATTACAGAATGAAATTGAATTTTGTTTTTTTTAATGTATATACCGGTTCCAAAAAAGAAATCACATTGCAATTCTGTGGCTTTTTTCAATGAATGAATAATTTTAAAGGAATATCATTATTAAGTTCAAACCATGTTCTGAAAATTGCATCTTATGTGGTATAGCTCAAAGCTATAACAATACACAGTGTAATACACATAAAATGTTTACAATTAATCTACAGATAACATGATGTATAAGATAAAATTTTGTATAATTTACAGAAGTTTTAAGAAAAAGTCTTTTTTTTTCGACCAAATTTAGAATTCCTGGCTGAAAGTCAGATGATATGTAATAAGAATGTCATAGCTTATTATAAAAGCACACAAGGATTATTTGTATAAATATTAATGATAAAATTAGCAAAACAAAATTATTTTTTTTAAAAATTAATGTTATATATACAATAATCTACTGACCTGTTTCTGTAATTTAGAATGAATATAGGAATCATAAGTAAAAATGATAAGTTTATTATCTTTATTTTCTGGGAGGAAGCATTTCTATGATTAGCGTATATTTAAGTTGTTAGATTTTAACAAATCCAGATTAATGTTGCTTTAAAATGTGCAAGTTTTAAGGTCTTAACTATTTGTTTTTCTTTTAAATATGATACCAAATTTTGCATAAAAATTATCTATAAACAGATTATAAAACAATAACATTAGACAACAAATATACCAGAATATGTACCCACAGTTAAAATAATTACACATTAATTTTTTACAATTTGTGTTAATTGCTTTAAGGTTAAATCCTTACTTAACCTGTGATAACTTTATAAATTTTGTGAATGTGCTCCTAGAAAATGGATATATCAGATATCTTATGTACTTACTTTTGCGTTCCCTGACCCGTTTCGATGTAGCATAAGATCGCCATTTTGACAGGCTCTTCTTGGCGTCCACTATGGCAACAATAGCATTTCTTTTTCGGCTCGTTTCCTTGACATGGTCTCTAAATGTATCTAGGACTTTACTGAAAAACAGACATCGTTCCTTGTAGTCAAAACACTAAGTAAATAACATCAATATTTGTGTTAACAGTAACCTAAATCATTCTATACATTTCAGTATGTTCATCAATGTCAATAAGAATTCCTTATCCTGAAGGATCAAGAGTATTTCAAAGCTTCTTGGTGTGTGTGTTTTTTTTTTTTTTTTTATAAATATATACCTGGGTATGTATAGAAACTAGAAAATGTTTTTTAAAACATTCAAAAAAATGCCTTCGAATGATGTTTGGAAAGAAAGAATTATTGTGAAATAATATCAAAATATATAAACATGACATCTGAGATGCTAAGGTTAGTGAAGCTTAAAATAGGTCACAGTGACCAACAGATAGCACAACAGTTTATGGTAATGCTAAAGATAATTACTCATGTGAATTGTTAAGACTGGATGATACACAGTTCAAGAGAAATCATAATGTTAAGACTAACCAATGTGAAAGCTAATTAATTAAAATCAGTTAGATATATAGGTCACTGTGACCTACAGTTAACACAATAATGAAATATCACCTATTATGTAAAGCACTTGATGCTTCTCCACAATGAGGGACATATTAAAAGTACATTGCTAAAGATGAATCATTTCAAATATTTAATGTGTTCATTGTATATCAATTTGTAGTAACATAGATACTAAAATAGGACCAATGCCGTAATGAAGTCCAAAGTTTGAGCTAAAAACTTTCAGGACAAATAAATGAATAAGAAGAATCTTATATCACAAGCTTGTTGTGATTGCTCTTTATTTCTCAATTTGTAGTACATTTTTATGTGGTAGAACAGCTAGCTTTCAAATTTCTACTATCTGCACATTAGCTATATATGTACATACATAGGCAACATATGAGTGGCACTAATCACATCAGTATAACATAGACACAAACAGCACTTGTATAAAGCCTCATTGATAAAAAGATAGATATATGGGTACTTTTACTGTTATCGTTACCTCCAGTAATAGATTACATAGTCTATAGTTTAATTTCTTACATTTCATAATTGTACACAAAGAAAATCACATCTAAGAAAAGCCGCATTTTTTACACAACATTCAGAAAATAACTATATACTTAAAGTACAATGTATATCTTTACGTCTACACAAGTACAATACGATTGATATTACATGTAGATAAATATATCAACACAGAAGTAGATTGAATAATTCAAACCCAACATTAAGATAAAGTTTATACTGATATATAGGGTTATGAAATATTACTATAAGTATGTTTAGGAGTACCACTTGGTACATAAATCATACTTTAAAATCAAAAATCAATTTTCAATGAGCACCCTTACTTACATGCCTTCTCAGAAAATTGCAAAAAAAAAAAAAAAAAAAAGGGTGGGGGGTGGGGGAAGAGAAGGGGGAGAAGAAAAGAAAAACATTTTATGTGAAAAACCTCTCCATACTGACTATACTGATAAACCTAAAGATTTGTTTGCTTGTTGGGTTTATTGACCCCCTTAAACAGAGTCAGGGTCATTTTGGGGCATGATCTTTTTGTCTACTTGAGGTGGCTACATCACTGAACAACATATGGGAGGTCCACCACATGCCATCCAGAGCAACTGGGTTAAAGTGTCTTGTCCAAGGACACAACAGCAGATTTTGTCCTGTCCTTTTAATAACTTCCATAGTAACTGCACTGGCATTGGTAGGGCATGACAAACTACACATCCCAGATCTTTACTTGAGGTTTTGAAGTCTCTACCAACTAAGCTATCACAGACACCTAACTCTATCAGAACATATAACTTACATTGGACCTTAGTTGATGATGGCACTCTAATATTTCTTGTTTGCACAATCAAGATAACCTATTTATTATCAAATTTCCTTACACTACTCCTAAAGATGCCAGCTTGTACCATCAAGTTCCTTTACAAAACCTCTGTCCTGATGAATCTGCTGCCAACATTTAGACAGTCAAACTTGGGATCTTTACCTCATCTCTTTCTAATATTGCCATTGACAATGTCTCACTTATGGCATTCAGGTTGAGCATAAGTCACATGACTAGAATACTGATGTTCATCTGTGAGACAATGCCTAGCAAAAGGAAAGAGATGAAAATTGTAACCAACCAACCTGCTCACCATGTTACATTAAGCTATGGTGAGTTCATGGAAATATCTGGTTAGCCAGTTGTCATTATAGCATGACCTGGTGAGTCTCATGATAACATGTACAGGTTATGACATTTCAGTGTGATGACACTTTAAAATGGTGCTAGAGAGATCACATCCTTGGTGGTCACTATATCCATCTATCATCAGCTGTTTAGAAGATGTAAACCAACAAACAAACGATTACATGTCTGTTGTTTATCAAAATACCAATAGATATTGATACTCCATGTATTGCTACTGTTTTCAACTTTATATCGCTGATTATCATTGAAATATATGGGGTAGGTATGGATGTGATTCTTTCCAAGTAATTAAATGGAGCAATGACAAGAATGCATGAAAGTTTGTGAAACAGATTAAACATTTACATATGAATAACAGAAATGGATCATCATTCACGTAAAGGTAAACAAACATAACTAAATTCAATTCCAAGCATGTACTTCAGAAAGCTATGCTAAGCAAAACACTGATTAGAAAAATCAACCCAAACCACCTCAAAATAAAGTAATAAAAGCTAGCTGAAGGTAGATAGCAAACTCAAAAATAAACATGCATTTAGAAATCACCAAGAAAATGACATATCAGTGACAAGACTGACAACCTGCTTTGATTATATAACCAAACATCACAGATGATGGTATGTCTTCTTTATTTGTACTCAATCTTATGTAAAACTCCTGCATCCACTTATCTTTATATGGGACTACTGTAAAACTGCTGTAAAACTATCTAAGTGCCTTGATTACTTGGTATTATGATGGGGAAGTCCCTGTTAGCTTGTCATTATGATGGGGAAGTCCCTGTTAGCTTGTCATTATGATGGGGAAGTCCCTGTTAGCTTGTCATATGATGGGGAAGTCCCTGTTAGCTTGTCATTATGGTGGGGAAGTGCTTGTAAACTTTTTATCATGATGGTAAAATCCTGGTTAATCATTATGATGGGGAAGTCCATTTTAGCTTGTCATTATGACGGGGAAGTCCTTGAAAACTGTCATTATGGTGGGGAAGTGCTTGTTAACTTGTTATCATGATGGTGAAATCCTGGTTAACTTGTCATTATGATGGGGAAGTCCCTGTTAGCTTGTCATTATGATGGGGAAGTCCCTGTTAGCTTGTCATATGATGGGGAAGTCCCTGTTAGCTTGGCATTATGATGGGGAAGTCCCTGCTTTATTGTCATTATGATGGGGGAGTGCTTGTTAACTTGTCATTATGATCGGGGAGTGCTTGTTAACAAGATGGTGAAATCCTGGTTAACTTGTCATTATGATGGGGAAGTCCCTGTTAGCTTGTCATTATGATGGGGAAGTCCCTGTTAGCTTGTCATTATGATGGGGAAGTCCCTGTTAGCTTGTCATTATGATGGGGAAGTCCCTGTTAGCTTGTCGTTATGATGGGGAAGTGCTTGTAAACTTTTTATCATGATGGTAAAATCCTGGTTAATCATTATGATGGGGAAGTCCATTTTAGCTTGTCATTATGACGGGGAAGTCCTTGAAAACTGTCATTATGATGGGGAAGTGCTTGTTAACTTGTTATCATGATGGTGAAATCCTGGTTAACTTGTCATTATGATGGGGAAGTCCCTGCTATCGTGTCATTATGATGGCAAAGTGCTTGTTAACTTGTCATTATAATGGGGAAGTCCATGGTTACATACTACTATGAGAGATACAACATTGTCAAACTAGTACTATATGGGTGTAGGTCTCAAAGCAAAATTGTATTGTAGTAAATGTAGAGTGTGTATTATTGGAATCTTTTTTTCATACATATTATATATACAAAACAATCAAAATTAGTGGAAGATATGCATACTAAAGTTATGGTATTTATTACTGAAATGAAATGATACTACCTAGGTGTAGGTCTCAAAGCAAAATTGTATTGTAGTAAATGTGTGTATTATGGAAAATACAGTACTATAACATTTAGCTTAAACTATCTACATGTAAAATAGATATTTTTTATAACAAGGGCTTTTGATCAAAGACCCAGTGGAAGTGAATCTTAAATGTCTATCTACTTTCAAAATATTAAACAACATCATATCATTATGTAAAAATAGCAAAGTTACATGTACGATGTACTTACAACATTTCAGGGGCTTCCACACTGAGGAATGAAGGTGTACAATTATAGCTAACTGTGTATTGGGTGACCATTATGAACATTATACTCAAAACTTTGCTGTTTAGATTTTATTAATACATGGTAAGGTCTGATTTTTCTTATTTTTAATAACATACATCAATCTGTAGGAAAAGTTCCATCATCTATACCTATATCTGTTAATTAAAGTAAAGATGTTTTGACTTGCTCCAGAGTGAAATAAAAGAGGGTGAAACATTTTCACTTAATATTACATGGACTTTCTTGATATTCATCATGAAATTAATCATGCTGAATAAAGATAGCAGGAAAACTGCCTTAATTCCATGTTTCTCATAACATATAGCATACAGACAATAATGATACAAAATAATTAGGATTTACTGCTGTCAACAATTGAGGGGAATTCAATCATACTTTATTGTGTCCACAATGAATGAACGAATATGAAGCAATCAACACTGAAGTAATATTTTCTTGATCACAAATTTATGAATAATTGATCTTGAATGAATGATCTGTAAATTAGAAAGACATCAGAGAAACAATGAGATTAAAATATAAGAATTACCTGTTATGATGATGCTGAGGAGTTTTGTCTGAGGCTATGTCAAGCTCAAAAGATGTATTTCCTTCATGTCCATCTAATGGACCAACTTGAGACCGCTTCCCACGCTTTTTGGATTCTTTGTCCATATTTTCTTCAAGATTAAGATATCAATATAAATTGAAAAAATTTGCTGAGAAGGAAATGATACTTTTAATGTTTGACATTTTAGTGATCGAAGCTTACAAAAATTGAAAAAGATATCAGTTTGCATCATATCTTAAATGAGATAGAAAACTTTCGAAGAGTAGTATCCAAAATGTTCTTGACTAATAACCTGCTTTTATCAACTTTAACTTCGTAATGAATATTCTTGTACATATGATGGGCAAACAATAAACTTGTATAAATAATCATATCCCGTCACCTGAATCCTAATTAACAATATACAAAAACGTTTACTGGTTTTACAGATATAAATTAACAGCAGTTAATTAACAACATGTACATGTTGATATACAGATGTAATTTTTAAAAAATGGGCCATAAAATATCCTAATCATTTTGTTGGCAACTTTTTAGCATAGAACATCACCAAACTCTTCCAGAGTACATAATGTATATATATACATACTCTCTGGTAATACATGTACCAGATATAATTTGTCACGATGTCTTACTTCTGGCATTGGAGACAAAATTTAGACAACTTTCAAGTTTAGGTGAATTAATTATGTATAAACTATGATTTGCGGGTAAAATTACACGTATATGTATGTGTAATCTGGCCCCCACAACAAATAATAGCCAATATATACTTTTTTCACCAAGACAACAAGCCCCTATGTATGACGTATTTGTGGATCCACGTTGTGTTGTTTTTCATTCACCAATGTTATCAGTTTTCATTTCCAAGCTCACTATGTGCAAACATGGACGTTTTGTATCTTGAATCAGTGCTACAATTATATATCAACACATTTTAAACGATGAAAATACATAATGTTTATGTACACTACATGTATGTATTTCTGTTACAGCAACAAGTTTAAAACACAAAAGCAGGTAACATGTGTCTCTAGAACTAGCGTTCAATGATTAACTGTTATCAACAAAACTTAAAGCAGAATATACAGCAGATAATACTAAATTAATGTCACCTTACTTCCTTGTTTAGTTAAAATCCGGATACGATCATTGTTGTCAAAATAATCGTTACAAATTGGTGGCAGCCATGATGTTATGTTGTAGCCAATGACAACGAGGAAAAAAATTACCGGAGAGACGGGCACCTGCTTTGAGTAATTGCCATCAAATCAACTAATTTTCGTGTAAAGCGTCATGGAATAATAACAGATCATCTACATTAAGGGTTATTTAAGATAGCGACAAAAGAAGAGTATGTAAACTATTCACAAAATGAAATAACTAAATGGGTAACCCGTTTAGAAAAATAATTACTTCTCCCCTACTTTCGATTTCAACAAAATTACGTCCCTTGGGTAACTCTTTTTACAGATTTTTGGATGATGACATCTAATGTATCCATGTGATAGACCTTCTTCTCATAACATACTGAAACATGTTTCTGGCTCTGTGTGGAAGAGGAAGGTAATGTCTCTCTATTACTGTATGATATATAATTCATATTCATTTTCAATATACATACTGTATACATATTTATGTATATATATGTAACTAAGGTAGTTGAAAGGCAATAACTCATCGATATATATATGTACATTTTTATGTATAGATATAAATATGTGTGTGTGTGTGTGTGTGTGTGTGTTTATAAGGTAAAACTATTGTACGTAAAACATGCAGCACATCTAAAGATCTGGACCACGAAAGAAATCACAAAAACCAAGCCTTGAAATGTCCATTCTTCTGTGCCTAGTTACATGTACACTATAGATAAAATAGGCCTTATCAGCTTGACGGATATTCGAACCTCTGGATTAATAATTGATAATAACTTATCTGAACCTGAGGTGTATTGCATATAGATGTTGTGTACATGTATCTTGTAAATATACATGACCATCATAGACATGATCAATATTGGTAAATATATTGATAAATTGATCAACAGATAAACAAGCATTCAATGCTAAGCTTGTAAATAACACAGAAAAGAGAAGTTGCATGGATTTTGCAAATAAAGGTACTTCAAATAATTTATCTCCGGTTCATTTTGTTTGGTATTATTTCCAATTTAGCTGTTTTACATATGAGTTATAGTACAATGCAGAAACTTGATAAAAATATGTAATGTCACTGATCACAGCAAGGTACTATGATCTCTTTGACCTTTTGATCCCAGATGTTGAAACATGTTGGTCATTGTTTAGGCATCATAAGATGTTGTATGAATGTACAACATTAGATTAAGGAGATGATTATTTCTAGTTTCCTATCAATACAGAGAAGGCCATTAGAAAATACATGTAGTTTACAAGGTCATATTGTTGTGAACAGTAGACATGACATGTTTTTACAACATATGATAAAACAGTTATGTTAACAAGGTGTATTGTAGGACATGTTTCATATCTTTACAACTGCCATAGATATATAATGAGAAGTCTGTTTCATAGGAGAATATTTGGTCCTCTCAGCCTCCTTTCATCTTTTGTCTCGAATGCAGGTCAAAGGTCATAGAAGCATATCATATATGGGTACATGTATTGGATACCAATAAAGGTTATTGTTACCCCTTTTATTTAAAATATAGAAGTATGAGAGGTGTTGAGACATGAAACCTTGATATGAAAATACAAAATTTGATGTAGATTTAAAATTCAATCACTATGTAATGACTTGGCATTTGACAGACAAAGATGACGATGCATGAAATGAGGAATCATGTTAGTGTAGTTTTTGATTTGGTTTTGTTCCCTTAAAATTTCTTTGTGGTCAACCAGAATGAGGCTTATAGGTACAGGTTTGCTCTGAAAGTTGAATGCTTAAAAGCAAGATATAGGCTGTTGTTCATGAAGCCAGTGTTTTAAGTTAAATTACATCATACTTGTATCTTCAATTTCAGATGTTTATCATCAAAGCTGTCAACAACTGTAAAGGTTACCACCAGGTTTGGTCAGACAAATAGATATGCTGGATATCCTCAGTTCACTTTGAGTAAATCTCCTCTTACAACACGTATCAATAGCTGTGGAAAGTACAGAGCGAATCAGACAAATCCACCTTCTATTCAGCATATATGTGGGTTTCGCACCAGTCAACAGAACAGGGCATTTCATCCTGTGATTTGGGTACTGTTAAAACCAGCCTTAAAGATTGTCACTGTGATTACCTCCCGGTACGTCATTACTGTTTAACAACAAGTAATATTTGTTGGCTATTTTTGGTCGTGGTTTGAAGAGATTCAGATCAATTATGGTGTAAACAGTCAAGAATACCACTAATATAACAAGCAGCTGTGAACTATTATATAGATCATAAATTAGTGTTAGAGTGTTTGTGAAGTATGCTGTATTACTGTTTCTTATTTAGTGCAATGTATACAAATTCATCTTAAGAAGTACAGAAATATTGATTTTCTGTACTAAAGATCATTTAATTTTAAAACATTTGCAGATACAGGTATTCTTCTGTACTGATATCTAAAACATTTCACAAGTAAATTTGAAACTGTTTCATAAAATGCAAGTGCTTGTCAAATAATCTAAAACATAAAGGTTTTAATGTTAATGATAAGTCTTCTTGGGTCTGTCTTATTCAGGGTGTATCGACAATGGTTCAAGGATCTACCAAGATGGAAGAAGATAATGTATGTGTTAACTTATGTGTCAGTAGTGGGTTTACCACTGATACTGATGTACCATTTATACAACTCCAATCAAGTAACACCCATCACCAATAGGAAACAGTTTATCATCCTTACTCCTGAACAGGTTTTAAAGGTCAGCGAGTTTGAGGCAGAACAGGTATGTGATATCCTCATGATCAAATTAGTTCTAATAGTCAGTCAGTTTGAGGCAGAACAGGTATGTGATATCCTCATGATCAAATTAGTTCTAATAGTCAGTCAGTTTGAGGCAGAACAGGTATGTGATATCCTCATGATCAAATTAGTTCTAATAGTCAGTCAGTTTGAGGCAGAACAGTTCTAATAGTCAGTAAGTTTGAGGCAGAACAGGTATGTGATATCCTCATGATCAAATTAGTTCTAATAGTCAGTCAGTTTGAGGCAGAACAGGTATGTGATATCCTCATGATCAAATTAGTTCTAATAGTCAGTCAGTTTGAGGCAGAACAGGTATGTGATATCCTCATGATCAAATTAGTTCTAATAGTCAGTCAGTTTGAGGCAGAACAGTTCTAATAGTCAGTAAGTTTGAGGCAGAACAGGTATGTGATATCCTCATGATCAAATTAGTTCTAATAGTCAGTCAGTTTGAGGCAGAACAGGTATGTGATATCCTCATGATCAAATTAGTTCTAATAGTCAGTCAGTTTGAGGCAGAACAGGTATGTGATATCCTCATGATCAAATTAGTTCTTATAGTCAGTCAGTTTGAGGCAGAACAGGTATGTGATATCCTCATGATCAAATTAGTTCTAATAGTCAGTCAGTTTGAGGCAGAACAGTTCTAATAGTCAGTAAGTTTGAGGCAGAACAGGTATGTGATATCCTCATGATCAAATTAGTTCTAATAGTCAGTCAGTTTGAGGCAGAACAGGTATGTGATATCCTCATGATCAAATTAGTTCTAATAGTCAGTCAGTTTGAGGCAGAACAGGTATGTGATATCCTCATGATAAAATTAGTTCTAATAGTCAGTCAGTTTGAGGCAGAACAGGTATGTGATATCCTCATGATAAAATTAGTTCTAATAGTCAGTCAGTTTGAAGCAGAACAGGTATGTGATATCCTCATGATCAAATTAGTTCTAATAGTCAGCGAGTTTGAAGCAGAACAGGTATGTGATATCCTCATGATCAAATTAGTTCTTATAGTCAGTCAGTTTGAAGCAGAACAGGTATGTGATATCCTCATGATCAAATTAGTTCTAATAGTCAGCGAGTTTGAAGCAGAACAGGTATGTGATATCCTCATGATCAAATTAGTTCTTACAGTCAGTCAGTTTGAAGCAGAACAGGTTCATTTATATTATCATTATCTAATTAGTTCTAATGATTAATCAGTTTGAGACAGAACAAGTTTGTTATATCCTTATTATCAAACTAGCTCTTAATCTCCTTCAGTATATATGCAATTTTGCTGGCGATGTTTAAGGGCCTGAATTCTACTTTTAAAGAAGCCCTTTTCTTGACCTTTCAAAAAGTCCTCCACTGCAAGTATGACGTCATTTTCTGACTGAAAGTGGGTATGTGAAATGGCCTTTTTTAATTTTGGAAATAGATGAAATTCTGATGGAGTGAGATTAAGCGAATAAGGTGGGTGCTCAATCAATTCAAACCCACAGTCTATAATGGCAGCCATGGCAATGACAGACTTGTAAACAGGGGCATTGTCATGGTGGAACAACATGTTTCTGCGAGTTTAATATTTTCTCTTAACTGCCTAAGAAGTGATGCATAATATGTGCCATCGATTGTTTGTCCCTTTCACAGATAATCTACCATCAGAAAACCATCAGCATCTTAGAAAACCGAGGCTATAACCTTTCCAGCTGATGGAACAGTCTTTGCCTGCTTTAGCGGGGTGAACCAGGGTGCTTCCATTATTTAGATGTTGTTTGGCCTCTGGGCTGAAATGATGGACCACTATATCATCCATAGTCACAAACCTCTGCTGAAAGTTGACTATATATTTCTCTGTAACTCTCCTGTCCGTCGTAACAATATCATGAACTTTATTGACCATTTTTGGGTTTGCAACAGTAAAATGCCTTCCAGGACAGACGCCATCCACCTTTTTACTGTAGCATATGAAGGGACATCATTCCCTAGTGTTGCTATTATATCAGTATGGATATCCTTAGGTGCTAGACCTTTCTTATGCAAATATTGAACCACTGCTCTTTCAGCGATTTTGTCCATTTTGCAAAAGTCACTTGCAATGTTTACTTTAGAGTGCTACCTCTTCTATGTAAACTGACCAAATGACACCAATTTTTTGGTACACATCCTTAAATAGTCAGGAAAAAGTACAGCTGAAAACGGACATCTCTGCTTAACTTCTACTATACAAGGCTCACGTTTAGATGACTACACATTCACCTTCATCAGACAAATGACCAGTGCGAAGCATTCTAACACTGACATATGTAGTGCACAAGATGTGGGTAACATTTTTGACATTACCAGCCTACAGAAAATGTTCTAAAATAATTAGTAAAATAATTTATTATCTTGTCATAAAAATCATAATGTAATAGTGTTTTTACTCCTGAAACATGTATATTTTCAGCACATAACACAGTTCAAGGACAAAATGTTACCAGCTACACACCCATTCTACCAGCCACTATTATGGGTTGCTCAGAGACTGTTACAAGCCAATCAGGACCTACCTATACTAAAGGATTTGAAGTGGAAGCTGTGTATTGTTGAAGATTCTGCTCTAAATGCTTTTGTTCTTCCAGTGAGTTTTATGTCAACAAACTTACTTTTTTAAGGATTGTTTTATGCATCTGGTAAATGATTAATAAAATGGGTTTGATTGTAAGTTTAAGTTATTATATCATAATGTAAAGAATCCGAGTCCCTCTGGTCAATCTATTAACAAAGTATGTGATGACCGCTGCTGAGAATGTGCACGCAGCTTATGGGATCTCTTAGTACTAATCAAGAGAGAAGACAGAATTTATGTTGTTATAGATGCTGAACATAATGTTCATTTGTTACTTGACGACCACATTGGTTACGATTTTTGGCCTTTACTGGTTTCTGTATTATTAATTCAGATTGCATTTGATGAGTAACTGTAGGTTTACACGGAGACACATCATGAGACATGGTGGCAGATACCAATGTTTCCAACAGTCTAGATATAGTCTGTTGTGTTTTTTATCATTTGTTTTACAGCATTTAAAAATTTTGATAAACTGTTCAGAATCTAACCATTACTTTATGAATGATCCTAACAGGAGGAAGAAGGATTTCTTAATCAGTAAAGCATCATCAGACTTTGCAGCGATAGAGGAAGATTTGAAATGCATGGTTTGATCCTTAGCTAGGATCGTTTGTGTTTATCAGGTGAAGATTTGAGGTGTGTGGTAGGATAGTTTGTGTTTCTCAGGAGAAGATTTGAGGTGTGTGGTAGGATAGTTTGTGTTTATCAGGAGAAGATTTGAGGTGTGTGGTAGGATAGTTTGTGTTTATCAGGTGAAGATTTGAGGTGTGTGGTAGGATAGTTTGTGTTTCTCAGGAGAAGATTTGAGGTGTGTGGTAGGATAGTTTGTGTTTATCAGGAGAAGATTTGAGGTGTGTGGTAGGATAGTTTGTGTTTATCAGGAGAAGATTTGAGGTGTGTGGTAGGATAGTTTGTGTTTATCAGGAGAAGATTTGAGGTGTGTGGTAGGATAGTTTGTGTTTCTCAGGTGAAGATTTGAGGTGTGTGGTAGGATAGTTTGTGTTTATCAGGAGAAGATTTGAGGTGTGTGGTAGGATAGTTTGTGTTTACAGGTGAAGATTTGAGGTGTGTCAGGTGAAGATTTGAGGTGTGTGGTAGGATAGTTTGTGTTTATCAGGAGAAGATTTGAGGTGTGTGGTAGGATAGTTTGTGTTTATCAGGAGAAGATTTGAGGTGTGTGGTAGGATAGTTTGTGTTTATCAGGAGAAGATTTGAGGTGTGTGGTAGGATAGTTTGTGTTTATCAGGAGAAGATTTGAGGTGTGTGGTAGGATAGTTTGTGTTTATCAGGAGAAGATTTGAGGTGTGTGGTAGGATAGTTTGTGTTTATCAGGTGAAGATTTGAGGTGTGTGGTAGGATAGTTTGTGTTTATCAGGTGAAGATTTGAGGTGTGTGGTAGGATAGTTTGTGTTTATCAGGTGAAGATTTGAGGTGTGTGGTAGGATAGTTTGTGTTTATCAGGAGAAGATTTGAGGTGTGTGGTAGGATAGTTTGTGTTTATCAGGTGAAGATTTGAGGTGTGTGGTAGGATAGTTTGTGTTTATCTGGAGATGATTTGAGGTGTGTGGTAGGATAGTTTGTGTTTATCAGGTGAAGATTTGAGGTGTGTGGTAAGAGGTGTGTGGTAGGGTGTGTCAGGTGAAGATTTGAGTGTGTGTGGTAGGATAGTTGTGTGTTGTTTATCAGGAGAAGATTTGAGGTGTGTGGTAGGATAGTTTGTGTTTATCAGGAGAAGATTTGAGGTGTGTGTGTGGTAGGATAGTTTGTGTTTATCAGGTGAAGATTTGAGTGTGTGTGGTAGGATAGTTTGAGGTGTGTTTATCAGGAGAAGATTTGAGGTGTGTGGTAGGATAGTTTGTGTTTATCAGGAGAAGATTTGAGGTGTGTGGTGTTTGTGTTTATCAGGAGAAGATTTGAGGTGTGTGGTAGGATAGTTTGTGTTTATCAGGAGAAGATTTGAGGTGTGTGGTAGGATAGTTTGTGTTTATCAGGTGAAGATTTGAGGTGTGTGGTAGGATAGTTTGTGTTTATCAGGAGAAGATTTGAGGTGTGTGGTAGGATAGTTTGTGTTTATCAGGTGAAGATTTGAGGTGTGTGTGTAGGTTTATCAGGTGAAGATTTGAGGTGTGTGGTAGAGTTTGTGTTTATCAGGAGAAGATTTGAGGTGTGTGGTAGGATAGTTTGTGTTTATCAGAAGATTTGAGGTGTGTGGTAGGATAGTTTGTGTGTTTCTGAGATGAAGTTAGATTTGAGGTGTGTGGTAGGATAGTTTGTGTTTATCAGGAGAAGATTTGAGGTGTGTGGTAGGATAATTCGTGTTTCTTAGGTGAAGATTTGAGGTGTGTGGTAGGATAGTTTGTGTTTATCAGGAGAAGATTTGAGGTGTGTGGTAGGATAGTTTGTGTTTATCAGGAGAAGATTTGAGGTGTGTGGTAGGATAGTTTGTGTTTATCAGGAGAAGATTTGAGGTGTGTGGTAGGATAGTTTGTGTTTATCAGGTGAAGATTTGAGGTGTGTGGTAGGATAGTTTGTGTTTATCAGGAGAAGATTTGAGGTGTGTGGTAGGATAGTTTGTGTTTATCAGGAGAAGATTTGAGGTGTGTGGTAGGATAGTTTGTGTTTCTCAGGAGAAGATTTGAGGTGTGTGGTAGGATAGTTTGTGTTTCTCAGGAGAAGATTTGAGGTGTGTGGTAGGATAGTTTGTGTTTATCAGGAGAAGATTTGAGGTGTGTGGTAGGATAGTTTGTGTTTCTCAGGAGAAGAGGTGTGTGGTAGGATAGTTTGTGTTTCTCAGGAGAAGGTTTGAGGTGTGTGGTAGGATAGTTTGTGTTTCTCAGGAGAAGATTTGAGGTGTGTGGTAGGATAGTTTGTGTTTATCAGGAGAAGATTTGAGGTGTGTGGTAGGATAGTTTGTGTTTATCAGGAGAAGATTTGAGGTGTGTGGTAGGATAGTTTGTGTTTATCAGGAGAAGATTTGAGGTGTGTGGTAGGATAGTTTGTGTTTATCAGGAGAAGATTTGAGGTGTGTGGTAGGATAGTTTGTGTTTATCAGGAGAAGGTGTGTGAGGTGTGTGGTAGGATAGTTTGTGTTTCTCAGGAGAAGATTTGAGGTGTGTGGTAGGATAGTTTGTGTTTATCAGGAGAAGATTTGAGGTGTGTGGTAGGATAGTTTGTGTTTCTGAGATGAAGATAGATTTGAGGTGTGTGGTAGGATAGTTTGTGTTTATCAGGAGAAGATTTGAGGTGTGTGGTAGGATAGTTTGTGTTTCTCAGGAGAAGATTTGAGGTGTGTGGTAGGATAGTTTGTGTTTCTCAGGTGAAGATTTGAGGTGTGTGGTAGGATAGTTTGTGTTTATCAGGAGAAGATTTGAGGTGTGTGGTAGGATAGTTTGTGTTTCTCAGGAGAAGATTTGAGGTGTGTGGTAGGATAGTTTGTGTTTATCAGGTGAAGATTTGAGGTGTGTGGTAGGATAGTTTGTGTTTCTCAGGAGAAGGTTTGAGGTGTGTGGTATGATGGTTTCTGTTTATCAGGTGAAGATTCTGTGTGTTTGTGTTTATCAGGTGAAGATTTGAGGTGTGTGTGGTTTGTGTTTATCAGGTGAAGATTTGAGGTGTGTGGTAGGATAGTTTGTGTTTATCAGGTGAAGAAAGGTGTTTGTGTTTGTGTTTATCAGGAGAAGATTTGAGGTGTGTGGTAGGATAGTTTGTTTCTCAGGAGAAGATTTGAGGTGTGTGGTAGGATAGTTTGTGTTTATCAGGAGAAGATTTGAGGTGTGTGGTAGGATAGTTTGTGTTTATCAGGTGAAGATTTGAGGTGTGTGGTAGGATAGTTTGTGTTTCTCAGGTGAAGATTTGAGGTGTGTGGTTCAATACCTACCTTGGATGGTTTGTGTTTCTCAGGAAGCTGAGATCACGGACCATCCTGTGCTGTCAGCTGTCACGGTTGTGTCCTTGGGCATTTTACCATAGTTGCTTTAGATAGCATGCGATAACCATTGTGCAAGGTGTTCACTGAGATATCCATCAGCTACTACATTGAAACTGTGCTTCAAAATGACCCTGAGAATTGATATGGTGATATAGCCAGCTGACATGAATGATTCTAATAGGGCTATAGTATAAACTCTAGTAAGCCTGCCCGGACCATGCTGTGTACTTTACTTCATTGTAGAGTAACTGGCATCTTACTGTGACTTGTGTTTGGTAGACAATAAGAATGCGTCTGATTTAATTACAGAGTGGACATGTCTTCTTCACAACAGCAATTTTAGAAATGATGGAAAATGAGGACCAGCTAGCTGTTGTTTTTGGTCATGAGATGGCACATGCTGTTTGTTCTCATTCTGTAAGTATTGCTCTAGTATAACAAACAGATAACACCAAGCAGAGTTTTCAGGTAATTAAACATCCATTTTGCCATCATGATGAGGATCTGAAGAAAAATAATTGCAAAAATTCGAAATGATTTTAGAGCACAAATATGAATTAGGTACTCCCTAAGGATGAGCACAATGTGTTAAGTACAATGAGATGTAAAAAGGTAAAAGTTAAGTCCTTAAGTCAGTGTATTTGATGACACATCAACATGCATCATTTTTGTGCCAAATTGGATGCAAGACACACTTAGTTATATTAACAAGGACTAGTACTGGTGCTGCCAGCTCTATACGCCGGCTGTATTTATTACTCTGCCAGTTTTAATACAACTTTTCTCTATTCCATATTTTAGTATGGCTGTGTTGTGTTGTTCCATGTTTCAGTATGTCTTGTGCTTCAAACCAGAAACTTGATCCATAAGAAATGGAATGTGTTTTGATCCTGATGGATTGAAACATACTTTTTCGAACAAGTGTTTCACATAACCTGGTATTTGTGTTTCAAATTGTTAATGTATGTATTTGTTAACTTACTTTGAATTATTCAAACCTTTTGTTACGTTTTTATTTCCACATGAATGCTTTTAGGAATATTTGTGTGTAAGGATACTTTTTACTCAGTCAGTAGGTTGGAAGTTCACTCGTCCATGCTGCAGAAAGTTTCTACGAACCAGCTATCCAAGACTGATCACATTTACAGTTTGTTGGTTTTGTTGGGTTCATTATCAATGACTTTGAATTTCTCCACACAATACCATAAAGTGCTTGTTGTGCTTGCTGTTAATCTTTAGAAAAAGCAGTTTATTTTCAGAAATATGTGAATATTTTAGCCAGCATTAAAATTGACACTGACCTTGTGTATTACAGATTGAAGCATTGTCTAAGAGCCAGTTTATGGACTACTGTATCATCTTTTTTATGACAGCCATTTGGACCATAATACCATCAGATGGAATCGCCATAATAACTCAATACTTTATGGAAAAAATCATGCATGTGAGTAAAGAGACACAAATTTTAAACAATGGCTGCTGATTGTTCTGGTATAATCTAAACCCTATGTTCAGTTATCTCGGAAAAATTATATTTCATTTGTTCAGCTTTTTTGTTCAGCCTATTTAAATACACTTTACAGAAACTTATTTTATCAAATTATTTCCCTTGAGATATTGATATGTACATGTATATGTAAAACTTGATTGAAAATAATCATCATCATAACCAGTTAAAATGTGTGCCTTGTCTTTTTCCAGTACATCTCATCTTGACCTTTATAATTACCTATTAAACCAAGTGCCTTTTTTCCCCAGTTCACCTTCACCTTTATAATTACCTATTAATCTTTGTGCCTTTTTTCAGTACATCTTCACTTTGACCTTTACTATTGCCTATTAATCTGTATGCCTTTTTCCCCAGTAAACCTTCATCTTGACCTTTATAATTACCTATTAAACCATGTGCCTTTTTTCCCAGTTCACCTTCACCTTCACCTTTACAATTACCTATTAATCTTTGTGCCTTTTTTCAGTACATCTTCACTTTGACCTTTACCATTGCCTATTAATCTGTATGCCTTTTTCCCCAGTAAACCTTCATCTTGACCTTTATAATTACCTATTAAACTGTGTGCCTTTTTTCCCAATACACCTTCACCTTGACCTTTATAATTACCTATTAAACTGTGTGATTTTTTTCCCAATACACCTTCACCTTGACCTTTATAATTACCTATTAAACTGTGTGATTTTTTTCCCAATACACCTTCACCTTGACCTTTATAATTGCCTATTAATCTTTATGCCTTTTTCCCAGTATGCCTTCACCTTGACCTTTATAATTGCCTATTAAACCATGTGCCTTTTTTCCAGTACACCTTTACCTTGACCTTCAGTAGGGAGCTAGAAGAAGAGGCTGATGTTGTTGGCCTGGAAATGGCAGCCAAGGTAATATGATAGGGTACCTTCATTGTGCATGTTGTATAGGGAAATCAATATAAAGGTAAAAAATCAAATTGTGTCAATTTTAAAATGTTGATGCCCATGTCATTGGAGCATTTAGTGTTACGTATCACCATCATCTTTGATCTAAAGTCCAACAAAAAAAATTGGGAACTTAGTGATTGTACTCTAATTCCCATTATTATTCTAATTCCCATTATCATTATTCTTTCTTCTTCTCCCACTTTCTGCCGTGAAGGTTTCTGACACTTTTTATCTAAAACTGTGAGTTGAATCTTCCCTTAATTTTGAGGGATTGATGGCCTCTAGTTGTAGAAACAACTTTGTTTTCTGGTTTTGGAAGATGGTCACCATTTTCTGGCCTCTGATTGATAGTAACCTTTTACCTATAACTTTTGTTCTATCAAGCACATTGAGATAAGAATTAGTGGAAATGATAACTATAGAACACTTTCTAAGATGGTGTGGTTAAAAGTGACACTGTCACCAAAATGACTGCCAAATGGATGCTATTGTTTAGTCAAAATTTGGATTTCAGTGGGTATGTAGGTGTATTATGACACCTGAAACACTATGGTAACATCTGTTGTCTAATTGGGCCATTTGACCAACCATTAGGTTAGTCAAAAGTTTATCAAGTCAAGTTCTCATTATTGTTTAAATAATTTAAGGTACAGGCCACCATGTTTCACAGACTTTCATTCCTATGTTGAATTACTGTAATATTCAGCATTAATCATGATTGACGAGATAGTTTGGGGGACTTATATAACATGTCTCATTACAGTGTGTTAATACATGTAGAATGTATTTTAAAAATCTTGGTAAGGTCAGATACCACAATTTCTCTGATGAATTTGTGTTTCAAGGTTACAAAGTCCAGGTCATCATTTCCATCTACAGAAAGTGCGCTGTCACTGCTGAAATCCATTACAACTGAACAAAACAATCACTTGATTTTCAAAAAAAAAAATAGAAATTCTGTTGCAATTTCATGAATTTCCAACATTACAATACATAGTGTACCACCAATAATGAACTTTGAACAACTTCTTTGATGTTTACTTATGATATTTTCAGGCCTGTTTTGATGTACGAGAAGGCAGCGTGCTATGGAGAAGGATGATGATGATTAGAGATTTAACAGGAACAAAGGGTCTGGAATTCACATCAACACATCCTTCCAATGAAAATCGGATAACCACAATGGAGAAGTTATTGTCAAAGGTAACATAGAATTTGTTCATATCAAATGGGGAAAAAAAGTTAATTTATCTTATAAGAGTGATATTGAAAACCTAATAAATGGATTATTTACATCATACTGAAGTAACGAGTACTAGAGTGTCTCAATAAACATGTCACAAAAGTTATCAGTACTTCAATAAGGTACAGGGTTATCAGTACTTAAGGAAGGTATAGGGTTATCAGTACTTAAGGAAGGTACAGGGTTATCAGTACTTAAGGAAGGTATAGGGTTATCAGTACTTAAGGAAGGTACAGGGTTATCAGTACTTAAGGAAGGTACAGGGTTATCAGTACTTAAGGAAGTTATAGGGTTATCAGTACTTAAGGAAGGTATAGGGTTATCAGTACTTAAGGAAGGTACAGGGTTATCAGTACTTAAAGAAGGTATAGGGTTATCAGTACTTAAGGAAGGTACAGGGTTATCAGTACTTAAGCAAGGTATAGGGTTATCAGTACTTAAGGACAGTACTGGGTTATCAGTACTTAAGGAAGGTACAGGGTTATCAGTACTTAAGGAAGGTATAGGGTTATCAGTATTTAAGGAAGGTACAGGGTTATCAGTACTTAAGGAAGGTATAGGGTTATCAATAACTAAGGAAGGTACAGGGTTATCAGTACTTCAGGAAGGTATAGGGTTATCAGTACTTAAGGAAGGTATAGGGTTATCAGTATTTAAGGAAGGTATAGGGTTATTAGTACTTAAGGAAGGTATAGGGTTATCAGTACTTCAGGAAGGTACAGGGTTATCAGTACTTAAGGAAGGTATAATGTTATCAGTACATAAGGAAGGTATAGGGTTATCAGTACTTCAGGAAGGAACAGGGTTATCAGTACTTCAGGAAGGTACAGGGTTATCAGTACTTAAGGAAAGTACAGGGTTATCAGTACTTAAGGAAGGTATAGGGTTATCAGTTTTTAAGGAAGGTACAGGGTTATCAGTACTTAAGGAAGGTATAGGGTTATCAGTAACTAAGGAAGGTAAAGGGTTATCAGTACTTCAGGAAGGTACAGGGTTATCAGTACTTAAGGAAGGTATAATGTTATCAGTACTTCAGGAAGGTATAGGGTTATCAGTGCTTAAGGAAGGTACAGGGTTATCAGTACTTAAGGAAGGTACAGGGTTATCAGTATTTAAGGAAGGTATAGGGTTATCAGTACTTAAGGAAGGTATAGGGTTATCAGTACTTCAGGAAGGTACAGGGTTATCAGTACTTAAGGAAGGTATAATGTTATCAGTACTTCAGGAAGGTATAGGGTAATCAGTACTTCAGGAAGGTACAGGGTTATCAGTACTTAAGGAAGGTACAGGGTTATCAGTACTTAAGGAAGGTATAGGGTTATCAGTATTTAAGGAAGGTATAGGGTTATCAGTACTTCAGGAAGGTACAGGGTTATCAGTAACTAAGAGAGAAACAGGGTTATCAGTACTATCAGTAGGAACAGGGTTATCGGTACTATCAGTAGGATTAGGGTTATCAGTACTATCAGTAGGATCAGGTTTATCAGAACTTTGAGTGGTTATCAGCACTGGAAGTTGAAACAGGGTTTTGGATAACTGGAGTAAAAATCAGTGTTATCAGTTCTAGAGAGAAAAACTGAGTTAATAGTGCTGGAAGTAGAAACAGGGTTCTCAGTACATGGAGTATACTTATGATGTTTGGAGATATTTAGCCTTGTTTAACATGGACACTGACACTATCATACTTATGACATCATTTTATCAACCATTTAATATTTTTGTTTATATATCTTATAGACTATTGCTATACGAGACGCCTGCAATTGTCCAAAGCTGCCTGACCTTGACCCTCGTATTCGTGTCAAAGCGATCCAGAAGAAGGTAGATAATGTGGTTATTGCTCGGAAAGCAGGACAAAACTTAGCCTTGGTACCAAAGGTTACAAGCTCAGGCAGGATAATAACACAGAAATAGTTCCCCGGTGTAGGGATGAAATGTACCATGGTCAGCCTTCTCTTATTTCTTGACTTCCTTGAATCCAGTGATGCTGTAGTGACTAAAAATACATTTCAGGATGAAAATTTGATATTTATTTTTGTATCTTTGTGATATGCAGAAAACAAGGAATGCTTCCAGTGTTACAGTATTCCATGGCAAAACTTTGTAGAATGCAGTGTATACTTTGGTAGATAGAAGTTATTTGTGTTCTTACTTCAAACTCATGTTCAAAAAAGAAGTAGATCTTACAGCCAGCATGTAATTTCTTTTGAAGAATTTCAACATTGACCTATAAATTGTTGATCATGTTTTATCACGGAACTACTCAAGTGTGTTAGATTATGAAGTTCCCCTATGCAACTCTGTGTCTTCTGCCTGTTACAAAGTCTCCACAATGATAACCAGTGTTCTCTTGGTGTTAAACCCTGGCATACATCAGCCACAATGATTTACTCTACAACATGGAACTTAATAAATAATTGAGCATTAACCTTTTATTTAGTTTAATTAATGAGATCCTAAATCCAATCGATCATGAGGTAAACAGCATTTACGCATAATTTACTTCGTGCTCCACTGGATATATAACCTTATAACCAAATGAAAGGTTAATGCTTATATTTACAATATTTTCTTTTTACAGAATTTATCAAGTCAGAAACAAATATTTACTTTTTGTAATCTACATACGAAATTATTTTGACGCAATATTCACCCGTGCTCAACAGCCATTTGCAAATTTCTGCCCACTCACTTTCTCTGTGACCAAAAAAAAAAAGGAAAAAACTTCTTCCATTTTAATAATTTAGAAATTTGAATCAAATGTTTTATTCATTACAACAATCTCAGCTTTTTTATTTTGTTTCTTATGAAATAGATAATGTAGTTTACATGCTGCCATTTTGTAAACATTGACATATGGCTTGCAGAAAAAAGTCCACGAACATTTTCATTAGACTGTATATCCATATTTGGTGAATTAGGTCATGCTCTACACTGGAGTTTATTAAAAAAATTGCTCACACTTCAATTATCTTTTTTAGAAACAGTTCACTTTTTATCTGTTTTACAGTCTACTGTATTTACATATCATTACCGGCCTTTCTAACCAACACATTAACCCCTATACCAGCATTAACTGGAAAGAATTCTTCCTAGAAATAGTAAATATCATGACACTCCATATCAACTGACTGCATGAAGGGTTGCACAGTGTACATGTTGTAATAAAAACCTTGGAGCAGCTATGTGTGGACATGAATGAGGATGTGAGGAGAGTGACGAGAGTGACAAGATTTAATATATGTAATGTTATTGTTAAGAGTTTATCTGTCATATTTATTTTTACCTTGTGTGTAGACCACGACTCGTCTAAAGATCAAACCTGAGGTAAAAACAATCCATCTTAAACACTGTCAATGAAATGATGTGATTTCAAACTTTTGATTGGTTATTTACTGTATCATTACTTGATTATTGGTGATATTATGTTAGAAAATACAAGTAAAATTTTACATAAATACTTTACTTTTTCACCAAAATACCATTATCTTACTCTTTATATGGTCACTTAAGTAACACATATAGATTGGGGGGACACTTTTTCATGATTTCAAATAAACACTGATAATTGTTTTTTAACTTTATCAGTATTATCATATCACATTATACATGTCTCACTGACACCCCTCCATGTCAATTGAAACCTGTAAGGCATTGATTGGTAAATTTTATGTTTATTAAGTGAATATGATTGTAGAGAGTGTTTATATTAAGAAAAAAAAAAAAACAAAGAATGTGTGCGACAGATGCCCCACCCCATAGCTTGTCATTATGCAGACATAATGACCATGGGATGACCAAGCTGCCACCCCTGACTTGTCTTTGTTTAATAACAACCATAGGATGTCCCAATCCAAACCCCTCAGCTTGTTGTTACTTTGGACATAATGACCAAAACGATAACCCAGCCCCCACCCTTAATCTTGACATTATGTAGACAAAGTACCATGGGAGGGCCGATCTGTTGAGAATTGACACAACACACCAGAGATCAGAGATGCTGATTTCATTTCTCCTGATAACATACAGTAAGTGTGGTGTTTTATTATTATATGTGCAATCATGTTGTTAAAGGATGTAAAATTATGACAAAATCATTTCCATTATGTATGATACAGCTGTGATACAGGTACAAAATTTCAGAAATAAAGTGTGTCATTTAAACTTGGTGTTGTATATTCCATACCTTTTTCACTGACTGTCAATTAATGTGAGTGAATGTCTACATGTCATTGTAAATACCACAAAGTTGTTTTTAGCATTCATGTGAAATACATAGATTATACATAACAATTGTATCAGATTCTATCTGATTGACAACTGATTGACAACTGATTGACAACTGATTGATTACAAATTGATATGGGGTGTCCTCTTAACTGTTAAGGTTAAGAACTAAGAGGTTTAGTGTACATACAAACATCTATTTTAAGACAAGAGATCCAAGAGGGATCTTGGCGTCCACCATTGTTTGATTTTTATTTCTTCAACAAAAGTTGGATCCTTTCCTTTCTTTTCACTTCCCTTCTCTGGTTTTGCTCTTAATGATAAGAAATTTAAACATTGCTTTGCAGAAACAGCAACAATAATCTTTATCTGCCAAATCGAAGATTGCCACCTGAAAGCTATTTTGTTATTCTGATTAGTTCCAAAATCAAACAGACACAACTGGAAACCAAGCAGAATCTACATATGAAATTTGAGAGAGATCCCTTCAGAACTTCTTAAAAAAAATAGTGATAATAAACTTTATTAGACGAAATCCAAGATGGCCATTTTGCTTTTCCGAACAGACCCAAACAGGCACAAAATTGGATCAAGGGGAACCTACACATGATATTTAAGAAAGATCTATGCAGTAGTTCTCAGGAAAGAGCGATAACAATCTTTCAAAGTCAAAATCCAAGATGGCCACCTGTGGGTCATTTTGATTTTCTGATCAGTCCAAAAATCAAATGCATATAACAAAGTACAAATGAAATTTGAGAGAGATCCATTGAGTACAGACAGACAGACTGACGAACTATTTGATAATGGTAGGCTAAAAATATGAAAAAAATACTGATGTCACCAATATCGAGTGACAGAATTAGTATGTAACTTGGTTCTCATCCAACGAATATTTCATGTTAACAAGTTTAAAAGATTAAATGGTCAAACTTTACACTTTGAACTTTAATTAATTTTTACTGATTGAAGGTTTGGGGGTTTATTTATGTCAATACCTACCATTTTGATACCTTTTTAGAGTCAGATGCTTTGGGAAGGGATTGCACACCCGCATTAGTCAACTATATCAAAATATCCCTGAGAATTAATTTTTTGCACAAATAACACAAGGATATTAAAGGTTTTTATTTTAGATTTTATTTTCTACAGATGTATTATAAAATTGCTGCCTAAACTTTTCACAAAGAGTTATTCCCCTTGTCAATACAATGAGAAATACACTGCAATACTTCACATCTTTTAGTAATTCACTATTGGCATATTTTCTGTCAATAACATATTGTAAACAGGAACCTAGACAAGGATCATTTGTGAAAAGTTCTATTTGTTTTTCTCAAGTCTGCAATAGAAGTCACACAATATAGTTTTGCTTCACCCTGAGATTTTTTAAAAATAACATATTGCATCAGTTCTGATTCAACAGTAGAACTTTCCTGGCTAAAGTAAATAACATATGATGATGACCTAAGAAATTTTCAACACTTCTGTGAATGATGAGTTTGTTTTTTCAGACTGATGTGAGTGTTTAC
Organism: Ylistrum balloti; assembly: GCF_031769215.1. Lineage (NCBI taxonomy): Eukaryota > Metazoa > Mollusca > Bivalvia > Pectinida > Pectinidae > Ylistrum > Ylistrum balloti. The sequence goes on from NW_026782199.1 coordinate 679,613, forward strand.
ATTATAATAAGTTCCATTCAGTTGGTTCTAAGCTATGTGCTAACACTTATGTTCCCTCCTCAATAAATTGTTTAACCCTGTCTTTTGTGGTGATAAGAAACTTCATGGCTCAAAGCTGCGTGCTGACACTAAAGTTCCCTCTTCCATACATTGTCGGACCCAGTCTCTTGTGACGATGTGAAACTTCTTCCTCCTCTCTCTCCTTATTCCCTTTATTTTCTCCAGTCGACTGAGGTCACTGCAGAAAAAAAAACAGATTATACCTTATAAGATAATCCTTGGCATCTATCAGCCGAGCAGGGAATCACTCTCTAATTATACAGATTTGTGCGTATTGATTTCTGATAGCCTCACAGCCAATATCTAATTAAGTTTGACATTTTAATACACAGTAAAAATTCCATCCAACTGGGTCTCAAGTTGGAGGGCAAACATCTTTTCAGAAAGTGTTAATGCCGACAGAAGAAAAGAATGTCATCAATTGTATAAAAAGATCAGTCATACCAAAAACAAACATTTGTATAGAGTAACATGCCATACATCACTAAATGATTATTTACTGTGTGAACTGTTAAATTAGCCTTCATTTTAAAAATCATGAAACAACCTTCACACTTTCCCATGATCGTTCCTCTATATTTGAGATAGTATTTGTTTCACCATCGTCTATGACAATCATGGCCACTTATGTAGATCTGGTTCAACTGACTAAATAGGCTGGATTCAAACAAAGTGACAGGCTTAGATCAGGACTAACGTAGCAGTACAAATTTGGTATGATCGTTTGGAAGGGTAAAGTAGATCCATGAAGGAAATTTATGGATGACAATGTCTAGTGACCTATAAAGACAACAGAATTGATTTAGATAGATATTTCTGGTATTCAGTAAGGAGGAAGAAACACAATGAAGTTTTGGATCACAGTTCATAGATCACTCTGTGACTGCTTTTCTCAGCTGTGTCTACAAGTGAATATCCTTTTGATACAAGTGCCCTTCCTGATGATATATTGTTTCTATGTCAAAGGTCATACCTAAACAAAAGCAGTCTAAGCCACCACACTGTATGTACTTCTACTATGTAACATCTACCAGGTTATAATAAGGCAGCACCCAATGTAATATACCCAACGGGCCAATAAAAATAACAAAATACACTTATTCAGTTTACTACATGACCTGACAGTATTCTAAGTTATCTATTGATAGCAGGCTCTTTAAAGCACACAGAAGTCCATTTTCCTACCTTTTGTCCACCATGACGTGAGAAACCAAAGAGTCCATTTCTTCAGCAATGCTTCCCCCAAAGAACCGTAACTCCAGGGCAAGGAAGTCCAGTGTGGAGTTCTTTAATTTTGTTGTTTTGTCATCAATTACTAGGCTGTCATCCATGTAAAACCTAAAATAAGACCACACATTAAATGTTTCTTTCCAACCTTTTCAACACCTGTATGTATAAGGAAAAAGGTGAATGAAAGATTTCAACTGATTCTCCCACTTTTACCCCATTTATTGAGAAAACATAACTCAGATTCTTTTGAATAAAATATTTGCATATGAAAAATTTTCACATGATGTAGAAATACTTGGCTTTATCAATGAGGGATTCATGCGCAAAGTATTGATTTGATTAACAACCAGCAAGCACTTCAGGAGAAGTGAGTCCGTCCAAATCAATGATATTGATTTAAACTTTGAGCTTAATCAACCTGCTCCTATATTTGGATAAATACAACAGATAATTTTTGTCCCTTTACTTTGTCATTAACAAATAGTTTAGTGTCCATGATTTAAAGGTATATTTGTTTAGATTGATAACCAATATAATTGCTACCTGCAGGTTCGGAACAATCCATATGGAGAATCATCAGGGAAGTAGGCCTCCTCAATCTCAGCTACCTCCAGAGGATCTGTCATATCATTTTCAACCTGAAAAAGTTCAATTTACAACCTTTAAGACAAATCTGACTTTGTGAGATGCAGAAATCTCACTTCACTACCCTGTGCTTCATTTTTTGCCTTGTATATCTGATACCTTTATCTGATATTTAGTGCCTGGTGATGTCACAATTAAAATAATATGATCTTCAATAGTCTTTCCATGCTTAACTACAAAGGGAGGTAATCTAATCAATTCAAAGAATATGGAAATGAAACTAGTTGAGAAAGGTTTATGCAATTTTACCCCTGTAATGTACGAGGAAAATAATTTTATTACTTGTAACTATTTCATATTGACTTATCTCAGTCATGGGCTGATAATATGAAATTTTGTTTTAAAATGCCAGCCATCCACCGACATAAATTGATTGTAAACACACACTGGTAACAGATTAGCCTTTCAAGACACAGCTATGTAGATATATATTTAACACTTACAGAGTAAGCAGTTTTAGTATAGATTATATTTGACTAGAACTCTGATGGGTCAGTAAGGGTCCAACGTTGTACCTTACTATCAACATCTCCAATACCAAACACTATATCCCAGCTCTTCTATTTTACAGACCTTCTTCTTGACATTGGTACTTTGACTTTGTCATTCCATCAAACACTATCTGTAGTCAGTCTGGACTTCGGTAGTGGATGTTACCTTAGTTACCGTATTCTACCAAACACTATCTGTGGTTAGTCAGGACTTTTGTAGTGGACATTACCTTATTTATTCTACCAAACACTGTCTGTGGTTAGTCAGGACTTTTGTAGTGGACATTACCTTAGTTATTCTACCAAACACTGTCTGTGGTTAGTCAGGACTTTTGTAGTGGACATTACTTTAGTTATTCTACCAAACACTATCTGTCGTTGGTCTGAACTTTTGTAGTGGACATTACTTTAGTTATTCTACCAAACACTATCTGTGGTTGGTCTGGACTTTTGTAGTGGACATTGCCTTAGTTATTCTACCAAACACTGTCTGTGGTTAGTCAGGACTTTTGTAGTGGACATTACCTTAGTTATTCTACCAAACACTGACTGTAGCTGGTCTGGGATTTGTAGTTAACATTACCTTAGTTATTCTACCAAACACTGTCTGTAGTTGGTCTGGACTTTTGTATGGGACATTACCTTATTTATTCTACCAAACACTGTCTGTAGTTGGTCTGGACTTTTGTAGTTAACATTACCTTAGTTATTCTACCAAACACTGTCTGTAGTTGGTCTGGACTTTTGTAGTTAACATTACCTTAGTTATTCTACCAAACACTGTCTGTGGTTGGTCTTGGATTTGAAGTTAACATTACCTTAGTTATTCTACCAAACACTGTCTGTAGCTGGTCTGGACTTTTGTATGGGACATTACCTTATTTATTCTACCAAACACTGTCTGTAGCTGGTCTGGACTTTTGTATGGGACATTACCTTATTTATTCTACCAAACACTGTCTGTAGTTGGTCTGGACTTTTGTAGTTAACATTACCTTAGTTATTCTACCAAACACTGTCTGTAGTTGGTCTGGGATTTGAAGTTAACATTACCTTAGTTATTCTACCAAACACTGTCTGTAGTTGGTCTGGGATTTGAAGTTAACATTACCTTAGTTATTCTACCAAACACTGTCTGTAGTTGGTCTGGACTTTTGTAGTTAACATTACCTTAGTTATTCTACCAAACACTGTCTGTAGTTGGTCTGGGATTTGAAGTTAACATTACCTTAGTTATTCTACCAAACACTGTCTGTAGCTGGTCTGGACTTTTGTAGTTAACATTACCTTATTTATTCTACCAAACACTGTCTGTAGTTGGTCTGGACTTTTGTAGTGGACATTACCTTATTTATTCTACCAAACACTGTCTGTAGCTGGTCTGGGATTTGTAGTTAACATTAACTTAGTTATTCTACCAAACACTGTCTGTAGCTGGTCTGGACTTTTGTAGTGGACATTACCTAATTTATTCTACCAAACACTGTCTGTGGTTGGTCTGGACTTCAGTAGGAGACATTACCTTAGTTATTCTACCAAACACTGTCTGTAGCTGGTCTGGGATTTGTAGTTAACATTACCTTAGTTATTCTACCAAACTGTCTGTAGCTGGTCTGGGATTTGTAGTTAACATTACCTTAGTTATTCTACCAAACACTGTCTGTAGCTGGTCTGGGATTTGTAGATAACATTACCTTAGTTATTCTACCAAACTGTCTGTAGCTGGTCTGGGATTTGTAGTTAACATTAACTTAGTTATTCTACCAAACTGTCTGTAGTTGGTCTGGGATTTGTAGGTAACATTACCTTAGTTATTCTACCAAACACTGTCTGTAGCTGGTCTGGACTTTTGTAGTTAACATTACCTTAGTTATTCTACCAAACACTGTCTGTAGCTGGTCTGGGATTTGTAGATAACATTACCTTAGTTATTCTACCAAACTGTCTGTAGCTGGTCTGGGATTTGTAGTTAACATTAACTTAGTTATTCTACCAAACTGTCTGTAGTTGGTCTGGGATTTGTAGTTAACATTACCTTAGTTATTCTACCAAACACTGTCTATAGCTGGTCAGGACTTTTGAAGTGGACATAACCTCAGTTATTCTAACAAACACTGTCTGTAGTTGGTCTGGGATTTGTAGTTAACATTACCTTAGTTATTCTACCAAACACTGTCTATAGCTGGTCAGGACTTTTGAAGTGGACATAACCTCAGTTATTCTAACAAACACTGTCTGTAGTTGGTCTGGGATTTGTAGTTAACATTACCTTAGTTATTCTTCCAAACACTGTCTGTAGCTGGTCAGGACTTGTTGGGTCCACATAACTGTCACCAAACTCATCATATTGCTGCTTGAAATCCAATTGGGTCTTAGGTGATGTGTGGATCATGTCTGCTGGGGACCTCAAAAATTTAAAGAAAACATTACTACTATTAATCACCGAATATTTAGTTACAGAAAGCAGCAGGACCTCCTTTCAGCTGAATATTTTACAATGTACAAATGAGCAGACCAATAAAAAAGGATATTTGTTCCAATTCTATCAATGTGTGAATATACAGACTCATACAAAAGATAATTCATGGTGAATCTAATCAGTGAAAAGAAGTTAAAATCTATCCAATACTTACAATAATAAAACACCAGGAACATGTTTTGAGAATTGCAAGTCTTAAAAGAATATTGTGTAGTAAATATCACAGTTAAGAATAGTTTTTGGATTTGTAGCCAACAATGGAATACAATTTCAGAAAAGGGCATTGATGACTTCAAGTACAACAGATCACTTCTCTGACATCCATATATAAGCATATAATTGTTTAAGTCATGATTTCACAAAAACGAGACTAGATTGTGGATTTGAATGTAAATGGTACACCTGGACAGTTTTCAGGTAACATTGTGTATTAGTACAAAAATGAATAATGACTGTAATACTACACCTATCATGTTACTTAGAAACATGGGAGCAATTTCTGCTTGAGATTTACATGCTGACAAGTATTTATTTATTACAGAAATGTTCACGACTAGAAAGTGTCCAGGTGTATGTAGGTACATCAGCTCTATAGGTGCATTATTCATGCCTCAACAATAAAAAGAAAGAAAACATGCAAATTCAGCGATTTTGACTTTTTGTGATTTTTTTTTTTTTTGGGGGGGGGGGGGGGGGGGGGGGGGGGATTTTGACAGGGTCGCAAAATTCTCCAAAATTAGATACCCACTAAAAATTCCTGATATATCGTAGTTTGTATCACAAGTCTACTGTGTAATTACCATGGTATCCATCGGCTGGCCTCCACACAGCGCTGGAACCAAGTTACCTTGACAATATCATACATATCACGTTTAATAAGGTTGGTGACACGGACAGCTACCTTGTCTGCCAGGACACAGAAGGTAGATGGACCTGAAGCAGAAAACATACAACAATCAACTCTGATTAAGGTTGATAACAACTAACAAAGGTATATCTAGCAAGATTATCTATCAATACCAAACATAGCTTTATCTTACAACATTAAATAAAGCTTTGTCTATTAATACTGAACAACTTTATCTAACAACATTAAATAAATCTTTATTTAACAAACCAAACATAGGTTTATCTTACAACATTAAATAAAGCTTTGTCTAGCAATACCTAATAAAGCTTTATTTTACAACACTGAATAAAGTTTGGTCAAACAATACCAAATATAGCTTTATTAATACCAAACATAAGTGTTACCTTAAAACACTGAATAAAGCTTTGTCTCACAATACCAAACATAGCTTCATCTTATAACACTGAATAAAGATTTATCTCATAAAACTGAATAATGTTTTGTCTAACAATTACAAACAAATCTTTATCTCACAAAGTTTCGTCTAAAAAGGGAAACTTGACTTTATCTTTCAATAGTAAATATAGTGTTGTTTTATTTATCTAAAAGCGCAAAAAAAAAAAAAAAAAAAAGTTTTATTTCATAACACCAGACAGCTTGATCATGTAATAACATTAAACATTCTTTGTTTAAAAAAAAAATATTATGATCCCTACCAGTTATATTATGTATGCTATATATTACATTAATCAAGTATTTAATACGGTTTTCATCGAGTAAATAATGTTGACAAAACTGGATAATAAATGATTTTGAATTAAACAATAAAAAAGATTTACTATATATATTCACCAAGACTTGAAGTGAAGTTGTATTTTATCATTAAGATTAAATAAATCAATAGATCATTAATCTATAGAATGATAACATTATCTTATCCTCATTCTGCAATAAAATATTAACAGGAAATTTTACCTGGATTTTGAACAATTCTACCACCAAATTCTACAATTTTTGTCTCTATGGCATGCTTTGGAAAAGATGACGGACCATTTATCACACAAAACTCTTTTCCTTCCAGCATCTTTGATACCTGAAAAATTAAATACTACACCTAGCATGACTTTCATACCTGCATGGCAAGTGGCCAAATATCTTACCAATGTTACCAAATGAGCACAACAAAATCATAAACATACTTTGTTTTAAAGATACCATAATTATCCATCAACACGCCCATGCCCAGTAATATACCCTTTATATACTGCTGTCTATTGACATAATAAACCAAATTTCATTGTAAAGCCCGACAGCTGACTTTGAGTAAGAAGTAATAAGTTGACACCCATGCTTTACTGCATGTAAATAAAAGGAAATAAGGGCTTACCACAATTGTCATTTGTATATAGTAGTATGTATTCTACACTTTTATAAAGTTTATACAGATCTGTGCTTCATTTTTCATGAAATTCAAAATTCACAACACCAAACACAGCTTGATCATCTAACAACATTAAATAATCTTTGTTTTGAAAGAAAAATTTGAAAATTTGCATTAAATTTTTGTCACTCCTTCCCTTCTTGTAAATATGTTATGGAAATGTTCACACAGAGTATAAAGGTATGTGATGCTGAGTATAGATTTAAGAAGCTCTCCATGTTCACTATAATTTGATAATTTACCTGAGTAACAGATGTGACATCAGCGCCCTTAAACTGAGCTCCAAGAGTGGGACGGACTACTCGACTGACAATCTTTCTCTTTTTCTTTACAGGTTCTTCTCCATCAGCAAGTTCCACCTTACCACCTGCTAATTTACCTCCAGACTTCTGCAAATGTGTATAAAGAAATGTGATTAGGGAGATACAAAACTATTTAATATATAGAGTCACTGTATTACCAGAGAACCATTCAAAATCAACTCATCATCATCATCATCATCATCATCATCATCATCATCATCATCATCAGAACCATTCAAAATCAACAAATCACTATGTAGTTAACTCCTCATCGTCGTCGTCATCGTCAACATCATCATCATCATCGTTGTCATTATTAATTACCGAATAAATCTGAGACATATGTGATGCCATGTTACCAGTTTTTCTTGAGTTGATCCATCGCTACAACAACTTGATTACTAGAACACTTGAATACAAATGGAATAACCTTCATAAAATGGATTACGGGAGACAACCAGAATATATTTCCTACATTCAGATATGATCAATGAAAATTGATATGTCACAAACCTCCTTTAGTTCCAAAATGTCTGCAAGAGTCATGCTTTCATGCCAGGCTTTGTCTTCACGGAAACACTCAACACGGGGGAACCTAAGTGTACAACCTGTCTTAAACCGGTCACTGTCGATAATTTCTGCTGCTCTTATCTGGGACAGAAAAAACACTAAAAGATGCCGATCTCTTGGATTTCAAGTTTTTCCACATTTTTTCACAATTTTATGTTTTCCCTTAAATGATGAAATTTCATTTGTAGATACCAGAAAGCTTGGGGTTTTTTTGGCATTCTGATAATGAAGAAACCTATCAATAATCTCATTCTCATCATTTCATTCTAGAGAGTGGAGGGAAATTTTTATTTGATTCCTTATCATGAAGCAGACATGACATCACAGTGTTGTCTGGGCTAATCTTTTCTACGATTAATCATAAGTGTTGATAGCAACAGTCAAGAGCAATTAGGACACTTCACCTGTATAATTATATAACACATATTGTTGATTATCATTACATAGTACATTGGTACAGTTCCTTTTTATGCGTTCCCACACATTGTACTATATCGATGATCCTACATGTAACAGCTCTAGAGAAACTCTCCAGACACCATTATGAAATGAACAACCAAACAGAACATATACACCAACCACAGTTTGTCATAATTTTCCCCACCCCTGAATATCATTTGTTTACCTGGACTATACAGGAGTTACATGGCTCTATCCAAGCGTCTGGTTTCTCCTTGAAGCCAGAAGCCAGTACAACAGAAGACGGAGGATTCCTCTTGTCAAATACTTTCCAATGATCCTTCAACTTCTCGTTAAATTCTCCAAGTTCCTTTTTAGAGTATCCTGATCCAACCTATGAACCCAGTAAATGAAACGTTTTATTTATTGTAATAACAAGAAAAGGAACTGAAATAACACAATTTACTACCTCAAATAGACGTAAAGAATTCACCATCAGTGTGAAGTTAACAGGATCAACAAATAAGGTACTTAAATCTTCCATTTAAACATAGAGAAGGTTTGCATGACACATCACCCTTCACCTTTTCTCTAATTAGAACCAAAAATATGAAATATCTAAAAGCATTACTATACTTGATCAATCTATTAGATAACATTGATATGTTTGAATTTGTAATCGTGACGTCTTACAGAAGGATGAAATAGAGTCTTCAATTGACAACCTTATTGGTATATTTTACCTTACAGAATGGTGAAATAGTCTTCTACTGACAACCTTATTGGTATATTTTACCTTACAGAAGGATGAAATAGTCTTCTATTGACAACCTTATTGGTATATTTTACCTTACAGAAGGGTGAAATAGTCTTCTACTGACAACCTCATTGGTATATTTTACCTTACAGAAGGGTGAAATAGTCTTCTACTGACAACCTAATTGGTATATTTTACCTTACAGAAGGGTGAAATAGTCTTCTACTGACAACCTAATTGGTATATTTTACCTTACAGAAGGGTGAAATAGTCTTCTACTAACAACCTCATTGGTCAATTTTACCTTACAGAAGGGTGACATAGAGTCTTTTATTGACAATCTTATTGGTCGATTTTACTGTACAGAAGGGTGAAATAGTCTTCTACTGACAACCTCATTCGTAGATTTTACCTTACAGAAGGGTGAAATAGTCTTCTACTGACAACCTAATTGGTATATTTTACCTTACAGAAGGGTGAAATAGTCTTCTACTGACAACCTAATTGGTATATTTTACCTTACAGAAGGGTGAAATAGTCTTCTACTGACAACCTTATTGGTCAATTTTACCTTACAGAAGGGTGAAATAGTCTTCTACTGACAACCTCATTCGTAGATTTTACCTTACAGAAGGGTGAAATAGTCTTCTACTGACAACCTAATTGGTATATTTTACCTTACAGAATGGTGAAATAGTCTTCTACTGACAACCTCATTGGTATATTTTACCTTACAGAAGGGTGAAATAGTCTTCTACTGACAACCTAATTGGTATATTTTACCTTACAGAAGGGTGAAATAGTCTTCTACTGACAACCTCATTGGTAGATTTTACCTTACAGAAGGGTGAAATAGTCTTCTACTAACAACCTCATTGGTCAATTTTACCTTACAGAAGGGTGACATAGAGTCTTTTATTGACAATCTTACGATTTTACTTACAGAAGGGTGAAATAGTCTTCTACTGACAACCTCATTCGTAGATTTTACCTTACAGAAGGGTGAAATAGTCTTCTACTGACAACCTAATTGGTATATTTTACCTTACAGAAGGGTGAAATAGTCTTCTACTGACAACCTTATTGGTCAATTTTACCTTACAGAATGGTGAAATAGTCTTCTACTGACAACCTCATTGGTATATTTTACCTTACAGAAGGGTGAAATAGTCTTCTACTGACAACCTTATTGGTCAATTTTACCTTACAGAATGGTGAAATAGTCTTCTACTGACAACCTCATTGGTATATTTTACCTTACAGAAGGGTGAAATAGTCTTCTACTGACAACCTTATTGGTCAATTTTACCTTACAGAAGGGTGAAATAGTCTTCTACTGACAACCTTAGTGGTATATTTTACCTTACAGAAGGAATGGAATACTTCTGGCTTCTCCCCATCATCTGTGGGAACTGCTACAGCACATAGAAAGTGTGACATCATCCCACCACGGTGGCCAACTCCAAGGTACCCTCCAACCACCAGGACATCGAGCTCATCCATGAGACCCCCCACATACTCTGGTTTTATCTTGATCCAGCCACCCTTCCTAGTATTGGGTCTGTAGACTGAGTCCGGGTTCTTCACCATGATGCCTTCTTCTCTACCATCAATAGCTTTGTTCAGGGCATCCGCACACTCCTGGCTATAGTAATAAAATGATGAGGTTCAGACTTACACTGGCATTTACTGCACGCTGGCAATAAAAACACGTCTGCATGTATTTATATCAGGAAATCTTAAGCTGTTCAAACTTAACACAGGTAGGGAAGAACTTTGATTATGAACAAAACGCAAACTCAAAGACTTATTGTTATGATTACTTCACAGCAATTTCAATACATTTGCCCTTACAAAAGTTTTTGTTTTGGACAAACCTTATATATCTGGACTAAGGGAGTACATTGCTCAGTCGAAATACAAGGGGAGGAAGGGGGAGCTGTACCCATAAGCCACCTTTACTATCACCTTTACTATGTTTATCAATTTGATAATCATCAGATAGACTAATGTCTTTCATATCATATATGTAATGGCTATTTCTACTACATATCAATAATGTGTACATTCATAATTCATGTGCATGAATGAATCTTACCAAAATTTAAATAAAAGAGAAAGAATAGTCGAAATCTGAGAGTAATTTATACCTGTCTCTCCCTACCATCTATTATCTTCTTATTTTCTGTGGGGGATCAGTGTACCAACTTATGTGTACACACCCCTCCTCCAAAACTCTTACATGAAAACAGTCTCCAGCAGCTGTAAATGTTCCCCATCATATATCGTACTTACTTAGTGTTGGCCTCTGTGTGCTGACTGATCTGTACACGACCCTCCTCTGACTCTATCACAGTCTCTACAGCTATAACTGTCTCCTATCATATATCGTACTTACTTTGTGTTGGCCTCTGTGTGCTGACTGATCTGTACACGGCCCTCCTCTGGCTCTATCACAGTCTCTACAGCTATAACTGTTCCCTATCATATATCGTACTTACTTAGTGTTGGCCTCTGTGTGCTGACTGATCTGTACACGGCCCTCCTCTGGCTCTATCACAGTCTCTACAGCTATAACCGTCTCCTTATCATATATTGTACTTACTTTGTGTTGGCCTCTGTGTGCTGACTGATCTGTACACGGCCCTCCTCTGGCTCTATCACAGTCTCTACAGCTATAACTGTTCCCTATCATATATCGTACTTACTTTGTGTTGGCCTCTGTGTGCTGACTGATCTGTACACGGCCCTCCTTTGGCTCTATCACAGCCTCTACAGCTATAACTGTTCCCTATCATATATCGTACTTACTTTGTGTTGGACTCTGTGTGCTGACTGATCTGTACACGGCCCTATCACAGTCTCAACAGCTATAACTGTTCCCTATCATATATCGTACTTACTTTGTGTTGGCCTCTGTATGCTGATTGATCTATACACAGCCCTCCTCTGGCTCTATCACAGTCTCTACAGCTATAACTGTTCCCTATCATATATCATACTTACTTTGTGTTGGCCTCTGTGTGCTGACTGATCTGTACACGGCCCTCCTCTGGCTCTATCACAGTCTCTACAGCTATAACTGTTCCCTATCATATATCGTACTTACTTTGTGTTCTCTGTGTGCTACTGATCAGCTGGCTCTATCACAGTCTCTACAGCTATAACTGTTCCCTATCATATATCATACTTACTTTGTGTTGGCCTCTGTGTGCTGACTGATCTGTACACGACCCTCCTCTGGCTCTATCACAGTCTCTACAGCTATAACTGTTCCCTATCATATATCGTACTTACTTTGTGTTGGCCTCTGTATGCTGATTGATCTATACATAGCCCTCCTCTGTCTCTATCACAGTCTCTACAGCTATAACTGTTCCCTATCATATATCATACTTACTTTGTGTTGGCCTCTGTGTGCTGACTGATCTGTACACGGCCCTCCTCTGGCTCTATCAGTCTCTACAGCTATAACTGTTCCGTATCATATATCGTACTTACTTTGTGTTGGCCTCTGTGTGCTGACTGATCTGTACACGGCCCTCCTCTGGCTCTATCACAGTCTCTACAGCTATAACTGTTCCCTATCATATATCGTACTTACTTTGTGTTGGACTCTGTGTGCTGACTGATCTGTACACGGCCCTATCACAGTCTCTACAGCTATAACTGTTCCCTATCATATATCGTACTTACTTTGTGTTGGCCTCTGTATGCTGACTGATCTATACACAGCCCTCCTCTGGCTCTATCACAGTCTCTACAGCTATAACTGTTCCCTATCATATATCATACTTACTTTGTGTTGGCCTCTGTGTGCTGACTGATCTGTACACGACCCTCCTCTGGCTCTATCACAGTCTCTACAGCTATAACTGTTCCCTATCATATATCGTACTTACTTTGTGTTGGCCTCTGTATGCTGACTGATCTGTACACGGCCCTCCTCTGGCTCAATCATAGTCTCTACAGCTATAACTGTTCCCTATCATATATCGTACTTACTTAGTGTTGGCCTCTGTGTGCTGACTGATCTGTACACGACCCTCCTCTGGCTCTATCACAGTCTCTACAGCTATAACTGTCTCCTATCATATATCGTACTTACTTTGTGTTGGCCTCTGTGTGCTGACTGATCTGTACACGGCCCTCCTCTGGCTCTATCACAGTCTCTACAGCTATAACTGTCTCCTATCATATATCATTCTTACTTTGTGTTGGCCTCTGTGTGCTGACTGATCTGTACACGGCCCTCCTCTGGCTCTATCACAGTTTTCAGCAGCTGTAATCTTTCCCTAATTGGTTTATTGGTGAGTATTTTGTCATTAAGTACCACAATGTCAAATATGTTATAACACGGTTGATAACCTTCCTGTTGTTGTCGTTTGATGTCTGTGTTCATTGCCTTTGTTGCTGAAATTTAGAAAAAAAAATTCCCTTGTAAACACTTTCTTTTGAAATATTTTATCTATGAGTTGACATTTAACAAAATTTTTATTACCTGTACATTATATGTATATGTAAAGAGTTTCTCAGTTGATAATATGTCTAAATATTCAGCTTTACAGTTTACTAAACTCAGAGCATGGTTAAAGACAATACCCAAACCAAATTCCACCTAAGACTTTCTATCTAGAGAGATAGCAATGAGAGAAGTCAGCATATAGACAAGTCAAGGTATACATGTATTTTGAAATTCTGCCATGAATCTACTGAATTCTCTCAGGCAAACAACATTGTAATCATTAAGAAAACTGAATGAAACTCAGTGCAAAGATGTATGGGCAGAGTGAATATACAGTATTATTAGTTGTGACATATTTTTCTAACACATGGATTAATAAAACAAATCTATAACACTAACTGTATTTGCCATAAATTTGTTACATTATCTAGTTCTTCCTTGTAAATTGACAATGAAATTATACACATACACACTGAAATTTTAAGTTTTGGTGTTATCACACTGCACAAACACTAAGTATAAAGTGAAATAAAACACAAACCATAAGTTTTGGTTTCAGCATGGTATCCCAACATTTCTCCATCCAATATACATGACTTGATCCCAGGCTTGAACAAGTCGTGAATAAATGGTGTGAAATTTCCTTCAAAACTGTTGGACCCAAATGTGGCTGTATATTCATTAGCACTAATAGCAAAAAAATATGAACATTACAGACAATTTATACATAAGATTCATAACAACAATAAACATGATATCAATGCAAAACGTACTCAGAAACAATAAACATCAGCTACCAACAATATACATAGTGGCAAACATTTTGATGAATTACAAAAAATATATGCAAAATAAATCTTAAATAGTGAATTCAAATTGTCTTATGAAAAATCAAACTAATTTGTGTTGCAAATGATGTATTATCAGAACCATAATAAAATTTGGTTTTTAAGATATTACTGACAACATATAAATACTGGTTAAAAAAAACAACAGTTCTCATTTTAGATTGTTATGTCTCTTGGTCAGATGTCATACCTCCTAGAGAAATATTTGTACTCATCATCTCGTCTGTGTAACAACATACGCTCGCCATCAAACTTTGTCTCTATGAAGTAGGTCTTGCCCTCCATTAGTTTTTCCACCTGTGAAATCATGTAATATATTGCAATTCTAAATAAAAATGTTTGGTCATTTATGAACAATGTTACCCTAATTACCACAACTATCACAAATTACAGTATCTATCTCTAAACGTAACAAGATAATGTTTCTGTTTCAGATTTTTTCTCATCTTATTCATTGCTCTTTAGTACTTTAAAACACTGAAGACCAAGGTAACATTAATGATTATAATTTTTTCTAAACAATATCCATTATGAAATGTACAGTGACATATTACACCATCAACCATCTACTAGTTTCACATTCAGTCTTTTTTTGGAAACAGCTGTATGTAAATGTAGTACAATAAGTTACTGTCAATATTTACAGATAATATCAGTAAGATAATCAAAAGTTGAAAACACGCGTACCTCATCAGGTGAAGCTCTCTCCCCCAGCATTGGGGAAAAAGGTGAGAAGATGCTGATACCAATCTCATGTACCCGTACACTCCGCTCTCTCAGCATTCGACACACCTTCAGTAAAAAGAGATTAGCCATGACTTAACTTGTAACTGGTCATATACGCATGAACATTTTGTTTCAGTAAGAGCTCAATCGGGTCTACTTTTCCAATTTAACAATCTGCCATTTCAACATGCCCTTTTCCAAATAAGACTACAGAGAGTTTTATTGGCAATGTAAATATTAGCAAAATGAAGTAGTTTTTGCCAGGTCAAAATCTCAATACATGTGATTAGGCCTTGTTACAGACTAAAACTCAATGTGTACAAAATGTAGTAGATCTGGGTTAAGCAGAGTTTTAAACTGTTGTCCAACATAGAATTATTGGTTCTATTTTAAAATTTCCTCTCTTTGAATCTATATACCTGTACCTATTTGATCTGTCTGCAGTTTTACCATAACAATATCAATGAATACCTTTTCCAGGTTGTTGTTGACATTGAAGAAGTCCTCAGCATCGGGATGATACACTGAAAGGACAGATGCCTGACTCAGTCCAACCTTTAGCTCCTTCACTATCATTCTGATGAGCCATTTAAGCTCTAGGGCTGACATGTTAGTCAACAGTCGTAGCACATTCTTCCTCACCAGATCCTTCTTCTTTGCTGCGTTGTTCTGGGCGATGCCATCTAAACAATCATTAACTTCCTGAATGGTTAGTGTTCCTCTCTCTGGACAACGGTTCTTCAACACAAAGTAGGTCACCCCAGCAAAATCTCCAGCATCCTGAATTTAGAGACCACATACAACAAATTAAATGTAAAACATATGACCTTCTGCATTCTGTGTAGTTGTCAGGCCATTATCAACATGACACCAAACTCCTTATGGCCACACTAATGTCCTTCTCAAACAATTCCTTTATTCATGATATATAGTTATAGGATCTTAAGTTTCCATTTGGTATGTGATTTAATGAAATGAATCTTTGATTTATTTCATATTAGTCAGACTTTAGTGAAAATTTTTTTGATGACTTTCATACATCACAAATCAACTGAAAACAAATTTAAGACCATTTTTACCACATAATTGATCATTCAAGCAAATGTCTGAAGAAACAGACATTTCCATGTATCACTTGAAATCCTTTTGGCTCTATATCTAAGATCTCCCATTGTTATGTCACAATGTAACAACAGCTACAGAACTGATAGCAATTTAGACAGCTGTGGTGGACTCTTTAAAATTAACACTATTTTCATAATAAACACTTACAGCTCTTGCTGTTTTTGGAGCTTTGTAGTTGAGCAGCCGGTTGGCATCAGCACTATCCTTCCCTAAACACAACACTTCAATCAGCAACTTGGCTAACATGTGCTGTAACATACCGATAGTTGAACATTAATACTGGTAGGTCTTCTTTTGCAATGAAAAATTAAAATGGTGATACATGTAATTGAGGATAATGATTTCATTTTACTTTCTTGATTTTATTTCAAAGTAAATCAAATTCTAATGTTACATGTGATCTTTATCAAAATGCATTATGACAATAAATTAGGGGTTATAATCCCAATAACAATATGCTATACAATTTATACAGAATGTATTGTACCTCTTTAATTCCATATGCCACTCTCTCCTTCTCATGATGAGGAAGTAATAACCGCATGGCAGGATAGAACGAGTCAGTCTGAAATAAAATCATTAAATCTCATGTTGACAAGGTGCTAGCAGTCATAAGTACATGTATTGTGCCATGTATACCTCTAACATTGATGAAGTAAGTGATATGCTAACAACAGAACAAAAACAAATCTATATACTGCACAGTAGCTACACTGAAATAAGAATGGGCAAAATAATATATTGATATATTGGGATAAAAAAATCAAAGGTATGGTGCAGTGGTAACATACTCGCCTTTCGCTTATATATTAAGGCCATTAAAGTTCAATTCCAAAATTGGACATCACATATTAAGGTCATTTCCATCTGGGCCAACAAGTTAATATAGCTTGTTTGGCAATTGTTGATATGAATTAAGTTCATATATATAAAAGAGATGAGGAACTTCCTGGATTATCTGAGACTATCTATTTATGCTACACATTTGCTCTATTCTTTGTACATTGTGTACACTGACATCACTCCGTGGAGATTCGAAATGGTTAGATTTCTTCGTCTAAAGGCAATGAGGCGGGTGTCGCGAAGCACCTGTCCTCGGATTCCAGTCACGTCATTCCGCACCTGGCCAGCACCGTGTGCACATGCACATTCTCCCCTGGTGAATATTGGTCCAATATGTAATATTGCGTTGTAGGTTAATTATAAGTAACTGTCTTATGTAATATGTAACTGTAATGCATGTACTGTGCATTGCAGATTCCTGTGTTACCAGAAATGAAGTGCGGAACAATACCCCCCGACGTCTTCTGTTAAATGGCCCTGCAGTAAAAGAGTTACTTATAGGATAAAAAAAACTTACCGTGTCTTTATCATCTTCATGCAGGGTGTTATGAAAGTTTCTCCATTTATCAACAAAATCTGTTAAAGTTCGCTTCTTCTTGTCATTGCCTTGAGTTTTGGATATTTTCTCCAGTAGCCCACATAGTTCCGCAAATGATACCTTGGATGCGACAGTTACAGATGGTTTGTCATCGTCGTTACCGTCTGCCATTGCTTTAAGTTTCTGTCTTTAGATAATATATTAAAATTACTTCAAACCAGTAAGATCTTTTCTACTGAACCATTTACACCGTCACAAAATGTAACACTCAGCATTATCACTGATAAATCCGCCGACTGTAAACAATCAACTTTATTACCTCCGCATTGAAGAGTTCGATTTTCGTTATGAACATACTACGGGTTCGACGCCAGGCAGGAAGAGATATCTTTTATCATAACAATCATCTGTATTGTTTCCCCCTTAACTTCGTATTTCAGACAACGTGTCAAAATTCATTTTTCGTTGGAATTAGACATTTAAATAAATGCATGTGCTATTTTATAGGCTGTTATGAACGGAGTAACATGTGCACATTGAAGTGTATTTGTTTTAAGAAGTTGAAACCCTAAATGCTAATCAAAAATCTACGATGCATACATATAATACTATCGAGGATTTTCTTACCTTTTTTCGAGGGATTGCCCTTTGCTTAGTCGTTTAAATACCGTACTGTATATCCCAGTGGTCTGACTTCATTCTTCCAATTCAGTAGATAATGTAATCGATACGCACAGGACGAAAACAGTTACTGTAATTTGTCAGTAACATACCATGGCATTGTAATCTGAAATCACGAGGGAAAACGACATTCGTACAAGTTTTGTCATCTGTCCGGCATCAAAAATTTCCCTTCAAACAACTTCTTCTCACGAACCAAGAGGCCAAGGGTAGCGATATTAGACTTGTAGGTTAGGAATAGTCCTGTTTTTTATATAACTTTCAGGGTAACAGAAGTCAAAAGTGCCCAATCTTAAAACGCTAAGTCTTACCAACAAAGTCCGGTGTAGTGGTATTTCGTATGTAACTCGTTAATTGCTACCTACATTTAAAATCACAGATGTCAGATGTGTTAAAATCTTTAGACACTTTCTCATTAACCAGAACAGCCATGTACACGTGGTATTCAGCCTGTAGCATGATGAGATGGGGAACTTTAGCCTACTTTCAATATTACAGGGGTTAAATGTTCTTGAAATCTTTAAACCTTTCTCTTAGTGAAATCAAAACATCAAGAGTCGTGGTATTTGGGTATTACCTCGATAAGGTACAGGGCGAGTAAGTCCATTCATATTAATTAACTTGACAAAGTCTCAATGACACATGAGTAAAACGGTGTTGAAATCCCAAACTATGCTTGGATAAATGGCTTTCGAACAAGCCAAAATTGATTTTACCGACAGTTTTTTTTTCTATCTTAAGCATATGAACAGACGAGCGATACAAGCCCTTTGGATCTCTTGTCTTTTTTACTTTAATTCACGTTGAAAGCAGATTTTCTCAGCTTTGTACAATGACTGTTTTGACATACAATAGTCCACACGTCTACGCCTTTTTCACGTCAGTAACAATTTTTCTACTGAACAATTAAATTCAAAGACACGTCATCTTTATAACTGTATAAATATTTGGTGGCATCATAGTGAGTGGGCATGGCCCAGACTTAACATTTCAAATCTCTTTCGTACGTTCATTTTTCGTCAGACGTTTATCAATTTTGCGCAAGATTTAAGACCATGTTGTTATATCTGCATTTACTTGTCTTCTGTCCGCTTTGTTAATATGTGTCTGCTCATTTTTATTTTGTAGAAATTCACGTTTTCTTGAACATATCAGTTGCAAAAGTAACGCCATCCCCATGATGTGCAAACGGTATCGTCATCCCCATGATGTGCGAAAGGTATCGTCATCCCCATGATGTGCGAAAGGTATCGTCATCCCCATGATGTGCGAAAGGTATCATCATCCCCATGATGTGCGAAAGGTATCGTCATCCCCATGATGTGCGAAAGGTAACGCCATCCCCATGATGTGCGAAAGGTAACGCCATCCCCATGATGTGCGAAAGGTATCGTCATCCCCATGATGTGCGAAAGGAATCGTCATCCCCATGATGTGCGAAAGGAATCGTCATCCCCATGATGTGCGAAAGGAATCGTCATCCCCATGATGTGCGAAAGGTATCGTCATCCCCATGATGTGCGAAAGGTATCGTCATCCCCATGATGTGCGAAAGGCATCGTCATCCCCATGATGTGCAAAAGGTATCGTCATCCCCATGATGTGCGAAAGGTATCGTCATCCCCATGATGTGCAAAAGGTATCGTCATCCCCATGATGTGCAAAAGGTATCGTCATCCCCATGATGTGCGAAAGGTATCGTCATCCCCATGATGTGCAAAAGGTATCGTCATCCCCATGATGTGCAAAAGGTATCGTCATCCCCATGATGTGCAAAAGGTATCGTCATCCCCATGCTATTTAAATTGTATGTTGATTTTAAATTTCATTTTCCTGATGTATTGTTTCATAGTGGACGACAGTACATTTTTCTTCAATGTACGATAAAAGATAAAATATGTAAATATTAAAATACAAGTTTGGCCACTTTTTGCAAAATTACATCAAAACAGATTGGCATTAGTGTTATATACACGTTTAATTTGCATGTGAACACTACGCAACACATTTGAAGAAACTATCCTGCTCCGTGGAAGACGGTGAAATGAAGGGTCCAATAAGATATCTTCCTGTTGATATACAATGATATTCAATATTTGCCGTGTTTAACCCCGCATGATATTGTTAACAAAAACAGGAGATTGTTTCTATATCAATAGTCACCAACCGTTTTGCCTTCAGGTGTGATGATACCTGACGTATTCTTATTTGTACGTGTTGAAGAATATGCTATTATATATTGGTAAATGCGTTCCGTATCACTAAGGAATAGAAAAACATTGTAATTGAAAGAAAAACAGAGGATCTTCTTCAATGTACTAACTTGAACTCTTTAATAAAACACACTTACATACATGTGTAAAACAGATAAACAAGACATGTCAACATTCGTAGATATAAAAGAATTGCTAAAAGTTCAGAACAACCGACAGCCGTAGAAAGGTTGCCATATCTAATTCACTATGAACAGTCTTTAGAAGGATAGATACGTACAAGGTTAGTACGCCGTGACCGAAACTTGGAGATCCTGTGTTTCTCCTTATCCCGATTGCAGTCGCCCTTCACAAGGCTGGGTATACACTCTGCACTCACGGATAACCGTTTCATCCGAACACCATCAGTTGCTCCGTCAGTTGACCAAGCATCAGCTTTCACTCCGGGATCTTCTTCTACCGTGTCGATTTGTATAGGGTCATCGGTGAGTCTAGAAGTGCTGTACTTTATCAACGGCTTCGAACTTTCTTCGCCCAAATCAACGTTTCCGTTGTTGCAGTTGGTATTTTCCCCTTGTATATTGAGATGCCAGCTGGTATGTACATTAGCGTTGGTCTGTTGTGATCCGTTCTGTATCTTATTGAAGTACTGGAATGGAGGAACCTCTGGATTGAGGAAGTGTTGCTGTGGTTGGAGGGGATGGAGAGGCGGATGCGCGTGAGGAGGTTGCTGATGAGGCTGCAGCTGCTGCTGTACTTGGGGACGGTGATTTTGGGGATGTTGTTGGGGATGGTTTTGGTTCTGTTGTTGCTGATGCTGTTGAATGTGTTGTTGTTGTTGTTGTTGTTGAAATTGTTGTTGCTGAATATGATGTTGTTGCTGAACTTGCTGATGCATATTCTGGACTGGTGGGTGTGGAAATCTACTTCCAATGACGTGCTGCTGTGGCTGATGTTGGAAACTTTGTTCTGCTGAAAACCTGAATGGTAGTTGCTGATGTATAGGTAAGGGGTGTTGTTGGTGGACTTGTTCCGAACGGTAAAGTACATTAGGGGGATCTCGGTTGCGGATGGGAGCCTGGGAAGCGTCGTTGAATCCGGGTGGTGGATTCCTTGCTGCATGTGGATTCTGTATACCATGGTGACCGCACTGCTGTTGGTACTGCTGAAACCTAGGAGGTGGCTGCAAATCGGTGTAAGTCTTGTTTGGAGGAGGTGGCAATGGCGGATTACACGTTACCTCCCTTCTAGAGGACTGATGTAGGCAGTTTGCCACAAACAGTGCGGCAGCCGCAGCCTGAGTCGGCTGCATTTGTATCTTATTCACACCGGGAGGTTGGTTGCATGGTCGCGGGTTGGCCAATGTCGGGCGGAAGTCAAACGGTTTTTGTGTGTCGTCTCTCACACGGGCTGCATTGTGAGTTTGGAAGTTTCCTGCTGTCATATGCCCTACAGTCTGTGTTTTTGGCATTGCTGGTATATTTCCCCAATTCAGCTGTCCCTACACAACAGAAAAGTTCGTACTAATTCATAAAGTCATGCCATTGTCCATTTCTGATAAATACGATTGTGAATTATGATACTGGTACATTTTATATTATGTAATCTTATGCGACTTTAACGTTACTTCAAATATCGATTGATTTCATTCAAAACGGAAGAATCCAAACAACATCAACAAACAATACCTGAACGCCATTCCCGCCAGTGTTGTCTCCACAAGTATGGAGCTGATTTGTCGCAAGTGGGGGATGAACTACACGATTGTTTCCTGTGTTCGCGGGCGCCTGAGTCTTTCCATCTATTATGTTCTCATTACCATGCTCGGCTGTACCTCCCTTGTTGAAGCCGGGGTAGAAGGAGGGCACGCTTGGTCTGAGGACAGACTTTGCTACAATCGAATCCACAGCAAAAACAGCATTTGCGACTTCCGCCTGTAAAGGAGTGCAATTTTGGGTCATTTTCGGCGCACCCGAAGTGTTGTTGAATTTTGGAACATCTGTCCTTGCAATCAGTCTTTCCATCCCTTCCTTAAATTCACGGATCTTTGCTGCCACTGCATCGTCGTGTACAGGTCCAGTTTCAGTCGTTGTAGTTACTGGAGTGTCATCATTGTGACACTGATCAGGGGATACCCGACATCGTCCGTGTCTCGACTCGGCAGTGACATCCATTTGTCCATTTCCAGAATTGTCGATAGGCAGCGTAGGTTCTATCTCCGTTACGTCCTCTTCTTCTTGAGAGACACTTCAAGGAAAATGGAAAACATTTAGAAAAAACAGACATGTGAATAGCACCTTCAAATAAAATATTTAGAGTTAAAAACTATATACACAATTGAGGCAAATGGTGAATCAAACTGCATTATACAGTTATTTCGTCCTTTTAGGTCTCGTCAGTGATGCTAGGTACATGTCTTCAAATTTTCAAACCAAAGAGGCAACTGAAGACCGATAACTGAATGGGGGGAAATCCAGATCGGGAGGTGCATTAGCCACATAATCCAATAACCTTTATTAGCTGTTACATATCTGATATCAGTAAATGTCAAGTACATGTGTATGAAATGAAACGTGACATGCACATCTCGGGAACTAAAACGTCTACTGTCTACCACCTGCAATCTCGAAGATTATACAAAAGTCACACAAGTTTAAGCACCATCATGATTAAAAATGTAGATCAGACTTTCCTTGAAGAACAATTATCGATTGTATTTGAAGCCTGTGTTAGATAAAGTATACTAAATTGTTTTTCCTTTAAATATGTTGAGATTTCTTACTATTGTTTTTATTGTCCCTACTGGGTTCTGGCAAGATTTGAATACAATACCTTTTAAAAAGCTTAAACACCTACTGTGACGGACATATTGGTGAAGACAGGGTTTCATCCAGTTTGACTGTTAAAACTTCGTCATTCGGGTCTTCTGTCATCATTTGTATCGGGGTATCCTTGGAATCTGCTATCTTTCCTTGGTCCTCTGCCTCCGACTCTTCGGACACAACCTGTTCTATGTCGCGCTCAATACGTTCATATGTCGGTACCTCAGATTCTGTCGGTGACTTCTGAGCTGGCTCGACGCCCCGCTTGTTCTTACCTTCAAGTTTTCTGTAGGAATAACGTATTTTGCTTATATGGGGTAGATCCTCTCCATGGACATCGACTGTCTTCGGCGGAGTCAGACCTGCACCCAAATGACATTCCGCCTTTACTGTGTCGATAACTTCAGTTGCCTGGACGAGCGCATCAGACTTCCGGTATATCGAGCACGTATCAGTCTCTGTAGTCTTCTGTGTGCTCATCCAAATGTTTTTGATTGGGAGGCTGGCTATTTTGTTGAACATACGTTTGCAATCTTCAGATCCATCGTCTGAAACATTTCCGTCTATTTCCGGAAATAGTTTGTACCTGTTCGGGTCTACATGGATGTCAAGCTCGTCAGAATTGCACAGAGACTGGTACAGGTTTCGACTTTGATTTAAATAGTCATTCATGACTAAATCCGAGTTTTCTAAAGCGAGGAATACGTTCTGTGTTAGTTGTTCCTTTGTCAAGCAGTTCGCGTCTTTGTTAGCATCAGCCAGGAGATGACCGAGTCCATCGAACGTACTAAAACATAGCCATTAGAATTTGACATTTTGTGACAATCGTACGATATAGCGTTCTACCCACATCGCGGTGTCCCTAGAAAAACCAAGCTGTAGCAATATTGCATCAAGTACTAGTAATATTATGTCAAGAAAGGATGAGCGACTATAAGGACATTTCGGGCCTATTTGCTTCCAAAATTTCTCTTTTTCCAAAAAGAGGCTTAAACAATAGTTAGTTTACACATAAAGAAACATAGGGAAGGAACACCTGAAAAGTCAGAAGTTAAGTTAAGTTAAGTTCTACAATTAATCTGTTATCCATCGAGTCATACCGGTACTTCGGTCTTGTAACTTGCACGTGTCAATGAAGCGTTTCTATCTTATTCTGATAAAAACCTAGTATTTCTTTTACATATGTTTAAATACCCATAACCGACATCAGCATTGTGATGTTGTATATTTTGGGAACAATAGTTTCCTGATACCACTTGGTGGCGTAATTTAGTGCCTTAACACAGAAAGATCGAACGTGGAATATTCGCGGTTAACGTCAGTCTGCATCAGTTCCGATTATATCTATCAAAGTGATTCACCGACAACTAAATCCTAATCATCCCAACCATCATAAATGTGTATTGATTTTCTTTCGCGTGGATACAACCAGACTGCGCTCTTCCAATGAAGTGTTATGTTGAAGTCAATGTTAGATGTCGCGCGACGTAATGGAGAGTAGGTACCTTTCATACAGGCGACCGAGCTTCGATTACCCGATGACATGAATAGAAACCTAAATGATCGCATTTCTTTTCGATTGATAAAATTTGTTTTGCAACTGTTAAAGTATATTGAAGTTAGCGAGTAACTCAAACTATCCCTATAGACACTTTACAGGTCCGGTTTCTCCTCATCATAAATCAAACCACACGAAATCCAGGGGTGTAGCAAGCCTAGCAGAAATGTGTAAGCCCTTGCGAGAGGTCTGAATTTCATGATTTCAAAGATGTTTTGAATCGTTTTTTGAGACAGTTTTTTTTATTTATTTAACAACAAACTTCAATCCCTGGTATTTATTTTCAACCTTAGTGTTGTAATTTTGTCCAACATACTCTATGCACGGATTTTTTAATGTGTAAGCCCGGGCTTTTTCTTTCTATTGAAGCTGCGCCCCTGAAATCGATTTGTAATGTGTTTTAGCTAAGATTAAGATATCTCGTGCATTTATCTTGTGACATATGAAGTTCATATGAAACGTATATGAGCCATAAATTAACGATCGTCTTTTCTCCCTGCAAAATATCGTCTTTTCATATTAACAAAACCAACTAACGAAGTTTAGCGTACGGTCGCAACGCCGATAACGACATTCTTCTCAATGATGTAACGCGTTACGAAAAATGTCGTTTTGCAGAACGCATATTGTAGTTACGTATATCGCTCCAACAGGTGACAGAACGCAGCTACACAAGACTATAAGTTTAACTGTTTCTCCCCGCTGAATGACACAACAATGATTAGCGGGGCAAAATCTGTGTTGGATGAAATAATGCCATAGTTTATACCAGCCACCAACAGTGAACGCTTAACACGAAGCTCTAAACGCGGTCACAAACTGGCACCGATTGTTCAAAGGCTGATTAGAGATAACTTGTTGTTAGCGAAAATTTCCAAACATGAATAAAACAAGATTAGAAACATTCTTGATAATTCTACAGCTGTAGGACAGGTAAGATTGATATATTTTGAGTGTTAATTTTGCATTTAACACTCTTGTTTGTTCAGTGGTAACTGGGGCGTGGGATCATCCCTGAAGGATGAAGGGTTAGGGATTGAGCCTCACTGAATTTTTGAGGTTTTTCCCAATCATGCGCTTACAGTCTTGGATCAAAAGGATTGTTATAGTAGATGGTGCATGGTTTCTCCAGTCGACCGTATCCTACAGTCTTCAGGGCCTCGTCATACGCGCTGGTTATCTGGAGAAGAAGACAAAGTCGGCCAGTATATTTTTTTCAAGCTCTAAAATGGATATGTGAATGTTCATGGTGTACAAAGGGAAAATCACAGCATACTGAGACTACATACACACACACACAAATAAAATAATAGCTTATTTTTCAATGATAATAATTTATAGGATAGATAGCATCTAGCTTTAATCTTTGACACCCATATGTGTCAATTTCCGGTTACCTCTTTCTCTCTTTTTTTGTAAAACATACAATGGGTGTAGCAATGGGCAAGAGCTAGCTAACGGTCTTTTCCTTTGACTCTGAGAGAGTGAAGAATGATATTTCTTTAAAAATTGAATAAGTTTATAGATATAGTGGGTGGATAAACGGGTCTTGTATACCTTGTTTTCACTTTCGCCTGTACCAGGGTAGGGAGCATGCTGTAAGCCAACTGGGACGATTCCAGACAGAAACCTAATGAGGAGAAAACAAGCGAAGATAGCATGATCGACACCGGAAATACTTTGTTTCAATTTTGTAGAGTTTACCAATGTAAATATGCCACGAAACATACCTGAAGAAATGTCTATTTAGTGGAGGCTAAATACTTCGAAAATATATTCGAAAATGAAACTCGGGAAAATGTGTATGTCTTTTGAAAACTTTCCTTTATGCAACAAAACCTACTCATATGCGTCAGTAATACAACAATGCCTGGTTATTCTGTACAACAACGGCCCAAATTGCACACCAGAGGACTAAAATTTTACACTTGGAAACAAGTGTTGATTGTTGTAATACCTTTTCAAATAATTATTAGTACTGTTATTTAAAATTATCACCAAAATAAACTATATTATGTAAAACGTTGTAAATAGAATTTTGATACATAGCATGTTACATGTAAAAATAATACAAATATATTCAAAGAAATTTGTTAGCTTTGGTCATACACAATAATACCTTAATCATGTTCCAAAGAAGATAAAAATATAGCGACTTATCTCCCAAGTGCGAAGACATTTTCACTGACGTAAACTTCATGGAGAAAACATTTCAAGGTAGATCTTTGGCAACTCGAATAAGTTTACAATATAATTGTTACGCATTTTAAGTTAAATTATGGAAATGCAAAAAAAAAAAAAAAAAAAAAACTCAAAACTATCATGCTGTTTATCAAAAAATAAAAAATAAACGGAATCTTTAGATGCAAAGAATTACCCTACCATGTTGTAGAAAAATATACGGCACATCCAAATGAGTTACCTTGACATTTTCACAAATTAAGCCATATAACATTTGATATTAAAATTTATATGTAATATTGTATACATTGTACATGTATATAAGTATACTTACCCTATAATTGACTGCTTTATTTCAAGATGGTTGTTATTATGTGTAGTACACAGTCGAGGTTTAGTTTCACTGCACACTGCATCCAGCAAAACGGACATCTCTTTCGATTAAAAACATATGTCTCCAAGTAGTATTGGAGAGTTTGCAAAAGGGCCCTAAGTTATTATACTGACGTTCGCCATTTTCAGAACCAGTGTCTCTGTTATCTTTGTTGAACATCAGTAGTCTTGGTTTAAGTTTCTTGGTCAAAGACTTCCAACACACGTGATCAAGTTAAATGTAAACAATGCACAGCTGATTCTAGAGGCGGAAATAACGTCATATTGTGTGACGTCATAATGATATTTTACGGGAAAGCGTAACGTAAAAAACACAAGATATTTTTGTTTCTTCCCGAGGCTTTTGCAGCGATGAAAGATATCACTAAATTATACGTTTTGTGTATTGCCTATTATTGTCTTGAGTACATAAATCGATCATCCTTAAACATTTGTTAAGTATTAACGTTGTTACTTGAAGTTGATGTTGACAGTTGGTGCAAAATACACAAGACCAATTTGAGATTCATAGCAAAAATAGATAAATAAATAAATAAAATAAAAATAAATTCAGAAAAAAAATCAACAGAGAAACAAGAACAAAAAATCACCTTGACAATTCTAGATAAATTCATTATTCTAACTAGTTTCAACTGGATTTAGATTCAAACGTTTTGCAGAAACTCAATTAATCATAACCTCTAACCAATGACGATCTTTACAGAAACTTGGAAAATAAGATTCACTAGTAACAACACCCGCCCCGGGTTCATCCACGCAAACAATTGACGCTTCTTAATGACGTAAATGAAGGACGTACAATCTTATAGGGTCATGGCCGCTTTTCTATATGGCGTGCCCCAGGAACAGCATCGAATCTCTGTCATGGACCAAGTTCTAAACCGAGAATCCTTAGCACAGAGAAGGCTGGGCTAACACTGGTGTACAAGAGTAACATACAAATATTTTACTTGTGTGACAGAAGAACTAGTGGAGTCCAAAAACTGCCCCAAATAAGCACTTCCACCAACCAATGCAATACGTTTGTTTGTTTTTTTTTTCATCTGACATCGCCCAGCCAAACTTGAAACTAGCACTTGTAGGACATCACCAAATTTCTCTAGAGCTACTAAACCCTTCAGTCAGTACCATATCGTTACACTCAATGTTTTGAGATTTGTCACTTTTTTTGTCAACCTTATTGTGTTTTCTTTACTTTAACTTTGTCCATGCATGACTTTTAGTTGGAATGTATCTAGGCATGTGAATGCCAACATGACAAAGGCAAACTCGATATGGTTGGGTTATGGAAGGTTGAAGGTTGGGTAATCCCTTTTGGGATCCCTCCTTGGGACACATTTATATTGGACGTTTGACAATGTCCCTCGTTAAACGTCCGATACAAATAAGTCCCACCGCGTGGGTTTTCCCCGGGTACTCCGATCCCAAAAGGCCCCTCGGCACTTACATCCGGGCCAACAAGAGTGATTAGTATAAGTTTAAATAACTTGTTTCGCAATTGTTGTAAGACATGAGGTTGTTGCAAAAATTAATGACTTTTAAATTCATTTATTATTTCTATGTAAATGAAAATCAGAGATTGATATTTTTCTGGGGTTTTTTTCCTCGGGTATACTTTTATTGCTTACTATTTGCTTTTATAACGTAGTGTGACCATCTTCGCTCATGAACGTGGTATGTTTACATTAGTGACAAGAGAGATAACTCTAATTTACTCAGTCGGAAGTAGATGTCTTCCCAAATGTAAACAAGAAGAACACCTAGATGCAGAGTGAACTCACCAAGAATGTAAGATGCAGTTTTATTGTGATCTGTATTTAGTACCTGTTACTGTCTAGATTGAAAACGTTTTGTTCGTATCACTTATTTCCAATTAGTTTGGTCATAGCGATACAAACACGTACTGGCAGGCCTAATGCACCCGCCCGACTTCTCTGTCACTCGCACCTGACACGTGCGTCAGTAGGTAAACAAAGACTCATGGAGTCGCACGTATCTGCAAGAATGAGACGTTTGTATCAAGTCAATGAAAATTACAATACTACTATAAGAAATCCCAGATGGGTCTTTGTGCCTACCATCGTTTGATCTTTGTTATGTAAAAGCCGTGTCTTTTCCCTTATTTTCACTTCTTGCAGTTATCTTTTACTGCTCAGTCCAAGATGATCGCCTTTCTGACCAGTCCGAAAGCCCCATTTTCCCAGGTTGTGCCCTTTGAATTTGGAGACTGATCATAAAAACAAAATGGATGACAGACAGACATCTTGATTTTTTACAATAAAAGTTCGTTAGTTCGTTATCGCTTTATCTTATGGGGCACTGGATAGATTTTTTTCTCAAATTTCCCATGTAGGTTCCTTTGGTGCATATATAGTTGTGCGCTTCTGATTTTCGGACTGTTCAGAAGAAAGAAATTGCCGACAGGTGATCAACTTAGACATAACTGTTTCAAGTTATTATCGCTCTTTCGTAAAAGGAATTTTCAGTTTCTCTTAATTCAGAGCAAAAACAGAGGAAAGAACAGAAAAAAATGGAAATTGAAATCATCAAGCTTATCATACAGCTTGGTAAAGAGCTGTCTCAACAGGATCATTCTTTACATTTACGTAATATTTTTCACAGACATTAGGAGGGAATATTTATAGTGGCGTGTATAAAAAAAACAGTAAGAAATGCTTTTACATGTGTATATGTAGATTACAGCAGTCAAAATATTGATCCAATATTAAAGATGAACTTTAGTCTTGTTTCCTTAAATGTTACCTTTAATGATTGCTTTTTGCAATATGAAAATTGAAACTACGTTTCTTTATTTATTTCAAAAAGGGATGATTCAAATGAAGAAGAGGTTATCAAAACTTTTGAAGAGCTCCTTGTCGACAAAGAGTTTCTTACAAGTGATTTTTTCATAATACCAGAGGAAAAAATCATCACAAAGGAGGAAGATCAAGAAGCCAAAGATGACATTGATTATAAGAAAGAAACAGATGTAGAGGAAGAAAAATATGTAAAGGAAGAACCATCAGAACAAATTTCTGACAAAGAAAGTGAAACAAAAGACACAAATGCTGACAGTAATAAAGCTGTAAATAGTGGGCGTGTAGAGGCTTTGAAGGCCTTGGATAAGAAACTAGTGGGCCTTTATTTTTCAGCAGGTTGGTGTCCACCTTGTCGCCAGTTTACGCCTTTACTGAAGGACTTCTATGAGGAAACACAACGACGCAATGCTCCTTTTGAGGTGGTGTTTATCAGCTGTGATAAGAAGGAGGAAGACATGAAGTCCTACTACAGAGAAAGTCATGGTGAATGGCTGGTTGTCCCATTTGCAGACCAACTACAGGAGTAAGCAGATTTTTATGTTGTAAATTGGCAAGGATAGGGAAGTGATTGTATAGGCTGTAAAAAGAGACCAGACAGGGAATTATGTGGAATTTAGCTAATGTTGTAAGTTAGTGGAAAATGAAACAAAAAATTGTTAGCCTGATGTTATATATATAGGATCTTAAATGAGTTTTCATTTCATATGAGATTTAATGAAACAATTATTAGATTTTAATTTTGCATGTACAAATTGAAACTTTAAGACAATTTTCATAAATTCTCATATGAAATAAAACTAACTTAAACTCAGAAGAGTAACATTTTCACAGGTTTCAAAGTAAAAATATGAAGGACAAAATCAGATGAAAGCAGCCATTTTGTTGCAACATTTTCAATTCATGACATCACAATTAATTTCTGATCGAACAGCCAATGAAAAACACTTCAGGGTATATAATATTGGTGACATTTACATAAAAATATTACATTAGTTCATTCATTAGATAGTAGGTTGAAATGTGTGATGAAAAAGCAATCAAGTTTTTACACAACAAATGTTCATATATGTAGCCAGGCAAAATGTACTTTGTGCTTTCACTCTTTTTCACATACCAATTTCACCAGAATATGTCAAATTAATCTCACAACCATTTGTTTTTCCAGTGATCTAAAATCAAGGTTCAACATCACAGCTGTGCCAAAGTTAATCATTGTAAACATTGCTGGTGATGTAATAACCTTGAAAGGTCGCAAGGAAATCCAGGACAAGGGCATTGTGTGTTTCAGGACCTGGCAGGAAATCGCTACATTCAGAGAGAACAGGTCAAAGAGCCAAACATCGGCTGCTCCACCTACTGACTCTAAGGAGGAAGAAGGAGATAAATCTATACAGGCCTGAATTCAGATCAAACATGTGACATACCTACTCAATTAATTATGTTTGTTTTGAATGATATCAACGATGCTGTGGACATGAATGTATGACATTAAAGATATTTATTTTAGTGAATGACATTGTAGAATTGAAAGATATTAAATGTGCCATATAACATTTGATTTGTTAGTTTGCTGGTGCTTACTACACTATGGTTGGTACATGTTATCTTTTCAAGAAAAGATTGTAAACATTTTCATCGGTGTTCAGCAATCATTTTACTAAATGATACAAGCATTGTTTTTACAGTACTTAGTATGTATAGTGAGGTCTCGCGAGGTGGAAGGAGAGGGGTTTGGGGGGTGCATAGGTAAGACTTATTAACATAACATTTGCAATTCAATATTAAGACAAATGATTCCTAGTCTTTCAAGAAATGCAGTTATAGGAAAAATTTTCCCATCGAGATTTGATGGCAAGTGTTCTCCAAGGCTAATGCCAGTTGATTCAAGTTGAAATATTAGAATAAATTTAAGCCTATAATCAATTAGACAATTGCTCAAAATCCAAAAAAAATGTCTATATATAACTTATGATTCATTGAAGATTAGCACTAATTAATTTCAAAGTTGACCAATGACATCCACTGGACTGTTGTTTAGAAAGTTTGGTCAAGGTAATTCACTGGATCAATTCATTATACCTTCACACCAGTCATACACAATGAAATATGACATCATGATTCATGTTTAAAAAAAAATTACAGTGTGGCTTTCAATATACACCCAGTTCATTCTTACTTGCACTTTCTCCTGGAAAAGACTAAAACAAGTCTTAACTTCTTATTTTTCAGCTGGAAATATTCTGCGTTTATTCTTTTCAAAATGAAGCTAGTTTTTGACTAGGTCTAACTTACATTTAAAACTTTTCTCTTGACATTTTGAAGTTGTGTTTATGACTTTCTGTTAAGATACATAACATAAGTATGTTGTCTATATGGATTTAGTATGAACTGCTCAGGCTTGATAATAAACAGTTTAGACTTCTCATAGAATGCGATCTAAAATTTGTGGTTATTATATTCAGCTTACTTACCACCACGGTTGTTCATCAAGTGCAATCATAAATTAGAAGTAAGGTTCAAGGGTCAAAAATAGTTTAATAAGATCACCACTTTATATATGAATGATAATTGTAACCATGCATCATTGTGTTCTCAAAAAAAAATAACAACAAATCTTTAAATAAATTTCTCAATTTATTCATTATAACATCACTTCTATCTGTATCTAAAATTAGTGCTTATTACATTCAACAACTACATGGCTATAGAATACTGCATGAAATGACTGACATCACTCAACCCTCAGACACTCTTTGTCCAGGTCAAAGGTCAGATAAGGGACGGACTCATCTCACTTTTCAACTTGATCACCAGTCTGATATGGCTACATGCCATGGTGAGAGTAGGTCTGATACATGATTAAGAAAAAAAAAATAGGTAACACATTGATTGTCTTGTTATTTTGCTCTGTTCTCAAAGTCATTATCTTACCTGGTTTTTTAAATAAAAGGCTCTACTGAAGTTTATAATGTCCTGCCATGACACCAAAGCTAACAAAGTCACATACCATATCAGAAGTGCTACCATGGTAACCAGTTACTAGTATCATTACTGTTTATCCTGTCATTGATTGGTCAATTTCAATTGTCAAGTTAATTTTCAAAAAACACATACTGATTATTAAAATCAACCCTCTTGGATACACTTACTTCTACATGTGTCACTTCATTGTAGTTTATGTTAGTAATATTGCCTTATACAAGTCAACATAATTAGGATCCGATAACAGCAAAATGTTTATGTAAGACAAGGTAACAATGAAGCTAAAAATACAGCTTTTAATAGGTGTTTTATTCTGGTTAGTTGATCTGCATCACATACATGGAGTAACTGGTGTAAAAGAATCTAATCATTCATAACAAAAACAGAAAAATCTGAAAAACAAATAACTGGTACCTTATCAAAAAATTGAAAAAGCGAAGAGACACTAATTGGTAATATTCTTTCATTTTCTTTCACTAAAGTTTTCTATTCAAACATTAAAATCATTAATTTCAAGTTGCAGTCTTCAGTCCTCACAACCACTTATAATTTCTAGAGTATCAGTACACATATCTTATGAGGTAAACATATATAGAATTTTATAGTAAACTGAACAGATTTCTCAATGCCTCGTAGATATCTTTTGTCAGAAAGTCTCACATTGTAACAAGCAACATAAAAATGCTATGTTGCATGGCCCAATAAAAGTATATCATCACTTGTATTTGAGTATTTTTTCTCCTGATATTAAATTGCTGCAAGAACATTGGTCTCTTTGGAATCTAAAAATCCAGACTGATTGAAAAAGACATCCATGATTTACTGGAGAAAGCAGGCAATAAGATCTCAATAGTGATGTGCTAATATGAGAGTAAATGTAACTAAGCCCAATCAATTTGTTTGGATGTGATTTACAAAGGAATGCAAATATGAGATGACATACATGTTCCTAGTCAGGATATCACCTCACTGGAGAATTACCGATGTCTCTGTCAAATACACAAATTAGTCATTTATACATCAAATCATTAACCATTTATAATGAAAAAGTCTTCTACTTAAATTTTCAGAAAGGCCTTTGAGTTGCTGAGAAAAAAAATACAGAATGATAATTAATTTTCTTGGGGATTTTAACTTCTGATGATTCCACGTTATCTTCATGAATTCATCTGACCATGAAATGATCGTCAAAAACTAACATGGACTTTTCGTACAAGTGGATTATGTGAGTGCTCTTTATCCACAAAATCAAATTTGAATCCATAAAATTAAATGCCAACAAATTGATGTTCTTTTGAAAAAAATTTCAGTCTCGCACAAAAAAAAAAAAAAAAATAATACAGGAAGTAAAATTTCTGTACAGCAATCATCAATATGTGTACAGTTTGTTTTAACACAAAAGCAGCCTAATATTGAAACATTTCACCATTGTCAGAAGATAACTGAAATTTTATGATTTACAAATATATATTTCTCAAATGTTTGAAAAATCAAATTGTTAAAACGTGTTATACATTTTCTTATGCAAGCTCACAAGTTGGTTGTTGACAATCGATTGTTGGCTATTGTTTCATATAAAATACAGATTTTTATATAAACAAACATTAATTGTCAATCGTTTTAAAACAATCTATTAAACAATAAAACTGAGAGATAAAAAAATCAGTAATTTTCCTACAAGAACAGATATGCACAAACTACTTTGAACACCTACCAAAGCACCATTAAACATACAACAAAAACAGGATTGGCCATCAAGATGGTCTCCAGGAAGCACAGTTAGTGAAAGATGTATATTAATAGAGAAGCTACGGGCAATCCTGGACAAATTGTTTCATATCAAATGTACCATTTATTACAAATAAAAACATTCCACGAAAACTTATAATGTTTAGTTCAGGGTCGTTTCAAAAGTAAAATGATGTCACATTAGTAATACATCATTATTACCCAGAGTTCAACACTTCACTCTTTCGATGTGAGTCGGTAAACATGTATGTTTGTTGTAGAAAATATTTGTCTTTGTGTGTATGGTATAACCTGAGTACAAGGTACCAGGTTAAGAGATATCTACCATTTAAATGCAGACTTTATTCCATACCTGTTACATTGTTAAATGATTACTAGGTAAATATGTCAAGTTTATTTCTGATGAGAAATACTTACTACTATAATATAACAAATGGGGGAGATATCTGTTGATACTTTTAGCCATTTTTTAACCAGGTATGAATATCCTAATACAGAATGTATAAAACGTCTTTGATATGTTTCTTTATATATGACATATATGAGGGTTTATATATTGTAGGTAAATATATATTTATTTAAAGAGATAAGTCTCACAGAAATAACTTCAACAAAATTTTATGGAATATACTTCAAGCTTTACAAACAAACTGATAGGACATGGAATGCACAACATCTACTGCTAGAGACCTTTGGCTTGTACAGAGTACAGAACAAAACATAATACAATATTAACATTGGATTGCCTTGCGAATTAGTTGGATATTCAGCGATACATCTGACTAGGCAGTACATCAATCACAAAATCAATAGCACAAAGTAACTGAATAGCAACTAAACATAAAACTAACTTATAATGCATGTTTAACAGGTGATATAAGATAACAAGACCTTGACCTTCGAATGCGGTAGAAAACTCCATGGTAACATCAGACAGGGTGCACGCTTGTTAAAGCTCAGACTTCTCCCACTGTGAACAGTTTCAGAATAAGTCGTCATACAGTCTGTGTTACTATAGAATCATTCTAAACAATGAAAGGTTAAGGTCAGGTTACAATATGACAACATGTCTCACGAAGGAATTTTGGTTCCTATACTACTTCACAACAATGAGACAACTTTTTTCTGATGTCCTCCACCAATTTTTTCTGTAATTGGATAATTGAAATGCATATTTTGCCTGCCACTCCCACTGTTTAATGACTGTCTAAGTTGAGTTTCCATCAATTGATTTTTGCATCATTTCTACCAATACTTGTCAAAATCCAATGCAACTTTCTGAAAAGTAAAAAAGAAACCAGTCAAACATTGCTTTCCAGCGTCAAATCTTTTCTACAGAGGGGTAAAATTGAGTAAGATATGTAGAATGGCTATTCTCAGTTAAATAGCAATCCCATCCCTAGAACCCATGCTTACCTAGCGTTACCAGTAATAGAATATGACATCTTCAAAGAAATTGTATAAGCAACAAAGAATAGCACATTTCTTTTTTCATTGCAGAATCCCGAGGTCAGAAGTGCCTGAAGAGGTCATATTTAGATTTTTTCAATTAAATACAGGGATTATTATAACTGATTTTAAGCATCTACTTGTCAAATACAGTATCTTATGTGTAGGTCTCTTTGTTATTTATCACAAGAAATACAAATTTAAAGAAGATAAATGATACCAGGCGTGTACAAGATAGACAGACAACTGCTGCACCACAGCATTCAGACAGGTGGGCAGTTAATAAAAGGCCTTGTATGGACCAGAAGGTATATTGTAAGCAGTATTTGGGTTACAGATATTACAATAGCTTTAGTGTACATCAGTCCCTGTGTTATACTTACATTGGGTTCATCATTTGGGGCATACCTCTTTACCGGGATTCCTTCTTTGTTCACAAGGAACTTAGAAAAATTCCATTTGATAAAACTGGAAGCAAAAGGAGAAAAAAGTCATTGGCACTGCTGTGAGTTATGTATACACCACATAGTCACAATATAATCATAGAGATATATGATGCAATACAACCTTTAAAAAAGCAAATTGGTTGTTTGATCCTGTTCTTTTGGTCTATCCAAAAATTATGGCACCTGTTCATAATATTCTCAATGCAGTGGTCTTTTGAATCTACACTACAGCTCCTAGACCTAGAGAAACATCTTGTTAAGTTGAATTATCTCAATACAAGTGATTGCCTTTTAAAAACTGAAAGTGCAGGGTCATGTTCATTTATTTGAACTACCATATGTGCAATGTTACCCTTTATACACTATAAACCTAGATAATCGAGTATTACAACAATTTTTTCTCCTATACAACAAACAACTTACTTTCCAAAAGTTCCACTTTGCTTCTTCTTCAGGTAGCTAAACAGAGGGTCAGCTTTGCTGCCATTTACATCAATCTTGGCAAACATATCAAACTGGACTCCATAATTCTTTGTAGCAAATTCTTTTATCTCTTCATTTGTTCCTGGTTCCTAGAATAAATAAATGTTACCTGGTTAAAAAAACTGTACAGGCAAACTGCCTTGATATCTTTCAGCAAATTTAAATGCATGATGATGTCAAGAACAGAAAGGAAGTTTTGACTAATCTTATTTATCTATTTTATGAAGAGTACTTGATTCTACCATTCCTGGGATTTGAGAAGAATATTATTGAAGTTTCAATCAATTTGGCCCTTTTTGGGCCTGCCCCTTAGGCCCCTGGGTGTTGGGGTATCTGGTGTGCCTTTAGCCATGGAAGGTGTTTGTAAAATTTCTTTGAAATCAGTTCAGCAGTTTTCCAGAAGAATCCAAAAATGTTTAAAGCTTATGATGCATGAAGCCGGACAAAAAGGGATCGCAGTAGGTCATCCTGAGACAAAGTCAGTTTCAGCCTATTAGGCATTTGTTTACATCATCTTGAAATGAAGAAAAAAGTATAAATTCTTGTCTTGTTATATCACAAATGTAGGTTAAGTATGTGAGAGACTGTCGGCAACATTGACACAATACAAACACCCCTCAACGGGACAATGCCTTGCAATGATGAACCTGTAATTAACTTACCTGTCCACCGAATTGGTTACACGGAAATCCAAGAAT
The DNA here is from genome assembly GCF_031769215.1 of Ylistrum balloti. NCBI lineage: Eukaryota > Metazoa > Mollusca > Bivalvia > Pectinida > Pectinidae > Ylistrum > Ylistrum balloti. Next base: position 717,856 of record NW_026782199.1, read on the forward strand.
CCTCAAGCCCTTACTCTCAGCATACTTAGCGTGCAATTCTTGTAGCTGAGTGTAGTTCTTGTCTGTAAACCCTCATTTACTGGCTACATTTACGATGAGAACAACATGGCCTCTGTCAATGGAAAAAAAAGACCAACTTAAACAATTAATGCATTCCATAATCAAATACTGCTAGCAAACCTCTAGAGGACACTGGAAAGTGCCAAAACATCTAAGACAGGATGATAATGATGATGATGGGACTGGCCAACATTGGATTTTTCCTATGTTTTCAAGGTACGATAAAATTTTATGAATAAATGTAACTGGATTCATCTCATACCATTATGAATGTTTACTTTGTGTATTTACATTTGAAATCTACAATAATTCACATCTTTTATCTATTAGTTTTATGTTTTTGTGTCAATGTCTGAAATGTTGTTGATAGAAAAGCTGTATCTTATAACATTCAAAAAGAATCTTAGTACATGATCACTGCTTCCTACCTGTATTTTCCAAGAGATACATCACTTCCTACCTGTATTTTCCAAGAGATACATCACTTCTTACCTGTATTTTCCAAGAGATACATCACTTCTTACCTGTATTTTCCAAGAGATACATCACTTCCTACCTGTATTTTCCAAGAGATACATCACTTCTTACCTGTATTTTCCAAGAGATACATCACTTCTTACCTGTATTTTCCAAGAGATACATCACTTCTTACCTGTATTTTCCAAGAGATACATCACTTCTTACCTGTATTTTCCAAGAGATACATCACTTCTTACCTGTATTTTCCAAGAGATACATCACTTCCTACCTGTATTTTCCAAGAGATACATCACTTCCTACCTGTATTTTCCAAGAGATACATCACTTCCTACCTGTATTTTCCAAGAGATACATCACTTCTTACCTGTATTTTTCAAGAGATACATCATTTCCATCTATGTCTTTACAAGTGAAGTCATATATAGAGCTAGCAGATTTCCAGGATTCAGCATTGCTGGCCTGTAATGTAACAGAATGTATAAATCTTGTACAATGTACTATTCAATATGCATGCATTGTACCTAGAAATATTATACTCCATGTGACTAGCTTACAAGGTACTTGCAATTGTAATAGTATGCATGTACATACTAGCATTGCTTCATAATAACAATTTAATTCATTACTAGCAGAATTTTATATATATTTGAAAAGTAAGCGAATGTCCAAGCATCACTTTAGAATAAAAAGATACACTGCTTAGATTATCTCAATGTATTATGACTCTTACATTTTGTAAAACTGTTACAAATTTAAGTATTACCAGTCATTAAAAGTACTCAACACGTGAATTTCACTCTCCATACAAACTAGCAAATATACAAATATATGTACTGACTCATTCAAATTCTGATCCTTACTAACCAGAATTTCTGTCAATATGTGAATGACATATCTTTTTATATAATCTACATGTATTTCCTTTTTTGTTTTTTAACACTTCATACACATGTATGTATATGTAGATGCAATATATTTTGTAATAGTTTTCGCTTGATATAGTTTGTATATAAACAACATACATTTACATAAAAATTTTTGCATATTTACAGTAAAGATTGGTATAACAAAGTCGGTTCACACTAACTTTATTTAGTGATGAAGAAAGGGAGATATTGCTAAGAGAATCTACATCCAGTAATAAATGTAATGTTTAGTAATGTTAATGTATAATCAATATGTAATCACTTTGCAACAAGATAACAGAAAGTGTGATATTATCATCCCCGTACCGCTGTTTAAAAAAAGGACACACAATCATATATATATGTTAATATTACAACAAATTTAATCTCTACTTGTTACTTTTACTTGTTTCATACAAAGTATTGAAATCGAGAACTTCTTCCTCAGTACTAGCTTGATTCCTGTACAAAGTTTTGAGTATCGGGTAGTTACATGTGAGAGAATTGGTTTGAAAAAAAAAACGAACTTTTTTATTTGGCCTATCTGTTTTCATGGTAACAGAAAAAGTACTTAAATGAACTTTCCAATAGCAAAATATACTACTAGCTTAAGAAGTGTCTTTAAAAAGTTTTGAGCAATTACCTTGAACGGTTTCAGAGCACTGGTTCACAATAAAAGAAAAGAAAATCTAACTTTGGGCACTAACTTAATATATAGAAGTTTAGTGGAGTTGAGTGACATGGTTTTGAAGTTGTAGCCCCAAAAGAAAAGTTAACAATACTTTTGTGTTTTTTAACTATGTTTCCATGGTAACAGAAAAAAATATAAATGAAACGTCTTTAGCAAAATGCACAACTAGGGCACTTATGTAATATATGCAGAAAGTTTTATGGAGTTGAGTGGATTGGTTTCAAAGTGGTAGCCCAGAGAGGATAGTAAACACTAATTTTGTGTTTTTTGGCTATGTATCCATGGTAACAGAAAAATATAAAAAAGGAAATGTTGTCAATAGCAAAAGGCACAACTAAGGCTTTTATACAATATAAACAGAAAGTTTTGTGGAGTTCTGAGGAATGATTTGCAGTTGTATCCCGGAAAAGAAACACTAATTTTGTGTTTTTGGCTGTGTTTCAAAGGTAACAAAAATATATTTCTATCTATATAATCAATAGCAAAAAGTGCAACTAGGGCACAAACTAAATTTTGTGAAGTTGATTTGAAGGCTTTTGATGTTGCAGCCCCGAAAAAACCCTCGGACGGAAGGGATGCATGAGCAGACAGATGCACAGACAGAGCTTAAACAAAGAACATAAATAATAAGCACACATCCAAGCCACACTTAAGTGGAAATGGATATCTGCATACCAGGTGAATTAAAAGTGTAGCCAAAGATATGGAGCTTGTAAACGAATGCTCATAATAAATGACAAAAACCTGAAAGGTCAGCATTGTATTGGTGTTATAATTTCATGAACTTTTCAGTTAGCGGTTTCAATCCGCTAGTGATGGTTATACAATTTCAAATGCTTAATAAATTTCCTTTTTTTCTGTTATAGGTTTTTTTCTCATTCAATAAGTGTGTATTTCACTGCAGATGAGGAAGAACACTTAGTGTACATGTCAAGCATTGATAAGAATCCAGTCATCTTTCCATTCCAAATTCATCAACAGTAAAATGTCTATTGGTTCAAGAAGACTAAACTATTGTCACATGAAATCACTTAATAAGTAAAATGTGACTTTTAACTTAGAACTTTTTCACACATATTAAATCTTTTATAATTTACCAAGAAGTGAAACACATGAATGTTTGATTTGCTTGTGAAGCTAAGCATACTATTTCAAGTACTACATCTTTTTAGCAAGAGTGCTACCCAGCCTCCTTCTCTGCTTGTCCAGGTACTAAATGGTCCTATGTCAAGAAATGCAGAAGGACTTTAGTGATTGTGTCTATTTTTCATTATCAATCTACACATCAATATTTTTCACATATATTGTTTGAAACACTAATCATATAAAACATTTCTATTGAAAAATACCATAATGGGTTATACAAAAAAAGCATAATAATTGATACAGACAAGGGATCTGAGATAATACACAGCACCTCATGTTTGTTTCTGTTTGAAATCATGCAACAAGGCCATGGAGAAAGTTACTGAATTATGATAAGGATCAATTTTTTTCAGCAATAATGAATGCATTATCTTGAGAGTAGTATATCAATATGAAGGGTTGATTGTAGAAATCAAAATTACTAATTTAGATCTTGTTTCATTAGTTGGCATAGGACCATTTTGTAGCTGTGACATTAGGAAAATTGTCTCATTGAATCGTAAGAGATGATATTGCAGGAAACAAATTCAGCAATCTGAATGCAAGTTAATTTATGACCTAAGACGAGATAGCTTAAATAAACAATCTAAATGGTGTATAGTTAGGTGTGAGGATAGATCAATCCATATGTGTAACAACATTAGTAATTCACACCAATCTTTTGAAATTAGAGAAGAAATTTATCAGAATATGATGAGAAATCAACCATAGATCAGACTATGTATAGCAGTTCAATGTACTATACAGGTGCAGACAGGTATCTATGTAAGCACATCAAATATACATACCCCATTACCCTGGATGTAGTTATAGGTGATCAAAATAACATCAAAATTACAAAATTAATCAACTTTCAGAAAAAAACATAAGATGTAGATTTGTTCAATAATTTACAGATATAAGTAATTTGAAAACAACGGGGAAAACAAGCATTTCTGAAGTACAATCATACAAGCATCATATAAAAAAAAAGCCATCTCAAATACACATTTTGAATAGACGCATATTTACCTAAATTATATGTCTACCTGATACTGGTATAGATCTGTGACATGCAAATTTAGTTGTGAACTTTATATAAAAAAGATTCATTCACACCAAGAATTTCTATACTTGAATATACATAGAATGTTATGGAGGCCTGCAAAATAACTTACCGGTACATTCTAAAGAACTATTTTAACGCACAACAAAGATATTTGATAAAATACGATTAAGTATCAGTACACATGAATACTTAACTAATAAAAATCCCTTTCTATAAAGGGACACCACAGGTATACATCATATGCAGCTGAATATAGGTTTAATAATCCTGGTTTGAACACCATTAGATATACATGTATCATGGTATGTAGACCCTACTGCCTAATTACATGCATAGAGGGAAACCACCAACATTAACAACTAAATAAGATGAAAATTTGTAATGTTGTTAATTAAGTGTTTTGAATAACTACATCAATTACGGTATACTAGTGTAGGTTCTAGGCTAATTTTGACACACCATAAAGACAAAAAGCAGCATATAACTTTCTTATTGAGCAAGTGAGCATTTTCTATCCATGTTAATATTCCTCCAAGGTGATGGATTTCATATACTACCCAATTAATGTTACATGGAGCTGACACCGGAAATTAGTGCAATTTATATAATACCTACGTTAATATTCCTTGAAGCTGTCACTGAGGACTAGTGAGTTTTATATACTACCCACATTTATATTTCTAAGAGTTAACAATGAAGACTAGCAGATTTAATAACAAGAAGCTCACAGGCCTAAACAGTCATCTGACTCTAAATACCTATATATAAAAGAGGTCAAATAGGCCGAAAATAAATTACTCAACTACTCTACAAATTAAAGAGAAGACATTGCTGGTTCATAAAAACATTTTCTGCAAGCTTGAAACCATATGCTACTACAACAATACCCTTACTCCAAAACTATTCCTTGTTGAAAAAGAATTTTTAAGATCTCAACTCACTTAACTTAAGAAATCTTGAATATCAAGGCCTATTATTTGAACTAACTGGTAGTCCTTCATCCACCTATATTAAAGAACCAAAAGCAACAGTCTGGACCTTTCTGTTATTGACAGGCCATTTGAAGATTTCAACATATTTGACCCCTGTGACCTTTAAGAACAGAAAAGGTCAATTACATGAACAAAACTGGTAACAAGTCATCCCACCATGTCACATGCCCAATTTCAGCACCTTAAGCCTTTTGGTTATTGAGAAGAAGCTGTTTACAGGTTTTTACAAATTTGTCCCCTATGACTTTGATAATAGGTCAAGATTATTCATTTGAACAAACTTGGTAGTCATTCATCTCATAATGCTACAGGCGCAATATCAGCACCATGGGACAATTGTTTATTGAGAAGAAATTGTTTAAGATTTTAACTTATTTGACACCTGTGACCTTGAAGGTAGGTTTAAGTCAATAATATGAAAAAAACTTGGTAGCACTTCATCCAAGCATGCCAAATGTCCATTTTCAGCACCCTGGGCATTTTGGTGATTGCAAAGAAGTAATTTAAATATTTTAACACATTTGATACCTGTGACCTTGAAAGTGAGACAAGGTAATTCATTTTGACGAAATTGGAAGCTATTCCTCCCATCATGCTACAGGCCCAATTTCAGCACTATGGTGATTTTGGTTATTGAGAAGAAGTCGTTTAAATATTTTGACCCCCGTGACCTTGCTTGTAGCCCTTCATCCCATCATGCTAAAGGCCCAATATTAGCAATCTGGGCCTTCTGGAAGAAGAAGAAGTCATTTGAATGGAAAGTTTATACACAGTGCACAACTACCGATGAAACACAGATGGCTATAGGTCATCCTGACCCTTCAGGTCAGATGACTTAAAAAAGAACCATTTAATCATATACCTTGGGTAACTACCCTGTTGTTAATGTACCGATTATAACACCCATTAGATATATGACCTAACAGAGCTATGATTTGCTTTGGTTCCCATTAGAACTGTTTCCACTATCATATCACAACTTCACTGTGTCACATATCATGGATTGTAGTATCTAAGTTATGAGATAATTTTTTATTTAATCAAAGTAATACCTATTGTTACGACAACTATGTTAAATACAATCTTTCTCAATTCAAAATAAGCATCACTGCCTAAATTCACTTCTGTTTTGGCATCAATTTACACATTGTCTGTCTTACATTGTATATTGCTTGGTAAAATTACAACAAGAAAATACCAACATGTCAACAGAATCATAACCCAAACTCAATTAAACTGTAATGGCAAAATATGAGCAAAAGAAAGAACAAAGACTCCTGAAAAAGTTCACTGAGAATAAGACCATGTGTTATGAAAGAGTAAGCAACCTCTGCTTTATCAAAAACACCTGCCAGGTAAATCTTGGTCAACCCAAGTAAGAAATTATGTCACATTCCCAACTGAGAAAACGTTGTACAACAAGGAAGTTAACAGGCAAATTACCGAGCATCAAACATATCCAGCTTTATGCCACACAAAGAAAAAGAATATTTCTCTATGAGATCACTATGACGACCATTTAAAAATAAACCCACAAATCTTGAAATATGAAACCTTTAATCTTAAACCACAAACACAACTGCCAGGCATTCTGAATCATCAGTTATTTACTGTCAGCTAGCTCACTTGAAAATTATATACCAGTAAAACACCCCCTGGCACACCATCTTATTTCTTTGCAATGTTAACCACATGTACATGATACGGTAGTTAATTCAAGGTCACTTTAAAGATATAACAGCATATCATGAACAAGTTGCCAATAGGCATTCTGACAAAATATAGGTACACATTAATTAAATGATTACCGGTAGTATAAAGTATACAAGTAAATTATGATCTTTCCTAAACAGCATTCTTGAAATTCTTTCGACTTTCAATATCTTCTAGATGTAGTTCAAAACATACCAAATAAACTTAAGACATTCACTAAATTTCTAAGTACATGTATAATCCAATGACATACGTATAATAATGTGAAGGAAATTCATAGCTTGTATCTGCACTGGGTATATTTTGATGTTTATTTGTAAGGAACTATAAAGTAACTAGTTGTAAAAATATCTTTAATAGACTCCCAATGTAGGGATGTCATAAATGAACTATTAGAAAGGTCTCCTCACTTAATGTACTTTTAGGATATAAAATACTATAAATTGTTAGAATACAGTTTGTGTCCTGAAGAAAACCTATACATTATACGAGGACAAAACCCATCAAATAAACCAATAAATTTGTGACCTTGACCCCATTGCCTGTACAAAACTACATATAGACAATTAGACAATAAACTATTTTGGAGAGTTTGACCTCACAGTCTTACATGGATGAATGAGGGGAATTTAATCTAATGCAAATGAAGTAAACTGCTAGGCAATTGATTTAACATTTGCAGGAAGTTCATTTCCCTTCATCAGTCCATGCAGGCAACAAAATAGAAAATCAATCTCTGCATTTACATCATGTTTAAGGTTTTAATTTACAGAGGTAGATACACATTACGGTAGAATCATGTAGCATTGGCCAGGTTCAGCACTTGATGATATCTTGCTAATGCATTTTAACTACAAATAATATTGAATGTATTGCACACTATTTTCTACTTAAGTGTGCAAAGAATTAAAATACAGTACATTAGAGCTAATAATTGCTTCAAACTGGCCATTTGTTCGATTCACGTGACTGATTGTGATGTCATGGAAACATTAAACTTCATCTTTCACTGGTTGTGTTATTAGAACTTCTATTCTAGTAACGAAGAGATGCCAAATTTTTCTCACCACTCATGAAGGAAATCCAACCCAACAAGACCAGATCCAATTTCGCATGAAATCTGGTATCCTTTGTACACATTTTAGAAAATGACAATTTTATCTTTGTAAACCTGATGATTTTTGTGAGATCACTTTTTTTCCCCAACTGTCTGCATTATAGCAGCATTTTGCTTTGTCACAGCTATTTTAATGGGTTAACTCATTTACAATAGACATGCACAGCAACATTACAAAATGTTGTCCCATTTTATCTTTCTGCCCAGAAAAAATGCATGCCTGTCCATTTCTTTCATCAAGAAATAAAGGGATTGGATTTTATTACCTTCATTAAAGCAAGGCTAACCAGAAATGTAAACAGAGTGTATAGTTATTGCAGTTGTTATTCCAGTTAGGCTCCTTTATACTAGCTACTGTATATACATGTACATATAAAAGATTGTGACATTTCTACTTGAAGGACAGCTCAAGCTACTTTTGTTTCTGACTATAGAATGAAGTATTGTATTCTATGCATGTGTGTCTACGGATCAAATATATGTGGTAGGAAGTACTTGACCTTGCAGTGATCCACTTACCACATCATCATGCACCCTTCCATTACAACATAGCCATGGCTAAACGGACAATACCAATACTTTATAGTACAACAAATACCAATACAAAGAGAAGTAATTCTTTATCTTACCTAGTTATCCTGAAAACCCTTCCAATACAAGATAGTATTCATAGCTTACAACACACAAAAAGAAACTATTTTATACAGCTGAATCCCTATAGGCACATTTTCATGAATCATCCTTAAATTAAAGAAATCACCTCCACAGAAATACATTACATCAGTTAAAGAGATACTTAAAGTAAAGGGAGTTGTGTAATTCTTTTCTATGATCACAGGAGTAAAGATCTTTTTTAACTTCCCAGGAAAACAAAATTTAATTTCTCCATCTTTAAATGAAACTGCATTAAAAAACTCAAAAACAAAACAAAAAAGAAAAAAGGATATATATCTTTCATGAACTACGAAAAAAATGCTTTCAAATTGCTTTATTTCTATAGAATACATCTCCATGCCACACAGCAAAACCAAATAGATGGAGTTCCAATGTAAACCATGAAATATTCATTTTTAGAAATTTGTTTTCTATATTAATTTTTCTTAAATTCAAAAAAAATTATATATCATAATTTCTAAATATTGGAATCAGAAATGTGTCTACTCATAAAATTTGATAAAATATTTATGATTAATTTCCAAAAATGAATTCCCTTATGCATAAACCAGTGTATACAATCTGCCAATTTAACAAACCCTATTTACCGGTACTGCCAAAACATTTCAGCAACAGCTTCTGTATATACATGTACTGTGTATAATACACTTCATTAAAACCCTCCAGAAAAGTCTACAGGAACTAAGAAATGAAGAGCAAACAATTCAGTCACACAGCTGATAATTACCCTATACTTTCAGCTACTTATGAGTAAACTCTGACAAATGAATGAATAAAGGAAACACAAACTGTACATTAAACACTTAAATGTTACCAGCAATGAAAAATAAAGAAAGTTTTCAGTATATTGCATGATGTATACAGGTGTGGCAATCTTTTTACCTATAAACACCAGAGGAAGTTAAAATATCTAGAATTATGTCTCTTTTGAAAACCAAAGATCAATTCAACCAATAGGAAGTGAATAAAGTTAGTATCTGTTAACTTTCCTCCAAGCTTGCTACAGGTCCAATATTAGTACCTTGGGCCACTTGCTTATTGTCAAGTTGTTTAAATGGAAAAGTTAATGCTGGACAGACAGACATCTGATCAGATGTCTTGCCATGTCTTTTCTGGTAAGGTAATGTTTTTGTTTACAGCAGTAAAAATCCTATCTGGATACATTTTTTTGTGATTTGTGACTTTTCTTTCTAAATTTTGTTGCCTTTTTCAATAATTACCAGCTTATTTTAGCAATGCATTCCCTAGTACACTTGTTGCTGTCTTTATAACAGTATTGAAACTAAAATAAATTGTTTATTATCAACTGTAACCATCAAGTGGAACAATCATTTTGATGGGAACTTTGCCAGTTTTGTGCTAAAATACAACGCCCGCCCCCCCTTCCCCCTTCCTACTGGATGTCATTAATGGTAACTTAAATCACATTATTAACTGGTTAGGATCTATTGTGACATCTCCATATCATTCAATTTCTTCTTCAATGAATAATTCCATGGGCAATCTCAGCATTTCACACATGACTAAGTCAACTGCAATTTCACACATGACCAAGTCAACTGCAAGAAGTTTTAATTAGGTATTTGTATGGTTCACAAAAGACTTTACCAGGAATATTCTTATTTGTACCAGGTACACTGTATTTCTATATTTATCACATCATTGAAATACTTGATTCCTTCCATATATATTCAATTACTTCCTGATTTCCTTCAGCTTAAAAAGATATGTATACCTGGACCAGGTAAAATGTAATCTTATACTGTATAACAAAAGCAAATAAAACAAGACAGAATTACTTAAATGGCTTAAACACTGTCTCCAAAATGCTGAACCTAATTCTTTTTTGTTTTTATTTTATTTTTGAAAGACTTACTACATATATGATGATAAACCACGAGTACACTTCCATTCACTCACTCACATCCCTACCACCACCATCATCACTATCATCATCATCATGGCATCACTACATCATTATCATCATCATCATGACATCACTACATCATTATCATCCTCCTCATCATCTTCAATTATCATAGTATCAGTGTTACATTGTGTTATTTTGACATATATACATCATTGTAAATCTCTGAAACACTCCCATTCATGCATATTGAATTTTTTAACCTTGTGGCACACACACAAAACACCCAAACCTTTATAATTCCAAACAGAGAGGATTGTTTGTTGACAGAAAATTGAATAATCATTGCAGATGTAGGTGTTTCTAGAGTTCGAACTTCTTGACATTCCTAAAGGATATGAGTGATTGTTTCCGTTTCAGAGTCACATAGGTTACATAATGGACTGATAACTAGCCATTAAAGATAGCTTCCCAGTCTTTGTTGGTTAAATCAAATAGTTCCCACCATTTTCCTTACCCAGTTGGTACTGCCCGAGTTCAGTTTATAAAATGTACAAATCCTTGGTACCTTTCGGCTTTCACAAAAATGTCTAAATATATAATGGTATTATGGACAGCACCACAATATTCTCTAATGGTAACCAATCGGAAATAAATTTCTTAACAGAAGTCACTAACCCTTGATATTTAAGAAAATTGTTATATGTTTGTACAAAATCTTCAAAACGTAGAAACGATTCAAGGTTATCAGACCCTACAAAATCCTTTTCTGTAACACTGATTGAAAAATCTGGTTTGCCAGATATAGCAATATTTCTATTGAACCAAAGAGGTGTTTGTAACAATGTGTTTTTATTATCAATATTGGTTTCTATAGAAAACTGTTATTTATACTATGCTTTAAAAACTTCTTTACAAAATTTATTATTACAATTCCTATGGCAGTTTTGTATGTACTCACCTTCGATATTTAGCAAAACATCAGTGTTTACATAAGTATTTAAAAGCCAAAACCACTTGCCTGGTGTATGATACAGTCTTCTAACCAACCTTAGTTTTAACACATCTGTAAAAGCCCTTATGTTAACCATTTACAATCCCCCAATTATAAAATCTTGAACAACAGTTTCTCACTTATTCTTATTAACTTTGCTGTTCCATTGGAATTCAAACAAGGTGGAGTTAATTTTGTTGATTGTGTTTTCATCTGGATTGGGTAGAGCTGCAAAAATTTGATTGAATTGTGAAATAAAAAGAGATTTAATTAAGTGTACCTACCCTCTAGGAGTTTGATTTCTTCTTTGCCAAGTATTAACAAGGGTTTTTAGCTTTACAATTTTTTGTAACAATTGATCTTTGGCATAGCATGAAAGTTGACATCAAATTCTATCCCAGGTTAAATCTTTCCTTCCCCTTCTGCAGATTAAGTTCAGGCATAAATATGTCCTGGTTATACTTTTCTGACCTCATCCATATAGCCTGTGTCTTATCAGTATTTACTTTAAGCCCCAAGATATTCACATAGACATTTAATTCTTTCAGAGATTCTGATATGAAAAAAGTGTTGTCCGCATACTGAAAGACAAGTCTTGGGAAATCATCTGCTTTAAAACAGTTGATTTTTCTGTTATTTTCACTTCATGGCTGAAACTTCTGCACATAAGATTAATATATACAATGAGATCAGGTCCCCCTGTCTACAGCCACATTTTAAGTAAAAAAAACGTAGGCTGAACCTAATTCAAATAAGCTTTACATTCTTCAACTACATGTGCATATGTTAAATTTAATATTCTTTATTGTATATATATATTTCCTTTATTCATAAAAAATGAAAATGAATTTCCTGTGTATTCAAATTCATATGTGTATAGAAAAAAAAAAGGTAACATGTACACATGATAGGCAGTTTCTTATCCGTCTGTATTATATGTCTCTGAATAAGTCCAAGGGGATGAACTTATTACTGGACAATGAAATTAAGGGGCATAGTATCCGAGTACTGACTTACACTGCAAACCAGCTGTACACTATTCATTTAAGAGAAAAAAGGTTACTTGGGGAGAGTTCAAAATCATGATGTAACTCGACATTAGTTTAATAAAACCAGAATGTAAATGAAAAACAGAGTATAAATAAAACTGTTTGGAACTACTAGTTACATAAACAACATGTTCAACTTTCAGTTTGCGGAGTTATTTCAAAGACGGAAACATAACATATAAAGTGTATGTATGCTGATCCTTTATTGATAGTCCTGTAGAGTGACACTGTTAGGTAACTTATTTAAGCACACTACAGTATGTGCTTATTTCTATATTTTTCTGACAAGGTCATTTTTTCAATGTTGCAATTTCAACCTATTTGCATTTAAAGAATTATTTTTTTAGAAGTCTCATTAATATAAACTTACCATGGTTGCGTAAGGGAGGCCGGTCACTAGATAGACCTTCGATCTCTCCCGCACTTGAGTCCACACTGCCTTACTAAGCGTTGTAAACAACATAAGTATTGGGAATTTTGCTCGGTAAGGCGTGACGGATGATAGTTTCGTATAAATTATCTTTTTAAAGCCGTAGTGACATTATGATTATAATTTTGCAATCGTTTGTCAAAAAAGAAAAGGCCATTATATTTTTCAAATATAAATATATATTCTTAGATATCCCTTTATACGAAACTACATGAACTAGGTTCTAAACATGCTTAGTGTTATTCACGAAGTGCACAAACATTTTACTGTCGATGTTCTGATTGCTTACTTCCGGAGGAAAAACACGCTTTTTACAGATAAACAAAGTGGTGCAATAATTCTACATTATATTCCACTGAGAGTTTTGTTTATAATCAGGGGCTAAAAATGGATGATGAGCAGGAAACTTACAAGCTATGGAGAATCAGAAAAACGATAATGCAGGTAATTTTGCCATAAAGATGCGCTTGGTGAATCGTACACAGCAGTTTAGAGTATTATTGAGAGTTTGTTGGGTATGATCCTGTGTGAGGTGAAGGTGGTATACAGAGAGAGTTGAGTATATATGACCCTGTGTGAGATGGAGGTGGTATACAGAGATGTTGGGTATGACCTTGTTTGGTAAAGGTGGTAGACAGAGATTGTTGGGTATGACCTTGTGTGAGGTGAAGGTGGTATACAGAGAGTGTTGAGTATATATGACCCTGTGTGAGATGGAGGTGGTATACAGAGATGTTGGGTATGACCCTGTTTGGTAAAGGTGGTAGACAGAGATTGTTGGGTATGACCCTGTGTGAGGTGAAGGTGGTATACAGAGATTGTTGGGTATGACCCTGTGTGAGGTGAAGGTGGTATACAGAGGTTGTTGGGTATGACCCTGTGTGAGGTGAAGGTGGTATACAGAGATTGTTGGGTATGACCCTGTGTGAGGTGAAGGTGGTAGACAGAGATTGTTGGGTATGACCCTGTGTGAGGTGAAGGTGGTATACAGAGATTGTTGGGTATGATCCTGTGTGAGGTGAAGGTGGTATACAGAGATTGTTGGGTATGATCCTGTGTGAGGTGAAGGTGGTAGACAGAGATTGTTGGGTATGATCCTGTGTGAGGTGAAGGTGGTAGACAGAGATTGTTGGGTATGATCCTGTGTGAGGTGAAGGTGGTAGACAGAGATTGTTGGGTATGATCCTGTGTGAGGTGAAGGTGGTATACAGAGATTGTTGGGTATGATCCTGTGTGAGGTGAAGGTGGTAGACAGAGATTGTTGGGTATGATCCTGTGTGAGGTGAAGGTGGTATACAGAGATTGTTGAGTATATATGACCCTGTGTGAGATGGAGGTGGTATACAGAGATTGTTGGGTATGACCCTGTGTGAGGTGAAGGTGGTATACAGAGATTGTTGGGTATGACCCTGTGTGAGGTGAAGGTGGTATACAGAGATTGTTGGGTATGACCCTGTGTGAGGTGAAGGTGGTATACAGAGATTGTTGGGTATGACCCTGTGTGAGGTGAAGGTGGTAGACAGAGATTGTTGGGTATGACCCTGTGTGAGGTGAAGGTGGTAGACAGAGATTGTTGGGTATGATCCTGTGTGAGGTGAAGGTGGTAGACAGAGATTGTTGGGTATGATCCTGTGTGAGGTGAAGGTGGTAGACAGAGATTGTTGGGTATGATCCTGTGTGAGGTGAAGGTGGTAGACAGAGATTGTTGGGTATGATCCTGTGTGAGGTGAAGGTGGTAGACAGAGATTGTTGGGTATGATCCTGTGTGAGGTGAAGGTGGTATACAGAGATTGTTGGGTATGATCCTGTGTGAGGTGAATGACAGAGATTGTTGGGTATGATCCTGTGTGAGGTGAAGGTGGTATACAGAGATTGTTGGGTATGATCCTGTGTGAGGTGAAGGTGGTATACAGAGATTGTTGGGTATGATCCTGTGTGAGGTGAAGGTGGTAGACAGAGATTGTTGGGTATGATCCTGTGTGAGGTGAAGGTGGTATACAGAGAGTGTTGAGTATATATGACCCTGTGTGAGATGGAGGTGGTATATACAGAGATTGTTGGGTATGACCCTGTGTGAGGTGAAGGTGGTATACAGAGATTGTTGGGTATGACCCTGTGTGAGGTGTGTGAGATTGTGTATGACCCTGGTGAGGTGAAGGTGGTAGACAGAGAGAGATGTGTGAGGTGGGTAGAGATTGTTGGGTATGATCCTGTGTGAGGTGAAGGTGGTAGACAGAGATTGTTGGGTATGATCCTGTGTGAGGTGAAGGTGGTAGACAGAGATTGTTGGGTATGATCCTGTGTGAGGTGAAGGTGGTATACAGAGATTGTTGGGTATGATCCCTGTGTGAGGTGAAGGTGGTATACATCCTGTGTGAGATTATACAGAGATTGTTGGGTATGATCCTGTGTGAGGTGAAGGTGGTATACAGAGATTGTTGGGTATGATCCTGTGTGAGGTGAAGGTGGTATACAGAGATTGTTGGGTATGATCCTGTGTGAGGTGAAGGTGGTATACAGAGATTGTTGGGTATGATCCTGTGTGAGGTGAAGGTGGTATACAGAGATTGTTGGGTATGATCCTGTGTGAGGTGAAGGTGGTATACAGAGATTGTTGGGTATGATCCTGTGTGAGGTGAAGGTGGTATACAGATCCTGTGTGAGGTGAAGGTGGATGATCCTGTGTGAGGTGAAGGTGGTATATCCTGTGTGAGGTGAAGGTGGTATACAGAGATTGTTGGGTATGATCCTGTGTGAGGTGAAGGTGGTATACAGAGATTGTTGGGTATGATCCTGTGTGAGGTGAAGGTGGTATACAGAGATTGTTGGGTATGATCCTGTGTGAGGTGAAGGTGGTATACAGAGATTGTTGGGTATGATCCTGTGTGTGTTGAATGTGGTTTTCTGAGATTGTTGGGTATGACCCTGTGTGAGGTGAAGGTGGTATACAGAGATTGTTGGGTATGATCCTGTGTGAGGTGAAGGTGGTATACAGAGATTGTTGGGTATGATCCTGTGTGAGGTGAAGGTGGTAGACAGAGATTGTTGGGTATGATCCTGTGTGAGGTGAAGGTGGTATACAGAGATTGTTGGGTATGATCCTGTGTGAGGTGAAGGTGGTATACAGAGATTGTTGGGTATGATCCTGTGTGAGGTGAAGGTGGTATACAGAGATTGTTGGGTATGACCCTGTGTGAGGTGAAGGTGGTATACAGAGATTGTTGGGTATGACCCTGTGTGAGGTGAAGGTGGTATACAGAGATTGTTGGGTATGATCCTGTGTGAGGTGAAGGTGGTAGACAGAGATTGTTGGGTATGATCCTGTGTGAGGTGAAGGTGGTATACAGAGATTGTTGGGTATGATCCTGACAGAGGTGTGTGAGATTGTTGGGTATGATCCTGTGTGAGATGAAGGTGGTATACAGAGATTGTTGGGTATGATCCTGTGTGAGGTGAAGGTGGTAGACAGAGATGTTGGGTATGATCCTGAGTGAGGTGAAGGTGGTATATAGAGATTGTTGGGTATGATCCTGTGTGAGGTGAAGGTGGTAGACAGAGATTGTTGGGTATGATCCTGTGTGAGGTGAAGGTGGTATACAGAGATTGTTGGGTATGATCCTGTGTGAGGTGAAGGTGGTAGACAGAGATTGTTGGGTATGATCCTGACAGAGGTGAAGGTGGTATATAGAGATTGTTTTGATATAATGAAACTGGACAAAAGGAGTTGTTGATACCTTGCTGTTGTTGGTGTTTTGAAAGAGATTATGCACCAACCCCTATTGACAAATGAGACTGTTGAGTGTGTATACTATGTAATATACAAATTAAATGTAAGAACCATACTTGCATCCTGGCTTTTTAACTAACTGTTGTTGGACACAGACATAGGGTTATTATGTGATTATTTTCCATTTTGTAGTACATGTGTTTATTAGCATAATTTGTTCACAAGTAAGTCCTCCCCAAATTTTCATACTAAAATTTTACACGTAGGTAGGGCACTTATTTGAGGATAAATACAGTATAGTACTGCTATATAAAGTAAAATGTTGATGGGTGGTTTAAGCCTCCTTTGGAAGGTAAAAGTTTTGTTGATGTCACATTACTATTCACATTATTCTTTATTTTTCACATGATTTTTTGAATATGAAGTCTTATTCATTGTATTTTGTTTAATTTTCATGGTTTGTCTACAGACAGGAAAAGAATGAATTAATGTTTCTATACAATGAACAATTCATGTTACATAGTACATGTAGTACACATACTATACATATAGTATATGTTGTATGTTTTATGGTACATCGTATGGCATATTTATATATATATATATATGGTATGTTTGCTAGCAAACATATGTCATTTATATTGACCATAAATGCCATAACAAAAAGTTTTAAGCTTACATTTACTTCCCCTACCCATGTTGCTTTCTTATGCTGATTACAGATTATTAAGAGTATAATCCATTGATTAGTATAACCAATGTGACAATGAAACATCTTTGTTTGTATACCCACAGATGTCCTTATGGACAAGCACTGGACTGATTGCAATTTTTGTATCCTAAATCACTTTCTTTTCTGGTTAGTTTTAATGTATACCAGATGTATACCAGTAAGGTTAGGTACTACATATATCCTTAATTACAAATAAAACTCATTTGATTTCATCTGTTTCAGCTGTGTCATGATCGAGGTTACTTAGTTACTCAGGATGAATTGGACCAAACTTTGGACGAATTTAAAGACCAATTTGGAGATAAACCCAGGTATACTGCTTCATGACTATTACTTAGAAACATATATGGAACTTGTACAAAATTATTTTAGTTTTACATAACAGGATTGTAATTTGAGTAGTAGCTTAATACATGTAATTGGTTTTCATCTTTTCAAGAAGAATAAGGGAATGATACCATTGACAAAATGGTATCATTAGGATACCTCTAAACAAAAGTAGCGTTTACAGAAAAAATTTCCTGTTGCTTTGTCAAAAATTATATGATTGATCAGACTGTTTGATGTGAGCTAGAATATGACAATTAATCATTTATATATATATACAGTGAAACCTCACCTAACGACCACCTCAAAATTACGACCACCCCGCTATTACGGGCACTTTTTTTCAGTCCTGTTTTTTTCCATTATATATCTTTGTATTGGTCGCTTCAGTATTACGACCACACCGCTATTCCGTATTACGACCACTTCCTACAGGCTGTCCAGATCCGTAGCTCTTCGCAATATTGTGCTCCGGACTTTTTTTTAATTAAAAAGAAAAATATGTTGTACTGAGTGATACACTGATAAAGATAATGTGTTTGCGAATTCAAGTGAAAAATGAAGCGTTGAAAGACTTTATAGTGACTTCAATAAAGTTGTTACAAATACTGAGTAAATGTGTTCGTAAATTTATGTGAAATAGTTGCAAAATTAACGTTAAATTCCAATTGAACGTAGTATTGACTGTTTGTTTTCTTTTATTCAATGTTTACAATAGTAAATATATATGTATATTATGATATATAACTAAGGAATATATACATAATTATTCTTCTGTCAATTCAGCAATTTTGTCTTTTTTACATGCATTTCATAAAATTCAACATTTTAGTTTATTATTATTAGTTATTATTGTTGAATAATATACATGTACATTACTTAATGATATATATACTCTTTATTTTAAACAGAGTTACGGTTCTTTGTGGTCAATCTGATCCACCTCACTATTAAGACCACCTCGCTAATAAGACCACTTTTGTCCAGTCCCCAAAGTGGTCTTAATAGCGAGGTTTCACTGTACACTTGTATATATAAGACTCCCAGATTCTATATTGTTAGGAAATTATGAATGTATATTTAAAAGTAATGACTAATGAACATTGACTTTGAATTGAAAATCAGTATTTCAAGCATTCATAACTATGAATCCTATTTATTGTTTTATGCTAAACAAGCTTTAGTGGTACTATAAACTTTTATCCTTTTTATAACAGTGATGAAACAAAATCACTCTTGTTAACCTGTGAAGTTTTTCTGACTTGATGGAAGGAAACTGGAGTATCTGGTGAAACCCACACCATACCTATTTCTATGTATATACATATTCTTTCACACCTATTTAGGAAATCAAACCCCAGACTTGGAGGTGAAAGAAGATTATGTTACCACAACAAGACCCGTCCACCCTAAATATATTCATAATTTATAAATTAAAATTAACTAACCTCTTGAAATTTGGACATTATATTGTTAAAGCTTTTTAATATTCCACTTCTTTGCAGTGAGAGGAAGCCAAGCAGAAGTGACCTTATCGTGTTGGTTGCCCATAATGATGACCCTACAGGTAAAACATCCATTGCATTATACTGTTATGACAAAAATTTGTTTTATACCAAAGTTAATGTTAGTAGTTAGTTAATCTGGTCTTTAAGCATGTATTTTTGTACCTGATAAATATTATTGTACCTGATAAATATTATTGTTCCTGATAAATATTATTGTACCTGATAAATATTATGGTACCTGAAGTGTAGTATAGCTTTATTGCTGAAATGTAGTATTTTGCCCTAAGTGTAGAATTTTACCTAAATTATTGTATTTTACCTGAAATGTTGTATTTCACCTGAAGTGTATTATTGTACCTGAAATGTAGTATTTTATATGATATGTAGTAAGTGTACCTGAAATTTTCTATATTTTGCTTGAAATGTAGTAGTGTATCTTGCTTTTCCAATCGGCTCCAGATGAAGGTTAACACATAACTATGTTAAGTGACATGAACTCTATATACAAGTGAACAAGGATAATATTTAATCCTTATAATGATTAGATACCTGGAGTCATAGCCAACAGTTAAATGATGTAGATTAGAAGATTTTAACATAACACTTATGTCAATTGATGATGAAACATTGTTAAATTTGATAAGTTATATGTTAATAGCCCCTGACTATTGAAATACTAACAAGTTTAGTTTTGAAAACTAAACAAGATGACAAACAGATTTTTGAAATTCCATTGTTGAAGATTTCTCAGTTGTTGCCATCTTGGATTTTGACATCTGAAGGTTCTTATCTTAATTTCATATAGTATCTTAGGAATACTATTTCTCCATAAGTTAGTTTCCCTTACTGAAGGATTTCACCTCTTGATTTACTTACCTATCCATACAACAGGTAAATAATGAAGAGTTAAGTAGGTCAGACTTTTACATCAAAAAACAGTCATACTGTCCCTCTGGTTAAGTTAAAGATCAAACGTGTATTACGATATCATTTTTAAAAATATGAAATAGACATGCAGGAAATGACATACATGATGTTTTTTTTTTTATTTTTTTACTCAGATATTTGGGTCATAGGCTCATGCTTTTCATGTGGATCACCCAAATTTAAATAATCTGCTCATCATCATAGTTATGGGACTGGTCAAAATTTTGAAAATGGTGTTCTGTACTGCCATGAAAAATTCAATGAAACTAACTTCACCAGAATATGAAAATTAAATTTACTTTTGTAGTGCTTTTGCATACAGACTGATATAATTCATTCAATTCCAGATCAGATGTTTGTATTTTTCCCGGAGGAGCCAAAAGTAGGCATAAAGACAATAAAGACATACTGCCACAGAATGCAGGAGGAAAACATCACCAGAGCTATCATCATTGTACAGACAGGCATGACACCCTCCGCAAAATCGGTGAGGTCTTACTAAACACAGGCATGACATCTTCCGCAAAATCGGTGGTCTTACTAAACACAGGCATGATCCTCTCACCTTATTGGTGAAGTCTACATGTTAAAAATCACTGTCATAATACCCTCTGTTAAATTAGTGAAAATAGAAATGTTTTACTTTGTAACCTTCCATCCTATGTTAACACTATCATGAGTAAGTCGAGTCTAAAGAATTTTCGAATGTGTTTTTCACTCAGTGATATAAACTTTTTATTTGAAATTTTAACAGATAAACTTTTAATCCCCCGATCAATAAAACTAGTAAGGAATGTACAAAAGTGTGTAACATACAGGTTAATGTGTTTGAGTTTTTTGAGAACTGTCAAAGAAATCAAAACCAAATTTCCAACACACTTAGTTCAAAGGAAGAAGCATCTTTACATCTTCTATGGATAATGTTCTGGTTTGTTTTGTGTTGTCATGTGTACCTTTTACCTTGTTGTAGAGACTTTATGAGCAATGGTGTCTTGGCACTGTTATTTAAAAGTTATCTTAGATATTGCAAGATATTGTAAACAATATAACCAGAATGTCTGTGAAATCTTAACATATCATTTAAACATTAAACTTCATACTGATTTAGGTTACAGGCAATATTAATGCCTACTGCAATACAAGACAACAACATGACCCAAATGTTTACATAGCTTCTCATTCAGACATGAGTGAGACCCAAGTGTTTACGTAGCTTCTCATTCAGACGTGAGTGAGACCCAAGTGTTTACGTAGCTTCTCATTCAGACGTGAGTGAGACCCAAGTGTTTACGTAGCTTCTCATTCAGACGTGAGTGAGACCCAAGTGTTTACGTAGCTTCTCATTCAGACGTGAGTGAGACCCAAGTGTTTACGTAGCTTCTCATTCAGACGTGAGTGAGACCCAAGTGTTTATGTAGCTTCTCATTCAGACGTGAGTGAGACCCAAGTGTTTACGTAGCTTCTCATTCAGACGTGAGTGAAGAGTGATTCTTTATTGTTTGTGTATGTTCTTTTTGGTTCATAGTCTGAAAACTGGAAACAAAATTGGTTGGTTTCCATAATCACATATAAGTTTAGATATATAACTGTGAGATGTGCTGTTTTTTTATCTGTGTGTCTTTACAGTCCCTGACAGATATGGCCCCTAAATACATCCTGGAACAGTTTTTGGAGTCAGAACTTCTTGTCAACATTACAGAACACATGGTTTGTACAAATCAAACACAACTGAATCTTTAAGGCTACAGATAAATTTTTAATGAACATAAAAGATGTACAAATCAGAGCTCATTCAATGTTAATCACAATGTCCTGAGGTAGGGATAAGTATTTGGCTGGCCATGAATCTTGTATGATTGTAATGAAACTTTTCTTGTTCATACATCTTTGTTTTCTGACAATATACCTCATTATTCTGTTGAATCTTGTTCCTATTCCATGTATATCTGGTACTAGAACATGTTGTGTGTAGTATGATAAGAGTTATTCTCCTTTATCCATTTTAATTTCATAGTATGCCATATTATAATTTGTTTTGAATAGTGGCATGCTTCAGAATATATACATGTACTTATGTGGTTCTAAAATTATATGTGAAAAAATATACGGGGCTAGTGCACCTCCCTGTCTAGGTATTGACTCTTCTTTCGATTACTTTGGATTTCCTCAGTCACCTGCTAGGCTTCAAAATTTAGGCCCTTAGCATCACTGACAAGTCCTAGAAGAACAAACAAGCTGTATGATGCAGTTTTAATCATTGCTTGGGTTTACTGTGTCTAACTCTAAATTTGTATTAGATGGTGCTATTCACTTGTGTATCTTTAGTACAGTCTTGGCATTGCTGGTACCAGAATGTATGATGTGTAGTATGATCAGAGTAATCCCTCTTCATCCATTTTAATTCACTTTTTTTAGTAAAGCTGGTACAGTGGAACCCACTTAATGTCACATCTGTTTATGTCACTTTCCAGTTAATATCATGTTTTCTTATGACACCAATTTATTCCCTGCATACTCTATGTAATCCAATATCTGATAATGTCACTCATTTTTATAAGGACAACACTTAATATTGTCAACTATCATAAGAAATCACAGGTATATCACAGGTAAGTGAGGACAGGAACTATGGATTCATGCCTGTGTATCACACTTTGATGCATTATGTAAACATTGTCACTGCCCTACTGGCCAACTTTTCACAACCTGTGACTCCCAAAAAATAAGATTGACCTGCTAACCTGTAAAGTCCAGCTAGGTTGAAGGAAATGTAGTGCAATTGTTTTTTTAATTGGCTAGTACAACCCAAGTGTTAAAATGGATTTTAAACCCTTGTCACTTGGAACTTGTCAAAAGCAACCAATTTTGTAGTAGATGCCATGCTGCTGAGTTTAACTTCTTGAAAATAAGTCTTTAGTATGCAAACTGGGATCAATTTCAAAACAAAATAGATAATTTTGCAAAAGACATTTCAGAAAATAACCAACCACGGCATGTCATTGCGGATGTCACAATCTTTAAATTTATGAAAACACATTTCTAATACAAAGCTTTAAATGCTGAAATAACAGCTTTGAACTTCAGGTTTCATAAAATGAAGTCTGCATCATTTTTCTCAGCCGAATCGTTCAGGGTAAAAAATGTATCCTATAATATGAAGATTGGAAACCCGATCAGTCATAATATCAGAATCGCAATGATAATATTTCAAGTTAAGGAAAATCACTGTTCTTAGGGGAAAAACAAAATACAAAAAAAAATATTTCAATTGTTAATGTCTCATTCTGCTTATTATCACATTTCCCTGTGACAAATGGAACATGATATTATGTAAGTTTCACTGTACTAGAATATGTGGTGTGTAATTTGAATGAGTTATCCCCCTTTACCCATTCTAATTTATCTTATGTAAAGCTGGGACAGGAATATTTGGTGGGTAATATGATATGAGTTGCCCCCCTCTTACATATTTAATTCCTCTTTTATACAGCTTGTACCAGAACATGTGGTGATGATTCCTGATGAGAAGACAGAACTTTTGAGCAGATAGTATCCTTTGTGTTAACAAGTACATTGGTATTTCCAATGCTCAATGGAAACAAAACCTTGGACGATTACGTTCCAATATAGATAAGTTATACTCACTAATGCTGGACCTGAAATATGCTCCAGTATTAAAAAACTAATGGCTTTACCTGACATGTGTAATTGGTGTTTGAAAAATTCATTAGTTGCCATTTTCATCATGCAATATACCTCACACATTGCTTTTAGCCATATCCATCAAACCACATACTGAGTACCACATATTCTAGCAAGTTTTGGCTGAATCACAGAATAAAAGATAACTATTGTTAAGCATCATACTTGACAACAAAAGAACATCATTTTAGCTGATTGTAGTTCTTTGTTATCTTAAAAAATGAAATCATTTGGTGTACATGTAGTTCAATAAAAACTCGTTGGATGTGGCCTTGGTTGTACTAGAACAGTAATACATTGTAGCATTACTGTAAAGAACAGCAAATATTAAATTTGATGAAAAGGAAGAGATGTTCGGAATAGTCATTGTTATCAGATTCAAATCTTCACATGTGTAGGTCAAAGAAATAGATACACAGATATATCACCTGCGTAATTTCTGGTCTGTCACCGAATGTTATCTTCCATTAACAATATCAAGTAAATTGAAGGAGTCCCAGTTGCCCAGAATACAACAAGGAGACCCAGTATCAAGATATTTTGGACTCAAACGAGGCCAGGTGAGTTTTTCTTTTCATTAAAGGAAATTTTATGTAAAGTATTTGTCCTCAGATCACACAGTGTCACTGCCCTCCAAGAGTTCTGTTGAACATTTGTTTGTATTGTGTTGTTGTAGGTATATGGTAGTAATTCAGCCAATTAGAAGACTAAAAATATTGCTTCCCCAATATGTTTCTAGTTGTGCATTGTTTGTTCAAAAAACTAAGATGGCTTACAGATTTCAGATTTGGACTGTTTAATGGTGTTAAATTTTAGATTGACAAGCTGAATGCTTTTGTTATTCTTGTGTCTGTAAGCTTTGAAATCTGTTAAAGGGAAACTGTATTTCAGTGAAGAAAAGCTGTATATTTATGGGTTTGATTCCTATTTTTCCGATGATATGAGCGTTAATTTTATCACCAGATTAATTCCATTCTCCATATTCCAAGTGTTACAGTCACTTTTGCTCTCTGCACCTCTGGGACATTTTATGGTAAAACTGAACACACAAGTGAAGTAATTTCATTGATTCAAGGAGGAAAAAAATTGACCAATCACAGGCCAATATGCTTCTTTTGAAGATTACAAATGAGTGACAGTCAACTTCAAAGACATCACAATATATTGTTATGCAACCCTGAGCTTGTCTTTTGAACTTGTCCACATGGTGTTGCACAAGGAACCTTCAGTTTTACCTTCAAATCTTTCTGGTTACTAAAGAACATTATTCCACTTCCATATTCCTTGTCATTGCACACTGCTTCATGTATTAAAATGAAAAGATTAATGAAAAAATAAAAGTGTATGTGGTGAAAAGGACATTTTGGACGTGTGCTTTCTTCATATTTTTCTGCCTCTATGTACTGATGTACCCTTCCTTTATTTCTTTATTTCAATCCATCATACACAGTATGAGTGTCCTTGGCACTTTGAAATTTTAGTTATCAAGGTATAACTACAGTAAAAATATGGTTAATTTAACATAACTGGCATTTGATTCAAAGATCGGTGGTATTTATCTCCCGATTAAGACTATCAAGACTATATTTCAAATAGTTAATCAATTCATTCATTCATATGTGTACATAGATGTAATTAAAACTTACCTGTCACTTCAGTGTGTATCAGCAAAATTTTTTTTGTAGAAAGCTATTTATTCATTTCAATTTAGCAAATCTTTCTCAAATTTCATGTGTCAATTCCCCTTGATTTCTAGTTGTGCCTGTTTGATTTTGAGACTGATCAGAAACACAAAATTACTGCAAGGCGGCCATCTATATATGTCCGATAGATTTCTCTAAAATTTCATATGTTGGTTCCTCTGGGTCCCTAGGTTGTACATGTTTGATTTTGGGACTGATCAGAAAAATGAAATGGCAGACAGGTGACCATATTGGATTTGGCAGTTAAAGATTATTATCTCTATTTCTGCAAAGGAATGTTCAAATTTCTTAGCATTAAGAGCAAAAACAGAGAAGAGAAAAGAAAGGAAAAGATTCAACTTTCAAAGAACAAATAAAGAACAAACAATGGTGGGCGCTACAATCTCTATGAGATCTATTGTTAGTTTTGAAACTGTTAAAACAACAAGAAAGAGACATGGAGATACAGTATACTATCAGACCAATGATTGAATCAATTTCAACCAAATTAAGTGTGAAATATCATATAGAGTGGAAAATCATTTCTCGAATTCAGAAACTTGATTTGATCCCTATGTAACTGGGGGTGGGCAGGACCCCAAATGGGAAAGTATGTCAATATTTTGCTTCAAAACACTACTCCTTCTTAATGCTTGAATCAATTTCAACCAAATTAAGTGCGAAATATCATTTAGAGTGGAGAATTATTTCTGAACTTCAGCGACCAGGTTCAACACCTAAGCACTTGGGGGCAAACCCCAAAAGGGCAGGGAAGTTATACTACATTTTGCTTCAAAATGCTACTCTTCCTTAATGCTTGAATGGATTTCAGTGTTATTTGGTTTGAAACATCACTGAGGTTGGGAAATATTTCTTAAATTCAGAAAAAGTACCTGATAAGCTGTAGAGTAGTTGAGCAATTATTTTATGCCTATTTGGCCTCTTTCCTATGAAGGGCTTTATAGTCAGATGACCAGAAAGGCCCATGGACCTCTTGTTCTCAGGTCGCGTCTTTACTATTTGACAGTTGTACATAATTTATATTTTTTCATTTTGTGTTTATGATACCTCTGCCAAGTCAAATACAGCAACTGACCACTACCTACTGCACCATTCACAATACAACACAAAATATCAATAACTCCATTTTCATTTTTTTATGATTGCTTAACATTTCTGTGATCAGCATCACATTTAGTTATTTTATCTAGAAAAGAAATATTTATAAAAGTTGTTTTTTTTTTTAGTTTCAACTTTAAGCTCTTGTTATCTAATCATATTACCGATTTGATCTTACTGATTTTGAATAGAAAATCTGTTTAATTGAAAAACATAATTATACTTCAATTCTGGCATATTCATGACTTGTTCTAGCATCACAGTGGGCAAATATCAACTTACATGACCTTTGACCTCGGGTATCATTCGTAGGTCAATGACATAGACATGGGAGGGGCAGAGACTTAGTTACTAATTAGTTACTGTTGTTGATTAGCAGAAAAGAAATCAAATTGTGAAAATGTTTTCATTGTCCTTTAAAATGATAAGATAGATTAACACACACTAAGCCATTTAATGTAAAGTTGTCAGATAACAGGAAGCTAGCCCACTCACTATACTATTTTGGTGTTAAGTTGGAAGAAAAGGTGTTGGATTTCAAATGTGGTGTTAAAGACAAACTCTGGTCATTGTGTGGTGTCTAGAGACAAACTTTGTGTGGGTAACAGATCACTGTGTGGTGTCTAGAGACAAACTTTGTGTGGGTAACAGATCATTGTGTGGTGTCTAGAGTCAAACTTTGTGTGGGTAACAGATCATTGTGTGGTGTCTAGAGACAAACTTTGTGTGGGTAACAGATCATTGTGTGGTGTCTAGAGACAAACTTTGTGTGGGTAACAGATCATTGTGTGGTGTCTAGAGACAAACTTTGTGTGATAACAGATCATTGTGTGGTGTCTACAGACAAACTTTGTGTGATAACAGATCATTGTGTGGTGTCTAGAGACAAACTTTGTGTGGGAACAGATCATTGTGTGGTGTCTAGAGTCAAACTTTGTGTGGGTAACAGATCATTGTGTGGTGTCTAGAGACAAACTTTGTGTGGGTAACAGATCATTGTGTGGTGTCTAGAGTCAAACTTTGTGTGGGTAACAGATCACTGTGTGGTGTCTAGAGTCAAACTTTGTGTGGGTAACAGATCATTGTGTGGTGTCTAGAGTCAAACTTTGTGTGGGTAACAGATCATTGTGTGGTGTCTAGAGACAAACTTTGTGTGGGTAACAGATCATTGTGTGGTGTCTAGAGACAAACTTTGTGTGGGTAACAGATCATTGTGTGGTGTCTAGAGACAAACTTTGTGTGGGTAACAGATCATTGTGTGGTGTCTAGAGACAAACTTTGTGTGGGTAACAGATCATTGTGTGGTGTCTAGAGTCAAACTTTGTGTGGGAACAGATCACTGTGTGGTGTCTAGAGACAAACTTTGTGTGGGAACAGATCTAGAGACAAACTTGTGTGGGTAACAGATCATTGTTTGGTGTCTAGAGTCAAACTTTGTGTGGGAACAGATCACTGTGTGGTGTCTAGAGACAAACTTTGTGTGGGAACAGATCATTGTGTGGTGTCTAGAGACAAACTTTGTGTGAGTAACAGATCATTGTGTGGTGTCTAGAGACAAACTTTGTGTGGGAACAGATCATTGTGTGGTGTCTAGAGACAAACTTTATGTGGGGACAGATCATTGTGTGGTGTCTAGAGACGAACTTTGTGTGAGATCAGATCATTGTGTGGTGTCTAGAGTCAAACTTTGTGTGGGTAACAGATCATTGTGTGGTGTCTAGAGACAAACTTTGTGTGGGTAACAGATCATTGTGTGGTGTCTAGAGACAAACTTTGTGTGATAACAGATCATTGTGTGGTGTCTAGAGACAAACTTTGTGTGGGTAATAGATCATTGTGTGGTGTCTAGAGACAAACTTTGTGTGGGTAACAGATCATTGTGTGGTGTCTAGAGACAAACTTTGTGTGATAACAGATCATTGTGTGGTGTCTAGAGACAAACTTTGTGTGGGTAACAGATCATTGTGTGCAACAATGCAGAAGATAGTTGACAAAGTGTAGTATTTTCCATCTGTTTCCACACCCAATATTAAAATATTTGGATCAGTTTATCAGAACTACAAATGAGCTGAAAAAACTGGATTTATTTTGAGAATTTTCAAGAACATAAGAATATTCAAATTTACTTGAAATATTTTATATATCATTCATAAGCAATGCTATTTTAGCTCATTCAACCTGATTTTTGTTTGTTTGAGATTTTGTGTGTTTGTAGTCTTATCTGTCCAAGATGCAAGACATATAATCCTATGCAATTTGTTTATATAGTTACTATGTAAACATTAAATCAGTTATCCTTGTATAACTAACTCCAGCACACTACTTTTATATCATACAACATCTGTATACAATACATACATCACAAGTTTGCTTGATGTTAATCTTGCCATATGGTATGTTAATGCAGACATCATATTTGACCTTTATTTTACACTTCAGTGACTTTTTAAAAGAAGAAAAGAATGAAATGGTTTTAAAGTACAAAATAGATTGCTTAGTTCCTGGTAAAACCAGTATACTATGATCATAGATATCAGATTAGGACTGTAAATGGAATTTAGTGAGCAAATAAAGGCCCTATGGACATCAGATCTTAATTCAACATTATTTGTCCGAATCGTTTCTTGTTTAATTTCAAAGAAATTCTGCAGGTTATCAAATTAAAACTAGTAGCAAGAATTTCAGCAATCAGCACAACTTAGGCACCACCATAAGGCTGGTGCTACGGGTGCAGTCTAGTACCAACTAGGACTGATGCTGGCGGTGAGTGTCAGTACCATGGTGTTGTAATGGATCTATACATTAGATTCTGAGATACGTTACCTCCCTGAAGTCCCACTAGGTGTCATCACTGTCCTTTCCTGTTGGTTCCAATCTGAATTCACAGTATCATAATTAGATTTAAAGAAAACTGTCCTTGACATTTTATCGGACTAGGGTACAAAATTCTCTTGAGAGAAATTATTTCGCCGATTTACATGAAATAAGTTAGACTTACATCAGATGTGACTTGTATGATTTTGTTTTACATTAGTGAAGGTTACAATAGAGAGAGAAAATCAGGAGTAAAGTTACTGGTGTAAAACCTAATTGTTCTTGTTGGTGATCTTATTAACACTAAACCTGTTCAAATTGCTGTCTTAAAAATAGTACAATGTGTTTCATGTCAGATTAATTAGATGCAGCTTTCTACCCTGGCATTGCAGTTTATTTGATTGAAAAATAATACTTTCTTGAATTCCTTTATTTGTGATTATTTTGAACAGTATGAGGGGGTCATTGTTTTTGTATGAAAATTTATAGTGGTGGAACCTTCAGATGTGTAATCAAACATTTAAAATATCGCAGGAACAAATGTTTTTCAGGAACTTTCCTGGAACTATGGTTTTAAAACCTGCCTATCAGACCAACAGTTTGAATCTAAAAATGTGATAATGTTATAATCAAGAAGTGTTGTTTGTTGTCAAGGTGTATAATCCACTTCTGTTGTTGAAATCTACAATCCTGGTGTGGTGTGATAACCTGAACTGTTGTGATAAGTGCCTGCTCTCCACTTTTGTTTCAAGGTCTTGCACTCAGGTGACATATATGGAACTACACTCAAGAGGTTGTGGGGGTGTTAAAGTTTTTTCTGCTGGTATTGAGGACTACCATCTTTGTGCGATATTGAGGTATACACTTCTGGTGTAAGTGATGTTATAGTTTACAGGGATGGTGTGGTGCTGGGGATTGGGACTGCTAGTGTGGTGTTGTCTTGTGCTCAGACAACCAGAAGCTGCTTTTAACATCTTAGATTGTAAACACTAAGGTAATGGAAGTGACATGAGGATGACTGCAGGATGTTAACTTCACACCAAATCTCGTGATGTGTTCTAAGAAGCAGAGAATTTACTGTCAGGTCCAGACGAATGTCTCACTCAGTTTTCTTTAACACAGTTCTCCAGCTCATCTGAAAATTGAAAGGATATAAAATCTTGCCAGTGCCATTTTCATAGATGACAATACAGGATTACACAAGTTGTGTAATTATATTTTCTGTAACACTGAATTTGATTACCGGTATATTAAGAATAAACGTGAACCATGGATTTTGTCACAGCATCTGACCAAGGCTTTATGTTTAAGAAGGTCTCTGTGACCTGAAAGGTGAAAATAGGTGTTTCTTGTCTGAAGTCATAGCTAAGGGTTTTAAGAAAAATTCCAAACAATGTCTTTGAACAGGAAAATCAATAAAGTATGTCGCTCACAACAACAAACATCAACGACAACATCCCCCAACAATGTATTAGTATGTCTCTCACAAAAAACATCAACGACAACATCCCCCAACGATGTATAAGTATGTCTTTCAAAACAATAAACATTGACAGGAACAACCCCTAACAATGTATTAGTATGTCTCTCACAACAACAAACATCGACAGGAACAACCCCTAACAATGTATTAGTATGTCTCTCACAACAACAAACATCAATGAGAACAACCTCCAACAATGTATTAATATGTCTGTCACAACAAACATCAACAACAACATCCCCCAACAATGTATAAGTATGTCTCTAACAACAAACATCAACAACAACCTCGCCCAACAATGTATTAGTATGTCTTTCAAAACAACAAACATCAACAGGAACAACCCCCAACAATGTATTAGTATGTCTCTCAAAACAACAAACATCGACAGGAACAACCCCTAACAATGTATTAGTATGTCTGTCACAACAAACATCAACAGCAACATCCCCCAACAATGTATAAGTATGTCTCTCCCAACAACAAACATCAACAACAACTTCGCCCAACAATGTATAAGTATGTCTCTCCCAACAACAAACATCAACAACAACATCCCCCAACAATGTATAAGCATGTCTTCTAGTACAACATTAATACATCTTTCACAACAAACATTAGTGGAAACATCTGAGAAATGTTTAAAACTTGATTCAAAATAGTCCTCCATAACTTTTGATGTTATATTCTTTTCAGTCTAAGATGTGAATTTTAAAATGTACCTGGTTAGATTTAATTGTGAAGAACATACGTTGTAACCTGGCCAGCTATTCTGAATGGGACTCTGGGGAAGATAATCCAGACAGAAGTGAAGGCATGTTATCCGTCATTTGTTAGGATTACACATTTGTGTTGTAATCATATCTTGTAATATCTCTGCATGCTGAGACGAATTGTGACAAGGTAATAATACAAAATGGCTCCCATTTGGTGAAGCCAACCTATATTTCAAGGAATAATTGCTATGACAACAAGGGTCTGTGACCCACGTATTCAATCACCAGCCAACACCACAAAGACTTGTCAATATTAATGTTGATGATTTCTCTGTGAACGTATGATATTGGAATTTCCACATGAATATTAATGAATCTGAAATAGGATGACTTAATTTACTGGCCTGGAGAACCTGATTATTGAGATGTCTTTTTACATGTAATCACACTGGCTTCAGTCTAAACGATATTATCGGATCCACTGACAGCGTTCATTGTAAAGTGTTTTGAGTAATTTCCAATAGAAAAGAGGAAATAAGATTAGAATGTAAGACTATATTTTTGATTGTCCTAATGTAGTACCCATGTTCAGAAACTGCTACGTATCGGCTATCAGGAAACAGGTCTATAGGATAACTAAACATCAATCATGATATTGTGTGCATGCACAAACTTCCTGAAATAAACATGATTAAGATTTTTTTACTATCATATTTTAACACATGTAGTCACAGGCATATTGCTGGATATGAAATTTCAGTGATTTAGATTGAAGAAATAGGTGTAGATCTTAAAAATTTCCTATTCCTAGTAAAGCAGGAAATATATATTTGTTTGATAAGGAAAGTACAGTTGTATGTGAATTGTATGGTATGAAACTTTCCATGTGGTGTAGTGGTGAAGTAGTTCATTCTAGCCTGTGACAGTGGAGCTTGGGGGGTTGATAAATTAAGGTTGTAGCAGAATATATCAATGGACTATCATCATTATCAAATAAAGTGAGAAACAAGTCGCAGCAAAAATTGGTTTTACAATAAAAGAAATAACTTGCATGTTATAAATTCTGTTATTGTAGATAATTTAGCATCTTTCCACCACAAAACAACACTGGGAATTAGCAATTATATCTATTGTGACACATGGGTGAGCTCTGACCTATAGTCATCTTGTGAAGTGCCACAGTCAGCAATACCAAATTGTCATTTAATAGTACAGAAATTAGAGGATGTTTGAATTTGAAAGTGATATATGTGTAACAGATTTGTTGGTAAATATATGATAATAAGTTATATATATATAATATCTGTAAAAGCAAGTTATAATAACAACTGATTAACAAACAAGATCAAAACTTTAAGTACAAATATTCATGAGAGATTTAAATTTGCAATTGTCTCTCCTCGCGTTTTAATGCAATAATAAATCCCACACAAAATACAAGCTATTTACAGTATATTTCTGGTGACATATGGTTCTTTCTTTTCCATAATTTAACGAGTGACAAAGCTTTATCAATTGTATGGATAACAACAAGTTTCTCATAAAAGTGTATTTACAGAGTTAATGTCTATTAAATTGATGTATTAATATATATCATTGTCCATTAATTTAGTTTTTCTACTCGTCTCTACACTCTGATTGAGACAACATTAAAAATAAGACATCTTGTACTTGGGCATTGATAGCTATATATCCTGGGGAGTGGTAAGCCAAGAAATATTATAAAGGGATTTTTTTCCCTGTCAATTTAATGAAGGATAATGATCCCTATGAAGCAGAAAATTATGGTGATCTTAAATAGATATGTAATGTGTTGTGAATTTTCATTTCACAGGAGACCTCATGAGTCTTAGAAGTTTGTATATTTTTCAAATCTTGGCAAGTCAAAATCAAAACTTCAAGACATGTTTCATCAAATATCACGGTTACATTTTAACAAGATTTGAAGTACAAAAAGTGGAGTACAACATAAAACTGGATTCATTTTGTTGAATCATTTTCAGTTCATAACCTAACACCATTGTCCATAATATGACATCACAATTAATTTCTGACAGGCAAAGTCACTTCAGGGTGTATTACATTAGACATATGTACAAAAATATGTTATGTGGGAGAATTCACTTGATAACAAGTTGTGTTATGTGATAATTAGTGGTAATGACTACCTTAATATTCATGTGACTCTACTTTCACTTTGGAACAGATGTCTGTGTAATGTTACCTGTTGTATTTATATACCTATAGAAGTTCATATTATCACTTTATATTCTTATCTGCTATGACATTAACATATGTACTTTACATAAAGGGAAAACACATTTAAGCTGCTAATGCCTGTGTATCAGAATGTGTGGGCTTTTGAGGTTTGTTTGAGGTCACGTGTGAGGAAATCTCTGTGACCTACTGCGGTCACCTATTGTCAGTTGCATGCATTGTCCATCATCTGTCTGTCTTTAGAATAATTTGTCGAACTTCAACTAGAAATATCTCAAACTTGGTCAGAATTATTAGTGTAGGAAGGCAATGAGATAGTATAAACTTATTTATCATGATTGATCCCCAGGGGCTGATGGATGGGGTCAATGGAGTCAGACTGATTCAGATTTCTAAACTCTTCTTGTCAGGTTCAGATTTAGTATAAACAAACATTCTTCATGGATGTGAGGATGTGAGGTTGCACTACTGAGATTGTGAATTTCATGATCCCAGGGTTTCACATCTCCTTTTGGGGAGAGATAAAATATGCTATTGTTTTTCTCAGAAAATGACATTTTTAAAAATGATTTGTTTAATTTCCATCGCCAATAAATAATTCAAATGTGGATAGAAGTATGAGCGTTTGATGGTATTGAAAGTTATGCACAATTTACATTTTTATTACATGTCCAATGATTTTCAAGTTATCTTACTTTGTTCATAAGACAATAAAGATAATTCCTTTTATAAAACCTGGTGGCCATTAAGGCCTCTTGGATCTCTTGTTTTATTTTTATCTTTCTTTAAAAAAAAATTAATTTGTAGTCAGTAATTGTGTGGTCTTTAATTTAGAAATCATTATTTCCTATAAAAAGATCTTTGATTCGTCGTGTGATGAAACAGATCGGGTGTACATGCACTGTATAGCCGCGGTAAATTAAGTGCAGATGGTCTTTATACTTACGACAGAGTCAACATCCAGGGCTTTGTAATGTTAGGTTTGTTAGACCTCATTGGAATGTAAAGTCAGTGCATAAATATTGAACAAGATTTTAAATAGGTCTGTTTGAACATGGCTGATTGATCCAGTTTTGATAAAACACTGTATGAAGGTGGAAGTAGCCTGGTGATGTTAGCTAGATCAGGCGTCGACACGAACACATGAAACAAAAATGTAAAGGTGTGTGGTACTTGACATTGTTGGATGTGTTCCTGGGATCTCAATACATGGCTGTGTAAGGACCAGTTGTAAAGCCAGTATTTACTCCAACACCTTGGACATTGTACCACTAAGTCTAAATCGGGGTATTGAATCCACATAAAATGCTCAGACTGGCAGACAAATGAAATGTATGGTTTACCTGATTCTTATAATAGAGAAGGGAATGGTCAGCCATTCTCTAGCCTACAAATACAGCCATTGATCTGCCCACGTTCCCCAGGACATTCTGATACATAGTGGTGTCTTTTGTGTTTGAAATGACCGCTGTATTATTATAACTATCCAAATGCTCTTGACCAAATCCACTTATTCATTTGACTAGTAAACAGTCTTAACATTCTCTCCTACTCTGAAATTCTTGATTTTTAAAATGCTTTCAGAAATCAATTCCTATCAGATGAATCGTACTCATTAAAATTTTACCTCCTGAGATTATTGAATTTCATGATCCCAGGGTCTCACAATTCCCCTGGGGAGGGGTTAAGGTATACTGTACTTTTTCTCTAACAATAACATTTTAGGCATAATTTGTTGAATTTCTTTTGTCAATAATTCATACATGGATAGAATTATTAGGGTTGGATGGCATGAAATTTTATACACAATTTACATTTTTATTACATTATTCATTACGCAATATGTTTCATGTTATCCTACTTTGTTAACAAGGTAATTTCAAACGAAAAAAAAACACTTTCCTATCAATGGCAGTTTGTATTTCTCAGAAAGCTGAAAAATGGACCAATTTAAGCTTACATGAATGTTTTCTTGAGCAAGACTTTCTATCTCAGTTACTCTGGACAGCATGTAGTTTCTCATATGTTGTTAAGTGAGGTAGCCATCTTGGCTGTTCATGAGGAAATAAACCCAGCAAAGATTCTTGTCATTGGTGGAGTAGTTGGAAAGGGAATATATCACCTGATACAAGTAATTCTAGACATAGGTCACTTGTTAGATTCGTGGGCTTAATCTCTTAAGGTCAAGATATTTGATATCATTTTGGTTCTGACAAATAAAATCAAGATATTAATAGGATTCACTGTATGTATGTTTTATGTCAGTATTTTTACATTTATCTTACGTATCCTTCTTTAAACTTCTACAATCAAGGAAAAATACTTCAGCAGTCCACTCACCTTGATGTTACACATAGCTTTTGTTTATAGCCAGTACTTTAGAGACAGAGCAAAGTCTCAAGGTTTCTGATGGTGTGTATGGGCATGTTTTAGTCTTTGATGTTGTGACCAGTAGCTGAAAAAAAGTTACATTTGAGTTTGTTCTGACATTTCAGAAAAGTACATCTAGCATTTAGAATTAAAAACATGATTTTATTTTACTTGTAGGTTGTCAAGATCATCAGGAATTCTGAGACAGCAGGACGATATGTGAGCTACCGGCTTGTGGTGTAGTTACCAAAGTGTAATAGTGAGGGCCAGTGTGGGAGTATGTTTGTGTATGTATGAGGGTATGACTGGGAAAATTTTTTTCCAACCATTTCTCTTGATGTCCATTGTTCATTTCATTGAAGATGTTTAATTGTTCTGCTGTTTCTGACAGAAGTTGGTCGGAATTTATTATCATGCATTTCGACCTTGGCAGAATGACAATGACTTACAGGTTTACCCAACCAGTTCCATTTTACATATATTTTTCTATCCGTTCCTGTTGAATATTTGTAAGAGGAACAAAACTCAGAAGTTTAACATAAAAGACATAGTGTTGGTGAAGTAGTTTTCACCATTGTCAGCTAAAATCAAGACTCTTTACAAAATATGGTTTCTTCAATATTGAACAAAGAAATATTTCAATGTATGTGTTGTATCTGTTTCTAAGTGGCTTACAAACTTGACCTTTTCTTCCTCTTGTCAGTCAGATTATGATGGCAGGTTTACACAGTGTAGACAATGTACTTACCTTTGTGAAACCATCCCTACCTCACCTGTCTGAATACCTGATAATCAGAGAGGTCAACTCCCTTATAGTCTGTTTGATCAGGAATAAGGCAGGTGTTAATTTGTTGGATTCGAGTGCAAATGACAGTAAAGAATCTGTGAGTCTGTTTGAAAATCTTGTTACTTTTGCAAGTTATCTTGAATACATGAGAATACCTGTAAAATCTGTAAACAGGTATATTTCTACTGTCAGACAGTGAGACAAGTGATTAGCTGGAATTATCACAGATGTTGTTACAGGTAACTACAACAAACACATCGGTTTTACAAATAAGTACATCTTGTTTTGACAGTTTGATGGCTTAGCTTAGTGTCAGATCATCAGAGTAAGGACCTCAAGTTTATCCTTTGTTTTATAAATTCCTATTGTCACTGATTGTGTTATCATTCATTGTTGTAGTATACTTATAGTGACATGATCAAGCTTTTGTTGAGGTAAAGGTTTCTTTATTGACCCAAAAAACGGTTTATTTATTGAGGACATAGCCCTTGGTGATCGTATATCTTGTATCTGGTTGGTTAAAACTGTGTTCATGTATATTGACTAAATACAAAAACATATGATGAAAGATACAAATTTTGTGGTCTCAAAGATAATGATGACAAAGTTATGTAAAGAGTATTCAGAGAAAGGCGTGGTCCATGTCTGGAACATTCTGTGATGTTATAAACATTATGTGAATTTAATCATGGACATATTCAAAACGAGTGAAGATTACATGTGTTTTCTTTTAATTCGTTGCAATCAGTGGACAAAAAGTGGGAGTACATCCATCTTTGTTCATCATAGTTAAGGAGGATTTTATTGTTTTTACTGAAGATTTTAATGTTATAATTAAAAGTTCTGTCACAAGAAGATATGGAGAAATGTTCCTGAAAAATATGATCCTAAAGAGATTACATGTAAAAATAAAATCAGTTTGATGTGAGTTTGATTTTCTGTCTTTTTTTTTTCATACCCAGACACACAGTGAATCACATACTGGTATAATATACATGCAGGTGGATTTAAATGAGCTTAATGAAAATTGTGAATTTGGTTTCCCGAAGATCTCCCATATCCTGTTAGGGAAGGGTTAAATGATGAAAGGTTTTGAGACATAAGGTAAAATGTTTAGTTTCAGATATGCCATTCATAGTACTCTCAATAATCCAGATATACACTACAGTTTCAGTTATTTTGTCTATTTATGTTTCTTTGGGGAAGGGGAATTAATTTCTATAAATACTAGGTCTGAGACCATTTGGGCCTGAGTGGTGGAGAGGTGGAGACCATTAGTGGATTTTAGCAAATTCTTTGAAATCCCTTATAAAAAAACCTTAAAATCATTCTGAAGGAATTACACAGTTTTTACCAAATTTGTTTTGGAGCATTCTTGCGCAAGGGGATTCAATTTTGTATAAACAGTGGATATGACACTTCAGGATCAGAGAAGGGGTGATCAATATGAGAAATATGGAAAAAAAGTTTTAAAATTCCTCAACTGGGACAACACAGTGGAGATAATAGAGGTAAACTTGTAAGAAGAAATGGTGACAGGTGTCCATATTTAGTAAGTGACCTACTGACATTAAAATATAAAAGAAGATGCAGATTTAATTATAGGTATTCACCAG
Organism: Ylistrum balloti; assembly: GCF_031769215.1. NCBI lineage: Eukaryota > Metazoa > Mollusca > Bivalvia > Pectinida > Pectinidae > Ylistrum > Ylistrum balloti. Next base: position 756,751 of record NW_026782199.1, read on the forward strand.
CATTACTGATACAATCTTAGACTTTAAAGGATATCATTATTTGATAACACAGCTGTTATATGTAGATTAATAACTTAAACTTAAGATCTAACAGGAAGATTGGTATCCTTAATCAAAATCAATCAGAAAGGCTGGTATTGTCAAGCAATTAAAATCTAACAAGAACACTGGTATTGTTAATTAGTTACAATTTAACAAAAATATTGGTATTGCAATATAACACTAGTTACAATAACACTAACACAATGATTGGTTATTGTTACAATCTAACACAAATTAGTTACAATAACACAAAGGTTGGTATTGTTAATTAGTTACAATAACACAAATATTGGTTACAATATAACACAAAAATTGTTAATTAGTTACAATCTAACACAAATATTGGTATTGTTAATTAGTTACAATCTAACACAATATTGGTATTGTTAATTAGTTACAATCTAACACAAAGGTTGGTATTGTTAATTAGTTACAATCTAACACAATGATTGGTATTGTTAATTAGTTACAATCTAACACAATGATTGGTATTAGTTACAATCTAATACAAATATTGGTATTGTTAATTAGTTACAATCTAACACAAATATTGGTATTGTTAATTAGTTACAATCTAACACAAAGATTGGTATTGTTAATTAGTTAATCTAACACAAAATTGTTAATTAGTTACAATCTAACACAATGATTGGTATTGTTAATTAGTTACAATCTAACACAATGATTGGTATTGTTAATTAGTTACAATCTAACACAATGATTGGTATTGTTAATTAGTTACAATCTAACACAAAGATTGGTGTTTTTAATTCAAATTGGACAGGAATACACACAATATTCGAAAGTTCTTGAAAGTCTAACAATCCACGATTTCCTTTTTGTCTTCACTTGAATGGGGACAAAAATAAAATCGTTCAGTGTGTGTTTTTTCTCACTCATTTCTGTAGCTAAAATGCCGTCAAAGACTGATATGTCCCTTCGAAATGAGATATCTATCTTGTTGGTAGTCACCTATATAAATATCAAATGTCCCTCCTTTGGATGATTAGAAAAAAATATGTTTGTATCACAAGTAAGTGGTTCAAATAGAAACAGGCTTTCAAACGCAGTAACGTTCCTGACAATTACAGTGTTCAGTCGCCCACGTCTGACAATTGAACCAAGACCACGTTTAGAGTGGAGGAAGATAAAAAAACAAGAAATGAAAAACATGGAGAAATTTTAATATATCTAATTTTATCATGTCTGTACAGTTCAATATAGTTGTCTGTTTACCTTTAAACACTCTCTTGATGACAATAATGGCAAGAGGCTTAGAATAAACTATCAGTTTGTTATATTTACGAACGACATTGACACACTTTCAAGGTCACTTGGGCCAAAGGTTTTCAAAAACTACCAACGATTTCTGAGGAAAACCATATTACAACGAATAATTATCAATATTAGCTGCATATTAGATAAACTTAGGACGATTCTGGTCCAATGACTCCATAGCTATATTATTTATTGTATTCATCACATCCAGTATACCGCGCGAGGACTTGTCAGTTTTACGTCGAGAATGCAAGTAGAAGTAATGCTATATATATATTTAGAAAACAGAGATCGATTTTATCTTTATCAACATTTAATATAGTTTTTTTTTTAAACTTATTTAGGAATACTGGTGTTAGTGTTCAGGTTCCGTTGCATCCTACCACCGTTTGTGCAGTGCGAGATCGTGTTGCCGTGTCTCCCATTTCTTATATGAATAAGAAGAAAAGACATCTCGTACAGTACGACAAAGAATCCTTTGGAAATATATGCATGACGAATAATTCCAGGTGCCAGCCCCGGAAGTACCACACACACAACAGCGGTACACAAGACGCAAAGGAATTCTGTTTGAAACACTCATGTCTTTGAACAGATTCGCTTCACTGGAATCTTGTTTGGAAATTTGCATTCACCTGTTTAAATCACGCACCTGTGAGACTTGAGGGATGGATTTCACCAAATAAAGGATCTTATAGTCTCGTCAAACGACCCAGTGAAATCACTGCACAATTTGTGTTATCTAATTGGTGTGTATAGTGTTAAAATCATTTCTGTATGTTTTCATCAGTGGCATATGTTTGGTTGTTAGAAGTCCGTGTACGACCAGACCAATACATGTACTCGGAAAACCTGCAGATTGTTTAGGACAACACACCTATCTCTGTTATATAGCTTCATATATGTCACTGTTATAGAACGACACGTCTATCTCTGATAGAGAACCACACACATATCCCTGTTATAGAACGACACACATGTCCCGGTTATAGAACGACACGTCTATCCCTGTTATAGAACCACACACATATCCATGTTATAGAACCACACACATATCACCGTTATAGAACCACACACATATTCCTGTTACAGAACCAAACACATATCACCGTTATAGAACGACACACATATCCCTGTTATAGAACCACACACATATCCCTGTTATAGAACCACACACATATATCTGTTATAGAACCACACACATATCCCTGTTATAGAACGACACACATATCCCTGTTATAGAACGACACACATGTCCCTGTTACAGAACCACACACATATCCCTGTTATAGAACCTGTTATATAGCTTCATATATGTCACTGTTACAGAACGACACACATATCCCTGTTATAGAACCACACACATATCCCTGTTATAGAACCTGTTATATAGCTTCATATATGTCACTGTTACAGAACGACACACATATCCCTGTTATAGGACCACATACATATTCCTGTTATAGAACCACACACATATCCCTGTTATAGAATCACACATATTCCTATTATAGAACCACACACATATTCCTGTTATAGAACCACACACATATCCCTGTTATAGAACGACACACATATCCCTGTTATAGAACCACACACATATCCCTGTTATAGAACCACACACATGTCCATGTTATAGAACCACACACATATATCACTGTTATAGAACCACACACATATCCCTGTTACAGAACGGCACGCCTATTTTTGTTGTAGAATGTTGCAATAGAAAGCAATACATGTCGTTTTAATATATATATATATATATGATCAATGAAGTAATAGCTACAGAACGGACAAGCGAATTGTCAAATTTTCAAAGCAACCTACCCCTTGATCAAGACACAAATATTACATAAATTACATCACATATATATAACATAAAACAAACACAAAGTTATAAATCTAAATCGAGAGTGCTGGTGTAAATTTAGGTGTCTCGATAATCCCTTCGAATATAATTGTTTGAGCCAAATAATTGAACCTAAGTATAACTGAATAAAACCGTGGTTCAGTTTTGCCTAGGCTTAAATAACGCGAAATAGATCCAGGTATAAATGCGTTGTACCTAGATAAGAGGACTGATTGATAAGTTCTGAGCCTCATATTTAAGGGTTTGGCTTTTGGCGGACACATTGCATTATATTTCAACATAATTCCCTTCAGTATCTATACACTTTTGCCACCGATGTGTAAGGGTCTCGATGTCACTTTTAAAATAGTGCTTTTCTTGACCGTTCAGAAAGTCTCCACTGTATGTATGACGTCACCATCTGACCGAAAGTGGGTACCGGAATTGGTCTTTTTCAATTTTGGAAATAGACGAAAGTCTGATGGAAATCAGGCGAATAAGGCGGATGCTCAATCAATTCAGAGCCACAGTCGTTAATGGCAGACATGGACTCATGTTTCATCCATAGTCTCAAACCTTTGCAGAAAGTTAGCAAGATCTACCTCTAAAAAGTTCAGATTATCACGCGAAAAAGTCCGCCTGGTGTGCTTCTGATCAACTGTGAGAAGTCTTGATACCCAACGGGCAGCTTTCCCATTTCAAGATCTGCCGTAAGAATGGGGTGTACTCTTTCCTGTGAAATCCCAACTGTAGTGGTTATATATCTGTCTGTGACTCGCCAGTCAGCAATACCAATATCATGAACCTTATTGACAATTTCTGTGGTTGCAACAGACATCAATCCCTAATGTTGCTACCATATCTGTATGGATATCCTAAGGTGCTAGACTTTCTTATTTAAATGTTAACTCTCTGCTCTTTCAGCGATTTTGTCCATTTTGCAAAAGTTAATTGCCTTGTTTACTTTAGAGTGCTACCTCTTCGACATAAACTGACTAAATTACACCAGTCGTAGGGTACACAGGGAATAGGAGAACTGAAAAGGGACATCCCTGATTAACCTACTCAATAAAAGGCACGACTTATCAATTAGCCCTCGTAGAAATAGATGAAACCTGCCTCCTTATAGAAGTATCTGAATCCCAACGACTTCTCCTTTATTTCTGGGGTCTATCTTCATATAAACTAGGGGGGGGGGGGGGGGGTTGTATTTATAACTATGTTCAAATCTAGATATTTAATCGAACACGATTTAAGCAAGGTACATGCAATATTATTATACCTAGGTTTAAATCATTGTGCATAGCGTTAATTCAATAACTGAATATCTGATAAATCAGCGTCTCATTTTAAAAGTTTTAAAGCAAATAAACGGTGAGTCCTTGGCTGAATTTAAATTAGGTGTATCGCAGCTGTATATGAAGGGAGTTACAGTTGAAACCGGGTCGAGTTGACCATTATGATCATTCGGCGGCCAAAATAATACTCACGATTGATTAAAAAATTAAGAAACCCCCGTAAAGGTACATTACAAATTATCGCCCTTTAATTAATCCATCAGAAGTGAAAATCCCAGTTCACATGAGAATGATACCAGCACGCGTATCGTCCAAAGACGCGCGTGATTTACATGCAGGTCGTCAAGAAACAATACTGACTCTCACGAAGCGTTTAGGAAAGAGGTGCATCTACTGAAGAAATATGGTTTACGGCACTTCCATCGGCTGGTAGTAATCACAGGTCTTTTCTAGCTACACTGCCCGTATGATTCATGTTGGTTTCTACTGTATTGTTTGTCTGACATCATAAACAGTACAAGACCAGTGAAACAGATGTCATACTGCTTCTAGTCTCTGTGCTCTGGTTTATTTATAATATCAAATAAATCTGAAACCGAGGTTTCTCAATTAAGTCAGAAGATATCCGTCACACTGCTGAAGTGACTTAACGAAAGTACATTGTAAAATTCGGGACATAGTCTTTGTTTAGGTGGCGTCATGGGCCCGTGCCGATTTTCCAGCAGGATATCTATTCTTAATTTGTAATACAGACAAATACGGTTATGTCGTAATGCCAGGATGTCGGTGATGTCATTTCCTGTCTGTAGAAAGTTCGTGGACATCAGACTTGGAGGAACAAGGACGAAGTAAGAATTAGCTTTAGGTGGAGCATGTTTGATACCAGGTAAATTTTACTATACCAAGAGAGACGGATACATCTTGTCGACATTAAAATCATAACGAAATGTTATTTCATATACCGTGCTTGTAAAGTTTGTAAATTTATCAATAAAACACTTTGAAATTACACGTATTCAGAAAGAGACTTTGCTGCTGAAATGTGTATGTATTTGTATAATACTTTACAATCAGACAGATTCGAGTTAAACTATCGGGTGTCTATGACAATGTTGTGTACATTATGAACAATCGTATTATTTTATTTCTTTTCTCCGTTTAATTATGATAATACAAATGTAGAAATGTCCGCAGGGTCAAGATTTTGCATAAAGTCGTAAAGTTGCCGATGTTTTCAGTCACGAAAATTCGTAACATCTCGATGAACAACGAAGCCACCCAGGAATGGTTCCTCTCTCTGATTTCGCAGCAACACTTTAGCTTCATTTAAGAATATGAAACTAAAGCTTATGTTTTGTATACTATTCACAATTGTAAAATTACCCTTTTATCGCAAATACATATTCATTCTTTAGTTTAACTAGGTACAAAGTTTTGTTTTAATAAAGAAGTCTTTCATTTAAAGTAGGTACAAAGTTTTGTTTTTATGAAGAAGTCCTTCAGTTTAACCCGGTACAAAGTTTTGTTTTTGTAAAGACGTCCTTCAGTTTAACTCGGTACAAAGTTTTGTTTTTGTTAAGAAGTCCTGTCCTTCACTTTAACTCGGTACAAAGTTTTGTTTTTATTAAGAAGTTAAAATTGTTACGAGGTAGCGCGTGTCTTTTATCCTCTATAGAAATATACATCCCTATTACCTTACAATACGATCTGATCAAGAAGACTTTCAATCTCTCGTTTCAAATGTTATTTCTTATAATAATGTCTGTATCGTATCTTGAACATAGAATCTTAAACAGTGATGGTTGGTAACAATGGTAGCAACAGTAGTAAGTCATACTACCCAGTCTGCTACAGTTTACAATAAGGCATATCTTGATACCCTAGTTTTGTTGTGTTGCTGTTGCTGTATGTGTGTTTGTGTGTGTAAAATATTAATAAGCAATAATAATAAGATTCTTGTATTATGAGGAAGATATATCCATTATCAAGCACCTGCTAATTAATTCAGTGAATCAATAACACGAGTTTATCTACTACTAGCAAATACAAAGTCAGCCATTTCTGACAGAATAACTACTGTGAAACAATGGTTATTTATCTTCAATCAATGCGAGATAAATAGGCTATACAATGTGTTTGTTTACCAGCAACGCATATTAGTTTTTATTTTCTTAGTCAAAATACATTATTAAATGTTATTTTACCATATATATAATCTTTATGGCGACTTTGTAATAACATAACCGACCAATCATAATGCTCACACGACCTGGCGGTGTCCTCGTGTCGTGTAAAACGATGACAACGCAATTCAGATTCTGTGAGTAGCTCCAACGAAGCACGTGCACGGCCAGATAACCATGACCGACAATTTCACGAAGAACATGACATTTAACTACAATTTTTTTAATGTACCGTTCAGTACTTGTTCTGTAAGTAGTAACTGCCATACTGTCCCAATTGTTCGTGAGTCAATCAGCAATATGATTTTTACTATAATATGACGATATTAATAAAGAGTTCGTACAGATGTCCTGGACCACCACGTCAGATGGAACAACTCGTATGCCTTTCAGACTACTTTGTCGCCATATTATTGCATTGTCATACATTATCTCCAGTAGAAATCGATTTCTTTCCAGACAAGAGAGACAGGTTTTAGGCTACATTTTAGTGAATTGCCATCATCGTTTGGTCAGGCTCGACCAAAGTCCCCAAAGGTTTCCATGTAGTGTTTTACCGGCATATTATCATTGTAAACCATACCAACAGTCCCTTTCCAGCACTACAGAACACAAAGAAATGTTTCTAGTGCTTTCAAACCGAGTTTTTTTTATTATTTATTCATTTGGGTTTGTTTGTGTATGTGGCGGAGGGGAGTAGGGGGGTGGGGGTGGGGGGGGGGGGGGGGGGGGGTGGGGGGGTTACAGACGATATCAATTGTTATGTAATATAATCGCTGTTTAATCATAACTACTATATCTCCATGAGGTATAATTTACTGCCACACAGAGATAAGTCTGCTTTATTGTCTTACATTACAACATGGTTCAATTTTAACAACCATGCAAGTACTTGTATACTATGTCTTGTGTGACAAGCCGTTTAGTGACTTTTTGGACACAGACACTATCGAAAGCACTTGACATCACAAACGCGCGTAAGTTAGTGACGTCATGTATTGTTCTCTCATCAATTTAACGTTCGTATCAACTTTGGCCCTCCGGTCCAATAAACATTGACTGGAAAGTGAGAAACGTAGGCGATGGCTTGTAGCCTCACGGACATTTTTGTCCAGTGCCAATTTCGACGACAGTTTCTTCAGACAATCGATAGCCTTAGCCGTGGGATCTAGATCTCAGCGCCAGATAGCCAAGGGGATAAGCTCTTTCTACCGTTGGAGCTGACAAGTCTGCCAACCTCTTAATGTTCCCTGAGCCAACTGGGCCTCGGAAAGATTACATGCTGGTACCAAGCTCGCAGCACGTGCGTAGAGGGAAATCTCGGTCTTTCGAACATTATCATGGAGACTTGCCTATCGGATAAGTGGCAGGAATTGCGAGACCATGCGCGCCATGTCGAGCCGAGGAGGCGTCAGGGCGGAAACAAGATTTCATACAAAATGTTAAGTGGCCATGTTATGTGCGAATTTCATTTGGAAAATTGTATTACGATTCCAGTCTCCGAATTCCTCCCCTGGCATGGACTTGGACAGATCATGCCAGCTAAACCGTGTTCTGATCGGGAGACAAAATCCTCATGCAGGGGCTGGATCGTGATAATGGATGTCAGGGGTTCTTAAAACTATTTGTTCAATCTTAATTCGCACGAATCTTGACACGCAACGCTGTTTGAAAGTGAGCACAGAGCACGACAACAGTATTTTATAGAAGACTCTTTAAAAGCAATCTTGTTCCCTTTAAGAGATCCCTGACGTATTGGTACTGGCTTAATGTGATATTACATCTTTTCTTTCTAGTAGAAAGCCATGACACACTGCAGTCAAGCATTGCGTAACAATAGTTCAATACGGGGCACGTTAGAAAAACCGGGGCACTCTGTAGACCAACATGACGTCGCACCAATACCGTGGCATAATAAAGTCCAGTTTCCCGTCGCACTAGTTCCAAGATTGTGGCGCACTGTATCAAGGTATCACGTGGCACTAGTTCAATATCAGGGTTACAATTATTGAGTATATGGTGAATGCTTTAAAACCATGATACCCTGGTTTTCATGAAAAAAAAACTTGGAGTGGGGGTGGGGAAGTTAGATGCCAACATCGAAATAAAGTTCAAATAGTCTTCAATACGATAAATGTGAATATTCATGGATAACAGAAAAAATGGTGTTTTCAACATATTATTCAAACCGAAATAACTATCAGAAGTATATTGTTACCATACATCTAGGGTTGGTAACCTATAGTTACCATAGATTAACGCTTTGTAACGTATGGTTCGCAAAGAATAGCTACCAGTAACGTATGATTCCCATAGAACAGCTATCAGTAACGTATGATTCCCACAGAACAGCTATCATTAACGTATGATTCTCATAGAACAGCTATCAGTAACGTATGATTCTCATAGAACAGCTATCATTAACATATGATTCTCATAGAACAGCTATCATTAACGTATGATTCTCATAGAACAGCTATCATTAACATATGATTCCCACAGAACAGCTATCATTAACGTATGATTCTCATAGAACAGTTATCAGTAACGTATGATTCTCATAGAACAGCTATCATTAACGTATGATTCTCATAGAACAGCTATCATTAACATATGATTCCCATAGAACAGCTATCATTTACGTATGATTCCCAGAAAAGCTACTAGTAACGTATGAAATTCATAGACTATTTACCAGTAATATATCCTTCCAATGGTAACGTATGATTCCGAAAGATTAGCAGCAGTTAATGTATGGTTCCAGTTACGTACGAGTCTCATGATTTAATGATAATGACGTATGATTCCCGTATTCAGTTGTTAGTGAGGTATGATCCACTAGGTCAGCTGTTAGTGACGGATGATTCCCCAAGATCAGCTGTTAGTGACGGATGATTCCCCTAGATCAGCTGTTAGTGAAATGTGATTCCCCTATATCAGCTGTTAGTGAAATGTGATTCCCCTAGATCAGCTGTTAGTGAAATGTGATTCCCCTAGATCAGCTGTTAGTGAAATGTGATTCCCCTAGATCAGCTGTTAGTGAAATGTGATTCCCCTATATCAGCTGTTAGTGAAATGTGATTCCCCTATATCAGCTGTTATTGAAATATGATTCCCCTATATCACCTGTTAGTGAAATGTGATTCCCCTAGATCAGCTGTTAGTGACCTATGATTACCTCGTGATACTGGTAAGTCGATTGTTTCATATTTCGGTTTCAGTTAGTAGAGCAGTCACTGTTTTCATTATCAATGTAATCAAATGTTTATCAGAAATCGATTGTGAAAACATATAGTTTTATCTCTTATAGTGTGATAATGTATATCGAGTTGGCGTTTTATTTGAAAAAATAAGCCTGTTTATGTTATGTTTTTTTAATAGTTTTTCGTACGACTTCAATATAAAAACGGCCTGACGTGACAGATGTAGCTGGCTGTAGTGTGTGATTGATTATGTTTCGTTACCTAACATCTAACTGATTATATTAAGACGGAAGACAATTGTATTATCAACTTACCACAAGATGTGATGAAGTAATAATTCCTAGCCTCATACTTTAAGGACCCTTGCCAGTATCAACATGGATCTAGGTACACTGGGGAGTATAGCCGGGTGCAACAAGTTTGCTTCCTTGATATTTCACCATATGGATATTTTCACAATGATGGGCGCACTCCTTGTATACATTACATTCAAAGGCGTGTTTTTACAACACTATGTAAATTTTTAAGGGGCATCCGTTTGCATTTTACATGTTGGTGAGCGTTACCCCTAAATCATATGTTGTTTTTTTACTATAAAGTGCTCATAAATTTTGAGTTCTAAATTAAGGAGTGCGTTACCCCATTAATTAATTTTACATTATGATATGCGTTTTACCCCTTAATTGATATGTTCCTTCTTCAAATAAAGAGAAGCACCCGACTACATCAAGATGTGCGTTACCCCTTGTAATAAAGCATGCGTTACATCATGATTTTACGTTCTACATTAAGGTGTGAGTTAGCTCTTAATTATTTATTATACATTAAGGTGAGAGTTTCCCTTTAATCAATTTCTCAACAGTAACGTGCTCGTTTTACTCCTTAATTATTCGAAAAAAGGAAAGTATTCCGCTACATCAGAGTGTCTTAACCCTCTTATTACGGTGTTACATTACGGTGTGTAATACCTCTTAATCAATTTTCATCAGGGTGTGTCTCACCCCTTTAATATGTGTTTTACATCAAGGTATGCCTCACCCATTAAGTATTGTTTTACAACAAGGTGTGTCTCACCCCTTTAATATGTGTTTTACATCAAGGTGTGTCTCGCCCTTCAATATGTGTTTTACATCAAGATGTGTCTCACCCCTTTAATATGTGTTTTACATCAAGGTGTGCGTTGCCATTTAATTATGTGTATTACATCAAGGTGTGCGTTGCCCTTTAATTATGTGTTTTACATCAAGGTATGCGTTGCCCTTTAATTATGTGTTTTACATCAATTTATGCGTTACCCTTTATGTGTTTTACATCAAGGTGTGCGTTGCCCTTTAATTATGTGTTTTACATCAAGGTGTGCGTTACCCTTTCATTATGTGCATTACATCAAGGTATGTGTTGCCCTTTAATTATGTGTTTACATCAAGGTATGCGTTGCCCTTTAATTATGTGTTTTATATCAATGTATGCATTACCCTTTATGTGTTTTACATCAAGGTATGCGTTGCCCTTTAATTATGTGTTTTACATCAATGTATGCGTTACCCTTTAATTATGTGTTTTACATCAATGTATGCGTTACCCTTTATGTGTTTTACATCAAGGTGTGCGTTACCCTTTCATTATGTGCATTACATCAAGGTATGTGTTGCCCTTTAATTATGTGTTTACATCAAGGTATGCGTTTCCCTTTAATTATGTGTTTTACATCAATGTATGCGTTACCCTTTATGTGTTTTACATCAAGGTGTGCGTTACCATTTAATTATGTGTTTTACATCAAGGTGTGTTACCCTTTGATTATGTGTTTTACATCAAGGCATAGTGATGAATTGCAGTGTACGTTTTATCATACGTTTGACAATAAATGTATGTATTAAACCATAATATAAAAAAATGTCAAGAAAACTACAAATTATTGTGGAAACCTAGGATGCAAAACACCCCTCAATGTTCATGTTAGAATATTCCACTCATACTTCTGGAGTTGAGACAAAGCCCCAAAAATTAATCCAATATGTTATTATAGAAAGGTGATAATTTGTGCCTTCTAAGGAAACCTTCCAAGCGATAGCTGTTTATCAATAATAAACATACATATTATTCTCAAGCCAACAGTGACATAGACTTATTATGCCTTAAAAGCATGCACGAGCGATACAGCACCTTGTAACCAAGATTTATGAGGAAAGTGCCTGTTTGTAGTTTGTGTTTGTGACGAGTGGGAAGAAGCCCTGCAACAAACGGGTATGTCTGTTATTATATCTGCACGGGAACAATTATTCTTTTATATGAAAATCTGCATGTCTGTTTAACATAGAATGTTAATATGTTAATAAGATTTGGGTCTGTTTGCTTAAAAAACTTGACAGATCCACGACATAAGCCCGTCACATTACGGGACCCGAGGCAAGAAATGATGGTTAGCATAATAATGAATGGGAGATTATACACAATTCCACTGTGGTAGGATGGTTGGTGGAGTTGGCTTCAACTATATCCGTTAGGTTCTCCAATATCACTTAACAATACATATTCTAACATTCTAATTCCATGATTCCGCCAAATTATCATCTAGGCTAGCTGCTATGTGTATATGATTCGGTATTGTAGTTATTTTGTTTGTTGTTTTTTTAAAGTGTCTTTGCTCACAATAACTAGAAATGTCAGTGATATGCCCGTGGTCCTTACTTATAGGTAACTATTACGTCCGAATATCGTGTAACGCACGTGTTGTAGACTACGACACGGTACTGATACCTAAAGGTAGAAAGAAGGCTGCTAGCGCTGTTTGATCTTTATTCTTTGAAATTTTAATTGATTATTTAATAATAGATTATTTAATAACCAATGTCGCTTAGGTTGTGGTCACTTGTACAGACCACCTAAGTCGTGTCAGAGGCTAACAGGGTATCCTACCCATCTCGAAAATTAGACTGTTACAAGTTCAGAGCTTCACGAAATATTTCAAATCAGTTATCTATAAGTAAGAGATCAATCGTTTCCAATATTTTATTGATTACATTCCATGCAACCGTCATTTTGTTAAAGTTGTCTTGAAGAGTATTCCGCACAAGTTAGAATTTCATGGGCTACTGTTGAAGAAAACCACAAAATCATCTACTTATGTTCTTGTGGAAACTGTACGCCTTAATTTACCATTTATACAAACACAGATTTAATTTGCGGAAAGTCTTTTACATCTAGCTGCCCTGATTGCGTCGTAACAGGTATGCGCTGTTATCAGCCGAACAGAATGAAAGATCTGTGTAAAATATGAAATCATCAGAAAATAAGCCTAATGAATTAATGAAATTGTAACCCTATCAGAAATTCTAGTGCCCTGTACACACACTATGATCCAGTGACCTTTCATTTACAAATTCCCTATGCGCTATATTTAGACGGTTTGGCTAGGCGTATTACCACCAATTTTGCCTGTCCAAACTAACCACGGCAGGTATATATTGATGCTAACATTAGTTTTTAAAATAATTAGAATAAGTTTTTGAAAGGTAGAGAACAGTCAGAAATTTTGAAAATTGGTCGGAATATCCCTTTTACCATTCTGTGTTGAGTTTAGTTTACAGTCTCTGCCTTCATGGGGAAAAACTGCACTCGTTTCATACGTGTTGTCATGTAGAGCAATGCACCACAGGGACCCACAAAGAGCGTGTGTGTTGTCATTTGGAGAGCGCCTACCTTTGTCGCAAGCTCACACGCGCCATGGTTGTTGGGGACGTGCATTTCTGGGCAGGGGGGATAATTACCTCCCTCCGGACACTGCTTCGAAAAATGTTCGTCGTTTTTTTCTAACAGAAACCATCCGCAAGGATAGAGAACGGATACCGATCTGTAGATTTGTTAATTAATCGTCGTTGTTGTTTCCCTGGAGACGCGTGAGCGGCGCGCGTGCTTATTGATCAACGAACATAGCTGGGAACTGCTACAAAAATAATTTTTGCTCTATCACAAAATATGATTTTGAGTGAATTATTACAGAGCTTTTATTCATTTTGGGCGGAAAGTGAGGACCCAGTTCGTATTAATTGCGGCATTGTGACTTAAATTCAATACATTAGTCGAGGCAGCAGCTACAAGGCGAGACGAACGGTCTGGAGACGGCACGGTAACCATGTCTCTAAACTCGGGATGGCAGGTTACGATACTTTAACTATTTCAGATTCGTTATTGGCACGGAGGTGAGGTTAGAGCGATATACCTTTTGAAATGTCGCTCGAATCGATAGACTAGAATTGCCCTGAAGTAGCCAACAACACGAACGGACCCTTGTAAACCAGACACAACGAATCAACACTAGAATTTGTCTGCCATTCTTATTAAATTTTCAGATGGTCGTTTATTCTCTCAAATATTCTCGGCTTTTAAAAGCATGTTTACTAAAGTTCTGACACCAAATGAATCCCGGCTTATCATTGACAAATTTAAAATCGTGGCAGTCACAGGCCTTCTAGACCTTTTGAGAATGTGATGCATAGACATATCACTGTTCTAAACGTATGTATTGAAGGCTATAAGCCCATACAAGCACCGCCATGTGGCACCCTGTGTTACATACGTACCGATATCTGGACGTTATCTAGTGACACGTGGTTCAAATAGCGTGGATATTGAATTCCAGCCTCCTCTTTCATAAACCATGTTTTCTCCGTTGTCCGTGTAAATGTTAATTTATACAATGTAAATGAGATATTTAATACTGCTGCTATTATTTGCTGAGGTCTTTTAAAGTCAGCATCTCAATTTGATAGCCCGAAATAACAGCGATTGAAAGCAATGTCTCCATTTTCTTCTGATAGTATGGATTTGATATCGATGTTTGTTCCGAGGCTGTTTTCCTTTAGGGTACATTACCTTTCATGTACATAATTAAGTAGGCTCGTAGACGTATTATCACGCATGTTTGTATATAGCCATCAGATGGCGCCACGTATTGGGTTCCCGGGTGTGTCCCCCTTTATGTGGGTTAAAGTTCCACGTCCTAAGGAGACCCTCTGGAACTGGTTAATACTTCTCTGCAGGAGACAAGCCATCCAAACCCAACATCTTGCCGTGCAAGGGTGATTAAATGTGATGTTATTTTAAAATGCACGTTCATTTCCCGACAGAGTCATACACGTGCTCTTACTGGCGTTTGCGAATGCTGTACATATCGACTTCTGACGGTTTGTACACGAGATCGATCCATCCTTGTCTTTATTGTACACGGGGCGATCATTGTAAAATACATCGATATACGTAGGCTAGTCTTACAGCCAATGTGGACATAATTATTTCACAATCATCTTCTTTATTTAATGTAATGTTTAATTCACACCTTTATGAAACACATGATTAAAGAGGTGTACGGATATGCTAATTCATACACAGGGATCCTAGAGAAATTACAGCTGTGATGAATAAGGACCAACCCTGGTCTGTATCACAGGGACTTGAGAATTAATCACTGTCGTGGGGAATATGGACCTGTTCTAGTCTGTATGAAAGTGACCTGAGAATTACTTACAGCCTTGTGAACATGGTCCTATCCTACTCTGTATCACAGAGACATAAAATTAGTTTCAGTCTAGGTGAATATGGACCTATCCTATTCTGTATCACAGGTACCTGAGAATAATTTATAGTCCGTGTAATTATTTGGAATATCCTAGTTTACATCACAGGGACCAGAGTTACAGTCTTGGTGAATATGAAATTATCCTGGTCTGTATCACAGTGATCTGAGAATAATTTATAGTCCATGTGAATACGGTAAAAGCACTGGTCTGTTTAGTTTTTGCACTTTTAACATTGTGTAAAAAATGTCCTTTCGATGTGATCCTTATACGTGTATACAGACTGTATTAAAAGTCCGAAAGTCCGTGATAAATAAATAAATAAATGAATAAATAAATAAACAAATAAATAAATAAATAAATAAATTACGTTCGGATGAAGCAGCAGATAGTGATCCGTCCTCTAGCAGAAATACTTATAGATTCCCCTATATTCTTGCTCAATGTGAACAATCCAAGCCAACAATAAGCAATAAGTTAATAAAAATTGCTTAAACACCTTTAAAAGTGTGTTAAGAAATTAAAGATAAAGAAATAATTCCAAATGAGTCTGTCGACAAATTGACTCGTTAATGAGGCTCGGCTACACTGGTATTCTTATAATAGTTTATTTACTCTAAGTGTGATTGAAATATATCTTATAAGATCAACTTGTATATAGTAATCGGTTTTGTAGCAAAGTATAATAGGATAACAAAAGTCACGCGCATAATACGTCGTAAATAAATATGGGAATAGCACAATACGATTTTGGTCACAAAGAATGTCTTTTTAAAGGGAAAATATTTATATGATGAAATAAACTTGGCTCTAACAATACATAAAAAAAAGATGAAAAGTATGATGTGTTGTCATCTTACTATAACTGTTGGTTTGATAATTGTTATTTACGCCGGGTTTAGAGTAACCTTAACTCAGTAGACCTGTTTTTACGACTTCAAACGATGTATCTGTTTATTATTTGTCCTAATTTGATGTTGTGTTTAAAAGAAATTTTATCCTGATCGTAAAGCGATTAACGAACATGTATTGATTTAAAGAACAAACGAAGATGTCCGTCAATATGACGAAATATTAATATAGATATAGATATGTGATATTAATGAATAAATCTTAAATGGCTCACTTCAATGATTAAGCTAACTTTAAATGGCAAGTTCAAACAAAAGTGGACAGAGGTAATCCCAGATTTCCGAAATCTAGATTTTTCATTACCATAAATCTGCAAGCTTTTAAAAATCGAAATATGTTTACAAATTATTTGGATATTCTCTCTTGAAAAGATGCTGCAATTTAATGTAGCTTTGGAGTTAGAAATAACTACTATTGTATTATTGTACTTCATTTGATAACGATATTGTTAACGATTGAGTAAAATAGAAAGAAGTTCTCAGTACATCTTCTATTTTTGGGAGGGTAACCAGTCAGTTTCCTGATATAAAAATGATCGCCGCATTTTTTGTGTGTTTTTATTATTATTATTATTTAAATTTGTTTGTTTGTTAGTTTTTTTTATCACGATGTATACTGATAATCCAGTCAATGCTTATTCTAGCAGCTTCTAAATGGATTTTATATTTAGTGCTAGGGTTTAGTTGCACCGCAGTTGCCCCATACCTCTCATTTACATTAAAAAATGGTTTAATGTAAATTAAATAAATGAATATATATATTACAGATGCTATTTACGTTAAAAAATGTCAATGATAATTATGAGAACTGGACGTATGCATTTTCTGAGGAATGTTTGAAGAACAGATGTAGGTCTGAATTAAATTCAAATCATAGTAAGTATTTTATGGCAATTATACTGGCTCTAAGTTTGTATCTCAAGTTACACACATCTATTATGAAAATGTAAGAAATCTGATACAGACATGGCGTTCATTTTATGAATTTAGATGACGAGAACAGTGTACTTATTAGAATTTCTATTCTCTACACACGTGTACAGCAGAACGCGAATCGTTCCACTTGGTCACACTCCCATGTACTTAGTTGACTCTGCTCTCTTGCTGTTCTTGTGACGTGATAACGTAGTAATGTGTTCTCGATAGTATTTTATGTTTTTGTGGGCGGGGCTCATCGATTGTTTGTCATGGATAGGCATGAACCATGTCATAGTCTATTTTGTTTACATTTATCCACAACGGAAGTTTCTGTTGTCTTTTCTGATATATTTTGTCGGTTCTGTTCTTTTCAGTGAAAACGGAAATGATTCCAAGTTTTATGTTGACACAAACCAAATCGCTTAATCACGGAAATCCATTGAAGTGTTTTATCTCACATATGCTTATCGTAGGGCTTGTTGACCTTTCATTCATTCGAAGGGATTTTCCCATAGGTAATGTTATCGGCCCCAACCTAGCATACACAAACGTTTGTAAACGATACGCAAGCGTAGACCTCCCACAAGAATTACTGCACATGCGCAATCCGGTTTGTGCAATCCATCAGATGTTTCCTCATGGCAGCTCCGAAAAGGCTGTGTACGAATTTTGCTCCAAGTTGGATATCCCAAAATGCCGGGAATTCGGGATTTAAGGATGGTAAAAGTGGACACGGTGATAAAGTGGAATCTCTACTGGATATTTGTGCTAAAATTGTGGCGGAAAACATCCCATTTCAGACCGTAGAACAACGTTTCGATCGTATCCCTGAACCCGTTCAGGGACGAATCGTGTTCTGGTCCTTCCCTCGTAACGAAAAGGATATTTGTATGTACTCCTCCTTCGCAAATTGTGGGAAGGATGGCGCAGAGAATCAAAAACTACCTTTCCATCAAGGAGTAAGACTTCTAGAAAATGGTGCTGTCGATAGTGTTTTACAAATTGGTGAGTATCGGCGAAAGTTTTGTGTTAAAAACAGAGGGTCGACCAGTACTGTTTGACGTAGACCATGCTTCAGGAATGACAGCTGAGCGAAACAGGTCGATACATTGTTCAATGAATATTTGATTTCCTTTCTGTCATTTGTCTTTATTTCATGTGTGAAGCAGGCTACAGTGTATTGACTATTTAATTGTTTATCGTCCTGTACGGTACTAAGCTTGATTTTCATAGAGACACCCATAAACAAGCCCCCGCTAGATATTCGGAAAATGTCATTGATTTTGGTTTGTTTATTTTAACTTTTTATGAGAATAATTCTGTATAGGCCTACTTAAAGATCATTTCCAACGTTCCTATATGAACCAAATTAGAATACTTGACCCATGTGTTTTGTAAATTGTTTGACAGTTTTTCATTCACCGACAAAGTATAAAAGACCCCTTTTCCCTCGGCCTAATTCATTATCCCAGAAACCAAGTACTGAACACGCAGAGAAAGGCATTCTAATTTTTAACCCCCTATTACTACTAAATAAGTTATGGAGTGGTTGGTTTCTATAAGAAGCCATTGCTGACATAGATGAATTGCCAGCCTTATCAAGAAATATTTAGTAGGGTAAAGCCTGTTTGTACATACAGGCACAGCCCAGCTCAATTTTAATCTACACCAACTGGGGCTCATTTGAATACACAATGTACAGTAGTCATTGTAAGCTGCCTATCTGGGAAAATTCTCCTTTACAGTGTTGTCGACATGAAACTAAATATTGCCTTAAGGTCCTGTATGTCAATTTATTCCGCTAGTTTACTGGCCCGACTTAGTAAAAATCAATGTACATAAAATGGAAAACAGGAGATAAAATTTCCAGTACAGACAAGCAGGACACGGAAAATGGATTGTTCAATGTGAATGGATGTCAGCAGGGCATACCATGGATACTTGTGCATTTTTATACCCACTTGGCTTGATAAAAACCCTTACTGCCTTTCAGATAATGGCCTGGTCATTAGATACAGTGTATCAAACCAATCATTTATCAACATGAAAATATACATACCTAAAAAATTTACCTAAATAAATTCATAAAAAATATTGAAACTGTATTCCCAGATATTATTATATATATAATGATGTCTGCTTTGAAGACACACATTTGATTGGAAAAAACTGAAGAATATAGAAATGAGTGCTTTTAATACATCTGGATGTTTTTCTATTCATACTTTGATTTCCAGAAATCAAACTTTTTCAGACAACTTGAGAAATTTAAAATTGCTTCTGTAAAATATGGTAATAGTGAAGAAAAGTTTTTACTAATGTTGATATATTTAACATTTTTCAAAGATATAGTCATGGTCAATCCATGATATATCCTGTGGTAAAGACTGTGTGTCCATGCCTATTCATTCTATTTATAAGTCAAGGTGAGGGTACAGATAATCCCCCCCCCCTCCTGCACCCTCCTTCTTCTCTCAGGTCAATCAATCAATGATTTGAATAGTGTTGTGTACTGACAGTCAATTTTGGTGAAATGTTTCCTAAAAATGAACAAATTGTGTCTTTAACATAAGTTTCTCACTGTTTTTTATCATAATAATATTGAAAATTTTACATATATTTCAGAACAAATTAAAACTATCAAACTAATCAATACCAGGCATCTGGTGACGCAATAAATGGAAAGGGGTAATTTCAAGAAAGGTTAATATCACAAATTCACATTATGTCTAAACATTTAACATTTATGTTCAGTGGGATCTATATATACATGAACTAGATAACTTACACAATAGTCATGTGTACATGAACTGTAGACAACTCCCTTGTAATACCAGCATCTGTTTTAATTACCAAACTTATCATTGCCTGATAACATTGTACAACCCTACCGTCCATTCGATTCCACCCACTGTTATCAGTACATGTACTGATAAGTAGTTTTGTATAAATAGTGTCACATTAGTTACATTATGTACGAGGTCATTGTGCTCTAATTATATGTAATTCTGATCAAGATCTCTCTAAAGTATCTCACTGTGATGGTGGTGATCATCTTACACCCTTCCTCTAAACAGCTTAGCTCACATTTCTGAACCACACTCTAGCATGGTAAACATGCCTTAAGCAGCATTCAGTCTGTTTCTGATTTTTGTATAGGATTGTGTTAATGACAAGTATTGAAATACATTTTGTAGTTAGATTATACAAATGTATGTGAACTCGGTTAAAATATCTGTGAGAAGATCTGGTACACTCCCAGTGTTATACTCAGACTTTAAATGGCTTCATATATTACAAAAGATGTCAGTAATTTTTGGACTCAGGAAATGAGTCCACAGACTCATGCTTTTCCTTTGGGACTCTGAAAATTTTTTAGAAGCCACTATATCTTGCAGTAATGAGACTCATTAAAATTTCGGAATTGGTGTTCTAGATTCACTTAAAACAATCCTATAAAAATTGCAGGATGTATAGTATCTGAATTTACCGGGTATCTGGCAACCAGCTGGACCTTAATCTCTGGCTTCTCTTGATAATATGTTTTAATGTGTAAGTAATTCCATTTTGAAATATAAAAAAAGCCTTGACTGGCCTTACTAATGGTAATATAAGTCACCAATTTTTGCTTGAACCTTTCATCAAATTAGTAATTGAATACAATTATAAGTGCACATCATTACATTGCACATCAAAATAGTATCATATATCTTCCAGTTCCTGAACAAGGAGAGTGTAGTTGAAGTTTATGTCAGTTGATGTATATGAATGTAAGACTACAGGTTGAAGGTGGTCCTGTCATTGAAAGTTGGGGTCACAATTTTTCTTAAATCCATATTTCTTACTAAAATGATGCAATAATGTATGCAGACCCTGGTACCTCATCTCTCTCAGCACACAAACAATCACCAAAAGTACATGTACAGATGACACCCAAAACTTGTCCCTTCCCCTTTAGCGCATTGGTAAATATGCATACTATTAGGACAGAATGAGGTCATATGACATCAAAGTGTTGTTTATATCTTTTTTTTGTGAACCTGTTATAATCACTAAAATAACAAATCAGAACATTTTTTTTAGATCCGCTGTTTAGATATGAACTGCTTGCCCCAGGAGTGTATTCACAAACACACTTCATGCATCTACCACAAATATATATAAATCAGGTAGTTAATTCTGCTAGGAAGATTGGTTCTTTGTTGTAATCTAAAAAAAATTTTGTACATGTAAATATGAAAATCAGGACTAAATCCCATGGTAACATTTACCTTCCTACCTTCAGGACATTTTGTTATATGTTTTTACTGCTGAAATGTACTAGGATATATATATCAATTAGTCGTGGATTGCTGCATGATTCTCCTATGTTACTACTGTTGACACTCGTCCTCATGTATGGAGCTGAGTGTAGGTGTCATCATGTGTAAATACCTCTGTTACAGAACAGTTTTAAACTGACAAACCGAAATCATAAAAGAATCTTTAATACTTGTGTAATTATACTTCTAACATTCATATATCCAGATGAAGAGATGCATGGGCATATCGCTGACTTGTGATCCTTTGATGTGGATTGTCCACTAATTTCCTTTTATTTAAACAATTTGATTTGCTCAAGTTTGTATAGAATGATACATATGATTCAGTTTGAATTAGAATATTTCACTGTCACTACACTGGTCAGCTGAAGTAACATTTTGACGTCATCTGTGGCTGGTAACCTCATTGATTTTCTCTTTTCTTCTAGTAATAATAACTTTTAACTGCCTATAAATAGGTATCATGACATATTTGAGCAGCACCATAGCTGTGGTGGTGCTTTTTAGATCATGATATAATAGAATTTAACAAAAGCCAAAATTATGGTCAAAACCCTTTGAGGGACAAGGTTGGGCCGGGGATGGTTAGTTACCTGTGGGCTGGTGATCAAGGTCGGTGTGGAACCTGCTGGTGGTGATCTGCTGGTGATAAGCAGTTGGAGGTAATATCCAGGATATCCTGTGTTATTATGATGGTGATGGAGGTGGTATCTTGTAAGTTGGGAAGGAAGTGACATGTGACTTGCAAGTTTAATTCCCCATGGTAAATGCTACCAGTAGCATCTTGTAAGCTGAGGGACATCACCAATTACCATTGTGATTAAAAAACAAGATTCCCTGACTAAGTTTGAGGGCAGGGATTGTGGAGGGAGAAGGGTAGTGCAATGATGCGATATATATATGGTTATACCACTTGACAGAATATAAACATTCTGTTTACTGTAGTACTAGATAGATCAAATACCACATGTTGTACATTATTTCTAATTTATAGTTCGTCAGGGCTTTTACCATATGCCTATTTAAAATATGACTCAAAGCTTTGATTTTTGATTCCCATGTGATAACAAACTGGATCTACAAGAGAAAATCACTTGATAACTCAGATAATTTGTATACTTAGTAATAATGGATGTCTTTTTCAAATATATGATTGATTTATATTTAAGTCTTATACCATTCTAAATATAGAACATAAATACATACACCTCTCTCATGCCTTCAACCACTGCCTTAAAACAGAAATCCATTATCATTCACCATTGGTGTTAATCAACATAAGTAATGATAAAGGACTTAACTCAATTGATTTGGTTAAATTTGGATGTCGATACTAAATCTATCCATTCTTTTATAGCCAGTCCAGTATCTAAATAACTTCTTTACATTTTAAATTTATACATAACGAGCTAAGGGAATTACTAAAGATTGTAGATATTGTAATGACAAGTACACATGTGATCTTGTCTGTTATTACATGTAAATTAGGCAAATTTGAGGCATTTTGCTATATCTAATTACAGTTCAGTAATTTTCATGTTTTTCATCTTCTGTCAATAAGATACATTTGAAAAAATGAAATAGAATACAACGATATTACAATATATATTTTGTCTTCATCATTTGAAGTAATTGCAGTTCTTGCAACTTGTTTAATTTTACCAGAATTAATATTTCTATATATTTGTTTTTAAACTAGATTCACTTTCTGTTCCACACATTTTTGAAGAAGAAATTGAAATAACAATGACTGGTTTAATGACATTATATGTGACAATATGACTGATGTTTTTGCTCCAGTTTGGTCTAAGGCATAAATAAAGGCTACATATCCCTATTAGGGTATTTACCAATAGCTAGTCTGAATTGACACTGATGGATGTCCATTTGCCTGCATTTTATAGTCAACCTGGAAATCTAGACCTTCAGGAAATGAGTGTCATGGACAAAGTAAAGTGACTTGATCAGAGAAACTGAGGACGAGGAAATATTTATTGAAATTTATTGGCTTTCACATTTTACGCTGGCAGTTCCAACTATAATGTGAATTGCACTAAATTACTTATTTCCATTTTCTATATATCCTCTTAGGAACATTAAGCATGGTAGCTATAGCAAAGTAGTTTTGTGTATGCTGGATACCATACACACCATATATGAACAAAGGCATTTTATCATGTCCCTGCTATTAATATGGAGAGAAGCCATGATCCCCTTAGGCCTCGCCCAGAGCTATATATGCAGATGTATAATAAAGAAGATGTAAAATCACTAGAGTTAGTGTTGAAACACAAGTGCCTCCAATAGGACTAAATGTTGGCTTAGAGCTGGGGCAGCAAACTCATTGACTTTTATGTCTGTTGGTGCACGTCATCTAGTTCCTCATTCCAGGAGGCTATAGCCTGGTTTATTACTACCTCGAAGCCAGTGTTACTGTATACCTTGTATGCTAAGTATATAGAGGCCACAGGCACATTGCCACGTCCAGGCTTAAGGCATTATACCACACAAATGACAGCTTATATAGATTTCTGATCATTTTCCTGAAGATTAATACTTTGGAGTCACATTATACTTAGTTGTCTAGCTGCAGGCATAGAAATCATGCTAACATTCGCTTTATGCAACATGTGCTTATTAACTCTGGAGGGATGCTACAGGTAGTTTGCCCATTGATGCTGAATATACTACAGTATTGATACAGAAAAATCCTTATTTTGATATTTCATATAAGCATTAATCATTGTTTCAATATTGAACAGGGATGTAAAGCAGAGGTGTAATTGTTTGGGATCAAAATCTCCATATTATAATATAGAGCTGACTATATAGCAATAAGCTTGAAGATTAAATGATATTAATTTGATGTTTTTGTTTTACATTATTTTATTTGTGTTTTAGAAGTATTTTTACCTTTTAATATTTGTCAAACATTTTATGCAAAGTTATTTTCCTTTCTGATTTTAAATTACAGAGTACAATTGTAGAGTTATTTCCCTTGATTATTTTGATAATTTTTTGTTTTCTTTTTACCTGTAAGAATGAAAGAGTATATATATTACCACTTAATGAATATCAGCTATACTATAAATATGGTGATGGCATTTAATCATATATTTAGGACAGACAGTTATGCTTTTATAATAATATAAACGAATAAGAGATTATTGGAGTCCTAGACTCGTGATTTTCTTGTGGGACTCACTCCAATTTTGGGAACCCACTACATCTCTTTGTAATGACACTTCCCTAAATTTTGGAAAAGATGTTCTAGACATGTCTAAAAAAATCCAACCCAAATTATTGCATGAATATTTTTCTGATTTATATATATATATACATGTGAATGACACATAGACGTAATAGAATTCTAATTACAAGATAATTACAGGAAGGCCAAAGTAATTACACTAGTGTTTATGACAACACCTAATTACAAGTGCATTGTTGAGAAGGGCCTGTCAACTAGGTACATAGTAATCAGTAACTGGTGATTCATTTTGAATATTTTACACAGATGTTTGAACAGTTTAATTGTTAAAGTTGAAGGGGATTGGATGTTATTGGTGGTCTTTCAAAGTTTGTTACTCAAATAGGATTGATGAAATCTTTTAAATCACACCAGCCATTTTTTCTGTGATTATTTTGTTAGTGTTTAAATAAATAATGTAAGCCAAGAAAATCTTCAGTTGCCTGTGCTTAAATTGAATGTTTCTAGCAGTTTGTGAACTCTCTATGGCCTACCCACTTGTTTTTCAACTGTACACAATATGAGATGAAATTGGCCAGTGACTTTAAAACTTTTTTTAACATGGTCGATAAACTTTCTGCCTGGATCTACTTAAAAACAGTACACGTAATACCTTGTAACCAAGTAGGATATTATTTACAAGCCATTTCTAGGGGAAATTGCTGCACCCTATCAAGTAAGATAATCTGTACTGAATATCCCATCAAGTCGGCAATGGCTGGCAGTGCCAAGGTGTAGGTTTGTTAAAGGTGTGTGTGTGTGTGTGTGCTCATTGAAAGTTTGCCTTTAGTGAAGTGTTACTTTATGGTTGGTCACATTCTCCTGGCCTGAATCAGCCGACAGGTATAGCAATGCATTGAATGGCCAAATGACCTGGGTTTTATCTTATAAAAGAACCTGTTACAATTGGCAGTTTAGAAAAGGTGATTTGCGTATGATTTAGTTTTTCTGTTCAGGTCTAAGGGTATTTCAACCAAACTGTCGATGCCAGGTGCGGACATTGTGTGTTAAGTATGCTTGAAGGCCTGTTGTCTCTTTCTATTGATAAAACAATTTATCCTGGCGTTCATAATGTGGCCAGAACAGTGGACACTGGTCAGACATTGCATGAATAGCCAATACCATATAAAGCCTTATCCGCTGATGATCACCTCAGTGTGAATGTTTTCTCTGTCCAGTGGTCACTTTCTTTTGATTCATTTTCTACCTGTGGCCTTAGCTAAGTCAATGCTGGACTTGGGGGCAGTAGTTCTCAATAGGTTAGACAATATCCTGCTCTGTTGATTCAAAGATACGCCATAATTGCTGCCATTTAAGGAGTGGACAACCCATCAAAAAAGTTTAAATGTGGAGGTGGATAGTGGACACTTAGAATAACTGGACACTGAGTGATTTATTCATTTTAAATTGACCAATGACCATACTGAAACATATTAGATTCCTGATCAATGACTAAATGTTAATTACTATACAAAATGCTTGTTTTACACTTGTCACCTATCTGTGAAGAAGTTACTTACCATAGTCATCAATCTTAACGAATTTGACGTCATTTATTAAATATCCCTTGTGGCTTTA
Source organism: Ylistrum balloti (assembly GCF_031769215.1). Lineage (NCBI taxonomy): Eukaryota > Metazoa > Mollusca > Bivalvia > Pectinida > Pectinidae > Ylistrum > Ylistrum balloti. Next base: position 783,162 of record NW_026782199.1, read on the forward strand.
AATATGATTCAACAGAAGATTTTTTTTATTAAACATAATTCATTCATTGTATGAGTAGTGTGAATCACCAACTTGCTGACATAAGAAAAACAATATTTGTGATGATATCAAATAAATGTGTTTTAGAAAATGTATTCATGACGTTTTGCTGGGCCACTCAAGTTGTCACCATCTCCATCTTGTAATTAAGAGTTTTCATAAGTTTTTTTTGCTTTCATAGTCTGAACTGAATTGCGATTAATTGAATTGGCCTCTTTCCTTTTCACAAGTTAAATACAGTACTCAATGATCTAATACTATTTAATTTCTCGATAATTTATTAACTATTCAAGGGATTTTGCTCATTTGTTTTTAATGAATTAATTTTACTGAGAAATAAAGAATTCTGAAAATCATAGTTAATATTTGGCTAAATTGGTATTGATTATTTAGCAGTTCTTGGGCTCACAATTTATTAATTATTTTCAAATCATCATTTATAGCATATATATTGATAAATATGTGTATTTCCAGTTTCAACCCTTTTTTCTAAAGTTCTCACTATTCAAATTGAGGAAAATTAGTTATCCTTTTTCCATCTATGATTTCTCACTAAAAATCAAATCTTTATGTAAGCCTTTAGCAATTTGTATAACTAACTTATTGAATGTAAAATAATATTTGATAAAAAATTATATTATCACAGCACCATGATCTCCAGCATGTACTTCTCACTTAATAATTCACCTGTCTAGAATAGGCAGGTAACTATTGGAAAATTAAAGTTTGACTTCACTTGTTGGGTTTAAAATGAAGGAAAAAACAGATATTTTGTTGTCTACTACAATGAGCTAGGCTTCACCTGTCAACAATGGACAGGTAACAAAAGAAAAATAAGATATCTGGTGAAATAAAGTGTTAGCTGCAACCTCACCTGTCTGCAGTGGGCAAGTAACTGCATATGTTTGATAAAATTAGTATCTTACATATATACAGCACAGAGTTAGATCTAACCTAAGCCATTTGCCATCTGTTAGGGACAGGTAAAGAAATTTTACAATTACTTTCTTGATGTTTATATATAATTACTTCCTCAAATTTTAGTTTTCTCAGCGACAGGCAATAATTTCTTACCTGGAATACAGGGAATCTTATCTACAATTAACAACAGACCAGATGAGACGTGTATCTGTAGATCTGCTACAGTAGCTGTTTACTTCATAGGGTAACTCACCTGTCTGTTTTAATGTGACCCACAGACAGGTATCTGGGTCAGCAAGGTATTTCCCACTGTAAGGCTGAGCTATAAATAACTGTGACCTAGGGTTGTCCTTACCTGTGGCTTGAGGTAGTAATTCAGTAAGCCAGTCCCTTGTTTGGTATTTAGGTTTCTTCAGTTTAAAACACACAAATGTATACTTGTTATATAATGGTACAGGATTACCTCTGACCGCAGTGGACAAACAATTCCTCTGATCTGGTCAGGTCTGATAAAATTAAGATTGTATCTGGTATACCTTTTTTATGTGCTGTGATATGTTTTTCGTGTACCCATACTATATATATATATTTCTGTAATGGTAGATTTATTGTAACTCCCTATAGATAACATTCCTCTATACAAAAGCGATATTTGTGCTCATACCTGTACTGAAATTATGTTTCCAATCTGTCACATCCCATCTCATTTGGGATCTGCTCTATTTTTGTCAGAATTTTTTCATGACATGTACATGTAATTACAGCTTTTCTTTAGTAACAAATTGCATGCAAATATGCCATAAAAGTATATAAAGAAAAAACACTAATTCTGCAGTGTAATGTATCTCTTTCTTAAAGTTACAGATAAAAATTTGTTTACTGTAGGCAGAATTAATTTGGCACAATCAAATTTTGGCATATTATCATTTTTGGCAAATAATGTAGGTGTTATGATGAATTTGTGTATCAAAATATCTGCTATTAGTGCAATCCTATTTAAGCACAAATGTTTAAGTATAAACAGAAATATGAAATTACTATATAAAAAAATTAACTGACCTTGGAATTTCAAGATTTAAATAATCATTTTTAAGAATTGAGTTTTACACAAATGCTCTTTATATTAAGCACAGTAAAGTGCATTATTTAGTGATCAAACATATATTTAATGTAAGGCAATATGTGCGGAATGTACTTGTACTTTCTTTTCAAGTTATAACTATAAATGGAAAAAAGAAGTAAGTTACATTTATAGAACAATACAATTTTGAAAGCAAAGAAGTCATTTAATTATAACTGATTTGATGGAAATGGAGCAAACAAATTTTTAAAATAACGTAGGAGATTTATACAGTATCTTGTTGTAAGGTGTTGATACATCTATATAAAGTATTCTGTCCGAAAATATCATTGTCTATAACACAGCTGACAATTTGATTTAGGAATATTGAACTAAATTTGGATGTCAAACAAAGAAATTCACCATAGAAACACCTAAGCTTTAGGAGGTAATCATGTCTTCCTCAGATTATTTTTCTATACAGCATGGAGATCTGTCAGTTTTGATAGAGTAAATATAGGGTCAAAGTTCACTGTCGAGAGTGTGTATAATTATGTGATTTCCTCCTGTGTGGACGGGATCGGAGGATTTCAGAACAAAGTCCAGTATTAATCTTATTCTATCTGGGGACGACATGACAATTCCTCTGATAATAAAGTGGTATTGATTTTGTCACAATGGGGTCTGCTGGTTGTGTATGTCAAACTTGGTCTTTGTTCATAGCCTTTAAGTATATATACAGTTGTCAAACAAAAGTGAATAACTAGAAGGATCTGATTAAATTATTGAATTAAATTTGAATGTTACACAGTGTTGGCGTTGTGAGGGTTGAAATGTCAATGTTTGTACTAGATGTATAATTGATGTGTCATGTTTACTAGGCCAAGCCTAGAGGAGCCCTATCTATAATTCATTGTCAAAGGAGTCCTGATGTTGTTCACTCAGGGAGCTAGCCAGATTACAGTGGCTGAGCATAGTATATTCCATTCCAGATATCTTTTGAGCTATCTTGTTGTTATGCCATATAATGTTTCTTCATTATTGAAACAAAAAATCTGGGCACAATGGATGTGTGGTGACCCTTAGGAAATGTGTGATTCCCCTTTGTTTCTATCCGGAAACATTACAATGGGGCTAGACCCCCTGGCAGTGACCCAGAAACAGTCTCTCTGTGTGTGTGAAAAGGACATGACTTTAATTTATTGTCAATTCAATTCAAATTAGTTTATTATAGTGTCGCATGTAAAAGGTACCAGTATTACAACATTTGAAACATGTCAGTTTCCCCAATCCTTGCATCCTGCAGTCTATTGTGAAACTTCCTAGACCAGATGCTCTCTCTTGTCCTAACATTCTTGACTGTGAAAATAATATGAATCTACATAATTGTAAAAATTAAAGTTACCTGTAGTGCAAAGCACTATTTGATACTATCTAATCACAGTTATTGCAAAACGTTGCAGAATTAGGGTCTAAAATATGTGAGATGAGCAAGTGTGGTTCACCAAATGCAAGTCCCTACTGACAAGTCGCTCATCATAGGGCCAAACAAGTACAAGAGGTGAAAAAAGATATGAGATGAATAAATTCCATGCACACATGATCACAAGGATTTGATTGAACATATATTCAATGAAGACACGATATATTGAGACCATATGTACATATGCTCACTAGAGTTATGCTAAATATAAACATATTTTACTCTTAAAGACACATTACTACTCAATTATAGAGCAAGTTATGACATCAAGAATATTATAACAGGTTTTGGCACTGAACCTTGCCAAGTAAGGGTTGCTTAGAACTACAACTACCTTTTCATCTTGACTCATATTGAAAAAAATCACTTAGAATATTACTAGCCTCCAGCATTAGACCCGATCAGAGATGTCAGATATTTTACGTTCTGTGAAAACACGATACTGTTTCAACCATGTTTTTAGATGCAAAACATTTCCTTTCAATCAATTTTAGTCTTTCATACTGACTGTTTTAATTGCTGTTGAAACTGATGTACTTTTATAGTCTCGTGACTGTAGTTAATTTAAAGATTTATCATTACCAATGGATCTTTTTTTGTATTGTTCATTAAAACATATCCTGAAAAATATAAAACATAAAAATGTGTTTAAAATTCTGTTTTTCCATCTGAAATATGTCTACAGAAGGTCTGTTTAAAATGTCAGTTTTTTCCTATCACAAAAATATACCTTTCAATGACCCATCTTAATAAAAATGGAGATATTTGAGAACTCAAGCTGTCCAATTACAGGATAGCTGATCATGTGTCATTTAGTGTGTACAGGAGGGGTTTGTGGCACTATTTTGGACCATATCAACAATATCTGCAAAGTAAATAAATAATTTAACAGCTTACCTGGTATATTTATGAATAATTGATACTTCATTCTGCTTGTCTGAATTAATTAAAAAGTAGAGAGTTTTAGATGTTTAGATTTTAGCTCATCTTAAAGTCATAATGATTTACAAAAAATAGAGTGATTATAAGCTATCATATTTCATAGTTTTGCATTTAGATGATCAAATTATCATCTTCACTCAGTAGATCATCTGTAATCTTTTGATCAAAAGAATCACCAAGGATGAATTTGACAAACTTTTGATGTGATGATTTCATGTTGAAACTTCCCTAAAACATGTATTTGATACCATTTGGTAGGTATACAAACCCAATAGTGCATATATTTCCCTTCAACAAAATTTATGCACCAATCTAGGAGCAGGTGTACTTTAGTCTACAACAATTGATAGGACCATGCACTCAGGGCAATGTCAAGGTATTAAATGTATACAGATGTGAAACACAGCCGTTCGTTGGTTGGTATGAGGGAGGAGGTTACCATTCTCATTGACAAACCCAGGAATTATATGCCTTAAGTATTTCTTTCTTGTAAATTAATTAAAATTTTCAGCATGAATAGATTTGTTGTGGATTCTGTAGTGAAAGATGTGATGCCTTTGTCAGGGGGCCTCACATAAAGACATTTTGAACTTGTCAATTAACAGATGCTTGATATGTTGCTGTGTGGGAGTGTAGGAGTATGTCGATTTCCAAACTAAATGTTACATATTATATTTTCAGAGAAGGAAAGATTATTGTTTTATATGTGTGGGTATTGTAGCCATCAATCACAGGGTTGTATAAATCTCCAACACCTGTTTACAAACATCAGGTTATTTATCCACAAATAAGATCAATTACCAGTTTTTTTGTTTCCTATATGTATGGGCAATATGAATAAGATATGGATGAAGGCATTGCCTGCTGGCCATACTGATCACGGTCATAATGATCACAGCTAGTGTGTATGTAAGACACCAATGCCCTGGCTCACACTGACCGACAATAAGTGTCAATATGATTATATATACACAATGCTTCTCTTAACCTGCTGTCCTGAGAACAATGACTCAATGGTTGGAGTTATAGGTCTGTATGTGTGTGCCTGTAAACTAGTATTGGCTGCTGCTGCTGACACCGGAAAGCTAACATCATGCCAGCCTGATAGACCAAGTACATGGTCAGTGGAACCCTCAATAAACCTGTGAACCCCAAGGGTCAGGCTACCAGTCCACAACAATCTTCCCCAGACACTCCTGCCTTAGATAACATTCAGACACTGGGTCTGTAGACAGATGTGTGGTCACTGCTGTATATAACCCCCCAAACTAGGGATCTGTAGACAGATGTGTGGTCACTGCTGTATATAACCCCCCAAACAAGGGGTCTGTAGACAGATGTGTGGTCACTGCTGTATATAACCCCCCAAACAAGGGATCTGTAGACAGATGTGTGGTCACTGCTGTATATAACCCCCCAAACAAGGGATCTGTAGACAGATGTGTGGTCACTGCTGTATATAACCCCCCAAACAAGGGGTCTGTAGACAGATGTGTGGTCACTGCTGTATATAACCCCCCAAACTAGGGATCTGTAGACAGATGTGTGGTCACTGCTGTATATAACCCCCCAAACAAGGGGTCTGTAGACAGATGTATGGTCACTGCTGTATATAACCCCCCAAACTAGGGATCTGTAGACAGATGTGTGGTCACTGCTGTATATAACCCCCCAAACTAGGGATCTGTAGACAGATGTGTGGTCATTGCTGTATATAACCCCCCAAACGAGGGGTCTGTAGACAGATGTATGGTCACTGCTGTATATAACCCTGAAATATTGAGTATGCTGTCACTGCATTAGATAACTCTCAGACACTGGGTCTGTAGACAAATATGTGGTCACTATCTAAGATAATTCCCAGACACTGGGTCCATAAACAGATGTGTGGTGATTGCCTTAGACAACCCCCAGTGACTGGGGTTGCAGACATATATATGTGGTCACTATCTGAGATATTTTCCTGACACTGGGTCTGTAGTCAGATGTTTGGTCACCATCTTAAATATTTCCCAAATAATGGGCCGGTAGACAAATGTGTAGTCACCAACTAAGATATTCTTAGACAGTTGGTTTTAAACACATCTGTGGCCACTGCCATAAATGACCCCTACACACAGGGTGTATAGACATAATTGTGGCCATGATTACTGCCTTAGATAACATTCAGACACTGGGTCTGTAGACAGATGTGTGGTCACTGCTGTATATAACCCCCCAAACAAGGGGTCTGTAGACAGATGTGTGGTCACTGCTGTATATAACCCCCCAAACAAGGGGTCTGTAGACAGATGTGTGGTCACTGCTGTATATAACCCCCCAAACTAGGGATCTGTAGACAGATGTGTGGTCACTGCTGTATATAACCCCCCAAACTAGGGATCTGTAGACAGATGTGTGGTCACTGCTGTATATAACCCCCCAAACAAGGGGTCTGTAGACAGATGTATGGTCACTGCTGTATATAACCCCCCAAACTAGGGATCTGTAGACAGATGTGTGGTCACTGCTGTATATAACCCCCCAAACAAGGGGTCTGTAGACAGATGTATGGTCACTGCTGTATATAACCCCCCAAACTAGGGATCTGTAGACAGATGTGTGGTCACTGCTGTATATAACCCCCCAAACAAGGGGTCTGTAGACAGATGTGTGGTCACTGCTGTATATAACCCTGAAATATTGAGTATGCTGTCACTGCATTAGATAACTCTCAGACACTGGGTCTGTAGACAAATATGTGGTCACTATCTAAGATAACCCCTCCAGACACTGGGTCCATAAACAGATGTGTGGTGATTGCCTTAGATAACCCCCAGTGACTGGGTTGCAGACATATATATGTGGTCACTATCTGAGATATTTTCCTGACACTGGGTCTGTAGTCAGATGTTTGGTCACCATCTTAAATATTTCCCAAATAATGGGCCGGTAGACAAATGTGTAGTCATCAACTAAGATATTCTTAGACAGTTGGTTTTAAACACATCTGTGGCCACTGCCATAAATGACCCCTACACACAGGGTGTATAGACATAATTGTGGCCATGATTACTGCCTTAGATAACCATGAGACATTGAATCTGTAGACAGATGTGTGGTCACTGCCTTAGATAATGCTAAGACATTGAATCTGTAGACAGATATTACTTATATTTGGTCACTGCCTTATACAACCCATCCAGACATTGAGCTTTTAAACTCATAAAATGATCAAAAGTACTGAGTATTTTAATTTCCAGTAACTAGATTGGTGAGAGATACTTCAAGGAGCGTCATAGTGGCAATTTAGGTTACTTACAAGAATATGGTGAGATGTAGCATGTTTACTTGTATTCAGGTGTAAAGTGACGGGTAATTTGTATATTTCCTGGCAAGAGCTATAAAATTTTCTGTGTTTAAATCTCCATTCATAAAAAGAATGTTTTCTTGAAATTCCATCTATTTATCACTTTCGTGACTACGATACGGATCTGAATTTTAAATCTACGTCAGTGAGTTTGAAGAATGACATCACTCAGATTGTTTTGGTGCAAACATGATATTTCTATTTCTTTCATTCATCATTGAACAGGAACCTCCATTAAACTTTTTGCCTAATTGATTTCCGTGAATGCTTTGTAAAAAATGAAAAGCAAGTTTCACATTTACATTATTGTGTAAACATTGAAATTCATTGTATAACATTTTATGACTTAACAAGCTTAGTGTTAAAATTTTTGGAATGGAGAAAAAATCATGAGTGGGTTTGTTTTGTGATATCTTGTTTCCTACTGGGGAGGTTAACAAGATATCCATACACTTTGCTCGTACAGTAGGTGTGGGCCTGTGTGTGAGGAAATTTGTCATAGTTCATTGTACATGGATCTCCTATTCTGGTACAGAGGTCAGTATATTTAGCACTCTAGGTCATAGCTAGCCTGCTATTATAATTAAGATGTGATCACTAGCCGTTTCAGTTGTAAAGGTAATGTGAGTTATTACAGAGTCTGTACACAAGAAGACACAACTACGGTCAGGTTTCATAGTTTGAATGCAAAAAAGCTGGCATTTTGGTGAACTTGATTGGTTGTCATGCACCATTAGTGTATCTGCTCGTAAATTACATCATCAATCAGTGTGTAACCTCTAACCCCTGACCCCTGTCACATACCTGTCATTATATCATACCTGGTTGAACAGGTAACCGGAGGTACAGGTACGCACGCACACAGACGAGTATTGTACTCTTCGGCATTGGTGGGCATTAGTGCAGGGTCCATTTATTACCAAACACCATTTATTTTGTATACATTCTCTAGGTAACTTCCACTTTCCTGTTATGTGAGATAGTTTTTAGGCTTACTTTTAATAGTGCACCTCTTCTCAAATCACAAAGTGTACCAAAGTATCATTTTTTACACCTGTCAGAATTACTTAGAAAATTAGGCTTTTATGGTCGAAAATTGTTATGGTTCTAACATTTCCAGGTCTGCAATTAAAACTTTTATGACATGCATTTTATACAATGCTTATTTTAAACTACAATAACTACACGACAAAGCCACAACGCTGGTGGGTTTGAGGGAAAGAAGAAAAATTACCTGTTGTTACCAATCTGTTTTAAGAGGCGACTTCTTTGTCCAGGTGGCTTGTATCAATCTCCACTGATATCATAGCGATATGAAGAATGCGTTGGAAAATGAACAATACCAATAAAAAAAGCTGAATTTGTATGGTAAAATATGGATAATGGTTGTCATGTTTTCTGTCGGTTCCAAATCTATAGCAATTAGTTATGTGTAAATTTGATAGTTTTACACTAACAGTGATCTTAGTTGACATTACTGTCATGTAGAAGTTTTCTCAGAGTATATGTATTTGTATACACATACACTACACATTCTGAACAGTCCACAGAGTTCATGCACTTGTAATACAGGTCTCTCGGCCACATGCACTTAAATGCCCTCGGAAGGTAAACATAAGTGTTAGTACATGTACTTTGTAGCATGACAACTATAAAAAGTGTCATTATTTGGCAATTACACAATCCTGTAGAGGCACGTTAGTACCATAGTATACTCTGCGGCATGTTGTAAAACTTTGGAAATCAGGTCAAACTGATTTGAATGTTTCTCATCAGTCAGTGTGTAGTGTGTTGAGAGATATTCTGACTAGTTTGGTTATTTTCAGTTTGACAGACATTATAACTTAAGTATTTAATAGGGACATGTTTTATTACTCAAGTAAGGTTTAGTCATGTGTACCGTATTGAAGTTGTAATGTTGCTGAAGTGATAGAGTTTGATGACCCCATAGCATTACAGAGATGATCTAAAAGGAAGATGTTAATTTGTGATGATACTCTTTTAGTTCCATAATATATGAAATACGTCATGGTTGTTCACACAATTTCCTTTTATGGTGTTACAAACAAAAGCCTACTCATCTTTCTTTAGTGACATGTTTACAGCATGTGTGAATATTATAATTTGTGATATCCGGGCAAGGATGAAAACTTTAGTGCCTTGTAATCCTGATAAATTGTTTTCTTTTTGAGTAACAGAATCTGTGAGAAGAGTCTGTTGAACTTAATTAGGAAAAGTCAAGCTGGTTGATTCTATGTATTCACAGGTATACGAACCAGTTCTGGGATGATGTGGTCAACCTCTCCCCTTAATTTTGTTATTGACTTGGCTTAACAATATTATAATGCAAGGTCATTTTTATGGGACTTAAATTAAATTTACCAAAACCTCATAGTTAAAGACATAGATAACTTGATACCTGGTGGTCAGCCAGGTGACCCCATACCTTTTTACATCCATTCTGGAAATGGAACCCTTGACGGCAAGGTGAAAGAGCATTACCTACCAGCTGAAATCAAGTATCGAACACTGGCTCACGTGAATACCTGTGTTTATGATGGTTAGGGGTACTAATGAGGTTGGGTACATGTACAGCTGTTCTTTAACATGACAAGCAAGAAAGGTTTCTATAAATGCTATATCTACAGACAAAGTTATTCGGAAGATTGATATTCGTTGTTTACAGACACTATGCATAGGAATTCACACATCATGAAGATTGGTAGTTTTAGTTATGCAGAACAAAGTGACCTATTTAACAGGTTGGAAATTATAATTCTTAAAAATGTTCTTTGAAAATATTATCGCATTGTATTGTTTAGTAGTTGAAAAAGTATTATTAAAAGACAGGATATTCAAAAATCAGAAATATGGACAACTAAATGTGATGTCTGTTTTACCTGTTGTAACTTCAGGTGACAGTTATTTTAGGGTAATTTAACCTTATATGAATATTTACGAAACTGGTATCAGTATGGCAATAAAAGGTAAATTTGACCTAGCATTCTATACAGACTGTGCTAGGCATGTTACAGTTAGATCAGTTACACTATCAGATATAAACTGGATGATAAATATTTTCTTTGTTAATTTACCAAAATAAAACCCAATTAAAAAAAAATCTACCTGAAGGTAAAGAGCTACCTTTAAAGCTTTCAATTTTACCTGTAACAGTCAAAAAAAATGTATGCAGAAGAAATTTCTGTGTCCTGTTCATAGTTTTTAACAATAGAGGAACTTGTTTCCAAACAGTTCTTTATAAAAACAGGGATTTTAACCAATTTGATGCTGTCATTCTAGAAAGAAACCAATTTGATGATGTATTTCTAGAAATTAATGTCTTCCAAGAAACTAATAAATTTGATGCTGTCTGTCTAGAGTGAAGTAACCATATTTGGCATTGTCTTTTCAGGATTTCACCTTAGTGGAACAGTAACGGAACCTGCCAACCCCTTGTATACCACAGAACCAGATACTACATATCAAGTGTCTATCAGCTTTGATAGGTAAGTCATGATGACCTTCAAATGTCCTTGGCATGTTCTTTGCAATTATTTGTACAGATTTTGTTCACTGACTGCAGAACATGGTGTATATCATGTAGGGTTTACTATTTCATCATAACTATCACAGAAATCAGTAATTTTCTATATGGCTTCTGAATTTGTAGCAATTAATATTGTTTACCATGACAACACAAGGACACAAGTGGGGCTGTACCTTGGCCTGTAATGAAAGATGGCTTTGGTTTTTTCTATGTTGCATGGAGATCTAATTTCTGGGTAATCCATTGGTTTATTCACTATTATACACCATTGGTAGTAATAAATGTATGATACAAGTATATTAAATACACATAAGATAAAAGTGCTTTTCTATCTTGCCTGCTTGCCTCCATCTGTATCAATTTTGCATCATATGTATGCAGGCATGATGCAACACAATACATGTATGATTATAGTTGTCATGTGGCAGAAGGTTGCAAGACCTCCACATGGCCCGCTGTGCCACAGCTTACAGAGAAGACTGGAATCATTGTCCAGTTCTCTGAACCTTAAGCAGTCAATGAGGCGAAGAAATGTTTCCTCATAGCTGACTAGTTTCTTTGACATGGAAAAATTTCAATGACAAACTCTGTTACGCTGTAATAGGTTGAGAAACCTTAATTAGGATGAAGGATACCTGTATTATTCACCATACACACTAGGTTTGTGTCCAATTCCATAAAGCCTAACATTGCAACATAAAAACCCTTTGATTCTCAACATGGCACAATTTCATAGTATTTTGCAAAACTAAATGGGGGAAGCGCAATATTCTGTGCTTTGAATGCAGTGTCAGGCGAGCTGTTTTCGAGCTCATCGCATGTCATTAATTCTTGTCGCTTGAAGAAGAAAAATCTTATGCAATTCCCAGTGAAGGATAATGATATGAAACTGGATAACATAGTACCTTTGGAAAACATAAAATACAAATCCAAGGATACCTGGCATCTTTTGATCACGCGGACTGTGATTACAGAATCTCCTACTTGGATGTAGTTACAGTGTGTATAAGAAATGAATTTCTTTCATGCTGGCGTCTGAAAGGATCTCACAGTTTCCTTCTTTTTATACACTATAATGAACATGTGAATCAGAGCACATTACAGTCGTCAAGATTTATAATAAATCACACAGGCGAGCAGGATCTGATCAATGTCATTCGGGCACTTGTTATTTAGTTGACTGGGCCACAGAGATGCTTTACAGTACAAAAGAGTGGGAGCCGAATGTATGGGCACTGAACACGGATTATATAAATCTTGTGTTTCCCTATTGATCTGGGGTCCTTGGAAATGATCGTTAAAGCCAAGCTGTTTGATGAATTAACAGAGGAATGCACCAGCTCTGTAATTGGCTCCAGACTTGACATGACAGAGTTGAAGTAAACTGAGTTCAGTGAATCAGAGGCATTTTTGAACGGGAAATACATTGCTAGTCTAGATCAGTGCATTCAATTGTACTGCTATTGTACATCCAGATGCATTAAGAGCCATGTGAGGCGGTTTTTTCCTGAATAGCTTCTCATTTGATTTTCTGTAATCCTCAGTAAATAAGACTGAGGATTTAGGAAGGCTTACATTACTATTATGTAGGGCAATGTTTGATGAAACATAGCTTATAATCCTATTTCTTTTCTCTTCACAATCAATGTTGTACCACAGTAAACATCTAGCATATTACTTATGCAAGAATTATTTTTTCTTTAGAATCTCATTTGGTATACATTGATGGAAGCTTATCATTGATGATACAATTCTTTTATCTATTCACTTCAATCTCAATTTAGATTTTATGAACAATTTTACATTTTATTCAAGGGAGTTAATTATGTGATCACGTGTCATGCCATTAACATGCATAGTAAGAATTATTACCACATTTTAATTAAAGAATGTTTCATACAATTCTACAATTAAAAATTACTGTGACAGTTGATGTATGTGTGGGGTTATTTTTTTTTACATAAGTGTCCTAAGTGACAGGATACCATGTATATAGTAGCCAGGAGTCGTCGGTGTGTCTAGTGTACACTTGTCAATCGTTTGTATGTTCAGTGTACACTTGTCAATCATTTGTATCCTCAGTGTACACTTGTCAGTCATTTGTATCGTCAGTGTACACTTGTCAATCATCTTTATGTTCAGTGTACACTTGTCAATCGTTTGTATGCTCAGTGTACACTTGTCAATCATTTTTATGTTCAGTGTACACTTGTCAATCATTTGTAGTCTCAGTGTATGGTTGACAATGGTTTGTATGCTCAGTAAACACAAGTCAGTCAATTGTATACTTGGTGTATACTAGCCTTTCATTTTGTGCTTGGTTAATATTAGCCATTAGTTTGAGTACTTAGTGAATGCTAGCCAAATGCACGCATATACATTTTACACTTGTCAAACTTTAGTGTACGCTATTCAGTTGTTTGTGTACTCAGCGTACATTAACCAATCCAAATGTTCGTATACTCAATGTAAGCTAGTCAGTTGTTTGAGTATCATGTTTACGCTAGCCAATATTTTTTGTACTCTGTGTATGCTTGTCAATCTGTGTGTACTTTGTGTGCCTTAATCCATGTACTCTGTTTATACTAAACCAATGGTTTCTGTACTCGGTTTTGCTATCCAATCATTTTTTTCACTTCGTGTCATTTGTGATATAAGCTGATCTTGATTTGTCCATGTATTGATGAATTGTGAGCTGGAGTACTTTTGTGAATGAAAGTACATTTGTATGCTACCAAAGTGCCAAGTTGTATTGCCTTGAGCTAAGAAGTCGTGTTCAATCGTTTGTATATTCGGAGCATGCCAGACTAGTGTTTGTACACCTGTACACTAGCCAAGTGTTTGTGTACTCTATGTACACTAAACCATTGTTTCTGTACTCAGTATAAGCTAGCCAGTCATTTTGCCTAACTCCATGTGTTAGCCAATCATTTCGCCTAACTCCATATGTTAGCCAATCGTTTGTGATATAAGCTGATTAAAACTGATTCGCTTATACTAATCACAAACAGCATCACGAAATCGAGATTTGTCTATTTATTGATGAATTGAGAGCTGGAGTACTTTTGTGAATAAAAGTACATCTGTATGCTACCAAAGTGCCAGGTTGTATTGCCTTGAGCTAAGAAGTCATAAACAATTGTTGTATGTGCAGAAAATGCTAAGCTTTTGTATGTACATGGTGTACACTAGCAGATTGTGAACTGGATGTACTTTAGCCAATTGTTTGTTTATTCTCGATGTACTCTTACCAGTTGTTCGTGACTTGGTTTATGCTAGCCAATCATTTGAGTGCTGGCCAATCATTTGAGTGCTAACCAATCTGTGAACTTCGTGTACATTAATCTGCGTACCCTATGTACATTAGCCAATTGTTTCTGTACTCGGGTATGCTAGCCAATCATTTTTCTGAACTTTATGTGTTAGCCAATCGTTTGTGATATAAGCTGATAAAAACTGATTTGCTTATACTAATCACAAACAGCATCACGAAATCGAGATTTGTCTATTTATTGATGAATTGAGAGCTGGAGTACTTTTGTGAATAAAAGTACATCTGTACGCTACCAAAGTGCCAAGTTGTATTGCCTTGAGCTAAGAAGTCGTGTTCAGTCGTTTGCATACTCCGAGTATGCCAGATGTAGACTTCTGTTTGTTTACTTAGTATATACTTGCCTAGTATTAATGTACTTTACGTACAATAGCCAGTGGTTTCTGTACTCAGTGTATGTTAACCAATTGATAATTTACTCGGTGTACACTTGCCAATTGTTTGTGACTTGGTGTATGCTAGCCAGTCGTTTGAGCTCTATGTGTACATTACTCAATATGTGAATTTTTCATATATAGCCAACCTGTGTACTTTGTATACATTAGCCAGTCATTTCTGTACTCGAGTATTCTAGCCAATCATGTTTCTAAACTCCATGTGTTAGCCAATCGTATGTGATATAAGCTGATAACAGTTGATATATTTGATTGAGTCCCTTATACCCATCACAACCAGCATCACGAAATCGAGATTTGTCTTATTTATTGATGAATTGAGAGCTGGAGTACTTTTGTGAATAAAAGTACATCTGTACGTTACCAAAGTGCCAAGTTGTATTGCCTTGAGCTAAGAAGTCGTGTTCAGTCGTTTGTATACCAGATGTAGACTGTTGTTTATTTACTTTGTATATACTTGCCCACTATTAATGTACTTAACGTACACTAGCCAGTGATTTCTGTACTCAGAGTATGCTAGCTAATTGCTTATTTATTCGGTGTACACTTGCCAATTGTTTGTGACTTGGTGTATGCTAGCCAGTCGTTTGAGCTCTGCGTGTACATTACCCAATCTGTGAATTTTTTTATATATAGCCAACCTGTGTACTTTGTATACATTAGCCAGTCATTTCTGTACTCGAGTATTCTAGCCAATCATGTTTCTAAACTCCATGTGTTAGCCAATTGTATGTGATATAAGCTGATTAAAA
Organism: Ylistrum balloti; assembly: GCF_031769215.1. Lineage (NCBI taxonomy): Eukaryota > Metazoa > Mollusca > Bivalvia > Pectinida > Pectinidae > Ylistrum > Ylistrum balloti. The sequence continues at coordinate 798,981 of NW_026782199.1, forward strand.
CTGATTCACTTATACTAATCACAAACAGCATCATGAAATCAGGATTTGTCCATGTATTGATGAATTGAGAGCTGGAGAACTTTTGTGAATAAAAGTACATCTGTACGTTACCAAAGTACCAGGTTGTATTGCCTAGAGCTATAAGAAAACATATACAGTATACATGTAATACTAAACATACGCAACATCTACCTGCATGTTTTGCATATGTTACAATATGTACAAAGTACTTGTACTAATTATGCCAAGCATTACACTACTTTTTTTAGCTCACAGGTGTGACATTTTCATAGCTCTAGAGGAGCCTGCTTTAGGATATAGGTCACACATGTATACTATTGACATGGGGGCCATTTGTAAATAGAGGTTCACAGAAGGTTTAGCTTCATCATGCAGGTGCATTACTGTATGTCTGTATGATGACACAATTGTTTATATTAAGGCTTAACAATATATTTTTGATGGTGCGGGATTGTTCACAGACATTATATCATCTACAATAGATTACAGATACTACATACAGCAGAACCTCAATACTAAAGATCAACAACAGATCCTAGCTACTATATATCATCCACAACAGATCCTAGCTACTATATATCATCCTAGCTACTATATATCATCCACAACATATCCTAGCTACTATATATCATCCACAACAGATCCTAGCTACTATATATCATCAACAACAGATCCTAGCTACTATATATCATCAGCAACAAATCCTAGCTACTATATATCATCCACAACAGATCCTAGCTACTATATATCATCAGCAACAGATCCTAGCTACTATATATCATCCACAACAGATCCTAGCTACTATATATCATCCACAACAGATCCTAGCTACTATATATCATCTACAACAGATCCTAGCTACTATATATCATCCACAACAGATCCTAGCTACTATATATCATCCACAACAGATCCTAGCTACTATATATCATCCACAACAGATCCTAGCTACTATATATCATCAACAACAGATCCTAGCTACTATATATCATCAGCAACAAATCCTAGCTACTATATATCATCCACAACAGATCCTAGCTACTATATATCATCCTAGCTACTATATATCATCAACAACAGATCCTAGCTACTATATATCATCAGCAACAAATCCTAGCTACTATATATCATCCACAACAGATCCTAGCTACTATATATCATCCTAGCTACTATATATCATCCACAACAGATCCTAGCTACTATATATCATCCACAACAGATCCTAGCTACTATATATCATCAACAACAGATCCTAGCTACTATATATCATCAGCAACAGATCCTAGCTACTATATATCATCCACAACAGATCCTAGCTACTATATATCATCCTAGCTACTATATATCATCAACAACAGATCCTAGCTACTATATATCATCAGCAACAAATCCTAGCTACTAGATATCATCCACAACAGATCCTAGCTACTATATATCATCAGCAACAGATCCTAGCTACTATATATCATCCACAACAGATCCTAGCTACTATATATCATCCTAGCTACTATATATCATCCACAACAGATCCTAGCTACTATATATCATCCACAACAGTTCCTAAATACTATATATCATCCACAACTTGTCTGAACAATCAAGACTCATTTGAATCCACCATTGTATGTATAAAATATAGTGTTACTCTAAGGTGTCTGTCCCCACATCCTGTCCTGGTCCCTTTCTGAATCAATGACATATCTTTCTCTAGAAGATGATAGTGGGTTTTACGTTTATGTTGAAATTTCATACATCATTTTATTATTTTTGATGGTTTGACAAATGACATACATGTCCTTTGATGTGCAGACTGAAATGAAAAATATATTAAATTATGGAGATTAATAACACTTGTCTTTAAAGTAAGTTCTGAACATCATGAAATTAGCTAATTTTATTGTTGAAAACAATGTATGAACTGTCACTCTTTGATAATGTATTTCACATGTGGATGATATCATTTCACAATCATGGTTATCTCAATGACATCAGAATAGACTATATAACACAAGCTTATTAGCAAAGACATTTCTTTGGCTATGTGTGGCGATCATGTGATGGGTAAAAATCAAATTAAACTGAAGGTTACAAAACTAAAGAGTGTGTTAAAAATTAAATACTTTGTAGATCAGACATGTGTTTGGTTGTATGTTGTAAATTGTACCTGGTTGGTAATTGGTATTAAACCTTTTAAATGTTATGTGCTCACACAACAGGGAAAACTATCAATTTATTTTAAAAAAAAGGTGATAATACATGTTATATTAAGACTGATTTGATTAAAGTTTATAAAAGTCATGTTTTATGGCAGCAGGGGGTCACAACCTCAGAGATAAAGATGTACCAGTATGTCAAAGAATTTTTAGAAATAAAATACGTAAATATGAAACTAGTACAGAAGATATGGAACATGTCACAACTGTCCTGAGGAAGCATGATTTAAATTAACGATAACAGCGGGGAAAAATGAGTAAAATAAATGATGATAATAATTATCTTTGGGTACACAGAATTGAACGATATATTACAGATGTTAGGGCTGTGATTTCATGTGTTGGGACTCTGACAAGCTTATCCTTCAATCCTGGCCAAACTGTCTGATATTTCCTTATTGTTCTATTTAGGCCCACATCAAAGGGACAAATGTGTCACTGTTACTTCTACATTTTGTTCCGTCATCAATGGAATCACAACTTTTACATCAGATCACAGGTGTACCAGCATACATATTTGATTATCTGTAACATGTTGTATTTTGACAAAGAATTAATAAAAAAAAATTCTGTTTTGAAGATTTAGAAATAAAGGCTTAATTTAAATGATTTTAATTTACACTGTAAGAAAATATATCAATTCTACGAGCAATTTACACATGAAAGTTGATAAATGAAGGTCTACTGCCTTTGCAAATTAATTACAAACATTCATAGCTGCATATAAGATATATAATACAATTATGAAATAAGTTTGATCAGTTTGTATTCAACCCTCTTGTTAGCATGGATGACAGCGGTTCAAGGCTTCAAATAGAGTTCCGAAAAAAAAACCAACAAGGCCCTTTAGGCAACTCCATACTTTTCAATGTCCCTAGAGGAATGATATCCTTGTCTTCTGTAAATCAATCAGTCTGGGAATATACTTGTTCAGGTTTTGGTGTAAATTAATTCGAGTTGAAAATCCTGTACATAGAATATTTAAGACATTGCAGATATTTAATGCAATAAGTTGTGAAATATTTTTGAAAGAAATATTTTAAAAGAATGAATGAAATAATTGTAATGAAGTGGAAAAGATCCAGATTGTTGATCATACTGCACTCTATGCAGTCCTCATGTACTCTTCAGATTCAGAAGTTAAAAACAGCTGTTAGTGATAGCCATCTTGTCATCTGTGGGTGCTAATTTACATTGAAAACTATTGCCCTAAATACACTGTTAGACTGTATCCAGATCAAAGCTGGAGTCAAGTCTGCAGTGGTTGACTCTCCCTCAGGAAATAGAAATGAGAAGGGTACTAGCTGGACTCGGTGTAGGACCTGGGACTAATTCCTGGAGTCAGCTTGTCGTTTTGAAGTCATGTTTTCAAAGAGATCTCTGTAGAGTCAGTTTCATGAACTCTTTCAGAACTCTCCTGTTCAGGAAATTAATACTATATTTTCATTTGATGTAAAAAATAGCTATTGACCATATGCTTAATATATTTTCATGGTAAATAAATCATGAATAAGAATTGGTTCCTTGAAGAAAGGCTGTATGTTGTTACCTAATAAATGTGGCCTTTCTAACCTTCTATTGATGTGAGGAAAGTCTGACTATTGATGTACACCTGATTATTACCTTTGGTTGTTTGTTTTTTTTTAGGTGTAAAATTACCTCAGTAAAATGTGGCTGTGGAGACAAGGATATATTTTGGTGCAAACATGTGGTGGCTTTGTCCTTATATCGGATACGGAAAGCAGAAAGTGTACAACTCAGGGTCCCTATATCAGGTACGTATATGGCACCTCTCTATACTGACATCTAATTCTTCCAATATAAGGTATGTACAGGATACCTGTCTATACTGATATCTAACATGTATCTATATGTTTATGTGTCTCTTGTCTATACACACTCAAAATTAGTTGATATCTCTATATAAATTATGTAAAGATTTATATGTACATAGATACACAAATATTATTTCTGTCTTCTACTTACCAATTGTTTATCGATCTACAGAGACACTGTGAACACAGATATATTGGGACATCAGAGTACCTGTGTTTCTGATACAAGTTTAGAAATGTCAGGTTCATATAATGTACAAGTATAAAATTCCCTGCTGGTAGTTAAGTAATTCTAGATTGAAGTAAATGTCATTTGGTATTTTTGAAAAATTGATGAAGACATTTGATCTACCATTATAGATTACAATATTATTTGCCTTTATCATGTATGTTGGCCTTACAATGAGTTGACTGATTACTAGAAATCTGTCAGGAAAGTTACCATGTTCAGATTGATTCAGTCAGCCTCATTAACATACAACCTGATAATGAGATGTAAACCACGTCCACCTTCATGGTCCGTTGACTCCAATCAATAATACGCAAGTCACGAAAGGGAGGGGATGACCCTACATATGCAAAATGAAAGATAAATTAGCTGAAAGAAAAAATGATGAAAGAATGGTTTGACCTCATCCTCCCATAGTTTCTGTATACTTCATTTGACTAGTGTATAATTTCTCATCATTACTCATTATGATCCTATTGTTTGTTTGGATTAGGAATTGCCGTTGTTACCAGAAATTACTGTCCCCTTTGGGACCATGACTTTACACTCTACTAATCTTCTATTGATTTTCACGAGTTTTCAGGAAATTTCTGTATGGTAATGGGTACAGTAGCCATTTACATGTTATAAAATATCGTAATCATCCCTTTATAGAAAAGGATCATTAATAAATCATGATGTTTGTGCATCCCTAAATAGCTCTGTTGTTGACTTGAATTTGTAATGGATTTTTTCCTTTTTTTAAAACAAATGTCCAATATCTATAAAGAAGTTGACATATCACATCTTCAGAGAGTATATATTAATATGACAAGAATTCAGATATTTATATGGGAGTTCAACTGCATCATGTAATTTTTTGTTGTAAATTGTAAAATGATAAATTTCTCACTTCTCTGGTTTTTAGTTATCTTTTTGTTTGGTTAGAGATTCCAGGAAAACAATAATATATTTTAATGTCTTTGTTCTAGAAGCAAGTTACATTGTTAACAGACAGTCACAAATTTCCAAGTTTTTTTTTTTTTTTTTTGTATATCATTCAGGACTCAACCTATATTAGTCATAGTCTGCATTTAGCACTTACTTGGGATTGTACAGACAAAAATTTTGATAAAAGTAGTAACGGCTATTCTGTTACAAACGAATTGAATTCTAAAAATGAACGCACTTTAAATAGCAAGGAATTTTTTACTTGTACATACAGTTAGCATGGCCGTCAATTTTTCTTTTCTGTACAGAACATTTTTTGTTTTTCCTTTACAGAAACACTTTTACAGATGAGTCGGGAACAACTACAGAAGTTTGCACAGTATTTAATAGCAGAACATCACTCAGAGGTCCTTCCAACTGCACAGAAAATAGCTGATGAAATTCTGTGTGCAAAATCAGAGATCAACCTTCTTCCAGGTATGTATTGTGTGGTAAGGATTCCTGACATAACCCGTAATTTCTGGTATGTTTTGTGTGGTAACAATTTCTGATAAAACAAGCGACAACTGGTATGTGTTTGATGGAAAACAATTTCTTATGTAACAAGTGACAACTGGTATGTGTTTTATGGAAAGCAATTTCTGATGTAACAAGTGACAACTGGTATGTGTTTTTATGGAAGACAATTTCTGATGTAACAAGTGACAACTGGTATGTGTTTTTATGGAAGACAATTTCTGAAGTGAGTAACAACTTCTGGTTTCAACAAGCTACAACCAAACTTTCGGTACTTCTCGGCTCCTTATAAAGTTTTAAAGCTTTTTCAACACAAACTATTCAAATCGCAAAGAAAGATTACATCATTGTACAGAAACTTGGTCAGAAAAGCATTAGAGTGAAAAATTTTTAAAGAGCACATTTTGTTTGAGGTGTTTTTTCCCCCATTTCTTGGGTCAAGAGAATTGAAGGCAGATTGTTGTGTTTTTGTGTAAGCTATGAAATAGATACTGCAGGCTGGATTCCCAAAATGATACGATCAGTGTAAAGTACTCTGAAAGTTAGCCAGAATACATTTCACGTTTATAAGAAAAATCTTGTTTATCTCTATGCCAGTCATGTAATCTTTTAGTATCCATTTTCAAACAAATCCGAGGCCTGGAACATTCTTATGAGAAAAGGTGTACATTTATTCAGTCATTGTAAATTTGATATCTAGGGATCAGGTTTTAGTTGACTGTGTATGAATTTGGACTACATGGTCATAACATTTGGTATTCCCTCGCTACTTACACAGTAGAGCGAGGTTAAAACCATCATACACTTGATGGGCTTTAGGTGTAATGTCAGTGGAAATTGTCTGTATACTGTCTCCAGACTTTCTAAAGAGCGTCTGCCAAGTGCCTGCAAACAGTCTTCAGCCTTTCTAAAGACAAATCCTAAACAGTCAAGTCATGCTTTTTACATATTAGAATTTGTGGATTCTTAACCCTTAGATTACAGTGGACTCCACCATTTTTTGATTTGTAGTACCAAGTGTGCCTGATTTAGGGGTGATCAAGTTAAAAACGCATCAATTTTGTGATGTTTCCAGTGCTAAATACAAAGATTTTTTCCTGACTGGTGTGATTGTACACCTTTGTGTAATGTTCTTCTTGGTGAAATCCTTATCTGAATAGACCAATTGCCTAACTCATTTTACGCTTTTCAAAGTCATTCATTGTGTAAGGAAAACCATACACCTCTAGATGAAGATCTGAGAATCCTACGATGAAAGTAACCCCTATCCTGGACAAAAAATGCCAAACAAATGCCGTAAAAAGCCAATCATTTGAGGTAAATTAAAATCGACAATGAGAGCTTAAATAGGCGACTTTGGTACCGGGCAGTCGAACCGCACTAATGCCATGTTGTCAGGCTATTTCTATAGATAAATGGAACCAGTCAAGAATATCCTAGACTTTGATAAAATCTAAGTAATGAAAATATTCGTTATCATAAAAGAAAACCTGACTTGGTATACATTTTAACTTTTATATGTGTAAACATATACAATAAAGTCAGCGAGCCAGATAAACTTCTTTATCAAATGTTATAAAATACGGACTACATTAGTGGGTAACAGATGGACGTTATAAAGGTAGGTTCAGACTAAACATAGGCAGCATTTGTCAATGATGAAAGGTTCTCAGTTATGGTTAAAAATGTAATACAGATTACAATTGCCTTGTTGTGTATTGTACAAGTCAATGTACTTTTAATGTTCAAATGTTGATGTGAAAGTCGCATTTAGTTAAGTAGAGGATATGGAATAGTTCAGTTTGGCACAATCTGTCGCTAATTGCTGCTTTTGTCTTGTGAGATAATAATATTGTAAAATAGTTTTACTCTTTGAGAAGATTATACAGGAAATAAGATGGAAAATTGTCATCCAACCAAAAAAATAAGAGGAAATGTAGGAGATATTGTATATGTTTGAACTTTTTGAGTTGATTGTGAAGGAAATCAGACAGAAAATTTCCTTTCAGAACGTATTAAAGAGAAAAAATGACATTTTAACGGCTCTGAGATTAAGATAGTCGTATTATATTTGAGGTACTTTGCTCACCAGAGCTTTATGGAAATTAAATGCACAGTAAGAAGTTTAAGGAAATTTCCTTTGAGGATCGCCTGTTTGAACTTACACTAGACAGGAATGAGGCTATTTTTGGACCAAAAAAAATCAACCTTTTGGTAGGTCATTGTCAAGTGTTTCACTGGATGCAAGTAGTGTCTGATGTATTCCACCATTTGAACTATATCATGTTTTAATTCATCAGTTGAAGGCGATAATTAATCATTAATATCGGGTAAAAAGTAGTGTATCTGCACATACATCAGTGTGGAGATCAGATTGATACTGATGAATTATAAAAAAATTTTTATCTTATGTTGAAAATTAACAGTATTACCACTTGATCAAATGTTGCAGCTCATTACAGCATATAATTTGACTTATTTGGTGTTCCAAAACCATAACCATGGAAACACTTTTGAGGTTTCTGATGGGTCGAAATTAAGATATTAACCAATAAAGTTGAAAATTGGGTTTAAAATGTTTAGGAGGATGATATATACAATGATACCATTTTTCGAAAAAAGAAATTTTTTCCACTTGGAGTGGGGTATAAGTCCGCCATCCTGGCGACAGTTCTTATTTAGTGAATTTTCGGAATGCTAAAGTTGGATAACACTTTGACTGATATCATTATGAAGTTGTCCAGCTGTGATTAATAGGGAAGCATTTGATAGGTGTCCTGTAGTTTCAGTTTATTTAGACAGGGATTCTGCTAGTACTTTATGGGAATGTTTATATATAGCTAGCTGTATATGAATGGTTTTATATGATGAAATGATTATCATATTTGGACATGGGTATAAGTATGTTTTAATTATGGAGACTTTAAATAAAGTTTAAAAGGCAATCTAGTAAAAGTCAAATCTTTGTTAACAAAAGAAAAAAAAAACACACTTTCTTTAATACAACTTTGTCTTTATTGGTATGGACGGTATATAGCTGTGTTAGGAACTCATATGGGAAAGAAGTAAAGAACTTTATAATTCATACAAAGAAACAACATCTTTAATGTCTCTGCGCTTTACTGTTTTGCACTGATCCAGGCAATAGCTATGTATTCCCTGATCAATCTATGTCCATACATATGTTAACATGTGGTCTTCCCGAAAGGATGAGGAGAATAAAGCTAGCCCATTGCACAGTTACACTAAACACACAGACAACCACATCAAATAGATCTTTGGGGAGGATTTTGAGGCTGGTTATCCGGAACTTTGGAAAAAACGGAAAGGTCAGGATGTTCTAGGCAAGCAAAGCGTATCCAATAATGTTGATTGGAGCTTATCAATAGTGGCCCGGTACAAACTCCATACATCTTGTTCGTTTTAACTGGAAATACTTTAATATCAACACTAGACACAAGAATTAGTGTGTATCCCTGTGTTATAAGCGGTGTGTACCTAATGCCTCTCTTTAATTGGCGAATGCCCGCAGAATTTTGTGTATCATCAAGTCCAGGTCAAGTCCTGTTCACAGCAACTTCCAATACCAAAATGATGATGGCAGAGGCTGAAGGGATGGCCTGCCGATCTCACTAAGCTCCAGACCAAAAACACTCTCTCTAGTTTACATTAGACAGACATATGGAAATGTAACTGCATCAGAAATCCCAGAGGGGGTTTACGTCAAAATGTGCCAGCTCTGGGAAGTCCATTTCCTATACATCAGCAGAAGTATTCACATGTTTTAAAAAAAAAATGTAAAAAAAATGTCATGAACCCTGAACTCATTTTGTGGTAAGTGGTCTTGTGATGTGCCCTATGAGGTCATAGTTGATCGTCATGGCCCCTTGTCATTTGGTCATGTGATGGTGGCAGGTCAATCAGGGTGGCCCCATGGTGCCAGGTTGTTTAGGGCAGATTATGTTTCCGTCTATGTGTTTGTGTAATGTTCAGGGCCCTGAAGGGGGAAGGAAAAGTATTGGATCCCTGTGTTCAAGTGCTGTGTACTTGAGGCTGTACCTATTGGCATTGTGGCTTTCCTTGAGTTATATGTACTGTGTCCACTGATACAACCAGCCAGGCAGTCAGCCATCTGTAGGGTATCCAGCCCTATCCCTTATATATAGATTAGATTAGACAGAGTGAGCAGGCATTTCCATGCCCTAAGTGTCACACACCATGCAAACGCCTGTTACACCTCAAGTTTTTCTCCCTCCATACTGGTGTCTGATGACACGCCAGAGTCAGCTTGAACTGTATAGTCCTCATCACCATTGATTTGAATTGTGAATTAGATATCCTTTTTTGCTGTCTCCCCAGAGCTACATGTAGAAGTACATGTAGTCAGGTTTACAGTACATGGGCTAGTCTAGCTCTGTGGGCAGCCTGGCCACAGTTTTATAAAATGAGTATGTGGCATGGTAAAGCATAATGCTGATCATCTGGTACAGACTTGATTTTAGAGGAGAGGCCCCAGTGGAGGAAGTGTTTTGTAGGCCCACTAAAACCATCGCCAGACGGTACATGTATCCCTCAGGGTACAAATTCATTTAGCTAAATTAAACGATCACATTTTTAGCTTTTAGCATGTACAGTGTGTAAACAGTATTATTCTTGATAAATTACACCAATAGGGAAATTCAGAGATTAAAAACTGTAAATCATCAGGTTAAAAAAAAAAGATATTGTGGTTTGAATAAATATTGTGCGAAAGTGATATGACAGAATTATGATTTTATTCCATTAATGTGTAAATTTGAAAAAGGTATGCCTATTTGTTACAAAAAAAAAACAGGTTTTTACTGACATTCCACATGTGACTTATTGTTTTGAAATGCCAGTGCAATATTTTCTTTATTTATGGACATTTTTTAGACATCAGCTACCTTTCATCTCAGGAAAACACCTGAAGTACACATTATCTTATCAGATTTAATAGTTTTGATAAAAATCATCAATTTCCTCTACAGCTTCTTCATTCCTTTTAATAGAAAGTTTTCTGATAGTCTTTTTATATTAACACTTGACTACACTGACGTCAGTGTGGTTTACCCCCTAATAGCGGTTTACTGCATCAGGGGAGATAATTGAAGGTCATAATGACATGGCAATCCCAAGTAAGGTGATCCACCTAATAATAGACTAGGTAAATGTTCAATGAAAATCTAGAAATTCAATATAAAATCCACAATGTACATTGTACTTATAGGAGTGGTTTTGTTTGTGAAGTAAGCCTGATATTGACATTATGTTATCTACATATAGGTACACAGTTAGAGTTTAGTGTTGGCACTAGATCCCTGTCTGCTCTCTTTCACAGAATCCTGTACACATGTCGGCATATAGCAAATAATATATCAATATGCTGCAAAAGAAAAAAAAAATAAATTTCATATATTTTTTTTAATATTTCTATGTTGTAAAAATGATAAGGATTAGGAAAACATACCTGGTAAAGACAGTGTTTAGTGGAACTGCATTACATTTTGACATAAACAAAAGTTTGAAATTGTTGTTCATTGTACGATTTCTTTGCAGAGAATACTTATATTAACCATATTCACATGTGTCTCGGGATGGAACTGTATCACAAAACAGAAAGACCTGAAATAAGTAACAACAGTGACATCAGACAAACAATTAATATAAACATAGATTGATTTTTATTTAAGTTTTAGCAAAATTACAGTATCAATGGCTTTTGAGGCATTTTTTAAAAAAGGAAAAATTGTCCAATGGTGTTACTGATTGCTTACAGTTTTAACAGACAAACTGGTTATTTGCTCCATTCATTGAAACATATTTTTCTGCAACTCCAAATGCCTGCAGGGGATTTTACCAGATCTTAATTTGAAGATTTTTTTATCCTTTTCTTACCTGTACATAGTTAGCTAACAACTGTAGGTTTACAAGACTTAGAGATAAGGGGTATGACAGAGATATTCCTACATTATAACTGTTCTATTCTGGTTACAAACACACTGATAAATACATTTGAATTGTTTAAATTAGACAAAAATATCATTGAGAGATTGTTTAAGTATTACATTGAACCTGTTACACAAAACAAGTCCTGTTTTGAATCAAATGCAAATCTGTTTTAAATGCACGATTTTATTGAGCTGTACTTTGTAACAGATTATACAAGCTTGATGTCTACTGGAATAACTCAATTTGTGCATAAAGTTTGGCTAGTGGTCTGTTAAAACCTTTTCTTGTATAAAAGAATAAAATCCAATTTCTGTCGAGTCCTTCTGTTCTGGATAATACTGATTATCTGACCATGAACACTTAACTGAAATGAGGTGATCAGTCTTACCTTGTGAGGTTTGATGCTTTGTTCTTTAATAAGTATTGGATTCCATCAACCGTACAACACAGAGAAAAACATTTTTGGTTAATTGTTCATGGGAGAAAACTCTTCAGTATTATAATCAAGATTACAGTGTTAAAGCTGGATTTATCAAAGTGCAAAGCCATCAGCTTTAGTATTAGTCTTATAGACATTTCAGGCAAGTCGATCTCTGTAAATTCTTTTTCTTTCAAAGAGGACATTTGTGAATTGTTTGGAAATGCGATTTGTATTGTGCCAATACTGTTAGCGGCCTCACACGCTTGGTACACATGAGTTGAATGTTTCGTCAACATTCATTAGTTTATTTTAGCCAAGGCCATTGAAAATTTGCTTTGAGGTATGCAGAATTTCATTAAAGTGTTCAAACCTAGCTTAGGTGAAATCTCAATGTTGCCATTTAATTGGATGATTCAGCTGCTAGGGATTGTATTTAGGAAAATAATGTGTTTCATTGAGGTGAAAAGTAGTTACAGAATTGCTATTATGTAGAAATTTGTATAACTCAAGTAAAATATTTAAATTCATTGACTAACATCTAATTAAATTTTCTAGTTTGTTTAAATAGATTGTCTCTGTGTGGTGAATCTTAATAAAGCACCACAGCTATTCTGTATTCACATTGTGACCATGACAACCTTGGTTAACCCAAATGACCTTTAATGGCAAAACATGAGATGACCTTTTGTTGACCTTTGACATTGCTCATTCATCAGACGATGACTAGACATTGACAGACATCAGTAAGGTGTGGGAACGGATGAGTGTTGGTATTTCCTGGAAATTTTCACTTCACTTCAGCGTAACACTATGATGGTTACTGTATACACTGTACTTAAAGTCATTGACGGGACTTAATGGTTTTATTTATTTTTCTTCCTCCAAATTACTGTTTGCTTCATGAGTCATAGAATTATGATAAATACAACACTGATTAAGAAAGCTTTGTGAAAGTCGATGTAAAAGTCCTATATAAATGAAGATGTAGATAAGGGGCCTGTATTTGGGGTGATGAAAGGGGGAGGTAATCATCATGTGTAATGGAGCAGGGAATCTATTGGGGCACATTGTCATTGACACAATGTGATATCTGTGGCCATCAAGTGACCAGCAGTGTAGCTGACCTATTGCCCAGATGTCCCAGGTGGTTTTCAGGTCAGCATCGTTTATTTTTTGACTGAGTCACTATCTTTAACAAAGTAGATGACTGTCTGTCGCCTTGATAATACCACTAATCTATGGAGTGATATTTTAAAGGACAGTGTCGCTAAAACTCAGAATGGTGACTGACCATGGTGCTGAGTCTTGGATTATGTCTAAGAGTATTCACATAACAGGAACATATGTGGTAATATTTACAATTTGAAGAAGAGGGTTCTTTTTCTTCAATAACTTCTGATATTTTGAAATCAACAACGAAGGTAATTCTATTTAAGACACAGATTTGTGAAATGTATTTAGTAAAGAATTATGATCTTAATCAATAAAGTAAACAATAGTTTATATATTTGTTAGGTTTTTTTATACTCACATATATGATGACTAATATTATGTTCTGTTACTTTCTTATTTATTTGATTGTGTTTGTACTGATGTGTGTGTGATAACACATGTGGTGTTAACTCTTTTATCTTTGCTCATGTAATTTGTTTTTATGTGTTATATGGGATTTTGAATATGTCATCCTGTCCATAAATCGGCCACTGAGAATGGGTCAGAGAACTTTATCCAGTAGCTTTGTACTTTTATATTTTATGGGGCTAGAATAGTGATTATTCTCTGTTCTCGCTTGGTGTGGATGATGAAACTCGTTGAGAATTGGTACGGAGACTCGAGACGCGAACATTTTGACACTTCACATGCTAAGTCGGACCAACTGGATGTAATAGGGATTAATTATTGATTGTAATTAGTCTATGACATCAGTGATGTTTAGGTTTAGACCTCCCCAGGCTGTGCTAATTACCCCCCTTGGTTTATATTTCACAGGTGCTCCTGACCCAACCGCTGGGGCTTCTGTGGATGATGACAATAGCTGGCATTTAGATGAAGAACAAGTACGGGAAACTGTGCGATCCTACCTGTCTCAAGATGGCTACATTACAGTGTCAAACCAACTCACCTTTATGTTTGCAAAGGTACTCACCACCTCTTTCATGCTTGACAAAAGTACACCTCTCTTATTTTTGTACGCCCAAGGAAACAGTATCAAAATTGATCCTGCAGTTGCAATGTAAATAAATGAATAGATTGTCCATGTCTTCAAATTTGTTTTCAGAATAAAAATGTTCCTGTATCATGAAATTTTAAGTTAATTTCCCCATCACTTTTAGGGGATGGTTCATGTTTTGTTGTGGGTATATCTTGTGGCTTCCATTCTGTAAGGGCTTTGATAAAAATTGATAAATGTACTTTAAAACAAAAATACAGAATATGAATTTCTGGTAAGAATTTGCCCAATATACAGTTTGATGAAAATATACCTAAGGGTAGTCAATGCCTTTTATATCTGTATGTGCGGCCTTGTACTTGATGGTTTGTTGTGTCATTTCCCTGTACATACCTGAGTTCTTTGTCCTGTATATACCTGTGTTTTATGCCCTGTACATACCTGAGTTCTTTGTCCTGTATATACCTGTGTTTTATGCCCTGTACATGCCTGAGTTCTTTGTCCTGTATATACCTGTGTTTTATGCCTGTACATGCCTGAGTTCTTTGTCCTGTATATACCTGTGTTTTATGTCCTGTACATACCTGAGTTCCTTGTCCTGTATATACCTGTGTTTTATGCCCTGTACATACCTGTGTTGTTTGTCCTGTATATACCTGTGTTTTATGCCCTGTACATACCTGAGTTCTTTGTCCTGTATATACCTGTGTTTTATGCCCTGTATATACCTGTATTGTTTGTGTAACATAACATACCTGTGTAAGTTTGCCCATAATAATGTGTGTAAAATTACCCATTACACCTATGGTAAATTTGTGGAGGCTACCATGTGAAAGCTTGAACCAGTTGGAAGTGGTTGCTGTCTTTGTATAATGAGCAGTGTACTCACAGCTGGCGGTCTTCTCCCACTTTGATGTGGCTTATTACTTGACAGGTAGACAATACACCTGTATGGATTGTCATACAGCATCACTTCATGCTACCTTGTCTTTAGTCACGTAAATCAATACTCAGTGATATTCGGAAATTCTCACAGGCAAAAATGAGAGTGATTAGTGATGCCTAATTGTGAAAATTACCCTAGTTGTTCAGTACATCCTTTGTGTTACTGACGATAGTTGTGATAAAGTTCTTTTGGCACACATTTATATAGCCGCTGGTCCTACATGAGAGAACAAGTCCTAGTTTAGGTCCAAACTTAATTGGCCGTTGTTGTAGATTTAATCGTCATTTTGAATTAATCATTTATTGATTTCCTGTACTGAATGGTATTTGTACTGGCTAGACTGTTATTTATTGTTACGTGAGTCAATCAGTTATTGATTCATGAACACTGACTGTAGGCTGTGGCATCATGCAAAGCTTATAGGAGTATTTGATGTTGAAAAGTCAATGAGTATGACTTTAGTGTGTAAGGCTTATTGTATTTTTCTGACAAAATGACTAAAAAAATGGCCAAGTTCTGAGTGCCGGAAGAGACAGCAGGTGCTTTCCAAAATATGCTTTCAGGTTTTCTTTCTGTAATGTTTGGCCTTCAAAGAATTTTTACTGCTTTTGAGCTTAAATTTCAGTAAGAAAACATAAGTATGTGACATTCTTATCTTGATTAATAAGAATAATAAAAGATCTTATAAAAAAAAGTTACAAAGTTAAAGTCATGTGTTCATGCGACAATGTTTATTATTACCAAAGTACTTATGTGTGTGTTTCCTATTACATTGAATTGTTCTAATTCTATCTAGGAATTTGTTCTTGGGTTGATGTAGGTACTGCTGTAAGTGATAACCCCACTCTAGTATACTGCTGTTTTGTAAAGTTCTTAATGTCACTGGTATTTCCACTACAAAGCCCAGCCCTTAACTTTGAGTAAGAAGCAATATGTTGGTTCCAGAATATATATGTAAATACAGTTTTATTTATCACTGGCATCTGAAATTTGTAATGTGGGTCCTTTGTCTGATGATAGGTGCGAGAAATGCTGCGTGCAAGGGACTCAAATGGTGCTAGAATGTTGACACTGATCACGGAACAGTTCCTGGCTGACCCTCGCCTACTGGTCTGGAAGTCTCAAGGTCAACCAATGACGGATAAGTGTCGACAACTGTGGGATGAACTAGGTTAGTCTTCCCACACTGCCAACATCAAAGGCTATTGTATCATTTGTCTTCTGTTTTGTAGATGATGTGACAAACATAGCCTGCATATAGATTCTTTGAAACAAAGACTACATCTGAAGACTCCATTATTGCTAAGTTTGTAAAGAGAAATCAAGATTTTATCAAAATGTTATTAAATGGGGATTATTCTCAAACCTGACAAATTCCTTACAAGTCTTTTATTCTGCATAACAATGTGAATCAGCTTGTTTTTTTCTTACATGTTTTATTACATAGTTACTCAATGTTTACTCTCATTAAGTCCACACATAAGTAAACATGCCATGATGATGTTGGTATACACTGGCAGACTTACATATATTGTGATATATTGTACTACAGGTGCTCTCTGGGTGTGCGTTGTGCTCAATCCTAACTCCACCATGCAGGACAAGGACCACTGGCAGAAGCTACTGGACGAGTGGTCATCATGTCCAGTGTGTCCACTGGAGGATGCTGATGTCCGACATGCAGGAGATTTAACTCTCACCAATATGGGACTCAGTAACTCAGGTAAGGTTGTGACTGGTTTTACCTGCAGCTAATGATTGTCAATATTCATTTACCCAGGAATTACCAGATTCTAGGAATACAATCATTTGTGTCACAAGGGATGCCAAGCAGGATGAAGTACAATCATTGGTGGGCATATAATCATGATGTACAACCACAGAGCTCTTATTACTTAATAAAGTGTGGAAGTTAATTATATCAGTAACCCAGCCTACCTAGACGTGCATGAAATTTGCTGTAAGGTTAATGTCTTTAACAATAGTGTGCTCTTCATAATTCAGCATAATTCTGCTTCTCTGAATCAGTGCAAAGGGACTGAAATTTCTGAAGAATACAAAGGGAACATGTAATAAGAATTTCTCCTCAGATGTGATGTAACGTTATTGTTGGTTTATTGATCTTTATTAGGTCCCTACTCTAATAAACCACGTAAGATTTTCCACCGTGCCCTGACGGCCAGCAAGCTTACCTGGGAGGACAAACACCTCCAGCTGGTTCTGAGGGAGGACTACTGTCACTGTCTCCACAATTACCAGTTTGATCTCTTTGACCAGCAGGGCTTCCCCCTCTGGAATGGTAAGTCAGTTTTGATGGTTACTAGCTAAGTGACAACTAAACAAATACTGTTATACAGGAATTTATGTTTTGTGTGCAACCCTCATTCCAGTTGTTCTTGAAAACTATATTGAACAATTTAAAAGCAACTCCACTTTCTAAAGATACATAAAAAAAATAGTATTGATAGTAATTTTCAGACAAATTTTCATTTCCAGAACACTTTCCAACTGCATGTGCCAGAGTAGATGCTTTACGTTCCCATGGTTACATAAAAGAGTCTCTACGATTGGCTGTCAGTATAGTAAGGTCATTAAAAAAGAAACAGAAGTACAACCAGCAGGTATATAAAAGTCACAGTGAGGAGACACCTAGTACCAGTCGTGGGTCCTGGAAAAAGCCACCACAGACCAATAATACAGAGGGATGGATAGGCCATGCATTGGATCCTCTGGGAGTACTTTTCGATACACTCATGGAAGCATCTATCAACACAGAAGACCCCACCCCTACAGGTAGTATGACCTGTGATATTGTTTCTTGTCTCAAAATAGCACTGTAAGACTTTGGTACTTTTTATTACCATCCTTCTGCAGGGAATCACTTTCATCTTAAATCTCTCCCCTGTTGTAATCTTGTTATATTAGTAATAAGTTTATTAAACAGAGTCGTACAAAGGCATTTTACTGTTAATGATGAATGCAAAGCAAGATAGGATATATTCATTGTGGAAAAGGTAAAAATTAAACATTCTGACTTTTTTCTATCCTCTATATATCATTGTTTTCGACAGATCCTCTCAGCAGTCGTTTATTTGCTGGTGAAACCCCAAGCTGTCTACCTCCTCGTTACCACCACGTGGCAATCCCAGGGAATGGAGACCGCCATGAGTCGTATTTGACATATGCTTTGGAGGTGGCGCTGATTGGTCTGAGCCAACAGAGACAGATGCCAACAGGACTGTATGCCCAGGAAAAAGCATGTAAACAGGAAGAGAAACTCATTGCCAAACTACAAAGTGTGGAGCTTGACCCTACCCTGGTGTCTGTGTTTAGTAAACAGGCTGTCCTTATGTTGGAAGGTTTGTATACACTTATCATATGATCCTGATCAGTTAAAGCTTATCCTTTCTGATTCTGGTCACCTAGACTGACTTTTCCTAAACCATATAAATGAAATGTTATTTAAATTGTTTTACAGGAGGAAGTCACAGTGGACTTGGTATAGGAATTCATTCAGAAAGCTACCCTATGCACACATTTGCCAAGTTTCTCTTCAACAGTCTCTTGCCACATGACCAGGATCTGGCTTACAGGGTTGGCCTTCGTGCAATGAGGTATTAACAGAATATAAATTATGCATGTCATTTGGTTGGTTGAAGGTTTCCAATCTCCATAATTTTTGCTTCACTAGGTCTTAACAGTCAGCGTCAGTGTTCTGGCATACAAAAGAAAATTTGTATAGGCTGACAGTTACAGAAGTTTGCCCAGTAATGTTGTCTTTTTAACTTTCACGATGGTCATTTGCAATGGCTTTGATTGTACTGATTTAATATCAATGTATTTATGAACATGTATCATCAACTTTAAAAATGTTAGAATTTTAATCTCAATCTTGTTTTTTACCCATGAACCAGAACAATTCACCACGTGGTTGGAGAAAGTCTATAAATGGGAGGATGAATTAGAAATCTGAAATAAAAATTAAAGAATTATGAAAAATTGAATGCTGATATCATGGTTTTCAATACTTTTGATATGCAATATAACAGATTTTGATAAACAAGAATTGGACATTTAATGCAAAAGATGTGTTCTTTTTCACAGATTACCTGTTTTGGAAGATACAGAAGATATAGATGATGGATTAAACAATATCGGGTCAGCCATGCTCAGTCGCTTTCCTCGTTGGTTTATCCTCGGTCACATTGAGAGTAAACAGTGTGAGCTGTCCTGTACACTGCTGGCAGCAGCTAAGGGAGACATCAGAAGACTGCGCACAGTGCTGGAAGTAGCCCACAAACACATTCATAGCTCATCACAGCTCTTCAAACTTGCTCAGGATGTGTTCAAGATAGCCACACCTGCAGACACACCCAAACACATGGGTGCTCTGAATGCAGCCTTTGAACTTGGCTTACAGGTAGAGTTACCATGCGATCATAAAACTCAATATGATGAAGTTTTGAAATCTCACATATTTAATAGGTGTTTATGTAGTTACACAGCATTGTGTAAGATATGTATTATATATCATGATTAAGGCAAACCAAAATTTCATTTCTATGGAGGTGGGGTATGTTACAATGGTTAAATATGGCTGGTAGGTTTCCAAATAATGCTCACAATTGAACAATGCATCTAAAGGAAATACCTGTAAATTATATAAACCGATGTTATATATCGTTTTCCAGGTAATGAAGATGACACTTATGACGATGAATTGGCGTCGACGTGAGATGGTTCGATGGTTAGTGACCTGTGCAACAGAGGTCGGAGTTCAAGCATTGGTGTCAATCATGCAGAATTGGTACACCTTATTCCAGCCTATCGAGGCTACAGGAATGGTTGCTACCACAATAATGTCTCATACAACAATGATGCAGTTGAATGTTAATTATCACCAGCAAGAGGAGCTAGCCAACTGTGCACGGACGTTAGCTCTTCAGTGTGCTACCAAAGACCCACAGAATTGTGCGCTGTGTGCTCTCACCTTGTGTGAAAAGGACCCTGCAGCGTTTGAAACAGCCTATCAAATAGTCATAGAGGCTGCCTCCCACATCATGAACTCCAGTCAGTTATTTACGATAGCCCGGTACATGGAGCACCGAGGCTATCCGAATCGTGCATACAAACTTGCCCTTCTCGCCATGAAAAATCTACATCTCGCTTACAATCAGGACACTCATCCCGCCATCAACGACATTCATTGGGCATGTGTGCTAAGTCACTCTCTAGGTAAAAATGAACTAGCTAATGTCATTCCCGTCCTGGTTAAAAATGTTCAGTGTGCAACAGTGCTTTCAGACATTCTGCGGAGGTGCACATTGTCCGCTCCTGGCTTAGCCAGTCAGGATGGAAAGCGACGTGCCATCAAACTTTTATCATATGACAAGCTTCCTTTACGCCAGCTCATGGATGCCACGATACATGCCTATATTAGTACAACACATTCAAAACTCACACATATCAGTCCACGACACTATGGAGACTTCATAGAATTTCTAAGCAAAGCAAGAGAAACATTTCTTCTGGCTCAGGATGGACTTATCAAGTTTGCACAATTAATTGAAAATATGAAACTTGTTTATAAAGGCAAAAAGAAACTGATGTACCTCATCAAGGAGAGATTTGGGTTATGATGTCAGTTTCACAATGTCTGTCAACTGAGCTGATCATTCCATGGGTGTTCTGTGGGCGATGACACTTAGTGTCGGGCTGTCTCCTTGGTGCTGGGCAAGTCAATGTCATGTCTGGGATGTCCCTGGGATACACCAATATCTAGCATGCCCCTGCTTGCTTTAATTAAAGTTTACCTGTCTCTGGTGCTAGTCACATTGTAGGGGATATCCTCTATGAAGGGAACACAAGATGTGTTCCGAGTCTTGGTGTGGACAGTACATGATGACAATAGTGACCTGTGACCCGGATACATAAAATAGTGGGCTGTGCCATTACAGTCTACCTGTCTTATAAGCACCTGTATGGTTCTGGAAACCCTTGGACTGTACATGTGTAGGAGGACCATGTCCCTGATACAGATGACATGTGTATACAAGGAACACATACGTGTATTATATGGTGGAGAGGTGTAGTGATGGAGGGCAACCAGTTAAATGCCAGCCCAAAGTTTACACTGCAAGGGACCAACATTCTCTAATCATTCTTTTCCTATTACCTCATCAGTCTGTGATTTGACAAAAGATTTGGTGACAGCAAGTGACTTTATACACATATATACACAAAGGTTTAGTACCATGACAGAAAGTATATGTTTTAATTGTTTCTGTCCTCACAAAAACTCCAGTCGTTATTGTAATGTATTGTTTTCTTTGGTAATCATGGCAACAGTTTTGACTTTAAATATTTTATTTGTTTCGATAACTCAAGGAGTAAAATCTTCGTATTTTTTTCTAATTTGTTTCTAATTTATTCATATTTTTCTTCAGATCTTTTTCTATTATCATCTGAAATTCAATTTCTATAAATGACATGTTTCTACCTTTCTGAACTAAAGAGTTCTGCTCTGACCTTAAGATTTGTCAGAACATTAACAGTCACTCTAAAAGAGATATGAGTAGCATTAACTTATTTATGTGATTGGTCTAAACTAAACATGGTGAACATGTTTAAGAAAGCAGGATTTTTTATTTTCGTTTAATTTATGATGTGTAGCATGTATATTATGTTAAGAATAGTATTTTCCCAAAAGCAGTTGTGTTACTATGCTGTGTCTCCATGTAGCCTTGCTTCAAAATATAGTTCTTTATCTGGTGGTGCTAAGTTTTTTTTTTTTTTTTTTGTTTGTTTAAGTTGAAGAAAATCTCTATGAAAACTGTATATTCTCTACCATTTTTAGAGTTTACGTCCAGTGTGTTTTTATCATGTGTACAATGAAACATTATTGGGTGGCTTTCTGACAGTATGTATGCTTGTATGATGTGTATCTGATCTGACATTTGAACATTGGTAAGTAATGGTAACTATGACTTGTGTGTATGAGTAAGATGATAGACTTGTAGTGTTCTGACAGTGAGGGCAAAAGTGCAGTGGTCATGTTCTGACAGTGAGGATGATGGAAGACTGGTCATGTTCTGACAGTGAGGATGATATAGAAGACTGGTCATGTTCTGACAGTGAGGATGATGGAAGACTGGTCATGTTCTGACAGTGAGGATGATAGTAGACTGGTCATGTTCTGACAGTGAGGATGATATAGAAGACTGGTCATGTTCTGACAGTGAGGATGATAGAAGACTGGTCATGTTCTGACAGTGAGGATGATAGAAGACTGGTCATGTTCTGACAGTGAGGATAATAGAAGACTGGTCATGTTCTGACAGTGAGGATGATAGAAGACTGGTCATGTTCTGACAGTGAGGATGATAGAAGACTGGTCATGTTCTGACAGTGAGGATGATAGAAGACTGGTCATGTTCTGACAGAGAGGATGATAGAAGACTGGTCATGTTCTGACAGTGAGGATGATAGAAGACTGGTCATGTTCTGACAGTGAGGATGATAGAAGACTGGTCATGTTCTGACAGTGAGGATGATAGAAGACTGGTCATGTTCTGACAGTGAGGATGATAGAAGACTGGTCATGTTCTGACAGTGAGGATGATAGAAGACTGGTCATGTTCTGACAGTGAGGATGATAGAAGACTGGTCATGTTCTGACAGTTAGGATGATAGAAGACTGGTCATGTTCTGACAGTGAGGATGATAGAAGACTGGTCATGTTCTGACAGTGAGGATGATAGAAGACTGGTCATGTTCTGACAGTGAGGATGATAGAAGACTGGTCATGTTCTGACAGAGAGGATGATAGAAGACTGGTCATGTTCTGACAGTGAGGATGATAGAAGACTGGTCATGTTCTGACAGTGAGGATGATAGAAGACTGGTCATGTTCTGACAGTGAGGATGATAGAAGACTGGTCATGTTCTGACAGTGAGGATGATAGAAGACTGGTCATGTTCTGACAGTGAGGATGATAGAAGACTGGTCATGTTCTGACAGTGAGGATGATAGAAGACTGGTCATGTTCTGACAGTTAGGATGATAGAAGACTGGTCATGTTCTGACAGTGAGGATGATAGAAGACTGGTCATGTTCTGACAGAGAGGAAGATGTAGAAGACTGGTCATGTTCTGACAGAGAGGAAGATGTAGAAGACTGGTCATGTTCTGACAGTGAGGATGATAGAAGACTGGTCATGTTCTGACAGTGAGGATGATAGAAGACTGGTCATGTTCTGACAGTTAGGATGATAGAAGACTGGTCATGTTCTGACAGTGAGGATGATAGAAGACTGGTCATGTTCTGACAGTGAGGATGATAGAAGACTGGTCATGTTCTGACAGAGAGGAAGATGTAGAAGACTGGTCATGTTCTGACAGTGAGGAAGATGTACAAGACTGGTCATGTTCTGACAGTGAGGATGATAGAAGACTGGTCATGTTCTGACAGTTAGGAAGATGTAGAAGACTGGTCATGTTCTGACAGTGAGGAAGATATAGTACACTGGTCATGTTCTGACAGAGAGGAAGATATAGTACACTGGTCATGTTCTGACAGTTAGGAAGATATAGTACACTGGTCATGTTCTGACAGTTAGGAGGATGATAGAAGACTGGTCATGTTCTGACAGTTAGGAAGATGTAGAAGACTGGTCATGTTCTGACAGTGAGGAAGATGTACAAGACTGGTCATGTTCTGACAGAGAGGATGATAATACACTGGACTTAGTGTTTCACTGTACATGTAGTACTACTAATTTGAATCCTTTTCAGCTAGTGAAACGCATCAGAACAGCTTCTTTAGGTCATTTGAGTAGCTGTTCCATTATACTGTTTCTAGAAACCACGTACAAGGATCATATGCCAACGCTATTTGTTTTCATATCTTGATCATTCAGAACATGGAAACATGCTCATCCACACAACTCTCAAGTAATTCACAAGTCTCTGTATAAGCTTCAGTCAAACACAAACATGAATACTTTGTATACCTTGTATATCAGCCTACATTGCTTCCAATAGTTAAAGTTAGGATGTTTCTGATGAATGAATTAATGAGATAATCTCTAGTGTTATCTTCATTTCAGGTATTATATTTGTACTTTCTACATACCGATATACTTTACACTCGCTCCATTACATTGGTCATATTTTTGCAATATCTTTTTTGTCATTCAGGGTTTTGTTTACGATAGTCAAGTGTTTCCTGCACAAGATGTACATGTTGACCGAATGTATATTTTTTTCATAATTGTATATTGTTTGTGTGAAGACATACTGGTTCTGTCTGTGTAATTGTGTATTGAATAACTTTAATTATTTCTCCAGTAGGATCCTTCAATCTTCATCATCACTATAACTGTGTTCCTGATTATCACCGACCAGCATAATCAGATTACTGCTTCATTCCATTTGTTGTTCAATTTAGATTTTAACTTTTGCTAATTCAATAATTTTCTTTTCTTTTGAACAATTCTCCCATTAACTACCAAACAATACGAAGTAGCAATAACATCATTTTGTGCAATAATTTCAGAAGGAAGGTATTATTTTTAGTGTACATGTATTTGTAGATAGCTTATACCATATTTAGTTTGTTCCTGACAATGGTTTTTCTTGGACATAGTTCACCTGTACCGAAATTACTTACCTGTACTATAAGTAGTTACCTGGACAGTGATTTACCTGTACTGAAATGATTTACCTGTACTGAAATGATTTACCTGTACTGAAATGATTTACTCATAAAGTAGTTCATATTTACTAAAGTAATTATGGTGATCATCTTGTTATACTTAAAACATTGATTACAACAAGATGTTGTGGTAAATGTGATGGACATCATGTGATCATTAATTTATTGCGTCGTTGTTTGTAGACCATATTTTGATATAACCATCTGTATATTTGGAGTATCACCGTCTCTCTCTCACCAAATTATTCTTGGTTTCTGTGACTATAAAGTATAGGCCATTTTGATAATTATTATTATATAAATGTGCAGCTGTTCCGTGGACCAGGAGCAGCAGGTGCCAACCTTTATTTATGGTAAATTAGTGCATTTTTGAAGATGAAGAAGAAATATCTTGTAAAAGTTTGTCAGTATAATTGTCTGTTTTGAATATGTCCATGAAATGGACGAGTTTCCTATCTGTTTCTATTTAAGGCACCACACTAATCATTTATTGACTACATGTGCTGTGTTTCTCTCAATAGTTCTGATCAAGTCCTACACTTAGGGAACAGCACTACAGAAATACCATTGTTTACATAGTACACGGTCTTGTTCTGATGTAGTATATCTACAAGGCATCCCTCCTTCTCCCCTTATTCTTGTATACTGATAAGTGTGACGTATTGCCTTCTTAAGGAAATTCTTTAATACCCGTATGGAATATGTTTAGTTGAAAACATTCTACACGTACACCAGTGATGAATACATGCATGATCTGATAGCATTATAACAAGGATTATTATAATATATAACTGTGTATCTTTAACTGAAGAATTCGGCCTTATCAACAGCTTATGTATCACAGCTGAAACACTCTACCTCATTTCAAGAATTTTTACATTTTTTTTTTTTTTTTTTTGAACTTTTTATATAAAAGAAAATTTCAAAATATATTTGAATGTGTATGGGAAATGTGGCGTGGAACGTATTCCAGCTTGGATTACTACTGATCATAAATCTGCATTATTTACATTTGTATGATGAACATTGTATGGTATATTTTATTACTGTTATATAATTATGATGCTACATGTTCGACATGTAAAACTGAAGGGCCACAGGCATGTTTTTCTTCTCTAAACACTCAAAATGGAAGTGTTTGTAATGTAAAGGGCACAATGGCCACACATTGCCCAAGTATAACAAGGGTTTTGTCCCTTAGTTAAGGAGGCTGTGTGTGTTACTTAACCCATATAAACAAATGTCAACTCTCTTGTCTTTATTTTTTGATAAATGAAATTTGTTTACATAATTGATTTGAACTTATTTTAAATGATTCTAATAATTGAAAGTGTATCACAAAATATGTTGTATTTTTAATGAATTGTGAAAAACAGACAGATTTTGTGATTGAACATGACAGAATATGTTGTATTTTGATAAAGTATGACAGAATATAACACATGTTGCTTAAAAGAAGCACATAACCTAGTTCATTGCTTAGTTTTATAATTTTGTATATCAAACAAGAAAGTGATATTATCAATGTCTGATCTGTCCCTGTTTGTGGTACTTGTACCCCAATATTGGAGTTCACATGGGTTTTATTCCTCAGTAAATCCAATTTCATTTTGTATTTTGAAGTGATACATTTTCATAAATGATTTAACTGAACAAATAATTTAAACAAAAACTACTTTGAGTCTGATTGTAACTTCATATATGCTTGACATTTGTTTATAATGGGGCCCGCTGGAAGAATTAATTAGAAGGAGTGTTTGATATTTAAATGTTTTTCTTTATCTTTTCATATTTCAATTTTTAAAGAAACTTTATCTATAATGGTGGATTCCTAGAATTAACCAACAATGAACTGAAGGTTTAGAACCGAGATGTTCCAAAGGTGATGATCTGATTGTAAGGTGTTCTGAACGTTTGATCTGCGGTGTTCTGAACGTTCTGATCCGAGGTGTTCTGAAAGTTCTGATCCGAGGTGTTCTGAAATCTATAACCCATGGTGTTCTGTGTTGTACACCTAAGTTTTGTATTTGATTATGATTGTAAAGAATTATTCTCTTTACAAGCTTTTTTGTCTATAATTTATTTCTTATGTCTGTATGTACTATACCAATTGATCTTTATTGCGAAAACTAGAACAGAAATATTCATTGAAAAAAATAATCCATTTGGCTTTCAAAAATGTAAGAATTTTTTGTCATTTTTCAAATATTTAAATCATTACCTGTAAGTATTTAAAACAATGACTTGAGTATATCAATCTTGATGAAGTATTCCTGATTAAACCATCGTTATCATATTATCACATTGCTTTAATCATAAACAAATCATTACAAATATGCAAAGTACATTAGGGAAAAAAATAGACGAAAATTATGTATATCGTCTTGCCATTGTCAAAATTTTTGTACGTACAATATACATGCAATACTGCTTTTTTAAAGAGCAACTTCCATTTTGAGCAGGGAATCCTGAGGTGAAAAAGTACATGTCATCTTTCAGCCTTGTTTTGTTTGCTATATATATGGTACATTATGTCATGTGACCAGTTTAGTGCTCCATGTTCTATTTATAGTTGATTTTGTAGAAGTCTAGTCTAAATGTATCGTGTACAAGAGGTGTACATATTAATGATAATGTGAATCTGATTGTCCCCAAAGAGATGTTAGTTATGTGCCAGTAATGAGTGGTAAAAATCTATTATATAATCTGATTGGGGAAAAAGAATGAACAATAAAAAAATTGAAATTATATCTGGTTTGGTTCTGTTTATTTATCATAGTTAAAACATGGACAGGACACATAGAGAATTTTAATGAAACATCTGAAAATGATATGGATCAACAACATTATAGACTAAAGTGTTGCAATAAAAATAACAAAAGCACATGAATTGTTTTCAGCAGTTCCACAGTAGGTAATTAAATATGTGGTACAAAAGGTTTCTAAGCGAAGGGACATAACTCTGGAAGGTTTTAACTAAAATAAACTATTTTCCATTTCATTTCCATAACATAGTACAATATATCAACAAGATCCAGGAAATAACAACACCGGAAATTTCCTTTTTGACACTGGATTAAAAAATGTTTATTGAATGTATAACAACATAAATCAGAACACAAGAGATCTAAAGTGATATTTGTCTAATTTGTGAAATGATGTGAGCCTCAAATAGCACCCAATTACTTGTGTAAATACCTTTAATAAACAGCATACACCAGATCTCAGGAATCTTTGTGCCCAACATGGTGAAATATCAATATGTCTTTAAAGTGCATATAGGTACATGCACTGCATAAAGAACACCAAACTTCAAGGTTTCACAAGGAAATAGCTTCCTGGTTAACAAAAAAGAAGACTGTAAACGACAAGACATTACTCAGAAAATATTGATTCACTGTCACTATGTGCACTTCCTGCTTGTTGACGTGACTTTCTGACAATAATCGTTAAAATGAGAGACAATATCAAAACTAGCCAAGGATGTAACTGGAGACTAGAAATAGCAGTCAGGGGTGTAACTGTACACCAGAAATTGTAGTCAGGGGTGTAACTGTAGACCAGAAATAGCAGTCAGGGGTGTAACTGTACACCAGAAATTGTAGTCAGGGGTGTAACTGTAGACCAGAAATAGTAGTCGGGGGTGTAATTTAGACAGGGGTGTAACTGAAGACCAGAGATAGTAGCCAGTGGTGTAACTGTAGACCAGAAACAATAGTCAGGGGTGTAATTGTAGACCAGAAATAGTAGTAAGGGGTGTAACTGTAGACCAGAAATAGTAGTAAGGGGTGTAACTGTAGACCAGAAATAGTAGTCTGGGGTGTAACTGTAGACCAGAAATAGTAGTCTGGGGTGTAACTGTAGACCAGAAATAGTAGTCTGGGGTGTAATTGTAGACCAGAAATAGTAGTCTGGGGTGTAACTGTAGACCAGAAATAGTAGTCTGGGGTGTAATTGTAGACCAGAAATAGTAGCCAGTGGTGTAACTGTAGACCAGAAACAATAATCAGGGGTGTAATTGTAGACCAGAAATAGTAGTAAGGGGTGTAACTGTAGACCAGAAATAGTAGTCTGGGGTGTAACTGTAGACCAGATATAGTAGTCAGGGGTGTAACTGTAGACCAGAAATAGTAGCCAGTGGTGTAACTGTAGACCAGAAATAGTAGTCTTGGGTGTAATTGTAGACCAGAAATAGTAGTCTGGGGTGTAACTGTAGACCAGAAACAATAATCAGGGGTATAACTGAAGACCAGAAATAGAAGTCAGTGGTGTAACTGTAGACCAGAAATAGTAGCCAGTGGTGTAACTGTAGACCAGAAATAGTAGCCAGTGGTGTAACTGAAGACCAGAAACAGTAGTCAGGGGTGTAACTGTAGACCAGAAATAGTAGCCAGTGGTGTAACTGTAGACCAGAAATAGTAGCCAGTGGTGTAACTGAAGACCAGAAACAGTAGTCAGGGGTGTAACTGTAGACCAGAAATAGTAGTCTGGAGTGTAACTGTAGACCAGAAATAGTAGTCAGGGGTGTAATTGTAGACCAGAAATAGTAGTCAGTGGTGTAACTGTAGACCAGAAATAGTAGCCAGTGGTGTAACTGTAGACCAGAAATAGTAGTCTGGAGTGTAACTGTAGACCAGAAATAGTAGTCAGTGGTGTAACTGTAGACCAGAAATAGTAGCCAGTGGTGTAACTGTAGACCAGAAATAGTAGCCAGTGGTGTAACTGAAGACCAGAAACAGTAGTCAGGGGTGTAACTGTAGACCAGAAATAGTAGTCTGGAGTGTAACTGTAGACCAGAAATAGTAGTCTTGGGTGTAATTGTAGACCAGAAATAGTAGTCAGTGGTGTAACTGTAGACCAGAAATAGTAGCCAGTGGTGTAACTGAAGACCAGAAACAGTAGTCAGGGGTGTAACTGTAGACCAGAAATAGTAGTCAGGGGTGTAAATGTAGACCAGAAATAGTAGTCTGGGGTGTAACTGTAGACCAGAAATAGTAGTCTGGGGTGTAACTGTAGACCAGAAATAGTAGTCTGGGGTGTAATTGTAGACCAGAAATAGTAGTCTGGGGTGTAACTGTAGACCAGAAATAGTAGTCTGGGGTGTAACTGTAGACCAGAAATAGTAGCCAGTGGTGTAACTGAAGACCAGAAACAGTAGTCAGGGGTGTAAATGTAGACCAGAAATAGTAGTCTGGAGTGTAACTGTAGACCAGAAATAGTAGTCAGGGGTGTAATTGTAGACCAGAAATAGTAGCCAGTGGTGTAACTGTAGACCAGAAATAGTAGCCAGTGGTGTAACTGAAGACCAGAAATAGTAGCCAGTGGTGTAACTGAAGACCAGAAACAGTAGTCAGGGGTGTAATTGTAGACCAGAAATAGTAGTCTTGGGTGTAATTGTAGACCAGAAATAGTAGCCAGTGGTGTAACTGTAGACCAGAAATAGTAGTCAGGGGTGTAATTGTAGACCAGAAATAGTAGCCAGTGGTGTAACTGTAGACCAGAAATAGTAGTCTGGGGTGTAACTGTAGACCAGAAATAGTAGTCAGGGGTGTAACTGTAGACCAGAAATAGTTTTGAAATTTGAAACTGGATTATGTGTGTAATTTTTTCTTGTGCCTAAGATGTCAGAGCAT
Organism: Ylistrum balloti; assembly: GCF_031769215.1. NCBI lineage: Eukaryota > Metazoa > Mollusca > Bivalvia > Pectinida > Pectinidae > Ylistrum > Ylistrum balloti. Next base: position 829,580 of record NW_026782199.1, read on the forward strand.
GAACACATGGTAAAATCACTCTAAAACAGGTACATGTACTTTACTACATTATCATGCCATTGCTATGTCTTTGTCAAAGTAAACATAATATTGAAACAAATTCAAATTACACCACACAAGTGTCTGCATTAATGTACCGTTAGTCTACTGTTAACATGCTATTTGTATTGCTAGATATCGGTTAGTGTGGCAATAATGTAGTAAATGTTTGAATCTTATATATGACCTTATGTGGACCAGACTCGACAAAATCCTGTTTCAATATGACCTTCCACTCAAAACAAGACTTATCACACCTTATTTGTATACATGTATTTGATTGGATTAAGAAAATCACATGCCTGACTGACAAAACATTGTGCTGTCCACTTTTGTTTGCATCACCCCTTAATTGGAGCCTCACTTTTAAGTTTGCAGGAGGAGTGGGTTTTTGATCACCAAACTTTAACCTAAACTTAAAAATTGTACAAAACCAAATGAGTAATCATACAATGAAAGTTGAGCTTCTGTTATAAAAGAATTTACCAAATAATACTAGTTTTGTTGACTGAAAATAAGAACTAAATGTTTTTTGTTTAATAAACAATTAATGGCCTTAGTCACCATGAAATGTGAAGGTTTATGTACATGACAGATTCATATTTCCCAAAAGCTATGTAAATCTCGGTTAATAGGATATTTGATGGTGAATGAACCTTCACATTTCACAACAACGGCCAAAAATACACAGTATTGATCAAGGAAGTGAAGTTAAACTTAATTAACCAGGAGAATTTTTTCAATATGAGTTCAGTTGGGGGGTTATGGTATACGGATTGTCTCCCTTGGGCAGTATACAGTGGATAGTAAATACATGTATTTGTTGTATTGAAGACAAAATTTACCTAAAAACTGAATCAAAAGGTGAATGGCTCAACTACAGGTAGAATTATCATGCAAAGAAAGCTTTCTCAAAATTTGGTCCAGCATTCTACCTGAAAAGTTTAGGATCTTTTCAAAGACAGCAAAGCCGACAAAAAGAGAAGAAAATTTGACATGATGTTTTTAATTGATTTATTTCATTAATAACAATAACATTATCGCAAGGGTGTTGTTTGGTAATCCAACAGTATACACTCTAGGCTTACATCAAATATATATGCTTAAATTCCACATTGAAAGACATGATATATCTACAATGAAAACGAGAGAAATTCCCCAAGGTTTGGTGTGAAGTCTCTTGAAGCAGAATTTCATGTTGATATTATATTGAACATAGTGAGGTCTGATTCAAAACCGACATAGTAAACTCTGATCGGGAAGTAACTAAAAACAAAAAACAACTTTTTTGTTAACATGAATATGAGGCTGGATATCATTTTAGCTTGGTCAGTGATGTCAGCAAATTATCACTTCAACCAACAGATTTGGAATAAAATCCTTCATTAAAACATTGCACAGCTGAAGGAGCCTAATGGAAATATATAAGTAATACACAGGCTTGCTGTGAAGGCTTTACAGTGATCTGTCCATACAAGTCATCAATAAATTTATAAATATTGGAGAAAACTCACAATGTTCTTCGTTACTGCATTACCAATACACCTTCTTTCTATAATCTTAGGTAGGAGTAAAAAATAAAACCTCCAGAATTATGATTTCCGTACATGGGTAAGATATATCTACTCTCAGGGCCAACAACAGCTCAGCTAGTAGAGTGTTTGACTTAGCAACATCAGTGAAGATCTGCAGTGTGTTGTTTGAAAAACTCCACTAAGGCTGTTTTGTATTTCTTAGGAAACTAAGAAACAGACTGTCTTGTGCTGTATCAGTTGTGTCCTTGGGACAGACACTCTACCCCTAATTGGCATGCAACAGGCCTCCAGCATACTGTTCAGTTAAGTAGCCACCAGCTACTACAGGGAAACTCTGCCTAAAAGTGACCAAGGCTGTTGATGCTGTGATAAACCAAGCAAATTAAATGGTATCATTTCTTATGTCTGTAGCTAAATATCAGTATCCTTTGCTGGATATCACAGGTAGTGTGTCAACAATTTCAGGGAAGGCCTCGTATGGCAGGATGTGTCAGCTTTCCATTCAGATGCTTCATCACAGAGATTTAGTCATGTATGGCCCTTCAAGTTCATATCCCAACTTCCTGTAATAGTTGCGAGTTCCCACACCTACAACAGAAACAAATAAAGGAGTTCCTAACATCATATACTTCCTGTAGTAATTACAAGTACCTACACCTACGACAGAAACACATAAAGGGGTTCCTAACATCATATACGTACTGTAGTAATTACAAGTTCCCACACCTACGACAGAAACACATAATGGAGTTCCTAACATCATATACTCTAACTATCAACCCTCAATTACAACAGTTTTCATTGACTTGTACAATTCAACATATCATCAATATCCCAGATTCCTCCCCCATTATCCCCTAGACCCGCAGTCTACATTCAGACTAATATTGTCATCAATGTGCTACTGCAGTTCAATTTGTTGACATTACTGCCTTGTAACTTACCTGAAATAACAGCTATTTTCTGGGACCCATGTTCCTCCTTGGCTATTCTTGCTGCCTCCTCCATCAAAAGCATACCAAAACCCTGAAATAGGTCATATAACATTTCAAATTAAACAAAAACTTTCAGGCCTGTCAGTGCATTCAGGGCTGCTGTGGAAGAAGAAATATTAACTTCTAATTGGTCATTTGGAAGAATAAAAGTCAACTTATTTGTGTATTTCTTATCGTTTTTTTTAAGGTAAATCAACCCATGTGACCCTGCTCCTTTTTGTCTGATACCACAACAATATGATTAAGACATGCCCTGTAGTTTTTGTGATGCTAATCCAGGGGAAAAAATTTGTTTTGTGAGGGTGAAAAAAAAACCCAGGAGAAATGTTTCCTAATAACAGAAATAGATAATACAAGAATCCAAAGTAAATGTAAGTCATTATGATAAAGAAGCACAAAGTCCAAGGGTATGATAAGTCACTCTTCTGATATTGACACAGAGGTTATTTGTTGGCACCCTGGGGTCCTATGATAAGTCCACCTTCTGATATTGACACAGAGGTTATTGATTGGCACCCTGGGCTTATTGCAAGATAAGTGAAGTGTAATGGAAACCAATAGTTTCCTATACCTGGTGTTGGAACTTTGTTGGGTCTCTACCATGGACTGGTACAGCTGTACCATAGACATGAAGTTCCCGTACAATAGAACATCCACCCTTCAGCTCTGCCCTGAATGTGTCTGCTGCACATCTCCGAAGTCGAAGCAAGCCAATGAGAATGTCCTGTTCAGGATCTTCATACGAAAGGAAAGTTTCCCATCCACCATTGGCTGTATAGTCTCGGCGGATCAGCTCTGCCTGTGGGAGAGAGTAACAAAACAGATTTTTTCAGTTTAGCTTAGTTTACATTTGGTCTGCAATTCAGTGCCACCAGGAAGATAGTTACAAATTATTTCAAACATCCAGTTTCCAAGGTATATGTTGTGTGAGCTAACCTCATTTTATGAAGAAAAACCTAAGTCTAAGATATTTGTCAAACCACAACTTATAACAACGCTATGTTTAGTGATGAGCTAATGCATAGCGAGATATAAAATTACATTTGTCAGAGTACAGCTCTGTACCTATAGTGTAAACCTAGAGTACATTTACAATCTTCACAGCATAACAGGTAATAATACAGTAAAAATGTGCTGGATTAACTGCATTACAACTGACCTCAAACGGTTTAACCTTGTGATGTATTTCTTGTATGCCGACTTCTCGTGTACGGACATCTCGACACTGGGAACCAAGGTCCTTCATACGGGCTAAGGCTAGTTCTCGAAGGTTGCCGTGCTCTACTCCAGAGCTAACCAGTGGCATGGGAATATCTCTGGACAGAGAAAAACAGTATGTTCATAGTACAGTCTACATATTATATACTTATTCATATGGTAGAAAAGCTGTAACAAAACTAATGTACCCAACTCATCAAGAAGGAAAAAAATTTGATAGTTTCAAACAAAAACAAACTCCAATCCTCAATGGCAGACTGTACTTATATCTATTCTGCTGTGACTGAAAATACCTCCTACTGTACATTTATAGCCTGTCTATTGACAAATGAATTAAAATACCAAAACATTGCACACAGCATTTCAAAATGCTTTTCCCAGCATACTATTGCAATTTGATTTTTTATATTACATAAACAATATTAAGTTTCTAAGATAATTTTTTGTAGACATAATGGATTAAAACAAATTTCAAAACAATTTTCTACATAATTGTATTTCTCACAATTAGATAATTTCTAGTATGTGATGAAAATCCTTACTTTGTGAAAGACCAGACTATGAGATATATTGAGAATTTAAGGTATATATGTACAAGCACAAGTACTCAACACTCTTAAATTTATTGAAATTAGAAAATCTAACTCAGAATAAATAAGACAATGTTGTCTATGATTTAGATAACAAAAAAAACATACAAAAAAATAAATTATTAATAAGTATGGGACTGCAATTATGTAAGTTACCTCTGTACTCTGTAGACCCTGGTCCACGGTGGCACTAATGCCAGGATCCTAGCAACTAGATCCACCAGTCCACTTGGGGGATAACTCTTGTATCGTCCCGTTTTCCACAACTCATACAGACCTATCACATAAGTATAAGAATGAAGATGTTCTAAGAAATTAATTAAGTTTTGATAAATGTGAAGAAACAATTACCTGTGTTCAGAGAAGTCTTTTGACAACATTTATGTATGGTCAAATTCTACATAGGAGTGACAGCACTTACCAGTGCCCCTGATCACCAGGGTAGGATATATCTTTAAACCATCAGCTCTGAATGCAGGATTTTCAAAAAATTCCTGCAAAAAGTTAAAAAATAAAATTACAAATTAAAGAAATTTCTGTATTTTGAAAAGAAATCAGAAAGAAATCAAATGAAGTAAGGTAATAGAAATGTTCTCCATGCCTAAAAGTTCGTTTATCACAGATCACTGCCCATATGAGGTAGTTACCTATACCGCTCGGTGGAAACACCAGTCTCAAGTGTACTTATAAGCATGCAGAAAGTAGGTGGGAACATCATCAAATCTACCCATTTCTATGTTCAATATACTTACAATAAACTGCTCTATGTCTCTCTCCCAGCTAACATTAGGTAAATCTGGCATCATGTGTGCGACAACCTTGAAGCCTGCGTCCTTAGACATCCTGAAGGACTCACACACAGCTTTTACAGTGTGACCTCTGAAACACAAAATTTCATTCGGTACAGAATCCCATCCAACTTTTAGTCTGAATTCTATTTTTTGATGTGGAAAATAACATGGTTCAACCGGATAATAATGCTGTACCTTTGCCATCCTAAAAAGTCTACGGTTTTGACCAGCTAGCCATTTAATTAGTATCAGCCATCAAACATGACCAAGTTTGAACATATGACCTCAAAAGTCTGACCTGTCATAAATAAGTGATGTGTTGAATAAGATAATTAATAAATGGGACTATTTCAAACCTACCAACTGATAATGTTGATGCACTTTAACATTCATGTTGTTGTGGGAGCACTTAATTTCAAAAATGAATAGACACAAATGTGTTTCTCAGAGTCTGAGTGAGCAAAATTAAAACAGCAGACAAAAGTTTCCAAGGATACACTGAACTGATTTGGTGAAAACATGAAAATAGGTAGCCATGAACATTAGCAGGTTTACCAAAAATAAGGAAAATGTAACCAAAATTGTTAAATATTGAGAGCATCATGCTGGGTGACATGTGATCTTAATATTTACTAGTTTCTCTCAGTGATATAAAACCTTGATATTTACCTGTTCATCAGTGACAAATAAAACATATATATTTACCTGTTCATCTGAGTGATATAAAATCTTCATATTTACCTGTTTATCTGGGATATAATATGTTGACTTTTAGCATTTTATCTGATAGATATAAAACTGATATTTACCTGTTTATCTGAGTAATATCAAATCTTGATATTTACCTCTTCGTTTGAGTGATATAAAACTTGATATTAACATGTTGGTACAAGAGACATTAGAACTATATAATTACCTGTTGGTGTCCCTGGCAACATCCTCATACACACTTTGTACTCCGATCTCTTGTCTTGTACATCCATACTTCAGCATGTCACTAAACAAATGGTAGCATTGTCATGATGAACCAACACTATAAAGTTTGATTAAAATCTGTCAAAGAATGAAGTTGCTAGGTGCTCGGGCAAAGTTTTTTTTTTCTATCCTTTACTTATTAATGGAAAGTAAATCTGAGATTTTTATTTCACCTCGAGACCATGTTAAGCTTAATCTGGAAAGCTGCAATGTTTGACATTTCAATAAATCCACATGTATACAAAAGTCTGCAACAATACCATCTACAGTCAAACTTGACAGCATTTATACATAGGTTGCCTGTCTATAATGGCCACTTTTCTTTACTCCTTTAACCGGCCTCTGTAGACAAGTTTGATTGTACTTATACTCTTGTACTTATTCAACCAGGACAGTTAATTCCAAAAGACAAAGAAGTTCATGTAAAGTTTGGTAGGTAAAGAAGGCTGCCTTACATTGCGATGGTCATGAAGTTGTCCTTCACTGACTATATATAATTGTACTGTATACAAACATAATATAGTCCACTTACTTACCTGATGTGTTTCCTCAGACAATAATCAGGACGTGTTTCTATAGTAATGCCAATACATTTTGACTTGCTCTTCTCTGAGTACCTGAAATATAATATATGACTGAAATGACTACTGATCAATCCTGGAGACTAGCGTTAAAAAAAAGCAAAAATAAAACTGAGGGTCCAATTGGGGGCTAGTGTTTAGTGGGATAAAGTGAGTCAGAGTTAAATCAGGGGACTAGTGTTTAGTGGGATAAAGTGAGTCAGAGTTAAATCAGGGGACTAGTGTTTAGTGGGATAACGTGAGTCAGAGTTAAATCAAGGGACTAGTGTTTAGTGGGATAAAGTGAGTCAGAGTTAAATCAGGGGACTAGTGTTTAGTGGGATAAAGTGAGTCAGAGTTAAATCAGGGGACTAGTGTTTAGTGGGATAAAGTGAGTCAGAGTTAAATCAAGGGACTAGTGTTTAATGGGATAAAGTGAGTCAGAGTTAGATCAGGCAACTAGTGTTTAGTGGGATAAAGTGAGTCAGAGTTATATAAGTGTTTAGTGGGATAAAGTGAGTCAGAGTTAAATCAAGGGACTAGTGTTTAATGGGATAAAGTGAGTCAGAGTTAAATCAGGGGACTAGTGTTTAGTGGGATAAAGTGAGTCAGAGTTAAATCAGGGACTAGTGTTTAGTGGGATACAGTGAGTCAGAGTTAAATCAGGGGACTAGTGTTTAATGGGATAAAGTGAGTCAGAGTTAAATCAGGGGACTAGTGTTTAGTGGGATAAAGTGGATCAGAGTTAAATCAGGGGACTAGTGTTTAGTGGGATAAAGTGAGTCAGAGTTAAATCAGGGACTAGTGTTTAGTGGGATAAAGTGAGTCAGAGTTAAATCAGGGGACTAGTGTTTAATGGGATAAAGTGAGTCAGAGTTAAATCAAGGGACTAGTGTTTAGTGGGATAAAGTGAGTCAGAGTTAAATCAGGGGAGTAGTATTAGTGGGATAAAGTGAGTCAGAGTTAAATCAGGGGACTAGTGTTTAATGGGATAAAGTGAGTCAGAGTTAAATCAGGGGACTAGTGTTTAATGGGATAAAGTGAGTCAGAGTTAAATCAAGGGACTAGTGTTTAGTGGGATAAAGTGAGTCAGAGTTAAATCAGGGGAGTAGTATTAGTGGGATAAAGTGAGTCAGAGTTAAATCAGGGGACTAGTGTTTAGTGGGATAAAGTGAGTCAGAGTTAAATCAGGGGACTAGTGTTGTTTAGTGGGATAAAGTGAGTCAGAGTTAAATCAGGGACTAGTGTTTAGTGGGATAAAGTGAGTCAGAGTTAAATCAGGGACTAGTGTTTAGTGGGATAAAGTGAGTCAGAGTTAAATCAGGGACTAGTGTTTAGTGGGATAAAGTGAGTCAGAGTTAAATCAGGGAACTAGCGTTTAGTGGGATAAAGTGAGTCAGAGTTAAATCAGGGACTAGTGTTTAGTGGGATAAAGTGAGTCAGAGTTAAATCAGGGACTAGTGTTTAGTGGGATAAAGTGAGTCAGAGTTAAATCAGGGAACTAGCGTTTAGTGGGATAACGTGAGTCAGAGTTACATAAGTGTTTAGTGGGATAAAGTGAGTCAGAGTTAAATCAGGGGACTAGTGTTTAGTGGGATAAAGTGAGTCAGAGTTAAATCAGGGGACTAGTGTTGTTTAGTGGGATAAAGTGAGTCAGAGTTAAATCAGGGGACTAGTGTTTAGTGGGATAAAGTGAGTCAGAGTTAAATCAGGGACTAGTGTTTAGTGGGATAAAGTGAGTCAGAGTTAAATCAGGGACTAGTGTTTAGTGGGATAAAGTGAGTCAGAGTTAAATCAGGGACTAGTGTTTAGTGGGATAAAGTGAGTCAGAGTTAAATCAGGGACTAGTGTTTAGTGGGATAAAGTGAGTCAGAGTTAAATCAGGGACTAGTGTTTAGTGGGATAAAGTGAGTCAGAGTTAAATCAGGGAACTAGCGTTTAGTGGGATAACGTGAGTCAGAGTTACATAAGTGTTTAGTGGGATAAAGTGAGTCAGAGTTAAATCAGGGGACTAGTGTTTAGTGGGATAAAGTGAGTGAGAGTTAAATCAGGAGCCTAGCGTTTAGCTGTTATTTGTAAATGAGGTTTAAATAAGGGAACAAGTATTAAGAGGGTATACAGGAGGGTGGGGAAAATCCGGAAACTGAGTGAGGGCTAAATCAAGAGGTTAATGTTTTGAGAAAAAGCATGAGTGAAGCTTTAATCTATTGGTCAGTAGTTAGATAAAGGGGGAAGAAGTGTGTGTGCTAAAAAAAGGGGGGGAATGTCTAAGAATAGAAACACCAGTGAAGACTAAATCACAAAGAGGGCTAATATTTAGAGTGGAACACAAATATGAGCCAAATCTGAGGCAGGTTAAGTATGGTGAAACATGAGCGTAGGCCAAGGAGGTGGTGTTTCACCAGAGGGGAAAAGTAAATGTCAGCCGATTTCAGGAGAAGGGACCAGTCATTACTTACTTGACTGCTTCTTCAACACTACTACTGGTGTGACCAGATAAAGCATCATGGAGATTCCTTATGAAGTAGTCTCGGTAATCATCAGGAAGGCTCATAAATGTTCCACCCATCACAATAAACTCCACCTTGTCCACACTGTGACCCAGTGACATCAGCTGTATCAATGTAATAAGGGGATCTTATAAAAGTTCCAATATTGTATAATGCTTATAGAATCACTATGTTCCTTGATCAAAAAGTGAGATAGTATGGGAATAGGTTTGAGATTCTTTTTACACCAGGACTAACTGGACAAATGAAATAAAATATTGCAGAAAGTACAAACTAGAGAAAACTTGTGAAATAAATATGCCTCTTTCCCCGCATGAAATAGCAGTAGGGTCCAATCTTTTAACTAAACAACATCAATTTTATATGATACTAAATGTATCTTCAAATAAGTCCCCTTCCTACTGTAAAAGTTTAGTAATACATTGAGAGGAGGATTAGCTGTGATCTACTTCTAAAGCGTTCAAAATTGATGATTCTGCAACCATGAAGAAGGGGGCTTATTTGTTGGCAGGGCTTATTTTGCAAATAAATGTGGTATGTAACATAATGTACTGGGTACATGTTGTAACATTAATCATTAACTGGAACATTTTGAATATTATCACTGCGACATACACATACAACAATGTATATCACAGACCTACACGTATTAAGCTTACTTGGAAAACACCAGATGCAAAATGTTTCATTTTATGTCATGTTGTGTAACATAAGCTCAGTAAGTAAATTATCAACACCAAGATTCAGGGAGTCCTGAGAAACCCTCAGTAAACTGTAATACTTTCATCTCAAGTTCAACTGATCTTTTTATTGGTGATTGTAATTGCTGTTAGAACTTTTCACCGTAGATATACCCTACACCAGTACATACTGGTGTTGTCAATGTTGTCAATGGTTTTACTTTTGCAGACTGAATAAATGTCAAAATGTGGGAGAGCTAATACAATGGAGATAAGGACAATAACACAATCAAACAATATATGTCATTAGGAATTTTTCATTAATATATAACTGACATATGAAAATGTACCAGACAAAACCTTTTGTAAATCTACGTTTGTACTGTTAAGATATTGATATGATTTTACTACATCCCTGTCAGCCATGACACTGTACCAATGAATGTTGTCTTTCTAAGCCATGTCTTGATTGTACTCGATGTCTGTAAGTAAATCTACCTGATGTCATGTCTGTAACTAAGTCTATCTGATGTCATGTCTGTAACTAAGTCTACCTGATGTCATGTCTGTAACTAAGTCTACCTGATGTCATATCTGTAACTAAGTCTACCTGATGTCATATCTGTAACTAAGTCTACCTGATGTCATGTCTGTAACTAAGTCTACCTGATGTCATGTCTGTAACTAAGTCTACCTGATGTCATGTCTGTAACTAAGTCTACCTGATGTCATATCTGTAACTAAGTCTACCTGATGTCATATCTGTAACTAAGTCTACCTGATGTCATGTCTGTAACTAAGTCTACCTGATGTCATGTCTGTAACTAAGTCTACCTGATGTCATGTCTGTAACTAAGTCTAGCTGATGTCATGTCTGTAACTAAGTCTAGCTGATGTCATGTCTGTAACTAAGTCTACCTGATGTCATATCTGTAACTAAGTCTACCTGATGTCATGTCTGTAACTAAGTCTACCTGATGTCATGTCTGTAACTAAGTCTACCTGATGTCATGTCTGTAACTAAGTCTAGCTGATGTCATGTCTGTAACTAAGTCTTCCTCATGTCATGTCTGTAACTAAGTCTATCTGATGTCATGTCTGTAACTAAGTCTACCTGATGTCATGTCTGTAACTAAGTCTACCTGATGTCATGTCTGTAACTAAGTCAACCTGTTGTCATGTCTGTAACTAAGTCTACCTGATGTCATGTCTGTAACTAAGTCTACCTGATGTCATATCTGTAACTAAGTCAACCTGTTGTCATGTCTGTAACTAAGTCAACCTGTTGTCATGTCTGTAACTAAGTCTTCCTCATGTCATATCTGTAACTAAGTCTACCTAATGTCATGTCTGTAACTAAGTCTACCTGATGTCATGTCTGTAACTAAGTCTACCTGATGTCATGTCTGTAACTAAATCTACCTGATGTCATGTCTGTAACTAAGTCTAGCTGATGTCATGTCTGTAACTAAGTCTAACTGATGTCATGTCTGTAACTAAGTCTAGCTGATGTCATGTCTGTAACTAAGTCTAACTGATGTCATGTCTGTAACTAAGTCTACCTGATGTCATGTCTGTAACTAAGTCTAACTGATGTCATGTCTGTAACTAAGTCTACCTGATGTCATATCTGTAACTAAGTCTACCTGATGTCATGTCTGTAACTAAATCTACCTGATGTCATGTCTGTAACTAAGTCTAGCTGATGTCATGTCTGTAACTAAGTCTACCTGATGTCATGTCTGTAACTAAGTCTACCTGATGTCATGTCTGTAACTAAGTCTAGCTGATGTCATGTCTGTAACTAAGTCTAGCTGATGTCATGTCTGTAACTAAGTCTACCTGATGTCATATCTGTAACTAAGTCTACCTGATGTCATGTCTGTAACTAAGTCTACCTGATGTCATGTCTGTAACTAAGTCTACCTGATGTCATGTCTGTAACTAAGTCTAGCTGATGTCATGTCTGTAACTAAGTCTTCCTCATGTCATGTCTGTAACTAAGTCTATCTGATGTCATGTCTGTAACTAAGTCTACCTGATGTCATGTCTGTAACTAAGTCTACCTGATGTCATGTCTGTAACTAAGTCAACCTGTTGTCATGTCTGTAACTAAGTCTACCTGATGTCATGTCTGTAACTAAGTCTACCTGATGTCATATCTGTAACTAAGTCAACCTGTTGTCATGTCTGTAACTAAGTCAACCTGTTGTCATGTCTGTAACTAAGTCTTCCTCATGTCATATCTGTAACTAAGTCTACCTAATGTCATGTCTGTAACTAAGTCTACCTGATGTCATGTCTGTAACTAAGTCTACCTGATGTCATGTCTGTAACTAAATCTACCTGATGTCATGTCTGTAACTAAGTCTAGCTGATGTCATGTCTGTAACTAAGTCTAACTGATGTCATGTCTGTAACTAAGTCTACCTGATGTCATGTCTGTAACTAAGTCTAACTGATGTCATGTCTGTAACTAAGTCTAGCTGATGTCATGTCTGTAACTAAGTCTAACTGATGTCATGTCTGTAACTAAGTCTACCTGATGTCATGTCTGTAACTAAGTCTAACTGATGTCATGTCTGTAACTAAGTCTACCTGATGTCATATCTGTAACTAAGTCTACCTGATGTCATGTCTGTAACTAAATCTACCTGATGTCATGTCTGTAACTAAGTCTAGCTGATGTCATGTCTGTAACTAAGTCTACCTGATGTCATGTCTGTAACTAAGTCAACCTGTTGTCATGTCTGTAACTAAGTCTTCCTCATGTCATATCTGTAACTAAGTCTACCTAATGTCATGTCTGTAACTAAGTCTACCTGATGTCATGTCTGTAACTAAGTCTACCTGATGTCATGTCTGTTACAAAGTCTACCTCATGTCATGTCTGTAACTAAGTCTTCCTGATGTCATGTCTGTAACTAAGTCTACCTGATGTCATGTCTGTAACTAAATCTACCTGATGTCATGTCTGTAACTAAGTCTAGCTGATGTCATGTCTGTAACTAAGTCTAACTGATGTCATGTCTGTAACTAAGTCTACCTGATGTCATGTCTGTAACTAAGTCTAACTGATGTCATGTCTGTAACTAAGTCTAGCTGATGTCATGTCTGTAACTAAGTCTAACTGATGTCATGTCTGTAACTAAGTCTACCTGATGTCATGTCTGTAACTAAGTCTAACTGATGTCATGTCTGTAACTAAGTCTAACTGATGTCATGTCTGTAACTAAGTCTACCTGATGTCATGTCTGTAACTAAATCTACCTGATGTCATGTCTGTAACTAAGTCTAACTGATGTCATGTCTGTAACTAAGTCTACCTGATGTCATGTCTGTAACTAAGTCTAACTGATGTCATGTCTGTAACTAAGTCTAACTGATGTCATGTCTGTAACTAAGTCTAACTGATGTCATGTCTGTTACTAAGTCTACCTGATGTCATGTCTGTAACTAAATCTACCTGATGTCATGTCTGTATATAAATATACCTGATGTTGCATCTGTAACCAGTAACTATATCCTACCCAACATTGTACCAGTAAGTAAACTTACCTGTTCTACTCGATGTCTTGTCTGTAAGTAAGGATTATATCGAGCGCGGATGGCTCTCATTGATGTTGGCTGTGAAAGTAAAAAAATATATCATTCTTATACTGAGGTACATGTTCTGGTATTTTTTTTTTTCAAACTACAGTATTGACCAATGAGAACAATGCATGTCTCTTTATGACAAAGAAATCTATTGTCTTATTTTATTTGCTTTTATTTTTGTAATATTCAAATGATGAAAGGTGAACACTCACTCTCATAATGCTCCTTAGTTGCTTACCATATAGTTTTTATTAATTTATGGAGATGTCCATTCAAAATAAATGGCACAGTCTTGTTACATGGTGAAACCAGCATTACAAAAGAAAATGCTGCTGAATTCAAAATGTTCACGCAAATGCTTTTACTACTTTTTCTTTACAGTGTAACAAATACAAAATAGGAGAGTTTTCCCCTGAATAACAAAACACTTAACTTCCACTAATGAATACATTGTTTTATTTTTTGTAATTTTCTAGCTGTGTACAGACTGTAGTCTGAAGTTGTACCTCATATCCAGTGTAGGACTGAGTAGAGTACTCGAAGTCAGAGTCAGGACCTCCAGGACAGTATCTACAATAGAGACAAGATCAAATCTTAAAAGTTAATGACATTAAAAGAAAAGGAAGCCATACATTAACTTCAAAAACACCCTACTATTCAACAAAAATTGAAATTACATGCACATGCATTCACAGATACATAATATATCAAGGAATACTTATTTTAACAGTTACATAACTCATACATGTCTTACCACTTTGTGATGAGTACAAACACATTCAACAGATACATTAATAATGTCCTGAGTCGCCATTAACGTGTATGTCTATCATGGTGTTGTGATACTTACACACAGATGTTGCCTGTCATTGCAATGTGAGGACATCTATGTGGTTTACACATGACTGCTACAACAGCTATCTATAAATATACAAGTTCACATGTAAAACATACATATCATGATAAATAAATTGTTAAATACTTGTAATTGTCAGGATAACTTTTGCAGTAAAAGACAGAATAATAATCATAGCTTCTGTGCTCTACCAGTTATATATATAAAATATGAAGGTAAAAAAAAAAAAAAAAACAGGAAACAAGATGACAATTGAAAGATATGAGTCCACTATTCATCATCTCCCTTCAATGCATTGTCATTGTACAGACATTGGGGAGGAATTAAATAATCAATCATTTGTACCCTGATGTAGTAAGGCAATAACAAGGCATTATAAACCTTGCTAGATTGAGAAATACATTTCACGTAAAAGAAATATTGTATATTTTGATTCTGATAAGTTGATAACAATAATAAACAAAACACAAATATAACTGTAGGACAAACTGACATCCTGGTATAGCCATATCAATCATTGTATGACATTTGTTCAAAATCCTTTCAGAAGTGATGATGCTTATTTCAAGAATCAATGCTTAAATGGATTATGTCCCCTGCCTTCACCACAGCAACGCGAAAAAAGAATTTTTTTAGGTATTTTCATACCTATGTGAAGTTTAAATTTATCAAAATCAAGAAAAGAAATGGATCAGAGTCACTAGAGAGATGAGATACATGGGGACCAAGTACATTATGTACATATATTTAGGAGCAGTGACCAAAAGAGACGCAACTGGAGTCCTAGATTCAATATTAACAGCTTATTCATACAATACAAAAAAATAATTTAGCCAAATAGGATAATTCAAAAGTGGTGGTTAGAAGCAGCAATCTTTTTAAATGATAGATAAAATAAGCATCTGATTAACAAAAGTGCAGGCGAACATTTATGGCAGACAATATATGCCTGTCCAGCTGAGAAACAGAAATAAAGTCCACAAACAAGCTGTGTAACATAACTTACTCCACTGGCTGTTCTCACTGGCTTGGCCTTGAGTTTTGGTAACAGGATCTGTAGAAAAAGATAACATTTGTTACAATATAACCACTGTAAGTTATCAAAATGTGTCTTCATTTCATACAACAAATGATATTGGTGGTACTCCAAAGTCTTTAATAAATGCAATCTGCCATTCCAGAAAATAATTCTTTACTTTTTGGAAAAGAAATTTGGGACTCATGAATGTATACATGTATTTACAAAAAACAACCTAATGTTTCTGACATTCCATAAAATCTGCCTATCACTAGGATAAGTCATGCTGAAGTATTAGTACTAGGTATATACCTTTTTGTGCTGAGGGGGAACTGCTGCAATAATATCAACCAATCTTGGTTGACTTGACAATCCATATTTGCTGGATATTCTGGACTTTATTCTGTTGATAACAAGCAATTACAGTATAGTGAGAAACTAAAATAATAGATTGAATGTAAAAAATGCAGTTGATTGATGACTATATAAAGTAAGCAATATCAACTGCTTCTATGTATATACAAGACTCTACAATATTATTATGATATTAAACAAAGTACCATAAATGATCCTCTCTGTTATTTAAACTGTCAAATTTTCAATAATATTCCAAATGATAAGAAATGCATTACCTATTTAGGTTGACATCTTTTCCATCCTCATGGGCTTGAAGTAACTCTTTCACAATTTCCGAAACAGTTAAAATCATCAGCTCCTCTCTAGTTGCTCCCGGCAGGATTGCTGCAATTTTTGTTGTAATAGACATGCAAATTATTAATTCATGAAGATGATATCTTCAAATTTCTTTGAAAACATCATTAGCTAAAGTGAATGAATGAAACAGCATTCATTCTGCAACTACAATAGATTTGATTAACTACCCAATAAAGCAATACGACAGTGATAAAATCTGTCTCTGATGGAACTGTAGTTCATTTGACTTCAACTTCTTCTCCTTTATTGGTCATGATACTAATTTAAGTGATGAACAATTTGTCTATTATATCCTGAACTGATTACAAAAGGTGTCTTTCTATATTTATTTTGATGTCAATATAGTTATAAGATAAACGGAATACATAGTTAGTATCATAAGTAAACTTGTATATCAACAATTCTAGTCATGCAGCTGGATTTTTTATATTCCCACCTTTTATATTAAGGTTATCCTGGTTACACAATGCTGAGAGGATGCTCTCAATCTGATGCTCACTAAAGCCTTCAAGTCTATTTTTCCTTTATTTACTAAATATCAATAGAATGGTATTTTCTACATACAAAATGTACAGTTTGTGAATTTAGGAACAATACATTCTTTCTGAAGTCTTTATATGAAATCTTAGGTCTTAATACATCCTACACCAGCTGTATAATTAGTTCTGTCTCCTCTCTTCAAAAGGAACAATCACCATCATGTGTTTAACCAATCCTGGTATCTTACATGAATGAGTATATGATTTGCATTTAGGCCATAAAAATTTAATCAACTATATACAAGACAGAAGTTTAGTGTTCCTATAGCTATGGTGGTATGAAAAATGACATTTATAGTTATGATTATGAAGTCTTCTGCTACTATTTCTATCTATAAGACAAAATCTATCAAACCACCTCTTAATATTTCTTGATATTTTCCTCATTTAACAGCAATCCGCCATTTATATGAATAATTATGCTATGGTTGCATTGATAACTAATTCATGTTCAGTTTGGTGGAGTTATTATCCAAAGCTGCTTTTATTATAATACATTCTTCCAGCTTGTGGATAATAAACCGATCAGCCATATAATGCTCTCCACATTTTAAGGGGCTGGTAGATGAAAATACATTAGTACAAGCTCATGTTTAGATAAATCCAATAGTAGATTGCAATTGTATTACCTGTGATTTTCCACTGGAACACGCCAATTTGCTTTAGAGTGAAGTATTTTTGAAAGCTAAATACACGATAGTCATATTCTAATCATATATTTTTGTGCCATAATGTTAAACCGTTTTAAAATAATTTTGGCGTATACCAAGGATTTTCCAACAAAGTATTGATATATAATGGTAATGTCAGTATACTTTTTTGCATAATTATTGGTTTGGGTGAATTGAACGGGAAAGTGTCTTTTATGTAGTTACTCAGATATCAAAAAGCACTTTATGACTTATCAATAAATTGATTTGATTGAAGTGAAATGATTATTAGTATAATCTGAGTTGAAAGGATGTTAGAGAGTCATTATCAGTCTCACTATAACTGCTGTGTGATGCCATAATCATTTTAAGTATGGTATCAAACATGAAAAAAATTATACATACTTCTGTTTTTGTTCTTCCCCATGTCTGACTAACTTCAATGTTATCAACTGGATGAAAACATGATAATAACTTCAATGTTTATGGTGCAATATGTATCCACATGTACATTTAATGTGGAACACAGACAAATTCACGCAGTTGACTTTAGATGAATTACTAACGACAAGATAAATCAGGTTGTGTGACCTTCACCTCAAATATTTTCGTATCAGCATTCAAAAGATTTTCAAAAAGTAATTTGGATTCAAATTTTGTCAACAAAAATTAAAAAAAAAACACAATTAATGACAGCACAGTACCTATGTACGGTAAATGAAGATAAAATCGAAACTAATGCTAAAAGACAAATATTTTTTACGTTACCCATGTAATAAAATTCCGGGTTACAAGTTACACATGTTCTAAATCTACAAATTATCAATGTAATAAATAACTGTTGTACACAGTGAATTACCGATCTTTTATTTGTGAGATGGAACCGTTAACGTCCAAAATCAATATTGGAAAATCATTTTCTAAATTCTTACATTGGGATTTTTTTTTCATCTGCACCGTACGTAAAAGGAAGTTGACACGAAAACAGCAGTAAAGTGAAAGGTGAAAAAATAATCGTTAATGCCACTTGAATCGAGTCGATACATTGGATTTAAATGATTGCAGAAGAAGAGAACAAAGATAGAAGTACTTTAAATCTGTCCATGGTGTAGTCCTTGTGAAGAAATCAATCAATTTTATGCCTGACACGTACGTTTGAAGTTTGTTTACATTTTATTTCTTGTGTTTGTCATCTCTGATCTTATTGTGTGGCCATTATTTAATTTGGAAATTGACTTTACTTTCACAATTCACCTGCTTCATTTAATCAAACGCCTGATTCTCTTTGAATAGCTTAATCGTGGCAAGTGCATGAAGTATTCTGTCGATATGCACAATGAAACAAACGTAATTTTATACCAAATGTGGCAAAAATAATGACAAAATATGCTTAAGAATCGACAGGTATACCCAGATACAGCAAGGTTTTGTAATATGAAGAAGTGTTTGGAATGAAGTTTGATTGGGGATGGAATATTCTGTGTTTCATTTGCGTATTTCATATTATGAGTTTATCCTCCTCCTCCTCCTCATCCTCATCATCATCCTCATCATCATTCATCATCATCATTATTTGAAGAGTGAACAGAATGTGATCAACCAATCCAGGTTCCGATTGAGTTGTCTTGTTATACCAAATTTGCGATAAAGTGAAAATTATGAGACAAATACAAACAATTGACAAATATTAGTTTGAATACAGTACAAACATAACTGCTGCAGTAATAGACCCTAAACAAATATTTACTTACACTTGCTACATAATATGACCAGGTCATATACGTCCCTGATATGACCTTTGTGACCAATCCTTAGGCCAGACTATATTCACATAGGGAAATAGAGGAAAAAAGAAGTAGAATTATTGAAACTAAGTAATAAGATATCAACAGACTGGGTCAAAAATGAAAGAGAAATAATGTGAAAGAATTAGGATGCCAAATCTATTTATGTTTTGTATTTTTCAATCATGAGATATCAGTTGATAGATTGATACTTGCCAAGTTCATGCCTCTTTGAATGCAAAACATATTTGATAATGTTCACAGAGATTGGCAATGAAAGCTCTTTAAATGGACTGGATTGCCTGCATCTTTTCTGTGTCATATTTTAGAATAATTTGATTCAATATATTGTATTGATCCATGTTTTAATAAGTACCACACTTTTGACCATAAAGTGAAAATTAACAGTAAAAAAATATATAAGGTAATAATTTGTTTTGGTAATACAGATAAAATAAAAATAAAAAGGAAATAAAATGTGCTTCGGTCCAAATTGGTTAAAAACTTCACTCTCAAACTAGTTTTGTGAATTATTGGTTTCAACTCATCAATGTATATGTTTGTTAAGTTTTGTTGAGATTTTAGTTGTTTTAACATCCATATACATTCCTGAAGGGAAGTTTTGTATGCTAGGATAATTTCAAAACCAATCTATATGTCATAAAGTTCACAGCACTTTTTTTTAAAGTTCCAGCAAGTCAGTTGTCCAATGCTGATCACCTGTGCAATTTGTTAGTTTTGTTGGGTTCTATTTCTAACTACTTTGAATTTACAAATTCAATATACCATAAGGTACTTAATGTGCTTGCTATTATCTGATTTTTGGTGTTTTCATACTTCTAACTTAGGGTCTTCAGGTGCAGAGCATTTTAAATTACTTTTCATGATCATCCTTTGTCAAAAGGAACATTGGTCGACTTATAATTATATCATTAAGCCGTGCTGGTTTTGATTTATGGCAAATTGAAAATGGCCAAGTGGTCTTATTGTTTATGTCATAAATTTTACTGAGTAATATTAAATTATGTAACATCAGGAAAATATTATATAATATGAAATACTGATCAGGATGTTAAACAAAGTATTGATCATGATATAATACAAGATATTGATCAGGATATAATACAAGGTACTGATCAGGATGTAATACAAGATATTGATCAGGATGTAATACAAGGTACTGATCAGGATGTAATACAAGGTACTGATCAGGATGTAATACAAGGTATTGATCAGGATGTAATACAAGATATTGATCAGGATGTAATACAAGGTATTGATCAGGATGTAATACAAAGTATTGATCATGATGTAATACAAGGTACTGAACAGGATGTAATACAAAGTATTGATCATGATGTAATACAAGATATTGATCAGGTTGTAATACAAGGTATTGATCAGGATGTAATATGAAGTACTGAGCAGGATGTAATACAAGGTACTGATTGGGATGTAACACAAGGTACTGATCGGGATGTAATACAAGGTATTGATCGGGATGTAATACAAGGTACTGATCAGGATGTAATACAAGGTACTGATCAGGATGTAATGGTCCAGATGTAATATGATGAACTACTCAAAATATAATGTTTATGTATGATCATATTGTCTTTAAAAAAGATGTAATAAGTAACGAAGTAGCTAAAATCTGGTAAGACTACCATATAAATGATAGAAGACAGTCATAAGGTTTAAACTAGTGGTAAGTTGGAACTGAACTTTGGGCAAATCAGATCCGATAAGGTATTAGATCAAGGTATTCCATGAGAAAATGTTGCGATCTACAGAATATGGGTATGAAAAATAGACTCAGGAAGAAGTAAGAAATTGGTTACTGGATGTACTTTTATATGGGAATTACTTTATACATTCAGGTCAGGATTGTTAGTTCATGATAACTTTACCCAAAACCACAATATTTACAGAATTGATTTATTAAATGACTTATTTGTGTCTTCAATCTTTCAGTCCAACCATGATGATGAAATGACGGCTGAATTTATTAGACACTGGGAACCAGTTATCCCTCAGCATAGTTCCTGAAGTTCCATACATCTCTGACGAGGAGACTCACAGAGAACATGTATTGCTTACAATGGCTGATTCCAGTGCTGCTCATCCCGAAGCCCCTGAGTCCTGCACTTGTGTATAATCAGTCCATGTTTATAGTGCTTTATTTAACTGGATTCTTTCTGGAGAGGAAGCCCTGTACAATCTGTAGTGTCGTCTTTGTGGCTGCAATGTTCCTCATCTGTTACAGTTGTTCAGGAAACTGTTTGTTCTGGCATTGTCCGGAGGAATCGTGTGATCCGACGGGATGTGGTACCTGAACTGACCAGCAGGGTTATGGAATTGTGTTTGAACATGATCAACAGCACTGTATGATTACAGAGAAATGCTGTTGTTTCTTAAATATGTGCATTGTCATATAATGTATATATGGTAGAAATGTTCCAAGGAGTATTTTTATGTTCTCACCATTTTATACATGAACGTAACGCAAAGCCAAGGCCGGGGCTATTCAAGTACCGATTAGTAGGACAGATTCATATGGGACACTGGATGTAAAATTTGATGTATACTTTTTATGAGAAACAGTATCATGATTTACCCATTATTTATACTGTTTGAACATCTCTTTGATGACAACTGGCAGATTTTATTAATAAGGACCTATCTTAATTTGAAAATTTGTAATGCATTCACCAAAGTTAATTTTTTTTAATATATAATGATGTATCAACATGTAACAGTGAAAACCTCTAGTATTGCTGTGATCCTATAGATACATGTATATAGCTGTATATTGAATGTACTGTAGTTTGTTCAGCTATGTCCTTAATATATGATTACTGCATTAGTGTATCATTTTGGGATAAATGTGTCTTTCTGGTGGTTTTATCAAGGAATAAAATTCAGCATGGTATGATATTTGGAACGAATCACAAAGCTGTCCACAAAATAAATGTAGAATGGTGATTCAGTAAAACATGCAAGAGGCTGTGGATCAGTGGATCCTTCCTCATCCTTTCTTAATCTAATACTTACCCTTTATGTTCTATAGCAGTTCAGTAAGATGTAAAGGAGACACTGGATCCACCCTCGTCCTCTGTAAATCTAATACTTACCCTTTATGTTCTATAGCGATTCAGTAAGATGTAAAGGAGACTCTGGATCCACCCTCGTCCTCTGTAAATCTAATACTTACCCTTTATGTTCTATAGCGATTCAGTAAGATGTAAAGGAGACACTGGATCCACCCTCGTCCTCTGTAAATCTAATACTTACCCTTTATGTTCTATAGCGATTCAGTAAGTCATGTAAAAGGCTCTGGATTGGTGGATTTACCTCTGCCCTCTATAGTCATATAATCTGATAGTTACCATTTATGATTTATAGCAGTTCAGAAAACATGTAGAAGACTCTAAATCCTGTGGTATGTCCATCCATTCGTTGATTGTCAGATGACCGTTAATCTTCTTTCAGACTCTTAGGAAACTCAGATTTCTCCTTATATCTGATAAATGTCTCTAGAAAAATTATTTGACATGCCATCATGAATGTTGCTAGCTTTGTCATTCTACATTAATGAATAGCTGTCATGATTACAAAGGTTGGTTGGTGCAATAGATAATGGATCAGGTGGTAAAATTCTCGTTTCAATTTTTTTTTAACTGTTTTTGCAACAGTCAGATGATTAAATACACATATACATTGGTTAGTGTGTGAAAGATAGAGTTTGGAGGGTTTCCAGGTCAGTAAACTGCCTTCCATCAGATACAATATACACTATAACAAAGAACAGAGATGGCAGTAAGTATTTTTTTAATATATACTATTGATTTGTTCGTGATTTCATCATGTAAACATACTACAATTGTACATACTGATAAATATTGAGATTACATTACAACATTCAATACAGCTGTGTAACAATTATGTAGAAAGGAAAAAGGATGAAACTGTGATAAGATTTTTGTTTGTTCAATATTTAAGAATTGACAAGCTGCCAAGGTTTTACAGATTTCTGAAAAATGCAGTCAGTAAAGAGGAGTACTTATTATTTATTTGTGTTGTCGACGCTGACTTCCTAAGGTCAACTTTTAAAGTCATTGTGTTATTAGGAGAAACATCCTCACTTTTTCAATTGTTCTTCAGACATGGACGAAAATTTAGATATATCAAAAGGTTAGTTCTTGTTCTGCAAGCTTTTTTCCTTCAGACTTACTGATTTTGCATTGAAAACAAAAGTGTGTTTATTTATAGCTTTGTATATCAGGGTCCTAACTAAAACCTTGACAGACAGGAAGTGCTTGGTGGCAATCATGTCTTGTGTAGATAAGATTTTATTGAATGTATCTTGACAATACTGACTGTATGTGAATACATGTTTCTAATTCATATATAATTGTAAGATTTCATCCCAAATTTGTCACACAGAACATAAGATATAAGAACACAATACCAATCAAGACATTAATAGATTGTGTCAGATAGCTTTTTTTTATTGTTAGACTTGAACAAAATGTTGTTGGACTTTCTTGGTCTAAATCTGTCAATTTGCCAGGGACACAGAATTTAAAAAAAAAAGAAAATGATAATATAGAAATGAAGTGAAAATAAGAAGTCCCCCTCTTTGTTCTGTTGCTTTTCACTTTCCTTATTATGTTAATTGTGTTCCATAGTCTCTATGCCAATTAGTATCTTATACCCTTTCAGAAAATGCTCTCTTTTGTGTATATGCTCCTTATAACATTTCACTTGATTGTATGACATTGGTTCACCAACATTTTGGATGTATTGCCACTTGCCTTTCAGCACGACATCATAGCCCTCATGTTTGCTTAGCCTTCAAGAATGGACTCCCCTCCAGGACATAGTGTTTCTCAAAAATATCTTGTTTGAAACATTGCAGTGTTTATCTTGATTGATTGTACTGATGTGCAGTCCCAACAATTGTTTACAAAGTAGCCAAGCATGTCATCAAACTTTTCAGTCCTCCACCATTAACTATAGGTTTGCTGTATGTCCATCTGTTCTCATGTTTTTTCATTCTCCACACTTTATTTTGTTTAGGCTCATCCTTATATTACTTCACACTGGAAGTTTTAAACTTTGGGTTAACCTTGATGAGGTGATGTGCATGTGTCTTGTACCAGAGTAGATCACTCTGAATAACCTACATTTTGAACTTACAACTCCAAAAAAGAAAAGATTGTCAGAGACCTATCCCCTCACTACTAGTCATTGGAACTTGTACTTGGATCATGGGTCGACCTAGGTAAGGTGCTGTGTCATATACCTTGGACCTACATTTTGACCTTTGACTTATTATATCAAAGAAAAATTCTAATTTTGTTTCAGTTTCAATATTTCTTGTCAAGAGAACTTCATACTTCGGGTAAGGGTTCCGCAGAATGAGGGTGTTTGTCATATTGTATCAAAAGTAGGTCACTGGCTTATAGTTAAACATTCACACAACACTAAGAATGGCCCATACTGATGATTTAGATTAGTGATATTGCTTCTTTTAATTGGTGATGCCACTTATTTGTATGAGCTTCTGATATTGCGTACTAAAATTAGTGATACTTAATTCATTCACATTTATGCCCCAAAAAGCAGTTAAATAATGGAACACCATGATTACAGTGATGCCATATATGATTTAGTAACACATGCCACTTTCCTGATTGGATACAGTGGGTATGTTAAGTATCCATTGTCTTGAATTAGTTTCCTTGACATATGCTTTTACATTAGAGTTTGGGGGAGGATGTACTGTAATTTACCAAATCATTCTTTAATGTTGACTCTTTGTACATTCATTAATTAGCAGGTTATCCACAAATATTCCCATATATCGTGATTTGCATTTATGCTCAAATCATAGGACATGTATTAGTACAATTAAATTGCCTTGTCAATTAGTTTGTTTGGTCTGTTGAAGTGTACGTACATAATAGTTGAATTTTGTTTACATCACTTGTGCATATCATTTTGTCAATACATTTAAGTAAAACTTGTCATTGTTTATTGATGTTAAAATTTGAAATATTGTTAATACTTGAAAAGTGTTAGCTAAAAAAGCAATTTGTTTTGTGAAATATTTTTGAAAATAAAAATCACTTTATGAGTTTTGTTCATGGTGATTTATTTTTTACCACTGCTGGGTGTGACTTTCCATAAAGATTCTTTCAATTTGATGATTTTCCATAATCATTCTTTCAATGTTTTCCTGGTGAACACGTTCACATCAGTTTGAATGGTAATAAATTAGAAGCTTAAAGGATAAGAACAACTCCCAGTACATGTGTAATTAGATAGTTAAATTTCATACAGAGTTATCTTTCCATCATTGTCACATATGTCATTTCTTATCTGATTGTCACATGATTTCACAAGCTTTATCTGTTGAACAAATATGTATGTCAAATTTCTAAGGATAAAAACAGGTAACAGTTACTATAAAACATATGTTTTAGTTGTTATCAGCTTTATTTATCAGCATTTTCCTTGATGTTACCAGTAATGAAAACTTAATGAAACAAAGGTTTATTTCTTAGAAATCTGATTTATTACATAAATTTACAAACATACACATAAGAAATGAGAAATTTTAAATCGCAAATAAATCATAACTCATAACAGAAATATAGATTGAATAATACTAAATCATTGCATCAATAAATTAACCTTCACATTATTAAGGAAAGGCTTTGCCTTTTCTCAAATCTTCATTAGTAAATTATTTTAATGTTCAAAAGTTTCTAGTAAAGGTAAAGCAACAAAAGCAAAAACAGATATTTATATGCAAACATCAAATTGCCTGAAAGTAAATAGATTAAAATAAGGAATTCTGATATAGGTTACAAGTACCTCATTCAGATTAACTGTCACTAACATAAAAAGAAATCAAACTTAACTGGAACATTACAGATGTTAAAAATTATGTGCAGGTGCGACCACAAATAAAGATTATTTTTAAGAATTTAAGAGAATGGGTTTTGACTGCATCATATGTAGGGGTGGGCAATCACATCGCAATAGTTAATTTATCACAACATTTGTCAAATGGCAATATATCACAATAAGATTTTTAAAATCACAATATATTGCAGCAACTTTCATCAACTGTTTGAGAAATTTATCTGCAGAACTTTGGATGATTTGGTAGAGAAATTTTTATTGAAACCAAAATTTAACTTGTCAGATATATTCTAAAGTAAACTTGTGTAGTGTTATGTAACTTCAAAATTATGTAGTTTTTCAGTTTATCACTGCATTAAGCTACCGATGTGTTATGTACCTCTTTGATCTACCAAAAAATCATATATAGATAAAATACATTTATCATCATATATCGCAATATCTCTTTGAATAATACAGTATACTGCAAAATAAACTGTTTGCAAAACCCACCCCTAACCATTAGTGATCATTTGAACATACTTTACTTTCTACTGAAATGCAATCTTCATGGTCAACACCTGGTATAATAGACAATTAAAGGGACTAAATGTTATTGATTGCTCATAATTTTAATCATACACATATCTTCTATTTCAATTTTGTTTCACAAGTGCAGAAAATAAAGCCACATTTAAATACATGTTTCTTATCCCTTGAATTTATCAATGTGGTATTTAATTAGACCTCAGACATCCACCTAGATAATGGAGCAGACAAATAATGATTAAAATAAAGGTAATTTTATGTGTTCTTCATTATTTTTAAGACAGATGCCTTTGAATATCCTGAAAGTTTCCAATGTTATAACTAGAATAGATAGGACTGTATTTTAACTGCAGCTTTTTTGAAATTTCTATCAAATGTTTAAAATTCTGCAGAAAAATTCTAGGTACACTGTATATGTTGGTAAGGAAATAGGAAACCTATTGTAAGTTAGGTATACTAAAGAGGACATTCACTATCGGCTGTAATTTAATTACATTTGATACTTGTGAATGGGAATTTCAAATGAATTTAAATACAGGTACCATAAATCTATATCTTGTATTTGTCTTCATATGTATAAATGTATTAGAAATTGTATCAACTACCTTTATATAAATTAAATGATTAAAAAGTAGATTGACCATGATCATTACGGAAAACAGTTCAGAATGACTTTCACATCTTAGACAAAGAATGACCAATTACACATTTTAACTGGGCTACTTAATTCCATGTGGCTTGGTTAAAATGGTCAAAGAAACATAGAGAACTTTTCCACAATTAATAAATGCACTGGGGATTGGAAAATTGAACTACTATAGGGTAGAGCTCAGAATATGTTTTACTAAATGCAGTTCTTGGAATTTTCTGTCAAACATGATCATGAACCAAAAAGGAACTGTACCTGTATTCCATGTTCTATGTACTGATTCTGAAAACTAACGACAGTCAACCTGTTAGTTTTGACAGACTCTGCTGCCCTTCTCAAACTGCATGTGCTGAATATTCCATAAGCCAGTCTCAGTCCCAATTTGTGCCTGTCAGTTTTCACTTAGGCCGAACCATTCCAACTGTTTAAACTATTTTCATGGAAAAAGCTTAGTTTGTCAATAATTTTCAAACATTTTCACCAAGTACAGATTGTGGACAAGTCAATAAACATACAAATGTATCTTTAATATACATATGTAAATAGAGTCTTACTTTGAAAAGTCTGTTTAAAAAAATCTATTTTTGATGATTAATTATATAGATAAAACTGTAAACCAACTTTCTTACACAGCCTTCTTCTTGAACCAGACTATACACTGTACTTGTATTACTGTGACCCCACACAACAGCTTTATAATACCAGGTACACACTTTGTCTGTTAACATGCATACAGTACTTCAGCATGTTTAAATCATCTTTGTGATGTCGGACATTTGTAATACATGGATAATTTCCATTCTGGACTCTCTACACATATCATACATCCTGCACTCAAGATATTTATGAAAACTGCAATTTCATCCCAGTCTTGATTTGTGGCAATTGGTTTTCGAGAACTTGTCTAACCTTGACATTTGCAGAAGTTAATCGCACATGAAAGAAAGTTGGTTAACTGTACCTCTATAATAATTTCCCAGCCCTCAAATCACAAATGTTTTTCCCTTGAAAACTCATACAGTATAACAATGAAAGACTTTTATTATTTTTGTTTTAAAACTGCTCTGTTGTAAACAAGTTACATTGACAGTTTTTGACAATAATCTTACTCAAGATTATTTGTACTCCCACCCAAAATGTCCTCAGCGCTCATATCATTTATGGTTGTGTTTGCACCACTAGAATCTGTGTTTGGCATACTGTCCTGATTACAATCATTCTGGAAGACATCTTCCAAGGACTGATTCTCTGATATGCTTTCTAACATATTCACAGGTTTACTGGCACTATGGCAACACGACTTTCCTTGTTGAGGAGCACTCTTGGGGATAGATGGTTCTGCTACTGGTGGTGGATTCACTGGAGCAAGAGCACTCTCTGAAGCAGCTGCCTGTGTGTACTTGGTACCTCTCTTCTTTCCCAACACTTTCACATAATTAGCAGGAATGATGCCACTTTTCTTTCCATCAATACTAGCTAACAACCAACCTTTCATTCTTGGCTGTAGTTCTGAAATTCAAAAAAGTTATTTGGTAAAAAAATATGAAAAACTCCCGTATTAATTTTGATGTCCGGAGTTTTATTAAAAAAATCTAACGAAATGCCATGCAGAAACTTAAAACATTCTAGACTCAATTACCATATGATAGATTTATAAATAATCATAATAACAGGTGTTGTCAAAATCAACTTGGATATAATCTTCCAATTCTTGTTATAGGAATTCATGACAGATTTCACCATTTACCAGTAATACTAGTAGAACATGATTTGATGACTACTGTTGAGTGTTTATAAGGTGATTTCTAGCCTGTGGCACTATGATAAGTTAATCTCTAACATAGAAACAGCTACTTTACAGACTCATGGCTTTATCCAGGGTTAGATAGTCATGATTCCATATGTGAAAGATGATATTTCTGTCCTTTCATCAAGTAAAGAAACCATCATTTACACACACTTTAGGTAAAAATATTACTCAAACACATTTATCTGAATTACCGAGAAAAGGGACCCTTTTTTTATACTTTCTGACCTCTTATATCTCAACCTATATCTAGTGGGTTGTGTTAATAACTTCCAGTTCAAATTATGTTGCTGTTGACTGCTGTCCAGTTTAATGTCAAAACATAGTGAGATAGATGATTGTTAAAATAAAGACATAGAAGTGCACCTTTACACACAGATTGAGAGTTTAATACAGAAGAGACAAATACCCGATAATGAATGAAACTGCATCATATAGCTAATTTGTCCTTCTGGGACTTGTCAGTGATGCTAAGGGCCCAAATTTTGACACCTGGGTGCAATTGAAGACATTAAAAGTTTATCAAAAGAAATATCAAAATCTAGATGGGGAGGTGCACTAACTGGAACAAAATGATATAATTTTTTATGTTTAGAGTCATATAGGCTACAATTGAAATGAATCTTTTGGCATACAAGTTACGGGGACTAAAAGTTCACCAGCCCTGGCAGGGTCTCCCATCTGCAATCTCTAAGATTGTACAAAAGTCCCACAAATGAATCTCTCAATAGATATTAAGAATTAGATACATACAGCCAAATAATGAAATATCTTCCCTTGAATGGAAGAATGAAAAGATTTCTCTCCAGTGAGGAAAACCGAATTTTCAAAAAGCCTTGTCTTTTCTGTAGACCAAAAAACTTATTTTGTCTTACCTTTTGGAGCAATGTTGATGTTTTGTCCGGCAGTGAAAGACAGCTCCTCATCTGATTCACCCTTGAAATCAAACTCAGCTCGGGCTACAAAGTGGTCTTCCTCACCTGTTGCCCACTTTTTCCCTGTAGAAATATAAATCAAAGAAACAATTAATATTTTGTGACTTCCTGATTATACAGTATTGTATTTGTCTTGCAACAAGTCCAGGAGATCATTAAAGGAATTTGATCTCAAAACCATGCAGAACACAATTACACAGAATGTGAAAGCAAGACATAATTTGTATGAATTCTCAGAAAAATCAAGATTTAGTTTCAAAAGGAGTATAAATGTTAATCTATAAATGCTACGATAACAAATTTAGCTTTTACCTTCTGAAGGATCAGCAATTCTGGTAATAAATTTCCATATCAACCAAGGTGCACCAAGGATGATTCCAAAAAACACAAGAATAGGCCAAGAAGATTTCTTTGGATCTTTTGCAGCTTCTGCTGCCAGCTGTTCTACTGTGTCAGAGGCTTGTGTCCATGCTTCCTCAGCATATCCAGCTGGTCTGAGGCGCAGCAGCACCAGCAACCTTCTGTAGAGGTATCGGATCACCCGGATAACAGCAAGTGCTGAAAACACATGTCCTAACTGCATTTTCAGTCTTGAAAAATTGTCTGCCACTCCAAGAACTGCTCGAAAGGAATTGTACACTGCCTGAAACGTGGAGTCCAACATCATGCTGACAGATGTAAATGCATTTACAATACTTTCGACAGACTGAAAGGCTTGTCGTGAGCTCTCCTCTGCTTGCCTGGCAAATCCATTGTACTGATCTTCAGGCCCATTCATCCCATATCTGTTATAGCCCATGCCATATCCCCCCACACTGCTGTACGGACTACCATACATACCTCCTCCAAAGCTGCTGTATGGACTCATATAGGAGGATCCATACCCCATTCCACCATATCCCCCTCCAAACCCAGACAGACCTGACATACGACTGCCATACATGCCTTGCTGAGATGGTCTGCCAGGAAGAGGAGGTGGCTCTCTACTCCCAGTTGCTGTTGGTCCCGTACAACATGGTGGGAGAGGTGCACCAGGTCTGTAATGATATAAATGCATGGAAAATAAAGGTTTATTTCAATTCCTCATATACCAAACATGTAGTAAATTTCTTTACACCACCCCTTGTCCCATCCTTATTATCACCACCGTCAATAAATAATCAACCAAGCAATGCAAGGTATGCGAATTTAAGTTGTTACACTAGGGCGAGACGTCCGGTACCTTGGTCCCGTACTTGATCAGCCAGGTAAAATATAATGGTAACACTTAAGATCCATATAACATCCCTTTAACACAATCACAATGATATGAACTGTTCTAATACCGTTATAATAAATCTTATCTTACCAATTCCCTACTCTTATATAAAGACAAGTCGCTGACATTCACGAAAATCCAACATATCGCAGGACATACAAAGATAACCTTAACCGTTACAAATGTCGAGTACAAATCTGAGTTGTCAGTAGCAAAATCGTAGAATTAACATATAACCATGATAAAATCAGTACCCTGACATGTTGTTAGATGGTACAACTGGTGATCCTTGTAATCTGTTTACTCCTGGACTTTCCCAAGGCTTTGGAGGTGCAGCCATCTTAGATCAATCCTCGTCACCGCTGCGCTTATCAACAGGGTACGAAGGTCAAGGCCGTTATAGGCCTAGATTACGACAGATTCGACGCTCAGCAGAAATTAGTCTATTAGAAGAATTCTTTATCATATAATTTTCTATCAAAGATTGATTTTAAAAATCAATCCACTTTAAAAGGTCTTCCCAGGAAGAGTATATATATTATTTATAGAAGAAAAGTGTTTATCTGTACTGTATTATATGTCCCTGGTGTAAGTAATATAAAGATACGAGGTAAATGACTTGAACCTTGTATCGTGTTGTTCAGAGAATAGTTTACATCCATGTCATAGTTTCACTTATCATGAAATAATTGAAATACGATTATTTAGTATACTCTAACGTATGGTTTTATTGATTCGTGTAGTGAACTACACGGGACAAGAGTATTTGTGTTACTGACGAATGCTCTCCGAAAACAACTTTATTGGACACAACACGTTGATAAAGGGCAACTCTGTAGTTATGGGGTTGCTATGGTGGCTGATAATTGCCATTTTCGCTTTTTTTTCGCAGTTCAAAACGCAAAAAAGCGAAATTTAAGCATTCTTTTTTCGTTTATTTCTTACAGCAAGAAAAAGCGCAAAATGCGGGCGAAAATGCGAAAAAGCGACATAGCTAAAACTTCTTTAAAAGCGAAAATGGAATGCTCAAATTTTGCCTTTTTGCGTTTTGAAACGCGGAAAAGCGAAAATGGCACTAATCAGCCACCATAGGTTGCTTTACTTGACATTGGTACACTACACTTAGTATGACCAATGCATACACAAGTTTCATTATTCTAGTGATCCTTCGCACACGAAATTTTGATAAAGGACAATGACTGTGAAGGAGGGGTCGCGGGCTCTGAATTTTGTACGCTGCGCATCGTACTCGTATGACCAACGTGTCCATTAAAGGTCATGATCCTTACTTTACTTTGGGGGAACTAGAGCTCCGGACACGACAGGACGGACAGGTTTCGGGGAGCATAACTCCAAGTTAACGAATATGTTATCTAAACCACAAATCGTTAAAACTGGAACATTTCCTTATAAGGTCATGGTGGCAAGAGAAAGAAGATGTTTGATTGGTGAATATATGAATAAACTTGTCCATGGATAGCCCGAGTTTTCTCTGGCTCATACGCCAGGTGTTAGACATTTTGACGGTGAACATATAAGCTTCAGACATACCAGACATCTGAACTATCTAACGTCTACTGTGAGAGCCAGATAAAAACAGGGATTTTCCAGGGGAAGAAACAATCTGAAAATGGACAAAGTAGCGCATGATTTCACTGATTCTTCAGTCTCTGATACGACTGAAATTCGATAGACATGGGCAAGGTATTATGGACGGATGACGGGCGGTTTTCGTGCAGCTAGAATAGATAGAGTTGCTTCCCATAGAACACGGAGAACGTTCATTTCATTTTGTACCCCTTTTCTAGTCTGACACTGCTTATACTGAATTCCTTGTACGTGTGACACACTGAGACCAGTTAGAACACGAGTGTGATAGACCAGTAAAAAATTTACACAAGACATAGCTGCGTTCGGTGAATGAAGATTATTTTCACAGAAAGGATAAAAATCATAATTCCCTTCTTTGTTTTTTTTCTGTGAGAAAAAAAAAGAAAACATGTTTTCGCAATTTCGAAGATGATAGTTTGACAAATGCAACATTTGGTATATGTATGGTATCTGGCAATATATACCTTTTCATGGTTGTATGGTTTTGCTATATGATAGTGCATAATGAACCATATTATTCTTTAAGGTCTCTTACGTTAAGTTTATTGATTATTCTGTGTTGTTGTATAAGAGACCCAGACTTTCAAGCTTTCAAGACGTGTTCTCCGTATTCCCGTTATTTTCCATTTTCAAATTTCATTGGTGCCCTCTGACTCTATCTATTTAAAAACTAAAAAAAAAAAAAATAAGGTATATCAGCACCGGTATCAATTAATTAGATTATGATCACGAGGTAAATAGAATCGTTAAGTAGGAGACAACGCTGTGTCTAGATCAGGTTTGGTGCAACAACTTCATTACTTAAGGGAACACATGTACTTGATATTCTTCCAAAATAATCCAACATTGAAATGAATTATTGAGGTTAGTGCATCTAACAATCAAGATTGTGATATTTATGATACATGATGCAGGTCAGTAATTCATTGTTTGTGTGTAACATGATATATTGCCTCTAAGATTTCTGTTGGAAGGCGGTAGTCCTTTCAGAGGCTGTGGTATCGGAAATTATAATGTTGAAGTGTACCTAGGGCAGAGTTTGGGTGATAATGTTATGTTAGTATTCATTAACCTTGCTTTCTGCGTAGAACATTCAAATATTCAAATATTGAAATAAAACATTTTGTATATCAGGCCACTTCGGTTCCACATTGTGAAATAAATTTAAAAATATAAATTAAAAATTCATAATCAAAGAGAGCCTAGAATATGTGACAGAATAATCTTAAATCTATGACATTTGAAAGTGACGTTTTATAATTGTATGTTAGTGTAAAACATATTGTAAAGGTGAATCTAATTATACTTATCTATCATACAATAGTGATCGATTAGATTCAGACCGAATGTATGATAGAATTGAAAATCTTGAATACAAAATGGTAACGATAATGCCAATTAAGCGATGCGCGAATTACTGTTCTACTGCGAGGCGTAACACACACATTGATCAAAGATGAAAGAAAAAATATTGACATTTGTTGTCGAGTTTTTAAAAAATCTCATCACTTCTAATTAAGGGTGCTGACACAACATGACAGAGAGTGA
The DNA here is from genome assembly GCF_031769215.1 of Ylistrum balloti. Taxonomy (NCBI): domain Eukaryota; kingdom Metazoa; phylum Mollusca; class Bivalvia; order Pectinida; family Pectinidae; genus Ylistrum; species Ylistrum balloti. The sequence continues at coordinate 863,903 of NW_026782199.1, forward strand.
AGACTGGCATAGAAACTGGATAAACAATGTAGGCTTTTTTTTTACCTCAAGCGACTGTTGATCTGATGGTAAAGATAAACAGAAATTTAAGACGAGACATACTTTAGACAATCACCTGCAAGACATGTTATGAATTATAAGAACGGTTGACCTATGTGGGGCGGATGTTTTAGTATTTATCTGCAAAATATGATAATCCGAAAAAAGCTCATATCATGCATCCGAATTATCTAATTCTTGATATCATTAATTCCAATTCTTGATATCATTAAATGAATTATTGATGTCATTAATTCGACCTATTGATATCATTAAATTAATTATTGATGTCAATTAATTTTCGATGTCATTAAATGAATTATAGATACCACTGTGTCGAATTAATGATATCACTGAATGCCCATAATTACTTTTATCAATAATTCGAATTAGTGATATAACATTTTGTAGAAATACTAAAGCGGCGCCCATAGACATTGAAAAAAAAGAAACAGTGATTTGATCACGCTTCAAATCAAAATCCATTAGATGACCAGAAACTCGTTTTAATGCTGTACTGGTGCCGAACAAAGACAGATAAATATACACAGAATATTAACCTTGTTTACATCTTCAAAAACAGAGCAGAGTCGAAGTAAACAGTGATTTCTAAATTTTGATTTCTTTGAAATCCGTTAAATCCTCACTAATTAAGAGTCATTAACGAATTTTTATCAAAGAATTTTTACGTGTGATACACCGATGGGGTATATACGTTTGCTAACGTGTTAGTACCTCACCTGATCGTCGCAACATTACCTACTTTTCATTCATACCTTTGCCAAAGAATTATCATTATAAAATCTGTACACTATAGTGGTTATCATTATAAAATCTGTACACTGTAGTGGTTATCATTACAAAATCTGTACACTGTAGTGGTTATCATTATAAAATCTGTACACTGTATTGGTTATCATTATAAAATCTGTACACTATAGTGGTTATCATAATAAAATCTGTATACTGTAGTGGTTATCATTATAAAATCTGTACACTGTAGTGGTTATCGTTATAAAATCTGTATACTGTAGTGGTTATCATTATAAAATCTGTACACTGTAGTGGTTATCATTATAAAATCTGTACACTGTAGTGGTTATCATTATAAAATCTGTACACTGTAGTGGTTATCATTATAAAATCTGTACACTGCAGTGGTTATCATTACAAAATCTGTACACTGTAGTGGTTATCATTATAAAATCTGTACACTGTAGTGGTTATCATTATAAAATCTGTATACTGTAGTGGTTATCATTATAAAATCTGTACACTGTAGTGGTTATCATTATAAAATCTGTACACTGTAGTGGTTATCATTATAAAATCTGTACACTGTAGTGGTTATCATTACAAAATCTGTATACTGTAGTGGTTATCATTATAAAATCTGTACACTGTAGTTGTTATCACTATAAAATCTGTACACTGTAGTGGTTATCGTTATAAACTCTGTACAATGTAGTGGTTATCATTATAAAATCTGTACACTGTAGTGAATCATCATTATAAAATCTGTACACTGTAGTGGTTATCATTATAAAATCCGTACACTGTAGTGGCTATCATTATAAAATCTGTACACTGTAGTGGCTATCACTATAAAATCTGTACACTGTAGTGGCTATCATTATAAAATCTGTACACTGTAGTGGCTATCATTATAAAATCTGTACACTGTCGTGGCTATCATTATAAAATCCGTACACTGTAGTGGCTATCATTATAAAATCTGTACACTGTAGTGGCTATCACTATAAAATCTGTACACTGTAGTGGCTATCATTATAAAATCCGTACACTGTAGTGGCTATCATTATAAAATCTGTACACTGTAGTGGTTATCATTATAAAATCTGTACACTGTAGTGGTTATCATTATAAAATCTGTACACTGTAGTGAATTATCATTATAAAATCTGTACACTATAGTGGTTATCATTATAAAATCTGTACACTATAGTGGTTATCATTATAAAATCCGTACACTGTAGTGGCTATCATTATAAAATCTGTACACTGTAGTGGTTATCATTATAAAATCTGTACACTGTATTGGTTATCATTACAAAATCTGTACACTGTAGTGGTTATCATTATAAAATCTGTACACTGTGGTGAATCATCATTATAAAAATTTACACTGTAGTGGTTATCATTATAAAATCTGTACATTGTGGTGAATCATCATTATAAAATCTGTACACTGTGGTGAATCATCATTACAAAATCTGTACACTGTAGTGGTTATCATTATAAAATCTGTACATTGTGGTGAATCATCATTATAAAATCTGTACACTGTAGTGGTTATCATTACAAAATCTGTACACTGTAGTGGTTATCATTATAAAATCTGTACACTGTATTGGTTATCATTATAAAATCTGTACACTGTAGTTGTTATCATTATAAAATCTGTACACTGTGGTGAATCATCATTATAATATCTGTACACTGTGGTGAATCATCATTATAAAATCTGTACACTGTAGTGGTTATCATTATAAAATCTGTACACTGTGGTGAATCATCATTATAAAATATGTACACTGTAGTGGTTATCATTATAAAATCTGTACACTGTAGTGGTTATCATTATAAAATCCGTACACTGTAGTGGTTATCATTATAAAATCCGTACACGGTAGTGAATTATCATTATAAAATCTGTACACTGTAGTGGTTATCATTATAAAATCTGTACACTGTAGTGGTTATCATTATAAAATCTGTACACTGTAGTTGTTATCACTATAAAATCTGTACACTGTAGTGGTTATCATTATAAAATCTGTACACTGTAGTGGTTATCATTATAAAATCCGTACACTGTAGTGGTTATCATTATAAAATCTGTACACTGTAGTGGTTATCATTATAAAATCTGTACACTGTAGTGGTTATCATTATAAAATCTGTACACTGTAGTGGTTATCATTATAAAATCTGTACACTGTAGTGGTTATCATTATAAAATCCGTACACTGTAGTGGTTATCATTATAAAATCTGTACACTGTAGTGAATTATCATTATAAAATCTGTACACTGTAGTGAATTATCATTATAAAATCTGTACACTGTAGTGGTTATCATTATAAAATCTGTACACTGTAGTGAATTATCATTATAAAATCTGTACACTGTAGTGGTTATCATTATAAAATCTGTACACTGTAGTGAATTATCATTATAAAATCTGTACACTGTAGTGAATTATCATTATAAAATCTGTACACTGTAGTGGTTATCATTATAAAATCCGTACACTGTAGTTGTTATCATTATAAAATCTGTACACTGTAGTGAATTATCATTATAAAATCTGTACACTGTAGTGGTTATCATTATAAAATCCGTACACTGTAGTGGTTATCATTATAAAATCTGTACACTGTAGTGGTTATCATTATAAAATCTGTACACTGTAGTGGTTATCATTATAAAATCTGTACACTGTAGTGAATTATCATTATAAAATCTGTACACTGTAGTGGTTATCATTATAAAATCTGTACACTGTAGTGGTTATCATTATAAAATCTGTACACTGTAGTGGTTATCATTATAAAATCTGTACACTGTAGTGGTTATCATTATAAAATTTGTACACTGTAGTGGTTATCATTATAAAATCTGTACACTGTAGTGGTTATCATTATAAAATCCGTACACTGTAGTGGTTATCATTATAAAATCTGTACACTGTAGTGGTTATCATTATAAAATCTATACACTGTAGTGGTTATCATTATAAAATCCGTACACTGTAGTGGTTATCATTATAAAATCCGTACACTGTAGTGGTTATCATTATAAAATCTATACACTGTAGTGGTTATCATTATAAAATATGTACACTGTAGTTGTTATCATTATAAAATCTGTACACTGTAGTGGTTATCATTATAAAATCTGTACACTGTAGTGGTTATCATTATAAAATCTGTACACTGTAGTGGTTATCATTATAAAATCTGTACACTGTAGTGGTTATCATTATAAAATTTGTACACTGTAGTGGTTATCATTATAAAATCTGTACACTGTAGTGGTTATCATTATAAAATCCGTACACTGTAGTGGTTATCATTATAAAATCTGTACATTGTGGTGAATCATCATTATAAAATCCGTACACTGTAGTGGTTATCATTATAAAATCCGTACACTGTAGTGGTTATCATTATAAAATCTGTACACTGTAGTGGTTATCATTATAAAATCTATACACTGTAGTGGTTATCATTATAAAATATGTACACTGTAGTTGTTATCATTATAAACTCTGTACACTGTAGTGGTTATCATTATAAAATCTGTACACTGTAGTGGTTATCATTATAAAATCCGTACACTGTAGTGGTTATCATTACAAAATCTGTACACTGTAGTGGTTATCATTATAAAATCTGTACACTGTGGTGAATCATCATTATAAAAATTTACACTGTAGTGGTTATCATTATAAAATCTGTACATTGTGGTGAATCATCATTATAAAATCTGTACACTGTGGTGAATCATCATTACAAAATCTGTACACTGTAGTGGTTATCATTATAAAATCTGTACATTGTGGTGAATCATCATTATAAAATCTGTACACTGTAGTGGTTATCATTACAAAATCTGTACACTGTAGTGGTTATCATTATAAAATCTGTACACTGTGGTGAATCATCATTATAAAATCTGTACACTGTAGTGGTTATCATTATAAAATCTGTACACTGTAGTGAATTATCACTATAAAATCTGTACACTGTAGTGGTTATCATTACAAAATCTGTACACTGTAGTGGTTATCATTATAAAATCTGTACACTGTGGTGAATCATCATTATAAAATCTGTACACTGTAGTGGTTATCATTATAAAATCTGTACACTGTGGTGAATCATCATTATAAAATCTGTACACTGTAGTGGTTATCATTATAAAATCTGTACACTGTAGTGGTTATCATTATAAAATCTGTACACTGTAGTGGTTATCATTATAAAATCTGTACACTGTAGTGGTTATCATTATAAAATCTGTACACTGTAGTGGTTATCATTATAAAATCTGTACACTGTAGTGGTTATCATTATAAAATCTGTACACTGTAGTGGTTATCATTATAAAATCTGTACACTGTAGTGGTTATCATTATAAAATCTGTACACTGTAGTTGTTATCATTATAAAATCTGTACACTGTAGTGGTTATCATTATAAAATCTGTACACTGTAGTGGCTATCATTATAAAATCTGTATACTGTAGTGGTTATCATTATAAAATCTGTACACTGTAGTGGTTATCATTATAAAATCTGTACACTGTAGTGGTTATCATTATAAAATCTGTACACTGTAGTGGCTATCATTATAAAATCTGTACACTGTAGTGAATTATCATTATAAAATCTGTACACTGTAGTGGTTATCATTATAAAATCTGTACACTGTAGTGGCTATCACTATAAAATCTGTACACTGTAGTGAATTATCATTATAAAATCTGTACACTGTAGTGGTTATCATTATAAAATCTGTACACTGTAGTGGTTATCATTATAAAATCTGTACACTGTAGTGGTTATCATTATAAAATCTGTACACTGTAGTGGTTATCATTATAAAATCTGTACACTGTAGTGGCTATCATTATAAAATCTGTACACTGTAGTGGTTATCATTACAAAATCTGTACACTGTAGTGGTTATCATTATAAAATCTGTACACTGTAGTGGTTATCATTATAAAATCTGTACACTGTAGTGGTTATCATTATAAAATCTGTACACTGTAGTGGTTATCATTATAAAATCTGTACACTGTAGTGGTTATCATTATAAAATCTGTATACTGTAGTGGTTATCATTATAATATCTGTACACTGTAGTGGTTATCATTATAAAATCTGTACACTGTAGTGGTTATCATTATAAAATCTGTACACTGTAGTGAATTATCATTATAAAATCTGTACACTGTAGTGGTTATCATTATAAAATCTGTACACTGTAGTGGTTATCATAATAAAATCTTTACACTGTAGTGAATCATCATTATAAAATCTGTACACTGTAGTGGTTATCATTATAAAATCTTTACACTGTAGTGAATCATCATTACAAAATCTGTACACTATAGTGGTTATCACAGTCCTATAAAAATCTGGTTTACGGTTAAGATCTCGAGGAAAATATTTTTGTACTTAAACCTGGCTACATATTTTCATCGCCTGTCACACTTAGGACAGGAACATTCGAAATTTTGCAAAGGTTTAAGTATATCTAGAAGATCTGAGATAGTTATACAAGTTGTATATCTGATATAAGATAACACTCTTTAGTTTCTAGTTAATTAGTTTGTTATGGCATGTAGTTTGAATGATTTCGATGAAAACACGACTTGTATATCACAGAAAATAAAATAAATAACATGACAACAAATTTTTAAAACACAAAAAACACGCCTTGAAAAGTGACACCATTTTCATGTACATGTAAGTTAATCAAAGACTGTACCATATAAGATATTGCATTGGTTAAACCTCTACCTAAATGTGGGAGATTTGCTAGTAATCAGCGAGTGCTACTAGATAAAGTCCTCCGTTACAAATACTCTTCGTTTGTTGATGTTTAAAACGAAAGTTCCACATTTGAATATGTTTATAAAATTACAGATATCTTCAACACCAGTCCATCTGTTTCATCTTGTGACCTCAACCTTAACATTACAACTGAAACCGGAACTAAGGAAAGTCCTTACTAACAGAGTCAATATCAACTACTTTCGATAGACATCTTTGATCATTACTGTTGCTCATGTAATCTATTTTTAGAAACTTGTGCTTCAAAGTATTATTTAATAGTAGACGTGATTAAGGTATGATGATAACTTATCCTTCAAATATTGAATGTATCGATAATTGCATCGATTCTCTAATCAGATGTGTCTGTTCCTGGACTAACGCTTTGGTGTTTTTTCTGTTATTGTACTTGATTCTGTATGGGATCAGGAATTTGGAAACACCAGGACACACCGACAAGTGTGTGCTACAGCATACACTGCCCAGATTGGATTGGAACGGTATTTATGGGGACAAGAGTCACGTTATATCGGTTCATTTTAATACAATTTCTATTCAGCGTTGCTATGCCAACTTCTTCGTCTCCCTGTTGCAGACAGATTTGTAATAGAAAAAATCAACATATCGGTCGTTATGACGACGAGTAAATGCCCTAAACACTTCAGGATTTTCATAATTTTTTTAGCAAAAGAACTTTAAGCTGAACTTTTTGGCTGAACACAATAACTGGTGTCACTAAGGAATCAAATTGTTTTATTTATAGAACACTCACGTGCTTGGCGAGATTGGAACTCTTCCGACGTGAAGTAATTATAAACAAAACAAAAAATGATGTCCATTTGTTTTCGGTTCTTTATGTAGCCTATTGGTTTTAGAAATAGTATCATTATCGTTTACTCAGCATGTTATTCATGGACTAATAACTTACTTTGCAATCTCCTATCACGATCTGTACTTTGTTTTTGTAAGCAGACTTGGTAACGTTGTCAAAATACACCATACGATAACAACAATAGAACACAATACATGGCTATTACCTGCAACAAGTGCAGCGATCAATACCCAGAGATAGTTTTAGCGAGTCAAGCTTTACCAGAATAAATGGACATGTATAAGATTTTATTTGAGCCAAAATATTTTTATATTTATAAATGAATGTAAACAATTCGTTAATCTTCTTGCTCTGTATCAAAAACGTGTTTTTATAATTCTATTTTACCTGATATGGAGAGACATTTTTTTCACACTGACATTGACAAAATGTGAAAAAGCTGACAATGAACGATAAACAAAACGATGTGTTATTATCTTCATAACAATTATTCTTTATTTAGAAATCACATGGGCGGTATATAGTAATATAGATTTTGCAACATGTCGGTACATCCTTTTTAACAAGTTGTAACAATATACTGGCCTTGATGAGCCTAAATAGGCATGTACACAAAGTGAAGAGTAAGACGATAGCGTTATGTAGGGGATACTTTTATATCAATATATTGTATTTCAGGTGTGATTTAGTGAACACTGCCTGAAAATCCATTCCATGTTGACTCCTATTTAAGTCAAAATGTTTCAGGGTAAAGTTTTCTCTGTACGACAAAACATCATTGTCACATTATTCATTATACAATATATAAACTTTATCAAACATTATTTTCGCATTATAGGATATATAAACTTTATCAACCATTATTTTCGCATTATAGATATATAAACTTTATCAAACATTATTTTCGCATTATAGAATATATAAACTTTATCAAACATTATTTTCGCATTATAGATATATAAACTTTATCAAACATTATTTTCGCATTATAGAATATATAAACTTTATCAAACATTATTTTCGCATTATAGATATATAAACTTTTTTTTTTTTTTTTTATTCAGGTTTTTATCAATAGTCACATACATCAATCACATCACATGCATAACTACACGTCATACATTGTACTTGTATCTAAAATTAATGCATATAATATAAAATATTACAGTGCATATGAAAACAAAAAAATACATACTTGTTGACACTGTGTTAACAATACGTTGGAATACGATAATTCACTAATTTATTAACTGATTAATAAAGATCCACTTGTTTTGAATAATTTCTTGTTTTCTAAGGCTGTATCTATATAACCCAATGTCCTCTATTTTTTTATATTGAGAAATATATTTCTTGCATTCAGAAATAGTTACAGTTTTATTTTTTAATTTACACAAAAATATAAAGTATTTCATAAGAAGCATTAAAAAATTGATTTCATATCTGTGTTCTATTTCTACTACACCAAGAACAAAGACTTCTGGATTTCTAGGTAAAGACAATTGGTGTTTGTTTTCTAATAATTCTATTAACCAAAACCAAAGTGTTTTAACAACATTACATTCCCAAAATAGGTGTATAATCGTTTTCTCTTTCATTTGTACAGAATGTGCATCTTTCGGTTTCTGCAAGTTTACATTTCATTAACTTTGTATTTGTATACAATATCCTATGTAATATTTTATACTGAAAAGTTAGAAGTTTTGTATCATCAGTTATCTCCCTTGATATTAAATAAATTAACTCCCAAGTGTCTTCACTAATGTCAGTATTAAAGTTTTCTTGCCATTTTCTTTGACTATTTGTAGGTTTCTCAGAAACAGATTTAATAAAAATTTGATAGAAGTACTTTGTGACTTTGTCATGAGTATTAAGGTAATCAATTAACCTATATTGAACATTTACCATAGGTACTTGAACATTTATATTCTGCAGAATTACTTTCCAGTTCCTTGGAATGGCATTAATCACACCATAGTAATCTATCAGGTTAACATTAATGTTATATTTGTTTTTAAATATATCATATGGCATAAAACGATAATTTTCTAATAAGTCTGAAACAAAAAATATATCATTTTTACACCACTGTTTATAAAAGAACCATTTGTTACCTCTTTTGATAAAATTATTGAAAAAGATAGGCTGTGATATAACTTCTTCAGGGGTTGTGGGGAATACATCTTCCTGTACTGAGGCCCAAGCTGTAAATACTTCACTCCAAAAAGTATTAAACATTTTTGATATCTCAGTTAATCCTAACCTTGTCATTTTAAAAAATATTTACACCTCCAACCAATTCTAGTTTATCTATAAGTAATGTTTTCCAAGCTGAGTGGTTTGAGGTGTCAAAATTTTTTTTGATCCAAGACATTTTAAGTGAGTGACAAAAAATCAAAATATGTGGAAAACGCAACCCCCCATTTTTATAATCACTGTACATAATATTTCTCTTTATTTTATCTGGTTTTCCCTCCCATAGAAAGGTAAAGAAACATTTTTGTAATTCCTTAATTATATGTAAAGGAGGGTCAGCAAGGACAGTTAATGTCTGAATAAAAATAGGTAAGGCTAATGTTTTTATAATAATAATTTTTCCTATGTAGGATAAATTTCTAAATGACCACTAAAACCTTTTTGAGTATCACTAATAAGACTATCTAAAAAAATTTTCAACCTATTAGAAATAACAGATGATGCCATTTTATAATCAACATTCAAAAGAGTTATAGGCCTCCAATTTTTCATATATAATTTTGATTTTCCTTCTTTGAGTATACATGTAATCATGCTACGACGCTGTGAGACAGAAAATTGACCATTTGTGTGTGCTTGGTTTAGAGAACGTATCAAAAATTTATTTATATCAGACCAGAAAAATTTATAGAATTCTACAGTGTATCCATCGATACCTGGTGATTTGTCATTTTTCATATTTTTAACAGAAAAGAGACATTCTTGATATTTCAATTTACCTTCTAATTGATCACTTTGTGCAGCAGACAGTTTTCTAGTAAATGGGTTTGTATCATCAAAAAAGTTATGTTCATTATTTTCTAAAATTTTCCTGCTATACAGTTTTTTATAATAATGTTTTTGCTCTGAAATTATTTCATGTATATTTGTGATCTCTTGTCCATTCTCTTTGACAAGATTTGGTATAAGTTTTTCTTGGAAGTGTCTCTTCTCTAAATTACAGAAGTATTTTGTACTTTTTTCATCTTCCACCTTCCATTTTGAGTTTGCTCTGAAGAGAATACCATTAATTTTTCTTTCCCTAAGTAGTTTTAATTCATTTTCAACCATCTGAATGAGCTCTGGGTTCCTATGTTCTGCTTTTTGTAATTTTTCTAACCTAACTTCTAACTGTTTTTCTTCCCTGTCTTTTTCTCTCTTTTTCTGTGCTGTATAAGCAATAGTCTTTCCCCTAATAGTAAATTTTAAGGTTTCCCACACTAAAGAGTCACTAATAGTAAAAGTTAACAGATCTTTATTCTCTACTTCAGGGTTTTCTGCATATCGATCTGTTATATTATTTATACACTCTTTAACTAAATTTACATGATTAGGATCTCTTAGCAAACTTTTATTAAATTTCCATGTTCCCTTTCCCCTTTTTTGTTTAATAAATTCTAAAACTACTAATATTGGACTGTGATCTGATCTGTAGCTAAAACCTATGTCACTATTTATTACATAAGACATTAAATCACAGGAGATCAAGAAATAATCTAATCTTGCCTGTTTTCGATTTGGACCATGCCAAGTATAAAAGTTAACATCCTGATGTTGTTCTCTCCAGATATCTACAAGATCAAAAGATTCCATAATATCTATAATTTTACCCTGGTTTATCATATTATTTCTATTTATATAATTTTTAGTATCATTAACATAATCCTGTGGTGCATTCCAGTCACCACCTATAATAAAAGATGTATTTTCACAAAGCTCAAGATGGTGAGATAGTTGATGATAGGAGTTGATATCTGTATTATTTGGTCCATAAACTGCAACCAAAGTTAAGTTTTTATCACATGAAGTAAGGTTAATATTTACAATTAAGAAATTACCATTTTTGTCTTCTTTCTTAGATAACAATGAAAAACCAAAAGAATTTTTAAACAAGATTGCAACCCCCCTACTATTTGACTCATATGAACTAAACCAGGCTTCATAGCCCCATTACATTTTCCATAAGTTTTCAACCTTTTGAATAGAATGAGTATCTATAAGAAAAGTAATATCATAATTTTTTCTACATCTTTCAAACAGGTCTCTGCGCTTTGATGGACCTGAGGACAATCCCCTACAATTTATACTTCCAATTCTAAGACCTTCAGTCATAGTTTAATACATGTATGGTGTATTCGAAAGATTCTACATTTGATGCAGTTAAAAGTAACAATAAAATTGAGCATGTGCCTATATATCCATTTTTGGTAGAAATTAAGTGTATGTATCCATGTGATGTAACATCATAATATGAGACTATGTTTTCCAAAAACAAAAACAAAAGATCCCCTCCCCCATCCTTCCCTTTCTAATCTTCAATGAGCATAAAAGGCTCATCTCACTGTCCCAGCTACAAATCATTTCAAATATTAAAAAATAAAAGAAACTCATTGTGCTTTCATCCTACCTACTGGTGACCCCATATGAATATTTAGAAGACATTAATATGAATTTATGAATCTGGCGTACCATGTACACAAGAATTTTATATAAGTTGACTTTTCCTGTTTACAACTACATTTATAAACATATAAAGCTCCATCAAAGTTTTAATGTATATTAATTTAACCCAGAAAACTTTACTTTTATACTGTACCATGTTTAGACATGTTATTATTACGAAATATATTTTCATTTCACAACAAAAATCAAAATTTTAGCAACTAAATATATCTATATATATATATATAAACATACTAGACATTTACTGTGTCTATTGATGTAAAAAAAAAGTTCTGCTAGAGCTCACATGATTATTGACATGTGTTAATTTTAACATACTACATTATTTAACTATGCCTCTGACAAGTAATGGAAATTTCAGTTTGATTTCACCTACCTTAGACATATTACTGTATATTCGACTATCTTTTGTGTATATAAACTTTATCAAACATTATTTTCGCATTATAGGATATATAAACTTTATCAAACATTATTTTCGCATTATCGATATATAAACTTTATCAAACATTATTTTCGCATTATAGATATATAAACTTTATCAAACATTATTTTCGTATTATAGATATATAAACTTTATCAAACATTATTTTCGCATTATAGATATATAAACTTTATTTCAATATCATAGCATATGAAATATATAATATTTGTGAAACTTCATTGTCAAAGTATTCTTTACTTGTCAAATAAACACAATTAATTGCATTTTGCCTCTGGACTAAAATACATCATTTTCATTGCCATCCCTCTTGTGTATTGACCAGATGAAATGATATATGTGACTAAGTACCGAATTTCGTTTAGAATCTAATCAACACATTGTGATTTATCAAACCTCAGTATTAAAGAATCTCTTGTTACTGAAATCAATTCAGTTTTTCAATCTTAGTTACAGACTTAATTACAACTTATTGAATTTTATTGTCATGGTGTTTACTTAACTATAAATGCAATTTATCAAAATATCATGGTCTCTAAAATCGTACTGATACGCTTACGTATATCTTAAACTAGGTAAGGATGCAGAGAAGGGCATTTAGTTTAACGACAGTTTATTCAATATTCAACACTATTAAACATACATGTATTACATGTGGGATTAGAAAACAAGTTCAGAACTTTCGGAGACATTTGTCGTCTGAACGCAACCACGAGAGTGATACCGTTAGGTATCGTAAATTAAGCGATGTTGAACAGATACCAGAAATCGATACGGCTTCTTGTTATGTGTAAACTAACCATACTTAACCAGCACAGCATTGCTCCTGTAATGAGAGAAATAGTTGTGATATCCTTTTAAACGTAAATCTTGTCCTTCCGTGATTCGTGGATAATACCCTGACATATAAATTTTGAATTTCATTTAAACCTCTTCATATCTTTACAACAAAACAAAATTGCGCGTTACAAAAAATGAACATTCTATATATGGTAGCGATTAATTTTTCTTCTTTCGATTAGAATTCCTATATTAAAAACCGCCCACGTATGCGAGAATGAAAGCAAAGGTAATATTACTCCTCACGCATCGTATTTGTTTCAGAGATGTACGACGGAGCACATTTGTATAATGGAAGTAGGATGGTTTATTTATTCACCAGAGAGGCATAGGAGTGTTCAATTGTGCCACAAAAGTGTGACACAGTATACATTGAGTTTTAGGTAAGGATGGCGGTGTAGATGGACGATGGTATACTAGGGAATTATACATGTACATCGAAGTATGGCGGCGACTTTATCAACTTGTACCAAAGAAGGTACGGAGGCTAATATTTCATTTGTATCAGAGATGTACAATGGTGCATATTTGTATCATAGAAGTCTTGTTATTGTACCACAAAAGTCATGTGTACGACCGCGTTTCTATTAAGCCAGAGAAGTATACACTGGTATACTCGAGGGATGTAGGATATAGTATGTACGGGAAAAGTGTGACATGTAATTTGTATCAGAAATGTACAAAAGCTAAATAAGACTTGGATATTTCAAGGTTTTATGTCGGAGCTGATGTGTATCTGTGAATAACTGCTTCCAAACTCAAGAAATGATAAGGCAAATAAACGAACATGTTTATAGTTGGAATCTCATTGTTATATTTCTATAATTATAGAAGGGGGTGTCCATAGGGTTTAATATCAAAGTACGCTCAATTCTTTAACTGCCGAGAAACATGGCAAGAAATGTTCGTTTACGTTTCAAGAACAGCTAAATCATGACGACCACCAGCTTCAATAATCTGAAGAGACAGGTGAAACTTCAGCGTCGTTGTTAAGGTATACTACAAGCTTACATTTGTTTCAAACATTGCTTTGTATTCTACTCACTGAGAAAATGGATACTTCTATCCACAAACTGGATTATGGACTAACCAAGACGTTTACTGTAGACACTTTTTTACTTGCCTGTAAAACATACACGTTTACAAATGACCAGAGTCTGTGAGCTAGTTAGTAAAAAAAGCTAAGAATGCTTGTACCACTGCTTTCCTATATACTAACACAGACTTTGTATATCACACCAGGGAAGTAAATCTGTCACATGCTTTGTCTGTTATCCAATGAATTCGACCATGTTATGTTTTTGTGTAAATATCTCTAGGGCAATATACCCTAGAATGTTTTTCATTGGCCGCGCCTCAGTCAGAAATCGGTTGTAATGTCATACGGACAGTGACATCATCAATCTTTACCAGAGTTATCGTTTCTAAACAGTCTCACTGTCATGGAGGTACCGCAATGCACTCTGGCAGAGATTGTGACGTTATGTCTTGAATCGAAAATGGTATCCTAATATGGCTTCTTCAGTTACAGCCGCTTAAAATCTAACTTTTCTTATTTCGATGATAAAAGTATCTTTGTTTTGTTTTCAATTCATCTAGAAGTTTAAGCTTTTGCTCAACAAGGTTCGAAAAAAAATAAATCTCATGAAATGAAAACTACTTTTAAATCCTATATATCTTAACAGATGTTTATATATGTATATATGTAACAAAAGAAAACATTCTCAAAATTGAAACTTTAAAGTACTATGACGGTCTCATTAAATACTCAAAGTCATGTTTGTTTGCTTTTATTTTGTTTGGTGGAAGATGGAAGACCATATTGCAGAGTGGTGGACAGCTAGGTAAAATAACAATACAGCACAAGGCGGTGAATGTTCAGAAATACGACCTTATTGGAGGATAGTGAACTTTGAGATAGAAAACCTTTCTAATGTATGGTGAACGGCCATATAGAAAACATTACAAGACTGTACTAGAGGGTTGTGGACGGCCATATAGAAAACGTTACAAGACTGTACTAGAAGGTTGTGGACGGTCATATAGAAGACATTACAAGACTGTACTAGAGGGTTGTGGACGGTCATATAGAAGACATTACAAGACTGTACTAGAGGGATGTGGACGGCCATATAGAAAACATTACAAGACTGTACTAGATGGTTGTGGACGGTCATATAGAAAACATTACAAGACTGTACTAGAGGGTTGTGGACGGTCATATAGAAAACATTACAAGACTGTACTAGAGGGACGTGGACAGCCATATAGAAAACATTACAAGACTGTATTAGAGGGTTGTAGACGGTCATATAGAAAACATTACAAGACTGTACTAGAGGGTTGTGGACAGCCATATAGAAAACATTACAAGACTGTACTAGAGGGTTTCGAAAAATTTAACCAGCAAAAATTACCAGGTATACGACATTGCGTTTTTCTTCCGTTTATTCCTTATCAGATAATAGTTTCTTAAATATCATATTCTCAGGAAATTTTCAGGAATATATAAATTGTCTCAGCAATACTGACTTTTTTAAACATTTTGTCAGATATCGCTATATTGCTTTCCTCGCGTCACCCGTAACCGCCACGTCTTGCACATGTTCTCCTTGCATACTTGTAATCGTACGGTTTCTATGCTGCAACGTTCTACAAGTTACACAAGCTTTACAATATAGGTGCCATGTAACTGTTTTAAACGTTTTAAAGTTTTTGTTTTGAATTACGATTTGTTCAGCAGGGAATAAAAATGAACTACTGGCTGTCAATTTTAAAAATGGATTTAATTTTGTTTTATTTGGTTGGCATTTAAAATACTTGCCAACAAGTAAAACCTTGCTGAAACAGCTGCAATGAAAAGCTAAAGAAGCAATGACATTTCCTTGTAAAAGACAGATCGTAATATCTAGTAGTCAGGTTTCGTTCCTTATGCAGCTTACTGACACCTGGTATCTACGCATTCACATCATCGACATAAAGCCGCCACATTTAATGGTAGTCACTAATAATACTATACCCTACCACATGTGGCGCCTTACAGTGAAGAGTCCGCGGGGAAATATCCCTAATTGTGGTGTAATATTTGAATCATATTGCAGAATGAAGATAAAAATATCAGTGAGACCATCTCACATGCTGCGTTGTCGTGCCACGACAAAAAGAATTTCTCTTGTAGGATTGTCAATGATACCGATACCGGTCAGAAAATGATCTGTTGGTCTCTATGGGCCTGACTGTGGAACGAGGAGGAGGTGTGTTAGCGCTATATCTGTGCAACTGTCACGAAATATTAACAGTCTATTAGACTTACCCCTAAACGTATAATGAATTATGAAGTAGATCGGCAGAGGAGGCGATTTTTGTGGATATCTTCCCCATCTTTGTGTGTGATTTCTGTATTTGCTATCTGCTATTTCATGTCGGTTGTTTAGAACCGCTTCCAAAGTCCCCGAACTGCTCAACTTGTTAAAATTGACAACGACAACACAATCGAATATTACAAAGCGGATGCAAGTACGTTTCAAAAGTTGGTCTTTGACTGACATAAACAACAACAACGAGCAACCATACATATCGTTGATTATCGCTACTAAGTTGTATTCTGTTCTTATTTGTACTTGTGAGTACAGGGAATAACACATGGTACCTTCATTCTGTAAGTTGTGAATATTGCAGTTGTTTGAAAGAGAGTATGAATTTACAAGAAAATTTTGGTAAAGATACTACTCAACATGTCTATAGGTTTCGTCAACTGATATTCTCTTACTACTGGTAAATCTATAAAAACATCTCAACATGAGACTACCTTACTATAAAGACCATGCCAACATGAGACTACCTTACTATAAAGACCATCTCAACATCAGACTACCTTACTATAAAGACCATTTCAATATGAAACTATCTTACTATAAAGACCATCTCAACATGAGTCTACCTTACCATAAAGACCATCTCAACATGAGCCTACCTTACCATAAAGACCATCTCAACATGAGACTACCTTACCATAAAGACCATCTCAACATGAAACTACCTTACTATAAAGACCATCTCAACATGAAACTACCTTACTATAAAGACCATCTCAACATGAGCCTACCTCACTATAAAGGCCATCTCAACATGAGACTACCTTACCATAAAGACCATCTCAACATGAGCCTACCTCACTATAAAGACCATCTTAACATGAGACTACCTTACTATAAAGACCATCTCAACATGAAACTACCTTACTATAAAGACCATCTTAAAATGAGACTACCTTACTATAAAGACCATCTCAACATGAAACTACCTTAATGTAAAGACCATCTCAACATGAGACTACCTTACTATAAAGACCATCTCAACATGAAACTACCTTACTATAAAGACCATCTTAACATGAGACTACCTTACTATAAAGACCATCTCAACATGAAACTACCTTACTCTTTAGATATGATACAGAAATTATATAATTACCACAAAGACCTTTTCATCACCAGTTATTAGTAACTTTATGTAGTTTCAAAGCCAAGATTAATATGCCGTATTCCCCTCAAGTGGTGTATCTAAAGAAAACCACAACACACAACAACAACCCTCCCAACCCCCATTTCAAAAGAAAGACCCCCTCACCCCACCCACCAGCAATTAAATTAAACTTTACTTTTATAAATAATAGGTGACAAAATGCAACTTATTTAGTCTGTCGTATGTTGCGATGCTGTAAGCTGTTAAAGTGTTTGTCATAGCTCTCTCACACCAATGCATACGTAGATGTGTATTCTTGTGGGAGATGAACAAGCTACGAATTAGAGCCGAACTCTTGTAATATGATTTTTGAATGTAGAAAATACATAAAAAGGACAATTTGAATTGTATTGAACAAAATCCAGGGTGATTGTGCCATTGGGAATACATAACTTAGCGGCACCTACACAAAGTGAGTCCATCACACATTTCACGGCTGTTTGTAAGGCTGGAACTAAAGTGACTAGTTGTCAACGTCTTTGATATGTTGACCAATGGCTGGAGTGTCTTTGCTTACACTGACCACTGTTTAACATGTCTGTGCATATGTTGGTCAGTGCCCGACGTGTTTTTTTCTAACACTGACCAGTACCTGGCATGTCCGTATTTATGTCCATACCATATGTAAGTGGGTGGGGGTGGGGTGTTAATTATATATGTCCGCCCCTACATAACTCATGTTGACCAGTGCCTGGCGTGTTGTTCTTTCGCTAACGAGTCTCAGGCGAATTTGAACATTACCAGTGTTTGAAGCGATAAGGCACATTATGACAAATATCTGAAGTGGCTGTACAAAATAAAGATCAGTAATAGACAATGACAAAGTGTGCTGAGCTGAAAAATCTCTAAAAACTGAAATAGATATGAAAAAATAAAAACCACCTTTAGTATCATTTCCATTTTTTAGTGACAGCCTATTAACGTTTAACTGTGTAGCTAAGCGACCATGACACTATTCGCGCCAATTAGAATCCGCTTGACTCAATGTCAACCACAATCCATATATACAATTTGACCGGAAGTGACATATTTTCCCATCGCCCATTAGCGTAGTTTGAGCCATTTAGGTTGATATCGATTACTTTATATTGTTATTCATGGTATTTTACAGGTCATTAGTACAGTGACATTTGCTCACTTTGTTCAACACATGACTGTTACATATTAGCATGCGGAGACACGCGTGGACATTTATACAACAAAGCACGCGTTCTATATACGGTTACACGATTCTGCTGGAGAATCAGGTATGTTTTTTCACGCCGACATTGTCTTTCCTATTGTAAATGTCCCTGATTCTCCTACAAAGCTACAAAGTAACCGTGAATGGAACTCGTGCTTCGCCGTATAAATGTTAAAGCACACAGTGAATCGATGACAGTAGAACAAAACGTGAAAAAAAATCACGGAGAAAGTAACCAGGAATTCCAGAAGGGCAAGCGTCATCTACTTGTATTTTATTGATAACCGCCAAGTAAATCGAGGTCTAAATTGGAATACTTTTCAATCAGACCATCAAGGTGACAAATAAGCCATCCCATAGTCTTCATCAACCCATGCTAGTCCTGTGTTAGAATCACTATCATACCAAATTTAGGTATAGCAGAGGCATATGAAATCAGAATCAGATAATAAAACGGCGTCCCAAAGATATACGAACAGTCTATAGAACGATTTCGTCAAACAAATGTAAACAAATATATCATCAACCAGACCATCAATCATACCAATTATAAGACTTTCCCATTAGATATGCTCTCGACAAGCATTGGTTCACAATCGTATCTTTACTTTGCGAAAACGAATGCACTCCTTCATATTTGAATGGCTTTTGATAGTATGTATAGTAGATAAAATCAAATAAAAGGTTTCAATTGAAGGGAGAAAAGTCGTATGACAAGAATGTTATTACTTATCACGTACACTTTCGCATTCTTCAAAATGCATTTATTTCATTTCTGAAGTGCTAGTATACAGTGTCACGACGCGACGAAGAAAAGAAATGGAAGTAGGGCAAAATTTGAAAGGTTTGGAAGACGGTTTGAATATGCATTGCTTGTATGAAGGAAAACCATTAATTATTGTTTACTATACTGAGCAAGAACCTGGCGGTGATACAATAGAAAAAAAAGCAGGTAAATTTGATTATCGGAGACATTGAATATTCTTATCTTTATCTTGAATACTATGAATTGTGACAGATTTGTTTTTGTAAAGTAATATTTTAAGTAATAATCGTTGTTTTAAAAACATGGAAATACGTCAGTCAAATAGCTGTTTAATTGCTGTATCTTTCACAATATTCAATTGTTGTACACTGTGTGTCGGATCATTGATAAACGTTATTTTCTTAACCTAATGCTATGATTGTTGTAAATAGATCGTTTAAATTCTAAGACAGTTCTCACGTAGAAACATAGAGGATAAAATTCCTATGAGGACCCGGAGTGACCTAACAGAGCGGTTCACATGCACTGTAACGTAAGATCTTCAACCTGCATTGTTCCAGTTCCATTTTTGTACGCCATGTTAGCTAAAGTCTTGCTCAGGGATCACTTTAATACACAATAACCCACATTCTTAGGTTTTGTCTAGATTTACAATCTACATTCGTTGAATCCCCTGAGATTTGGTTAAGAAGCATGAATATGGAATTAGAGAGATATTTTGGTGCTTTAGGTTAGTGTATTTTGACATTCACAGTCGCTTCCTAAGCTTCATGACATAAGCCCGTAGCGTCCTTTGTCCATGACAACTCATTGCTTGCATGGATTTTAATGTGATTGTCGCTGCTGAAGCAGGAAAAGGTTACTATTCTCCATATTGCCTTTCGTATCCTGGTATCCTTGTATTCTGACCTTCAGATATTAAGTATTAAATATTTGGATATATTATGTCCCTTCATCAATTTATTTAATAAGCTTTCAAGAATTCTTTGTTATATAAATGTTTTTGTATATATGAATGACTGTGTGGGTACAGTAATATACCTTTAGAATCAGCTCATTTCGTTCTAATCGAAACATAAATCATACATGATCCTGGTTAAATGTTCTATATTTAGACAAAGTGACATAGAATAAAAAGTTGCGAAAAAACTTTGTGGGAAAGGATATTGACTAAAGAATGAATTTCCCGCATCTGTTCCTGTTTCTCATTGTTTGTGTATGATCAATTGTATTTATCTCTTGAGATTCAGTCATTTAAGACACGTATGTACCAAATTGTTATTAACGTTTGGAAATTGTGTTTTGTTCATATTTGTATATTCCTTTCGGCTTAAGCCGTAATATCGTTAGTAGGACAGCTTTCTTTATCCTTTATTTTGTTTTATCACTATCAGTCCGGCTTTATGCCTAGTCATTCTCCTGTTTATCAACTTATTGAAATTTACCATAATATTTGTACTGCTTTAGAAGAAAAAAACACACTTGTATTATTTTTTGTGATATATCTAAAGCTTTTGATCGTGTTTGGCACAGGGGCCTGATAGCTAAATTGGAATCATATGGAATTTCGGGATCATTGTTGAATTAGTTCACATATTATCTTCACCAGCGTTAACAGAAAGTTTTAATTGGAAATTCTTATTCCGGTCTAGGTAATATCGACGCTGGTGTACCTCAGGGCTCAATACTCGGGCCGCTTCTCTTTTTGTTACATATCAATGATATTTCAGATGTTCTTGAGTCGGCCTCTAGGTTATTTGCAGACGATACATCATTATTTCATTCTGCTTTTTCATGTCACGAATTACAGACTGTTCTCAACAGGGACCTTGAATCTTTAAACCAGTGGGCTAAACGTTGGTTGGTTTCTTTTAACCCTCTAAAAACAGATGTCCTTTTTATTTCAAATTCAGTCAATAGTGACGGGGATCTAGATTTATTTTTTGACAGAGAAATTTTAAGTTTTACAGAAGTTCACAGACACTTAGGAGTAAATTTTAATTCAAATGGAAAGTGGGGAAGCCATGTTGAGGCAGTATATAGCTCGGTATGAAAAAAAATTAATGTTTTACGAAAACTGAAATAATTGTTAAAAAGAGATTCTCTGTTAAAAATATATAAATCCTTCATTCTACCTGTTTTTGAATATGCTTGTGAGGTATGGGATGGTTGCACTGTTTTGGATTCTGAGAAATTAGAGAAAGCACAAAGAGAAGCGGCTCGAGTTATAACAGGTTTACCTTTGTATGCTAGTAATGAATCACTATATTTTGAAACGGGATTGGAAACATTATCAGAGAGAAGGAAGACACGTAAGTTAAATGTATTATACAAAATAATAAATAATTTAACCCCTTCTTATTTATCGGCCCTTTTGCCAAACACAGTGGAGTTACAACAATCAGTATAATTTACGGATCCAACATGATTATATCATTAATTCTTTCAGACTCTCCCTAAGTAACTCTTCTTTTCTGCTATCAAGTTTACGTCTGTGGAATTCGCTCGACAATTTAATAAGAACATTACCATCTTTGAATGCTTTTAAATCTTCTTTATCTAATGACGCTAATTCTTGTCCTCCATCTTATTATAATTTTGGCGAACGTAAGCTAAATATATTACATACGAGACTCAGACATCAGTGCAGCTCTTTGAAAAGTGATTTGTTCCGTGTTAAGATTGTTGATAACTCATCGTATGCTTGTGGACATTACTGTGAGGATGTTGGGCACTTTTTCCTAGAATGTAAGCTTTATGATAGGGTAAGAATATCATTTTTTCAAAGTATAAACATGTTGAACTTAGATCAAGTGAATTTACATCTATTTTTATTTGGAAATGAAAATCTGTCCCTAACCACCAATACAGAAGTATTCAGACACGTGCAAATTTTTATCAAATCCAGCAACAGATTTTAAGTAAAATGTACTAAATGTTAAATATATTATGTATGCCTTGTTAATAATATCATGTAAATATTTATCATGTATTGTATTAGAGGAAAAGGCGGTCATAAGTTGAAATAACTTGTGCCTAATCCTCTGCTCAATTTTGGGGCAATAAATATGTTTGAATCAATTTAAATCGATTTCTTTATCCAGCTCTAATTAATATAACGTCTACTGCAACCTGTAAACACACTTTTAGGAATTTCTCTTGGGAGCTCATTACTCGTACATACTTTTATATGTCGTAAACAGCTCGAGGTCGTGATAAGAAAAACAGATGATGAGACACTCAAATACGCGTTAAGAATTTATTTGGTAGCCTGTACAAAACAACACACACAAAATGAATAACACCTTTTGATACACTTTATATTTAGATACAGTAGAGCCAAACAATGAATTCAACTGCATCAAACAGCTGTTTCCTCCTTCTAAGATGCCAAGGGCATAAATTTCGAAAACCGAGGAGGCGATGGGGAAGCTCAGGAAAGTCAAAATCTATTTGGGGAGGTGCACGAGCCATTATCCGAAATGTTTATATATATTGATATCTAGTCCTCAAACGAATGTGTATGAATTAAAACGTGATTACAGATCAAGGCAAAGCTCGGGGATTAGAACGGAACAAACGTGAGATGTTTGATACTACTGGCAATAACCAGGGTCATACATACTCTGCAACAGGCTGACTACAATGCTAGGAATAACCGTACTTAGAGAACGACTGGCTGCAGTGACAACGACATGTCTTTGTGTCTTGAGAGACACTACAGACATCCTATATAACAAAAGGAAGGAAAACACTGGTGACATTTAACGTTTAATAGCAAGAGCAGATGTTCCTCTGGGTGGGTATTTTCCAAATTAATTTATCTTAAAGTAGCTCCTTAGAAAAGAGCTCGTTCAAACGCATAAGCATCTTATGATATATTATTTCATTTCCATAAGTCATTTTTTTGAAAAGACATATTAAAGATTTGTTTTCAGTTTTAAAGAAATAGACGTATAACTTGATTATATTATAAACTTTTCCTAAACCGAGTTCCTTGGGGTTATATAGCAACTTAACTAAACAGCCAATGGAGGCTCTTTATTGATGTGTGATTGTTGCAAGGAAGGTTTTTGTCTTTCGGTATTCTTGTCGTGACAATATTTAAAGAATACTTCGTTGAAAATTTTGATCCGATTGATTACTTAATCGCAACTCATCGATATCAAAATCAAATTCTAAAGGATAGATCACCAGAGAAAACACTGAAAGATAAAGGAACTATTATCTCGTGTTTCATTTACCTTGTTCTCCTTTGGGAACGTGACATAGTTAGTGACTTATATGGCGGTTGTTGTCGACGAAACAGAAGACGTGCACACTTCCGAAATAACTGGTCTTATTCTCATTGTACTTTTTATGGGTTTTCTGTGAATCTGTTTTTACGCCCCTGGATAGAATTATTGGAGGCATGTTGTTCTGTGCTGTTTGTTTGTCTGTGTCAACTTTAACCTTGACCATAACTATTGCACATTAAGAGGCAGGACTTTCATATTTGACCTGTGTTTTCCTTGTGACAAGACCTTTCCGACGGTACTAAAATTTTTAACCATTTGATCTTGAGCGTTACCTTTGACCTACATTTGAAAATAAAAAAAATCACAACCACAATGAAGAGATCAGTGTGCATGCAATAAGCACATGCATTTCACAGTACAGTTTTAATGTCCCACTTCAGATTTGTTTTGAAACAGAGGGCATCGTTTCATTAACACATCTTGCTGTGTTTTATTTTGTTTTGTACTTTTTTTCTGACAGTTAATTATCAAAATAGTGAACACTTGCATCTCATGGTATTGAATACATTGACCACGTGGTCCATTGATTTCTGATAACACAGAAACAAGGTTTCCCATCACTCATCAAGACATTTTCACGCCATATCGATAACAATCACTTGTTACATCATAATGTAATCTACAAGTGCATGACATTCCGCATCATCTGAAGATGTCACGAGTATTCACTGAATAGCACGGGAATCGTGTTATAAATCATGCATAACAATGCAATATTCTTATAAATATCAAAATAATGATACTAACTTCATTGTGGACCAGAATGCTGGAAAAGATTTCATATTGGCATGTACAACTCGGGAATGTTGACAGTGTTCTTCAAAAGAGCCATGCTGTTGGAGCTAATAGCTAGTATAACAGAGAAGGACATCCATTACAGTGATAATGAACTGCTCCATTAGTAATACACCAAAGAGCTGTGTTGACATTCCAGATTATACCGCACTTCTTTGTTGCTATGCATTTACAGTGATACGGTCGTACAGACAGAACCCTACTAACCCAATGGACAAGCAGATTGCTATCCAACAGAACGACGACTACCTTGACACCTAAGGTGCTGGATGTTGTCAAGGTATAATTGTCACGAGAACCTCTGCTGTCTGGGACTGACTCACAACTTTACGTAAAATTTGAAATTACCTTTTTCCTATTTAATGTGACAACTTAAAGAGCACATCTTGTCTGTTCCAAAATCCAAAATGATTTTCATTTCTCAATAGAAATAGACACTACAACGTTTTACATATACTCTGTAAAATAAGTGAATTTGCTCCCTAAGAAGACTAACTAGGCCTTGTTAACGAGTATATATATCAGAATATCCCAGACATTCATTTAAATATGGGCGTCTCCATATTTAAACGGCAATGATATTTCACATTATTGAACAATGTTATTGAAGAAGGCACCAGAACAATATTCAGTCGCGGAAGATTGAAAAGATCGAATTCACGGAAGAATGGTTGATACAATGATAAATTTGGTTTTAATTCTCCTTTATGGATTCTGAAAGTAAACGGATGATGAACAATGCAAACTATGATGATGGCCATATATTAGTGACTTTAATGGCCTATTGTAGATTAATTCTGATTGATCTGGACACGTGAACTGTTGGACTGTGGTGTATGGATTAGCAGGATGACAGACACTGTGAGGACAGCTAAAAGCATTTGATTGTAATAACGGAGCAAGTTAATTCAACAGTGGGCTGGGAATGATGATATGATGAGGTACCCATCAGTTGGGGAACGGTACAG
The DNA here is from genome assembly GCF_031769215.1 of Ylistrum balloti. Taxonomy (NCBI): domain Eukaryota; kingdom Metazoa; phylum Mollusca; class Bivalvia; order Pectinida; family Pectinidae; genus Ylistrum; species Ylistrum balloti. Next base: position 889,877 of record NW_026782199.1, read on the forward strand.
CATTGAAATAGGAAAACGATGAAGGTTAGACAGTGGCATTGTAATGAGTTCCTTTTATGTACCACTTCTGTGACGTCTGTGGATGTTTTTATATTGACACAAAGAATTACAACCTACAAAATCTTGTCAACCTCTCTGAAGTTGTCGAGTACATGTAACGAAATCTCTATACAGAATATGTAGACATGGCCAACTGATTGAATAAATAATTAAGAGGTGATAAACGATACACAGAAAGGTAAATAATTAATTGGGAGGAATACTAAAAAGCTCCGAAATGTATCATCACAACAAAAATAACAAGGATGTTTATACATATGACAAGTGACAAAACGGCACATGTTGTTATTGTAACAAAAATCCAGAACCACGTGTTTAGGGCGGGTGTACCACGTGGATATGATATCAGCTTCTGATGTCACAAATGACAATACTGGATTGATGACTTGGTAGTGAGGCCATCTGTGCCACAGAGAGCAGTACCTTCAGATGAGATAAAGATGATCCGAGTTTTATGACATTATTTGCAATATATAACGGATACAAGAGAATGGTAGTGTTTCATATCCTTAATAGGCTGACATCGAATATATCCGGTGTTTGTGATCTGTCTACAGTCGTCATTGACCACCACTTTATAATTATCAATCATTGCTTCACGGTGTAAAACCTCCCCTGATATTTCCTATGCATTGATTTGTTCTTTTGTAATTCCTATGGAATATACACTGTTTAGAAATTAATGTGACAGGAAACAGAAGTCAACGTGGCTTAGGAGAAGGAACAGCGTTACAGGTAAGCTGTATTTATCTTTACATTTCATATCAATATATCATCATTTAAATACATAAATGGGGTAAAGATATAAATTGTCGTACACATGTTTGACAGATATGGTTTTATTATTATTTTTTTGTTCAATATAACATAAAAACCTGTAAACATCTGCTGCAGTTTGATTGAACCTCTAGATGTTCACTTAATTAAATGGCTAATACCGACAAGAACCAAATGTATATAGATATCATGAGGAATAAGCATAAAGCTGACTTGACACCGGACAAACAACTCCGTTAACATCAGCTATATAGAAATATACAGTGTATGGTTACCTTTCAGAACCATTGATGATTTTCTGTGAGTTCAGATTACCAAAATGATTGATTTAATTCATTTTCCAGCCTATCTTGACATAATAATAGTCACCAAATCTTACAATATACAGTTGTGTACAGATAAATGCTCCGCTGACCATATTACAAATGTCTCTCATTTCATCACATTTCTAATTTCAATAATGATTTTTAAAATGATAAATTAACAAAGTATTTTTATAAATGTTTGGATGTAAATCATCCGGTAAATGTGCAAACAAATAGTGTTTAAAGGATAGCCTCACAACAACAATTTTGGCATTTGAAAATTCCCAATCAGATGTCATTATCAGTAGTCTACCACAAAGTCACAAAATGACGGAGGACCAGGATAACTCCTGTCCGGATTTTATCAATAAATTGATCATTTAACATTTACCTGTAACAGTAGCGGACCGAACTAACTATCGGTGAATTTCATGAGCTGTGTGATAGCTTCGGGTACACATCAGATATTACTCATCCGATACACATGAGATATTTTCTAATATTCTGTTCAAGTCTCGAGGAACAGAATTTAAAAGCGTAAAATCTGTCTGATCACTGGGGAATAGTTTACCACTGTAACAGTCTGATCACTGGGGAATAGTTTATCACTGTAACAGTCTGATCACTTGGGATTAGTTTATCACTGTAACAGTATGATCACTGGGGAATAGTTTATCACTGTAACAGTATGATCACTGGGGAATAGTTTATCACTGTAACAGTCTGATCACTGGGGAATAGTTTACCACTGTAACAGTCTGATCACTGGGGAATAGTTTATCACTGTAACAGTCTGATCACTTGGGATTAGTTTATCACTGTAACAGTATGATCACTGGGGAATAGTTTATCACTGTTACAGTCTGATCACTGGGGAATAGTTTATCACTGTAACAGTCTGATCACTGGGGAATAGTTTATCACTGTTACAGTCTGATCACTGGGGAATAGTTTATCACTGTTACAGTCTGATCACTGGGGAATAGTTTATCACTGTAACAGTCTGATCACTGGGGAATAGTTTATCACTGTTACAGTCTGATCACTGGGGAATAGTTTATCACTGGAACAGTCTGATCACTGGGGAATAGTTTATCACTGTAACAGTCTGATCACTGGGGAATAGTTTATCACTGTAACAGTCTGATCACTGGGGAATACTTTATCACTGTAACAGTCTGATCACTGGGGAATAGTTTATCACTGGAACAGTCTGATCACTGGGGAATAGTTTATCGCTGTAACAGTCTGATCACTGGGGAATAGTTTATCACTGGAACAGTCTGATCACTGGGGAATAGTTTATCACTGGAACAGTCTGATCACTGGGGAATAGTTTATCGCTGTAACAGTCTGATCACTGGGGAATAGTTTATCACTGTTACAGTCTGATCACTGGGGAATAGTTTATCACTGGAACAGTCTGATCACTGGGGAATAGTTTATCACTGGAACAGTCTGATCACTGGGGAATAGTTTATCGCTGTAACAGTCTGATCACTGGGGAATAGTTTATCACTGGAACAGTCTGATCACTGGGGAATAGTTTATCACTGTTACAGTCTGATCACTGGGGAATAGTTTATCACTGGAACAGTCTGATCACTGGGGAATAGTTTATCACTGTAACAGTCTGATCACTGGGGAATAGTTTATCACTGTAACAGTCTGATCACTGGGGAATAGTTTATCGCTGTAACAGTCTGATCACTGGGGAATAGTTTATCACTGGAACAGTCTGATCACTGGGGAATAGTTTATCACTGGAACAGTCTGATCACTGGGGAATAGTTTATCACTGTTACAGTCTGATCACTGGGGAATAGTTTATCACTGGAACAGTCTGATCACTGGGGAATAGTTTATCACTGTAACAGTCTGATCACTGGGGAATAGTTTATCACTGTAACAGTCTGATCACTGGGGAATAGTTTATCACTGTTACAGTCTGATCACTGGGGAATAGTTTATCACTGTTACAGTCTGATCACTGGGGAATAGTTTATCACTGGAACAGTCTGATCACTGGGGAATAGTTTATCACTGTAACAGTCTGATCACTGGGGAATAGTTTATCACTGTAACAGTCTGATCACTTGGGATTAGTTTATCACTGTTACAGTCTGATCACTGGGGAATAGTTTATCACTGTTACAGTCTGATCACTGGGGAATAGTTTATCACTGTTACAGTCTGATCACTGGGGAATAGTTTATCACTGGAACAGTCTGATCACTGGGGAATAGTTTATCACTGTTACAGTCTGATCACTGGGGAATAGTTTATCACTGTTACAGTCTGATCACTGGGGAATAGTTTATCACTGGAACAGTCTGATCACTGGGGAATAGTTTATCACTGGAACAGTCTGATCACTGGGGAATAGTTTATCACTGTAACAGTCTGATCACTGGGGAATAGTTTATCACTGTAACAGTCTGATCACTGGGGAATAGTTTATCACTGTAACAGTCTGATCACTGGGGAATAGTTTATCACTGTTACAGTCTGATCACTGGGGAATAGTTTATCACTGTTACAGTCTGATCACTGGGGAATAGTTTATCACTGTAACAGTCTGATCAGTTTATCTGTAACAGTCATCACTGGGGAATAGTTTATCACTGTTACAGTCTGATCACTGGGGAATAGTTTATCACTGGAACAGTCTGATCACTGGGGAATAGTTTATCACTGTAACAGTTGATCACTGATCACTGGGGAATAGTTTATCACTGTAACAGTCTGATCACTGGGGAATAGTTTATCACTGTAACAGTCTGATCACTGGGGAATAGTTTATCACTGTTACAGTCTGATCACTGGGGAATAGTTTATCACTGTAACAGTCTGATCACTGGGGAATAGTTTATCACTGTTACAGTCTGATCACTGGGGAATAGTTTATCACTGGAACAGTCTGATCACTGGGGAATAGTTTATCACTGGAACAGTCTGATCACTGGGGAATAGTTTATCACTGGAACAGTCTGATCACTGGGGAATAGTTTATCACTGTTACAGTCTGATCACTGGGGAATAGTTTATCACTGTAACAGTCTGATCACTGGGGAATAGTTTATCACTGTTACAGTCTGATCACTGGGGAATAGTTTATCACTGGAACAGTCTGATCACTGGGGAATAGTTTATCACTGGAACAGTCTGATCACTGGGGAATAGTTTATCACTGGAACAGTCTGATCACTGGGGAATAGTTTATCACTGTTACAGTCTGATCACTGGGGAATAGTTTATCACTGTAACAGTCTGATCACTGGGGAATAGTTTATCACTGTTACAGTCTGATCACTGGGGAATAGTTTATCACTGTAACAGTCTGATCACTGGGGAATAGTTTATCACTGGAACAGTCTGATCACTGGGGAATAGTTTATCACTGTTACAGTCTGATCACTGGGGAATAGTTTATCACTGTAACAGTCTGATCACTGGGGAATAGTTTATCACTGTTACAGTCTGATCACTGGGGAATAGTTTATCACTGTAACAGTCTGATCACTGGGGAATAGTTTATCACTGTTACAGTCTGATCACTGGGGAATAGTTTATCACTGGAACAGTCTGATCACTGGGGAATAGTTTATCACTGTTACAGTCTGATCACTGGGGAATAGTTTATCACTGTTACAGTCTGGTCACTGGGGAATAGTTTATCACTGTTACAGTCTGATCACTGGGGTTTATCAACAGTCTGATCACTTGGGGAATAAGTTTATCACTGTAACAGTCTGATCACTGGGGAATAGTTTATCACTGTAACAGTCTGATCACTGGGGAATAGTTTATCACTGTAACAGTCTGATCACTGGGGAATAGTTTATCACTGTTACAGTCTGATCACTGGGGAATAGTTTATCACTGTAACAGTCTGATCACTGGGGAATAGTTTATCACTGTTACAGTCTGATCACTGGGGAATAGTTTATCACTGGAACAGTCTGATCACTGGGGAATAGTTTATCACTGGAACAGTCTGATCACTGGGGAATAGTTTATCACTGGAACAGTCTGATCACTGGGGAATAGTTTATCACTGTTACAGTCTGATCACTGGGGAATAGTTTATCACTGTAACAGTCTGATCACTGGGGAATAGTTTATCACTGTTACAGTCTGATCACTGGGGAATAGTTTATCACTGTAACAGTCTGATCACTGGGGAATAGTTTATCACTGTTACAGTCTGATCACTGGGGAATAGTTTATCACTGTTACAGTCTGATCACTGGGGAATAGTTTATCACTGGAACAGTCTGATCACTGGGGAATAGTTTATCACTGGAACAGTCTGATCACTGGGGAATAGTTTATCACTGTTACAGTCTGATCACTGGGGAATAGTTTATCACTGTAACAGTCTGATCACTGACGAAGTGTTTATCGCTGTTTCCGTTTGATCACTTGGAAATGAATTGCTAAACTCCCTGACAAGGACCTTCTTAAACATCTCGACAAGCACAATTTAGATATGTCGGATATGGGATATGGAATTGCAAGATCCTGTAAACAATGGAATATTTAAATACCATGACAATGATAGGTGAATTGCGTAAACATTCCAGGTTTTTTCAAACTTTTTCTTAACATAAAGCTGTCATATTTCCATGAAATGGAATTGCTGAAACACTTTGACAAGAAACTTCTAAATCTTCCCATTATGAATTTGACAGAACCATGGTCTGGATAAATTACAAATTAACCAATCCACGAGTAAATAAGTGTTCCAAAGAATAATATTTGGGATTTATTTGATTGATTTGTGTGTTTTTTAAATGGGCTGAAAGCACATCAATAAAAAATACGATTGCTGCCTCCTGCAATGAATCTTTCTGTGTGTTTATTTGTAATGCATATGGTCAATATCCTATACCCTGACGAACTCGAGTCTATGTAGGGCATTTCGTTTTGTTATTAAACGGAATTCCAAGTGAAATGAAGTGCGTATGGTTTTTGCTATTAGCACCTTGTGGATTGTGACCGGATGTGCCCTCGGCTGTAGCACAACCCACGCACACTACAGGCAGTTCAAGAGAACTGACAAAAAGCTTGGAACAGGTGACTTTGTTAACTAAGGAGAGACAATGTTTATAGCGTTTACGTATTTCTAGGATCTAAAGTAAGTCTCCTGCGCATATGACATTTACAAAACGAGTCTACGAATGAATAAATTTTAACGAGTCTCTGTCGCGCTTATACGAACTTCGAACATATTTATACGAATTCCTTCCGACATATCTAAAGATGAGAATGTTTACCTTCTTACATAACGTAAACAGGAAACTGGAAATGAACGCATAAAAACGAACGGACATCCGGTTTCCCGTTCTTGATGACGAGAGAGCGTTAATGTTTGGGAACGAGGCTGTAGAATACGAAGTACCAAAATGTCATTAGCAAATAATTATGCGAGCAATCAAGCTTATGACCCCTTTAGCATTTCACTATTTTAATAACTAGTGCGATATCAAGGTCCGCATAGGTCAGGTAATTTAACCAGAACATTAACACATATTCAGCCGTAATTATCAGCTGAAACATAAATTGGTATTAAACCAACGCCATTACCTGTTCACTCTGCTTTCAAGTGTAATGAGAAATCACTCATGGCCTACGTTATAAGGGTGTCTACAGCTACAATCGACACGTTGTTCCTCACAACCAAGGTTATACAGGTGTCTACCTCTACAGTAGACCCATGCTTGCTTTCAGCCCAGTGTTATACAGGTGTCTACCTCTACAGTAGATCCGTGCTGGCTTTCAGCTCATTGTTATACAGGTGTCTACCTCTACAGTAGACCCGTGCTTGCTTTCAGCTCATTGTTATACAGGTGTCTACCTCTACAGTAGATCCGTGCTAGCTTTCAGCTCATTGTTATACAGGTGTCTACCTCTACAGTAGACCCGTGTTAACCTTCAGCCTAGTGTTACACAGATGTCTACCTCTACAGTAGACCCGTGTTAGCTTTCAGGCCAGTGTTATACAGGTTTCTACCTCTACAGTAGATCCGTGCTGGCTTTCAGCTCATTGTTATACAGGTGTCTACCTCTACAGTAGATCCGTGCTAGCTTTCAGCTCATTGTTATACAGGTGTCTACCTCTACAGTAGACCCGTGTTAACCTTCAGCCTAGTGTTACACAGATGTCTAACTCTACAGTAGACCCGTGTTAGCTTTCAGCTCATTGTTATACAGGTGTCTACCTCTACAGTAGACCCATGCTTGCTTTCAGCCCAGTGTTATACAGGTGTCTACCTCTACAGTAGATCCATGCTTGCTTTCAGGCCAGTGTTATACAGGTGTCTACCTCTACAGTAGATCCGTGCTAGCTTTCAGCCCAGTGTTATACAGGTGTCTACCTCTACAGTAGATCCGTGCTAGCTTTCAGCCCAGTGTTATACAGGTGTCTACCTCTACAGTAGATCCGTGCTTGCTTTCAGCCCAGTGTTATACAGGTGTCTACCTCTACAGTAGATCCGTGCTAGCTTTCAGCTCATTGTTATACAGGTGTCTACCTCTACAGCAGATCCGTGTTAACCTTCAGCCTAGTGTTACACAGGTGTCTACCTCTACAGTAGACCTGTGTTAGTCTTCAGCCCAGTGTTACACAGGTGTCTACCTCTACAGTAGATCCGTGCTGGCTTTCAGCTCATTGTTATACAGGTGTCTACCTCTACAGTAGACCCATGCTTGCTTTCAGCCCAGTGTTATACAGGTGTCTACCTCTACAGTAGATCCATGCTTGCTTTCAGGCCAGTGTTATACAGGTGTTTACCTCTACAGTAGATCCGTGTTAGCTTTCAGGCCAGTGTTATAAAGGTGTCTACCTCTACAGTGGATCCTTGCTAGCTTTCAACCCAGTGTTATACAGGTGTCCACCTCTACGGAAGATCCGTTTTACTTCCAGCTCATTGTTATACAGGTGTCTACCTCTACAGTAGATCCGTGCTAGCTTTCAGCCCAGTGTTATACAGGTGTCTACATCTTCAGTAGATCCGTGCTAGCTTTCAGTCCAGTGTTATACATAAGGACATAAGGACATTGTGTTTTACACAAAAAACAACCGTGGGTTTCTCCTAAGGTGTCTTAGTAATAATTGTAATTGGTATATATTTCAAAAAATCGTGTAGAGTATCGCTTTAAAACAATTGAGATATAAAGCTGTTAAAGAGACTACTTAATACTTTATGCTTTGTCAAACCAACTCTTGCCTCCTGGGTCTGGGATAGTTGTTCTGAGATGAGATTGTTTAAAAAGAATCAATCATCCCTTCAACGATAACATCTGTGTATAATATTACTGAACTTCATTCAATATGGAAAAATACCTATATGCCGGTAACAGATACCTGTGTGGTGGTCTTAAAAGTAATTTATTTTGTGAAGATACGATGTCTATCACTAATTTGTTATTGTCGTGATGATAATGAATCTTAATACAGTTATTTTCATTTGTTCGCAATTTAACCAATAGGTTTATCAAATGATCGAGAGAACATTTGTATCCAGCCAGTTACCCATATCAATATACATCTGTAGTAAGATTCTGAACGTACTTTCTTTTATAAAACAGTAAATCGGTATAAAAAGTAGGTGCAATCTGAGCAACTAGACTAGAACTTCTCTTCCATCCGTGTCCAACAGCGAACTGCAGCTCCCCCGGTAAGCTATGTACAATATAGATATAACATTGTTTATAATGTTGGAGAAGACGCATTTGATTGTATGTAAATGGATATTTTAAAAGTGTTTAATACGATTTTGCACCGACGGAATCCAGTAGATATAATCGGACGACATGTAACAGCGCACGATCCAGGCAATCGATACCTCCTGGCGGCTCGAAAGAGGAGGCGCTTTCAAAATGATCCGCCTTCTTTAAAAGGATACGAACAAAATTTAATACATACAGGTAAGAAAGACAAATATCATGCTCGATCTTAACGAATAATTGAGTTTTCATAATGATACAGTTCAAAGCAACGCCGCTTTACGGAATGAGGAAACCCAGTCTTCCTCTCCTGAGCTCCACGTGACAAAGAGGCGATACCAAGAAGATTAATTAAATACTACACAATACTTTTGAAATTTTAGTCTCTTTGTTAAGCTTTGGGAAGATCAGTCACAGACACCACAAACGATGGAACAATGTGAAAATGTCTCCACAGCACTTTACACTCGATATTACGTGTATATGTATACAACGTGTTTCTTGTGTATCGTCAACACTTCAACAATCTCCGAACAAATCATAAACTGAAGTATAGATATATATAACAGGGCTGATCAATAAGTGCCTTTTAATGAAGAAGTTATGCAAGGATATCCTTTTTCACGTTAATTATTCCCCGACTATTTAAGTCTGTGTACCCGAAGACTGGTGTCATTTGGTCAGTTTATATCGAAGAGATAGCACCTTTAAAGTAAACAAGACAATTAACTTTTGCAAAATGGACAAAATCGCTGAAAGAGCAGAGAGTCAACATTTAAATAAGAAAGTCTAGCACCTAAGGATATCCATACAGATATGGTAGCAACACTAGGGAATGAAAAAATGGGTGGCGTAATTTAAGCGTGGCAGCCTGTGTTTTGGGGATGACGCCCGTCCATTCATAGGAAAGAGTACATTCCATTTTACGGAAGATTTTGCAATGAGAAAGTTCTCAGCTCGTTGGGTACCAAGATCTTTGACAGTTGATCAGCAGCACATCAGGCAGACTTTGGCGCGTGCTAATCTGGACCTGTTAGGGGCCGATCTTGCTAACTTTCTGCAAACGCTTGTGTCTATGGATCCATTATTCACCCCAGTCAACAGTCTCAGCAATGGAAGTACCCTGGTTCATCCCCGCTAAGATGGCAAAGACTGTTCTATCAGTTGGAATAGTTATGGTGTCAGTTTTTCCTGGAATGCTGATGTCATTTTGTCGGTTAATTATCTGCAAAAAGCGATAAACAATAAATAACACATATTATACATAATTCCAGGCAGTTAAGAGAAATTATTATAACTCAAGCGCCGGCGAAAATTCAATAAACGTGTGTTGTTCCACCAGGTCAATGTCCCTGTTCACAAGTCTGTTTACTTCTGCCAGAAACTAAACTGATATCCATAATCATATGGAAATTGATAATTTGCTATACGGTTGTCCTGACTGTGATGGAGATGCTAACAGGCATTTGCTTAGTGATATATTCTATTTCATAGGAAAATCTAACCGCTTCAAGTTTTACATGTTATAATAATTAATAATTAATCTTAATTCAAGTATGGTATGTGAATCTGGTTGTTAGTGATAGTGTAAATGTAGTACATACCTGTGTCTATGTGTAAGGATGTAAATGAGGGTGTGTGTCTGTTATTCCTGGTTAATTGTGAGTTTCCCCTCTTGAATGTATTGTGTTCATAAACATTTATTTTCATTTAATATTTCACCTTTACCTTTGCCTTTAACGATTGTGAATTTGAATTGATTGAGTATGTGCTTTTTGCTTCTGATCTCGCTCCTTCAAACTTTCATCTATTTCCAAAATTGAAAAGGCCATTTCCGGAACTCACTGTCGGTCAGTTAATGACTTTAAACATGGAGTGGATGACTTTCTGACTGGTCAAGTAAAGGACTTCTTTAAAGGTGGCCCTTTTGACATCGCTGGCAAAAGCGTGTATATGCTGAAGGGGATTATGTTGAAAAATAATGCAATACGTCAGCCAAACTCTTAAATATGAGGCTCACAACTCATCAATCAGCCCTCGTTTTTGATGTATACTTAATTCAATCTTAGTATATCATTTATTGTGTGAATGACTGATTGAATCGGTGCCTTTAGTAAAAAAAACCTTCCTACAATTAGACATTGTTCGAGTACGTATGTATTGTTCCATTGCATACTTCACGACTCCCACAATTAAAAAGTGGATGTTAAATCACTTGCTGACACAGTCCATTCCAAACCTAATCCCTTTTCATGGGTATCCATGATATGATTATTGTATGGGATGTGTGATGTGCACTATGGTAAATAAGTTGTAAGAAAAGGGGAGATAATCAATGAAAATCAATACAAATCGATAAAAAAGAAACAGTTTTATTTATACTGCATACACATATGAATTCATAACAATTTGTTTACTTTCACACTCTTTCCCCCTCTTTCTCTAGAAAAATGTTATCTCCAGGAGCTGTTTTCTTATTCATTAAACGATATGTTCAAATTTACTATTCCTTGAAATGTAAACACCGGAATTACTTATATAACTAGTGAAACTGGTTTTAGTACACTTCATCTTAAGCTGTGTCACTCAGAATGAACAGCGAACTGTAATTTTTCCAACTTTTCTCCAACTCCAGCATATTTTTCCCTCTGACATTGGTGCTCGAGTGACCGCGCCTCTTACCTTGAACTGGTCTTCATCCTCTGGTGTTGAAATATCGATACTCTCCACAACACATCCGCATGTAGCTCATTTTTCTTCTTTTTTTAATCGATACGATTGCTATTTATTCTTTAATATCCAGGTTGCTTTGTTGACTTTTATTACATTTCACAACAATGTGAAACAGCTAATGAACAAACTTAAATTAGACTTAATTCTTCTTTATATTAGACTTTGTGTCTTAAGGCTCATATGTAAACGTTACGATAGCCAAATGTCAATATGTCTTTATGTATTTTGCTTATACAACCTCTTAACTGAACCTGATAGGACTTCATGATTGTTCGGCGAATTGACCGTTAGACACACAATTTGAATAAACAATGATTTTATATCATGCTTTCGGTTAAAGTCTTTTTCAGAAAGTAAATTCTGTAAATGTAGATGTAGAAATGATTTGTTGTTACTAGGGGATACCCAATGTGTCCTTTTAAAATCATAAGATAGCAATTTCTTACCAAAAGTGGAATACTAATGTTCTTTAACACAGGAATCTTCTGGAATATCTGCTATTCCACCTTCTATTTACTACCTACTTATACAACCTGACACTGTTAAAGTAACTGTTGCTACAGTGGTTGACGTGGTATTACTGCCCACACAAAATTATGATTTAACAGTTAAGTATGTGACAATATCAGCAGTATTCACACATTTTAACACGACATGATAGTGATAAACACGTAACAGGTGAGAGGACACTACACCTGTATTCGACCACTGTATAATAATAGGCGACTGACCCCTAACCCCCGGCTTCATTCCCCAACAACAACACCATCACGTGTTCGCCACCACTCCTTTTTAAGGATCATGGATGTTATGTATTTAATTCTATTGTGTTGAAATGTGTTATTCACTTGCATGTGCTTTGTACAATCTTTTGAGATTGCAGGTTGTAGACAATGATTGAGAGCTTTCATTTAGTCCTCAAGGTTTGCCGTAATCTGCTTGCAATTTGATTCATTCGAACAAAATCTAGATTCAAAATATACACCCACTCAACGTTCTTTAATTGAAGTTATTAAAGTTTAGAATTCATGCACCTTCTCCTCTGATTTTTGACCAATTTTAATTGAGGCATTTAGCATTACTGAAAAGTCCTATGATTCAACAGCTGTATAATGCAGATTAATCCATTATTTGGCTGTTAGGTTTCCATGTCTTAATTTGTAGTGAAATGTGCTACTCAGTGGTGTGTCCTTCTCCCAATCTATGGTTTCTTTCGCCTAGTCGACAATGAAGATATTGATGTCCTCTACATCATTAGTGATTTTTCACTCCTATCTGTTTTTCTATGTGCATTTCGTTTATTCTGATGTCTCCCTTGACATCCGTTCTTATATGATCCTGTTTCGGGGGAGAGGTTGAACCCGAAACAAGCAATGACATGATATCAATAAAGATTTGCGAACATCGATCGTATAATGAACTCAGAAAGACGAGGGAGATGGATTGGTCCTATTTTCATAATAAATTGAGATGGAAGAGGTCATATGTAGCTATTAAAACTATTTTGTTTCTGTCAGAGAAGACAGAGATGAATTTTGTAAAAAAAAAAAAAAAATTACGAATCTTACAAACCTCGTGATTGATCATTAAGCTTCCTTCATCACATTACATTTTAGTACAAATTATTATATATAATTAGGATGATCCGTGTACGGTAGTTTTCCTTTTAATGACACAATGGCAACAACGTTCAATATTATACAGAACACAAAACCTGCCAAAATAAGAAAGATAAGGGGAGAGTTGGCACTTTAATGTTTATTGTGTTTAAACTATTTTCCTCGCTATCATTGTACTATTGTAAAACTGTAATAATAGTCTTTCTAGTAAAATTGTGTTGACACTTTTAATTCTGAGACCGAATTGTTTTGCGACTTAACAAAGCATTATGTATGTATGTATGTATGTAAGGCTGTGTGTGTGTGTGTGTGTGTGTGTGTGTGTGCGTGCGTGCGTGCGTGCGTGCGTGCGTGCGTGTGTGTGTGTGTGTGTGTGTGTGTGTGTGTGTGTGTTTGGTGGTGTAAAAAAACATATTAGTAGTCGCAGCATTTTCTAAACTTAATTGGTTTTTATTTTCTGGAAAATCCAGATTAAGGGTAATATTTGTGAAAATACTTTTACGTTGACTACTACGATGCCAACAGGTACAAAACGATTGCAACATGGATCATACATCTGTTTAAGGAAAGAGTACTGGTGTTCAGCTTGGGTTTTCACTCTTCAAACAACTACAAGGTAATCTGGACCTTGCAAAAGGTACATTGTTTATTACAGTGATACAAAGCTGCAGTGGTTTGGTACAAGACCACTGATAATGAAGATAATTTACGTTACAGAATTATAAAGAAAACTGTGTATGATTGTTAATCAGGTGAGGGCGTATGACAATGAATCTCTGGTGTAGTTGATAATTAGCCATGGGTGTTATTGACAAGGAATCGTTGCTGTGTTGGACAATGCTTTGTGCTAACTTACAAAACTTGACACTTTGTAGCCATATTTACAAGGGTTGTGGAACACTAGCTTCACACTTCACACTTGGTTGTAGCTTTCAGTTTAAAATTGAATAATAGGCGTTGCTAGGTACCACATCTCACCTTGTCTCGTACAAATAACTCCCCTTACCATGAAAATGCTAAGTGACGTAACATTAATGTTAGGAATTTTATGAGTAACGTCATCTACAATGGTTTCTGTTCAATTTATTCAGCAAACAACAGAGAAACTCCGATGACTTATGTGGTTAACAGAGGTGTTTACAAACAAGTATTCTGTTAACATATTTTTTACTTACGGATCGCTCTGTGTCAAGTTGTTTGTCTGAAAAATTTTCCATTTCAATGAGTGAAGTCTTGTAAGCAAGATGAAATCGTTTTTATCTGACTTCAGTTTGCTCGGTATAACGCAAGTATGTATAACACAAAGAGAGTGCTAGGATTGTACACGTGCTTTTTTAGGAAAAATACCAAGATCTGGTTAAGCTCACTACTGAGGCGGAATTAGAAGGCTCAACGAAAAGGTTTTGTTATTTTTAGATTTATACATACTTTCAAAATGATAATACGAGTCCACACAAAGGAAATTGTGGTTCTTATGGCAGATATTTCAAATGGACTAAGCCAGGGGAAAGAAAACGTGATTAAAAGAGGGCCAGTTTGTGCTAATTAAATAGCTGGAACAATTAATCATTCAGTGTAATAATAATACGTAATAATAAGTGATGCCAGACACAAACAATGCATGTATATATATAGTATCGAAATATCACATATTTGGAAATGAATATGCGTGTGTTGTGAAAATCAATTCAATGACAAAGCAAATTTCACTATACACTGGGAGAGATTGCGTTTCCTCATGACTATCACAAATAAATAACAATAACAAACAAATTACGAAAAGACGGAATATCCTGATCTGAATTTGTAGGAACTATTTATGGAAATAATGCATTATCATCTTCGAGTTATAAATAGTTCAGGAACATGACAGGTCTATTAAGCGACTGACATAGGTTAATTGCGGTATGCTTTTGAATTCGATTTAGACACAGCCTTGTACCGCGGATTTGTCGTCCATTTTCTCTTCGTTAGCAGTGAACAACTTCAAATTGAATTATTGATTTATATTTATTGATGTGTATTGCTAATATTGACCGGAATCAGTTAATATCTGATTCCCAGTATCAGATAAGCATTATGATAATCTTATTGATATGTGCTCGTTGTATTCAAGTTGTTTCCCAGGATCGGCTGATCATAATTGCATTGAAATTGCTGGATCATATTAACCAATTTGCTGAAATCTGTTTCCCAAAATTAATCAATCAAATGGTTGGAATTAAGTAGCAACCTATTGATGACATGTCGTCATGGTCTATTGGAAGCCCGGTCGTCATGCACGCCATTTCCAATATTAGAAAAACGTGGTTTTCGTAAAATTCTAAAACGTATATTGTTATTTTTGTTGTCGCCTTCTGTTTTTTTTTTAGAAACGTTTATAATGAACATTCTGAAATACAATTAAGCTTGATAGCCGTTCGTTAAAACGAAAACAAATAAATACCACAGAATATGTACACACTGGGTATAATTTCTGTAACGTTCTGCTGTGATCTACATAGCAATGACGCGATATTCGGTAAAACATCATACTTATATTACACTGTATGTAGGTAAGTGTTTTCACACAGTAGTTACCGGGCAACAGTCACTGCAACACTACCATATTACAGTTTACAGTTGTGTACGGCTCAATACGTTAGAGCGATTGGGAACATTTACACAGGTTAGTTATATATCTTTGTCTTAACGTATTTTACAAAGGCGTGTTTTGGTATGTTTTCGATAAATGAGTATTTTCTAGAGTGTCAATGTTTGAAAAAATTCAAAGTGATAATTTTGTTTTAAAATAGAAAACACAATCGCGTACAATACCTTTGATTGTGCCATGATCATTGTTCAAATGTCATTTAGAATAACATGGGTAAGCATGCGCTATGTATAATGGGCGCCACCACACAAATGTATTTCTTCTCTAAAAACATAGGATGGACGGTGTTGTAAGTATGAAATAGACGAGGGACGGTGTTGTAAGTCTAGATTAGACGATGGACGGTGTTGTTAGTCTGGGTTAGACGATGTACGGTGTTGTTAGTCTGGATTAGACGATGTACGGTGTTGTTAGTCTGGATTAGACGATGTACGGTGTTGTAAGTCTGGATTAGACGATGTACGGTGTTGTTAGTCTGGATTAGACGATGTACGGTGTTGTAAGTCTGGATTAGACGATGTACGGTGTTGTAAGTCTGCATTAGACGATGGACGGTGTTGTAAGCAGGGATTAGACGATGGACGGTGTTGTAAGTATGAAATAGACGATGGACGGTGTTGTAAGTCTGGATTAGACGATGTACGGTGTTTTTAGTCTAAATTCTATTTTGTATTCTATGTTGGACTTCATTATTTGTATGGCTCAATTATTTCAGTTCAGTCCTCAAAAACCAATACCTAACCATTGCTTGTACCATTAACCACCTAGATCACATGTCATTCTCCTTAGGGAATGTTAGTTATGTCACAATAGCTTTGTAGTCTTGACAGGATAAAGGCAAATGTTTTATTGGAATTTCTACCAATAAAGTGCTATTTTCCTGACAGGACATTGTCAGTTCATGTACATTATGTTAAAATGAACAATGTAGCATCTTTAATATTCTGTGCTTTGAAATGCTTCTTTCCCTACACGCAATACATCTGTTCTTGGTGTAATCTTCATTTTGCCCTTTCCTAAACCCAGTGATTTAACCCAAGCATCTAACCCCAACTCTGGGAGACATCTTTAAAGTGACTATCGGGTATTTCCAACAATATAATGATATTCTTACAGGTATTTGGCCGTTTTTTTGTTTTGGTTTCCTTTCCTTGGGGGATCAGTAGTTGTGTTAGATATAATTCTGTGTATTTTTAATAATATATATATGTATACTACGTATTAATTTCCCCCTCTGTCTGTCTGTCTGTCGGTCGGTCTGTCAGTCATGCTGTCTGTCAGTCTGTATGTCTGTCTGTCTGTCCCCCACCTCTCTCTCTCTCTCTCTCTCTCTCTCTCTCTCTCTCTCTCTCTCTCTCTCTCTCTCTCTCTCTCTCTCTCTCTCTCTCTCTTATAGATATGCAGTTTATGAAGTTTATATAAGATCTGCAATTTATATAAGGTAATTTCGCATGAAACTGTGTAATTGTTTATATTTTAGAGAAAAGTGCTTACTTATTGCATCCATTTTTGTTAACGAAAGAAATGTGTTCATGTCATCAATATTTTATCTGGCAGTGAGGTTAATCTCGTCCTTCATGAAGATCAGGAGCAATGGGTGCTGATGTAACAAGTAGAAGACGCTCTCACGGAGGCTGTAACTGCTGACGTCACACTTCAGGGACGACATCACAGGCTATGGCTAACAACATAAAAAAGGTTAAAGATGTATGTACCTATAAAATGTTATTGTAGTCCAATGGTGTCAAAAGTCATTCTGTCACTCCAAACCTTTGTTCCTTGTACAAGTTATCCCAATGTATCTATATCCTCTCCTCATTAATTGTATTGTAACAATGTGACAGCTTCAGTACATGTACATCTTACAACAATGGTTTGACTTAAGGAAATAACCAAACAATGGTTTGACTTAAGAAGGAAGAAACAGAAATAAAAAGACAAGGAAATGACGATATTATTTCCTTGAGAATAAAGGACTTATATATCTTATTAAACTTTAAACTGAATTTGATGATATGCATGCAATTTTGATTGTTGGAGAGCTGTTAAAAACACATTTGATTCAAATTTCATGAAGTGTTTCGTACAAAGTAAATTCAATTACTTTCTTTTTGATTATTATTTGGATTGGCTGCTAGAAATACTGTACAAATGTCTAACAACATAGATAGAAGTTGAAAAGGGCAAATGAACTTTGACCTACTTGTTGTCGAATTGCTGTTAATATTCAAAAATTTCCAAACGTCTAATTCTAGCACCTGTTTTTATGAACATCAATAAACATGCCAAAACGTCATCCTTTATTTCATCAATCAATGGATAATAATTTCATCCGGAACGAAAAACTGTCTTTTTTCAGTTTCATTTTGGAGCTCACCACTGGATAAAATAGGTTAAAAGAGTCGGTACCAAAACTTAAAATTGTAGAAATTATCGCATAGCCTTCAGTCTCCATGGATACGTAGAATTCTTAGGAATAGTGATAATGATAACAAATATCATAAATTGTTTGATTATCAGCAGGTTTAGGAGAGATGATTTCAAAGCATGGTTTAAGGTGTCAGTAACAACACATATCTTACACGAAATTTCTTTGCTCTTCATATTTGGCAAAACCTTCTTTGTTACCAGCCTTGTTATTGAAAAATGGTGTGACCAACCGGAAAAGAATGCAATATGATTCATTTGACCAAGACATTTGTTGGCAATGAATAAATATGACTTTGGATCTTAAACTTTCTGATTCTCATAATATATTTCATTCCATTTCAGTTGGAAGCAATTAATTTTTTCTCAATTACAAAAAAAAAAAAAAAAAAAAATTCGTACCAATACCATAATAGAAATATGGTTTAAATACGTATATTAAACTTTTACTAATAAAAGATATGTAAAGATACAACATAACAAACATGACAAGTGAAGAAAACCATTTCAATGAAAGTCTGGAAGAAAACTTATCCTATTTTAAAACTACCGCAATTACACCTGTAAATTAGTTTCAATATCAGTAACAAAATGGCGACCATCTAAAATCATAGTGCCTATAAAGACATCAACTGTAATATATACAATAACAAACAGAAGCAACAAAACATCTCAAACATAACTTAACACTCTTCTGAAATTATCAGATGAAAATTACAAACCTTTTTTAATCAGGGATCCGGCGCACCTCTCGTTGACATTACTCGATTACTTTCGATTTTTCTCAGTCGCTTCTTTAACTTCTATATTTAGATCTTAGCACCACTGACGATTCCCGACAGGGCGAAACAGCCGTATGATGTAACATCACTGACGAGTCCCAACAGGGCGAAACAGCTGCATGATGCAGTTTAATTAATTGTTTGGCTCTGCTGTATCTAACTCTAAATTTGTACTGTAAAACCAATAGAATTTCCCCCTAGCCCTTCCAAAATTCTAAGAAAATTCTAAGGAAATGTAACAGATATTACCTAGAAACTATTTGTTTTGGAGTTGAAGTATAACCATACCATTAACTTAATTTCTGTTAAATTATTATTTTTCGTTGGGGATATATTTTCACTGATTTCATGAGAACTTTTAATCCACGAACTCGTATGTCCACTAACTGTAAAAGTGTTGAGGTTTGTGTAAATAGATCTATTAAGCAACATTTATCCACGAACCACCTGGCTACGATTTTTTTAAAAAATACATATAATAATAATGATTTGTTTTACTCTTCTTTTTTTATTTGTAAAATCGCGAAAATTGATCCCTCCGAAAATGTATGACTTTACAGTATTGGTTCTATTTACAAAGCACAATTTATGTACTGGATCAATATAATTGCAAAACACGCGTCGCCATGGGTTGAATCAATTTTTAACCATAATATAATATTGTAAAACAATATGTTCAAAAGACTAACTGAATGAAGAATGTAATTAGATATGGATGGAATGGATATCATTTACTAATTTCGATAGAAAGTTATATTTTGGATGCAGTTGTTCGTAAATGTATAATTGTAACTACGCTGTATTGATGCGTTCTTAAAATCAATTATTTATGTCATTATAGACACCACCTGTTAGCAATGTTATTCTATTCCAGAGTGGAGAGTTATCTGTGTAACCCAATACATGTATACAGCTTTAGTGAGGTTTCCGTACTTTATTGTGTGAAATGACATTCTACAACAATAAAAAGTAAACAGTAACCATGCATTGGTAGCAAAACAATCCTAACGATTTTGTTTTTGTTTATCAACAGGTCTTACTCAAAAGCCATTCTGTGGATCATTATGTATACGACAAGACTTTTTCAAACAAACACCAAAATTATAATGACGTTTCGGTACCACAACTGCGAAGGTCTTTCAGCACAGAAACTGATAACGCATCTTATAATCAGAAGCAGGATGGTGGCCAATCTGACAGTGACGTCATACCCCCAATTCCACCCGCTCCTGATATTTCGCACCTCACCGAAGAAGAACTCGACATACTCAAGCGAGTATTCCAGAGGGAAGAGATGTTCGAGCGGGACGAGGCAGAACGACTTATGTGAGTACTAGGCTTACTTTCTTAAAAATAAGATTACACATTTGAATGGTCACACTGACGACAAAGCTGCCGTCCTATGTAAATGATAAATTCAACATGTCAAAATTAGGCACTTTTATTACTGCTTGAAAACAGACCTACCATTACAACTGATGAAAACATTATCTTACTGTTGATCACCTGGTCACTTGACCAGATCGGTGACTGTCTTAATCGTCTCATTTGAAAGTCATCCACTGTACCAACCATTCATGATAGAAAAATTCACATATATATAAAAACAGAAACAACAGTACCTGACTGTACAACATACCAAAAACAATAGGACAAAAGCAAATATATTCAATTATAAACTCCCAAACACACAAATTCACTTACTACAAACACATTTATTTTATCATATCATCTGGTATCTCATCATACCTATAAACCATCTCATCCTATCGTCTGGTATATCATCATACCTATACCACTACATGACTGGATCATAGAGGCTGTGTTTATAGACCACTAGGTGACAGGATTATAGAGGCTGTGTTTATAGACCAGGATTATAGAGGCTGTGTTTATAGACCACTAGGTGACAGGATTATAGAGGCTGTGTTTATAGACCACTAGGTGACTGGATTATAGAGGCTGTGTTTATAGACCACTAGGTGACTGGATTATAGAGGCTGTGTTTATAGACCACTAGGTGACTGGATTATAGAGGCTGTGTTTATAGACCAGGATTATAGAGGCTGTGTTTATAGACCAGGATTATAGAGGCTGTGTTTATAGACCACTAGGTGACTGGATTATAGAGGCTGTGTTTATAGACCACTATGTGACTTGATTATAGAAGATGTGTTTATAGACCACTAGGTGACTGGATTATAGAGGCTGTGTTTATAGACCACTAGGTGACTGGATTATAGAGGCTGTGTTTATAGACCACTAGGTGACTGGATTATAGAGGCTGTGTTTATAGACCACTAGGTGCTGGATTATAGAGGCTGTGTTTATAGACCACTAGGTGACTGGATTATAGAGGCTGTGTTTATAGACCAGGATTATAAAGACTGTGTTTATAGACCACTAGGTGACTGGATTATAGAGGCTGTGTTAATAGACCACTAGGTGACTGGATTATAGAGGCTGTGTTTATAGACCACTAGGTGACTGGATTATAGAGGCTGTGTGACTGGATTATAGAGGCTGTGTTTATAGACCACTAGGTGACTGGATTATAGAGGCTGTGTTTATAGACCACTAGGTGACTGGATTATAGAGGCTGTGTTTATAGACCACTAGGTGACTGGATTATAGAGGCTGTGTTTATAGACCAGGATTATAGAGGCTGTGTTTATAGACCACTAGGTGACTGGATTATAGAGGCTGTGTTTATAGACCACTAGGTGACTGGATTATAGAGGCTGTGTTTATAGACCAGGATTATAGAGGCTGTGTTTATAGACCACTAGGTGACTGGATTATAGAGGCTGTGTTTATAGACCACTAGGTGACTGGATTATAGAGGCTGTGTTTATAGACCACTAGGTGCTGGATTATAGAGGCTGTGTTTATAGACCACTAGGTGACTGGATTATAGAGGCTGTGTTTATAGACCACTAGGTGACTGGATTATAGAGGCTGTGTTTATAGACCACTAGGTGACTGGATTATAGAGGCTGTGTTTATAGACCACTAGGTGACTGGATTATAGAGGCTGTGTTTATAGACCACTAGGTGACTGGATTATAGAGGCTGTGTTTATAGACCACTAGGTGACTGGATTATAGAGGCTGTGTTTATAGACCACTAGGTGACTGGATTATAGAGGCTGTGTTTATAGACCACTAGGTGACTGGATTATAGAGGCTGTGTTTATAGACCACTAGGTGACTGGATTATAGAGGCTGTGTTTATAGACCACTAGGTGACTGGATTATAGAGGCTGTGTTTATAGACCACTAGATGACTGAATTATAGAGGCTGTGTTTATAGACCACTAGGTGACTGGATTATAGAGGCTGTGTTTATAGACCAGGATTATAGAGGCTGTCTGGATTATAGAGGCTGTGTTTATAGACCACTAGGTGACTGGATTATAGAGGCTGTGTTTATAGACCACTAGGTGACAGGATTATAGAGGCTGTGTTTATAGACCACTAGGTGACTGGATTATAGAAGATGTGTCTATAGACCAGGATTATAAAGACTGTGTTTATAGACCACTAGGTGACAGGATTATAGAGGCTGTGTTTATAGACCACTAGGTGACTGGATTATAGAGGCTGTGTTTATAGACCACTAGGTGACTGGATTATAGAGGCTGTGTTTATAGACCACTAGGTGACTGGATTATAGAGGCTGTGTTTATAGACCACTAGGTGACTGGATTATAGAGGCTGTGTTTATAGACCACTGGATTATAGAGGCTGTGTTTATAGACCACTAGGTGACTGGATTATAGAGGCTGTGTTTATAGACCACTAGGTGACTGGATTATAGAGGCTGTGTTTATAGACCACTAGGTGACTGGATTATAGAGGCTGTGTTTATAGACCACTAGGTGACTGGATTATAGAGGCTGTGTTTATAGACCACTAGGTGACTGGATTATAGAGGCTGTGTTTATAGACCACTGGATTATAGAGGCTGTGTTTATAGACCACTAGGTGACTGGATTATAGAGGCTGTGTTTATAGACCACTAGGTGACTGGATTATAGAGGCTGTGTTTATAGACCACTAGATGACTGGATTATAGAGGCTGTGTTTATAGACCAGGATTATAAAGACTGTGTTTATAGACCAGGATTATAGAGGCTGTGTTTATAGACCACTGGGTGACTGGATTATAGAGGCTGTGTTTATAGACCACTAGGTGACTGGATTATAGAGGCTGTGTTTATACAGGATTATAGAGGCTGTGTTTATAGACCACTAGGTGACTGGATTATAGAGGCTGTGTTTATAGACCACTAGGTGACTGGATTATAGAGGCTGTGTTTATAGACCACTAGGTGACTGGATTATAGAGGCTGTGTTTATAGACCACTAGGTGACTGGATTATAGAGGCTGTGTTTATAGACCACTAGGTGACTGGATTATAGAGGCTGTGTTTATAGACCACTAGGTGACTGGATTATAGAGGCTGTGTTTATAGACCACTGGATTATAGAGGCTGTGTAGACTAGGTGACTGGATTATAGAGGCTGTGTTTATAGACCACTAGGTGACTGGATTATAGAGGCTGTGTTTATAGACCACTAGGTGACTGGATTATAGAGGCTGTGTTTATAGACCACTAGGTGACTGGATTATAGAGGCTGTGTTTATAGACCACTAGGTGACTGGATTATAGAGGCTGTGTTTATAGACCACTAGGTGACTGGATTATAGAGGCTGTGTTTATAGACCACTAGGTGACTGGATTATAGGATTATAGAGGCTGTGGACCACTAGGTGACTGGATTATAGAGGCTGTGTTTATAGACCACTAGGTGACTGGATTATAGAGGCTGTGTTTATAGACCACTAGTTGACTGGATTATAGAGGCTGTGTTTATAGACCACTAGGATTATAGAGGCTGTGACACTAGGTGACTGGATTATAGAGGCTGTGTTTATAGACCACTAGTTGAAAGGAAAAAAGAGTCAGAGAATATACAACACTAGGTTCTGGATTATAGAGGCTGTGTTTATAGACCACTAGGTGACTGGATTATAGAGGCTGTGTTTATAGACCACTAGGTGACTGGATTATAGAGGCTGTGTTTATAGACCACTAGGTGACTGGATTATAGAGGCTGTGTTTATAGACCACTAGGTGACTGGATTATAGAGGCTGTGTTTATAGACCACTATGTGACTGGATTATAGAGGCTGTGTTTATAGACCACTAGGTGACTGGATTATAGAGGCTGTGTTTATAGACCACTAGGTGACTGGATTATAGAGGCTGTGTTTATAGACCACTAGGTGACTGGATTATAGAGGCTGTGTTTATAGACCACTAGGTGACTGGATTATAGAGGCTGTGTTTATAGACCACTGGGTGACTGGATTATAGAGGCTGTGTTTATAGACCACTAGGTGACTGGATTATAGAGGCTGTGTTTATAGACCACTAGGTGACTGGATTATAGAGGCTGTGTTTATAGACCACTAGGTGACTGGATTATAGAGGCTGTGTTTATAGGCCACTAGGTGACTGGATTATAGAGGCTGTGTTTATAGACCACTAGGTGACTGGATTATAGAGGCTGTGTTTATAGACCACTAGGTGACTGGATTATAGAGGCTGTGTTTATAGACCACTAGGTGACTGGATTATATCTTACTGGATTATAGAGGCTGTGTTTATAGACCACTAGGTGACTGGATTATAGAGGCTGTGTTTATAGACCACTAGGTGACTGGATTGACTGGATTATAGAGGCTGTGTTTATAGACCACTAGGTGACTGGATTATAGAGGCTGTGTTTATGTGGTGACTGGATTATAGAGGCTGTGTTTATAGACCACTAGGTGACTGGATTATAGAGGCTGTGTTTATAGACCACTAGGTGACTGGATTATAGAGGCTGTGTTTATAGACCACTAGGTGACTGGATTATAGAGGCTGTGTTTATAGACCACTAGGTGACTGGATTATAGAGGCTGTGTTTATAGACCACTAGGTGACTGGATTATAGAGGCTGTGTTTATAGGCCACTAGGTGACTGAATTATAGAGGCTGTGTTTATAGACCACTAGGTGACTGGATTATAGAGGCTGTGTTTATAGACCACTAGGTGACTGGATTATAGAGGCTGTGTTTATAGACCACTAGGTGACTGGATTATAGAGGCTGTGTTTATAGACCACTAGGTGACTGTGGATTATAGAGGCTGTGTTTATAGACCACTAGGTGACTGGATTATAGACGTTGTGTTTATAGACCACTAGGTGACTGGATAATAGCGACTCCGGTTATTTGTCCATTACTTTATCTGCTATTGGGTGACTAATATAGTATCTTCTGTAGGGAAATAGAACGGCGACTTGAGAATTATGAACGTACTGTCCGGCAACAATCTAGTGGAAAGGGCAAGCTCAAGCATATCGACTTACGAGTCTGTCGTCTCTGCCACGAAACAAAGTTTGCGGATGGAATTGGCAGGGTGTGCCACGACTGTCGCCGGAGGGTGTGTATAAGATGTGGGTCTTATGACTCCCCTCACTGGAATCCCCGAAAACAGAAGGTAGGTACAGTTATATAGTGATATTTTTTCTAACTCAATGATACAGTGTAGTAAATATTTTCCAGAAGACCAAGATGTATTGAACATTCACAAATGTTTAATGTGTGTTTACTTTACAATAGTATTTTATGAAAACTCATAAAAGGAACATCCCTCCGTCCGATAATACCTTATAAACAGGACATCCATTCGTTCGAACATCAGACATACGTTACGCCATTTTTTCATTATTCAATATATCTTTAACATGATCATTCTGATACTCGTGTCTGACTGTGATGAAATAGATACGAAAGTGGACAGAAAAATAATGTATTATGTCCAGATACAGTCTTCACGTGTTGTCATTTGAATATTCTGTCAGTCATTCGTCGGCTTCATAATGATATCAGTTATTATCACAGTTCAATGCCCCTCCTGACACCCACGTTTGTCGTGTAAACAGAAGTTGAAATAAGGACACAGATTTAAACGACGGTAAAGACGTACACTATATCCTTATATATAGTGGTTAGAAAACAAATAAAAGTCTTCATGTCCTGAGGATTGTGAGTGTAACGTCTTGGGGAACTAATGTCAAGCAGAAGCAAAACAGAGGCATTATCAACAGATTGTTACTTTGTAGGTCGCTGAACAGAGCCCAATTCTTGCCATTCATCTAACTTGAGATGGATCAATTTGCCGTCTTCTACCTATCACCAGCTTTGCTAATGTCACTGACTAACCTGTTTATTTTATAATTAGATCCTTGACTCGCTCTGATTTCAGCGATCTATTGGGAAATTTCTTTCAACAAATCAGAAAACCGCCACCGTCAGACATTTGTTTCGTATTGATTAACTACAGCAGCTTGACCGCGTAAACACGCTGATGGAATTATTCTTCGTAGGTTTGGTCAAATTGAAAATTTCAAACATTTTGTCATTTAAGAACTTTAGGACTTCCACTGCCATATATAATTAATAACTTAGTGCTCTATGAAAACACACGTCTTTAATTTAGTTTTAATTGCACGATTTAAAATATTTTTTGATATAACACCATTTTCAGCTCTGCACAATTTTAACCTGACTTCAAGAAAGGAGATTTAAACTAATGATGCCAAAAATATGTACTCTGATAAGACTTACATAGACAATTTTAGACTAGTCCATTCTACGTTTAACCTTCAATATATTACACTGTACGTAAATTTAACCTATTGGACCTTAGTGATTTGTACCTGTTCGTGGGCGTCAAAATTTTCATATACAAAAGTAAGATTAGTAGTTCTTTTCCAGGGATACATGGGGAATGTCCTCGGAAAAATAACCCTTCCCAGGGAAACCGTTCTAGATGTATTCTAACACAGAGGGTCATAATCAAAATTGAACAAATAGATAATATGCAACATTTTTTTCTACACAATACACATCCAGTGTGGTGAAAATCTCTCAAGTGACCAACATTCTGCAGTACACAGACTCTTTTATCACCAGGCTTGTTCACACACGTTTCTGTTTTTGCTTACATTTCTGTGATCATCGACTAGTTCACCACCAAGTAGAGTGTAATGTTTGTTGTTGCAACAGAATATCACTTTAACTTCCGGTGCATTCGACTATGGAATTACGGGGTTCGCGAAGGATGTTTTTCCCGGGGTTATTTCCGTCGGGGATTATTTCCTCGGGGTTACTTTCCCCATGGTCCAGTTTCGGCGAAATGTCTCAGTTATATAATGTCACAAGGTAACATATCGTTCTAAATCAAAGTATAGATAAATCACATAATCTGCTGTATGCTATAAATATGGACAATGAGGTCACGCCATTAAAATTCAGTCAAAATGTAAATTTTCTAGGTTATGCTAGAAATCTTAAATTTCATTTTCATTCATATGAAATTTTATTAAACTCATCTCGGAGTTTTCTTTGTTCTCCCCGAAGCTCTCAAAACTTCTAAGACTCGTGTCATAAAATCTCATAGGAAACGAAAAATCATTTAAGACCCTATATTTATGTAATGCATATTATATCATAGATAAAGATATGTCATACTACTAGAAAACACATAAGTAATTTGTTTGAGTTTGTAATGAACAATTCCATCGGTGAAGAAAATATATTGTACCACTTGATGAATCCTTGTCCATTTCAAAAATGATAAAATTGTGTTAAAATGGAGTATCCTTGGCATAGTGAATTCTGATAACTGAATGGTTAAAACTCATCAGACTATGACAGTTTCTTGTTCGTAATTATAACACAATATTGATATTGGTAGTTGATCATCATATGTCGATATTGATTCTAGTTGACTATCATATGTCGATATTGTAGCTAGTTGATCATCATATGTCGATATTGATTCTAGTTGACTATCATATGTCGATATTGTAACTAGTTGATCATCATATGTCGATATTGATTCTAGTTGACTATCATATGTCGATATTGTAACTAGTTGATCATCATATGTCGATATTGATTCTAGTTGACTATCATATGTCGATATTGTAACTAGTTGATCATCATATGTCGAAATTGTAGCTAGTTGATCATCATATGTCGAAATTGTAGCTACCATCAAATCTCGAAATTTCGTTAGTTGCCTGTCGTATGACGATATTTTTGGTAAATGACTATAATGTGTTAATAATCTAGCCTAGTTGACTGTTTACAACCAGCAAATGTTGCCGAAAGGAGCCAGTGTTTAAGAATTGTTGGTGTTATCAATGATTCGGAATGTATACTTTTATCTATTACTCGATTCCTATTGAAAAGCGACATTACTTGCGAGTTTTTGTACAATCCTTTAATAGTTGTCTCAGTTTATGACAGAATTTATATTTCCCAGTAGTAACATAGAGACTTCCCCTAATCAATTCATTTGATAGCTCCACCTCTGAACCAGGCTCGCTCTCCACGTTGAAGTGATAAATCCAGGCGTCCGTCCACAAAGTACATTGACTGTGAAAAGG
Source organism: Ylistrum balloti (assembly GCF_031769215.1). Lineage (NCBI taxonomy): Eukaryota > Metazoa > Mollusca > Bivalvia > Pectinida > Pectinidae > Ylistrum > Ylistrum balloti. Next base: position 918,480 of record NW_026782199.1, read on the forward strand.
ACAGTAAATAAAACGAACGCGAAGGCAACAGTAATTGTACGAACATTATCGAACCCAGATTAAAGTGCTGCATTTATGTCAATAAGAAACTGGATAATTATAACTGTACAAAAACAAATACAAGTCAATAGCGCATATCAATACACATTTAGATTTAGATACGATCAAGTTAAGTAATGAATTAAGCTGTATCACACATCTGTTTCATCTTTCTATGACTCGTCAGTAATGATTATGGCTAATTTTGTTGAAAACAAGGATGCGACTGAAAAATCAATTAACAAACATCAGTCAAATTACCTGTTTGAAAGAGGATGATTTTATCCCATAGTTATAACTATACAAGCGTATATCTAAGCATGCGTTCTCTTTGAGGAATCCACCAAATCAATCTCACATGAAGTACACAGGAAACCGGTCAAGTGACAGTCGTATAGGCTTTCTTATTAGAAGTCGAGCTAGCTGTACTTTTTATGGCCAGTTAACGATACAGTAGCGATGGTTAGCTTTTGTCTTCTACTCGGCAGTCTGGTTGAAATATAAGGACTGAAAAGATATAGTGTTATTGTGATGATTGATTGGGAGCTGTAAGAGTATATGCTGATATCTACGTGTTTATCTTTCCACACAGACTGTCAGAGGCAAGTGGAGGTGCAATATTTGTCAACTGAAACTTGAATTTATATGTCAAAGTGGGAAATGGTTTCATGGAGTCAGATCGCCCAAAATGGTGAACCAGATGATAAGAAACAAGATCCAATTCCTTGATTTAGATACATCGGATACGGACGTAAGTATGTTTTTTTTCTATTTCAGGGTCACGCAATTGTATTATCTTTTCAGCATAAACCCTGACCAATATTGGGTACGATATCGTTTCGACTTATCATTTTGAAATACGACCTTTTTGTTTAATTTTATTTTCAATTCATTATTTTTATTTATTTTTCTTTTAATTCTTGGGTCTGCGTTCAATTGTTGTTGGTATTTATGGCAGTTTTTGTATGATTGATTCTTATTTCACCAATGGACCTTACAATGGATTTATCTAGCATAATTAAGGAGGTTTTTTTTTTTTTTTTTTTGTTTGTTTGTTTTTTTTTTTTGGGGGGGGGGGGGGGTATAATTCAGAGCAGGACATTATCTAAACTCATCAACCTGCATCTCTCGAAAGTTATGAGTTTGGCTGTCAGTTGCCGGCATCTTAAACATAATATTGGGAAAAGGCCAATGAATATCGAATCAACTGCGACATATGAACACCATGAGTGATATGCAAAAATGTTGCTATCCTTAAATGGAAAATTCACAAGAAAAGATCGAGATAAGCGACTGCTGTAACAGATTCGGTTGTGTCATTGATTTCCAACTTCGGGTTGGTGTACCCGATGAACATGCGCAGAAATCTGTTGTTATTTAAAGACAAGATGTTATCAACAATATATCTGAGATCAAACTGAAGGACATTGCAAGGTCCTTGTGATCTGCTTCATAACCTCTTCGATTATCTCAGCGTCGTATGAAAACAAAAACAAGTCAGCTAACAGGGGGGTACAGTTGGTTCCCAACTGTATACCAATAACCTGTTGAAAACCTTACCACCAAAGTTGACCACAAGTTATTGTCCACCAGAAACCCGATCATTGTATGATGTCATCTTTTGTAAATTTCTTATTTTATTTAGGAATATTTTTTAAGAAATACGTTTCAGTAAAGTTCACAACATATACATATTTGTACCGCCGTTTGCATGTTCTGTAAAAGAAAGTCCTCATTTCAAGAGAACGAAGGCGTTCTCTCGGTTTCGAATAGGGTATGGTGATACAGAGTGGAAAAATCAAACATTCTTATGGAATTTTTTTTTTAGGGGGGGGGTTAAAGATTGGTTAAAAGTTCTTTGAAATTCTTTTAAATCTTCATACTAATGCCTCCTATTCTCGGGTAGACAATAAACTATTAAGATTGTATCCCAGAAGAAATGGTAGTGCTTAAGAATGGCAGTAAGAAATTAGGGTAAATGTTTGGCTGAACAGCTAGACATGCCAGCAATAAAACGTTGTTTATATGGATTCTTATGAAGTTTGGGAATCCTATATGAAAGGATGAGAATACATACACTCAACACGTGTCCCTATAGTAGTGATACCACAGTTTCCTACGGTAATATGTATGTATGTGTTATTGCACGGTTTGCCAATAACAGGGGTTTTATTACACCCGAGCGATAGCGAGTGACGAGATATCATGAAATAACTGATGACTGCATACTTTTCACTTCAAACAGAAAGTAATTGAACATTCACACTGTCAGCCCCCGCACTTGAACTGTTCATTGTTTTCTGTATAATTTACCTGTGCTTGAAAAAGTGAGTATTTATCCCCATAAACCTCAGCATATTTCAGGAACAAGGGAATACAGCTAATGGAGATTACACACTTCTGTAAGAAGAGAATGGTGTTTTAATTTCACGTGATGCTGAAATTTTAAAATCTTGATGGCAACCGAGTGAAACATGTGAAATTCTAGGACGTGTAATGACATAGTAAACCATATAATAAAAATTTATCCGTACATCTATGTTATTGACTTGATAATTACGGACTAATCAATTATCTGTGTTAACTGTGGTAGCAGGTGATTTATTACCCACACTTAACTGTTAGAGGTGTAAAGTATGTAGTAAACACAATACATACACTCATCACAAAGCCTTAAAGTAGCGATACTAGCCGAAGACATGATATTATCACATAGCACTAGAGTAGTGAAAGCAGCAGAAGATAGCTACTTATCACATACCCCTCCCTTCAAACGTGATACTAACACACGACATATACTTATCATAAATTCCTACTGTGGTGATACAAGCAGACGATATACACTTATCATATACTTCATTTTAACAGTAATACCAGCAGACGATATACACTTATCATATACTTCATTTCAACAGTAATACCAGCAGACGATATACACTTATCATATACTTCATTTCAACAGTAATACCAGCAGACGATATACACTTATCATATACTTCATTTCAACAGTAATACCAGCAGACGATATACACTTATCATATACTTCATTTCAACAGTAATACCAGCAGACGATATACACTTATCATATACTTCATTTCAACAGTAATACCAGCAGACGATATACACTTATCATATACTTTATTTCAACAGTAATACCAGCAGACGACATACACCTATTACAAATCGTTTTAGTAGTGATACCAGCAAACAGTAAACACTTTTCACAAATTCCTTCAAAAGTGATATTAGCAGACGACATATAGTCATCACAAATTGATAAAAAGATATTTCGAGTAAACTATTTTCATTTTGTATTGATATTTTCATGCATCAGGATTATAATATCAAGTTACCACAGATAGTATAAATACTCTCTCCCTCCCTTCCTCAACACTTCCGGAACCACTTTCTAATATCACCCGCTCCTGTATTACCCCCGTAGGAAAACAGCTACATACAAAAGCCTTATGTACGATAGTGCACGCGCAAGTCGACGTCTGAGGCGACGTCACCAGGTGGCAGATTCTGTCGGAGATAGTATCAGAAGAAGATGATACAGTTACGTGGATATTAATTGGGGCCATCTCTGTAGCTAATTTATAGACTGTGTATATTGCTGCATGTGATGACGGTGTGTACACGATCGATCTATTGATTTGAGTTGTTTAGGGGACGTTGTCACTGAAACCGGCAGATTACTGAGACAGGAGCCTAAGAGAATCTATGGTCTGATACATCTGTATCTGACTCCAGCTCAACAGCCCACGACATTTCAGTGATATCTATATTTGATATTATATACAGGTATGAGTTGCATGGAAGTCTTCACAAGTCGCAGTCATACATTATATCCTTATTAACATACATTATGTCTTGTAATATTCGAGAAAAGATATAGATAGATTATCAATAAAACACTTAACTTCATTATTGGTTCCAAATATCCGAAATCATTTTCTTTCTTAATGCAAAAAATGACTTGTTTTGAAAGGTTTTGATTTTTGCATTTATTTGTGTTTTAAATGATATATCATGTCAGACAAAACATTTGGAAGACGTCGTTATAGATTATTAATGAGCGAATCATTTTGTCTAAAACAGTATTTAAAGATTCGCATTGACCCTGTCGAACGTTATTTGACACAGAATATATATTCATTTCACTCTCTTAACTGTTTCTTTTAAGCATTAATATCATCTGATTTGAAATAGAGATGTTTTATGGTTGTACAAAAGATACAGAAGTAGACAGCACTTCTCGATACAAGTTTAGAGTCGGATACGATAGAGCCAGTGGGATGGACTAGAAGACTATGTGGGATCTAAACTTGTCAAAGTAGATTTCAAAAGCCAGAGAAGGAGGGGCGTGGACCTCAAATTCAATAAATTTCTCAATTTTTAGTATTACCTCTACCTCTACCTGTTATACATTTATATGCGGTTATTTTCATTTAACTAATTAGTAGGTAATAATTCCATGTATAACTATAACCATGTGATTTTTGTGATTAATCAATTGTCTTGAAAATGTGGATGAAATCAATGAATAAGTTCGTTTTTCTTATATGTTTATGGGAGGTAAGCAGGTGCGTGAATTTTTATATTTACTAAATATTTAATTTCGATCGCGTTCCTTAAAAACAGATTTCGTTATAAATGACACAATTACATTTATCATGAAAGAAGTTTAATATTTGTATTTAAAATTGATTGCTATGTTGACCTAAAGAAAGTGATATTCCGACTGTACTTTGTTCCAACCAATCGAACTACATGTAGTATCTTGTGTGAAATAAAAGACAACTTACTACAATGTTATGTACAAGCATTGTCAATCATGTTTATATTCATTGACAGTGAGATGGCGGGTAGCAGTAAAACACTACGTGTGCCGAACTCTTTTGGTAGATACAATTTAACGAATCATATTTATCCTGCAACCGGTGCTTCCATTGTCGGAACACACCTGCCTCATTTCCGTTTGGAAATATGAAGAGTTGTTAAAATAAGGGATTTTTTTACATGTTGTAAGGAACAAGTTCGTTTGAGAAAATTCGTAAAATCGCTGTTATACCCGATGAAGTTTGGAACTATGCTTCCATGCCGAGCAATTCTTTTGGCGTCCGTCATCAGGCAAAATTCAGAGTAACGTCAACGTCAGGTAAACACAGATAAAACACTTTCGAAGTCGCCTCTTTTGTTTTTCTTTACCCTCACCAAAATAGCTTATATCTTAAGACATTGACCATGAATTCATGACATCTAAATTGCTCCTTAAGACATTGATGTCCTTGAAGGAGGAAAAAACTGTTGTTAATGGTTCGGGTTATAATCGACTAAAATAACTTAATCGTTTTCTTATCGATACTATTAAAACATTGGTATCGCTTCTAGTACAATTTTTCGAACATTTCGACATGTCACAATTCTTGAATTATTTATGCAGTTTAAGGCCTAATTAAGACGACAAATTATGTTTATCTCCCAATATTTTACCTGTAATGTGACAGCGTTACAGATATCCTACCTTATATACAAAATCCCAGGACGAAAGTAATTTCCATCCACATACTGACAGACACTGTTAGGTTACTATCCACGAGAAGGATGTAAATGCGACGTCAAAACAAAATGTACGATTTGTAGCGAAATATTAAAGTAATGTTGCTGGAGAAGAGGATGAGCTGCGCAGTTGGTAGTATCTAGACAATTGTTCAAGAGATGCAGTACCATCACTATGGGAATTTCACTTTAGAGAAGAGCTGGTCCCAGGATCTAATGATTGTGTTCTTTTATGTCGAACGCCCTTTGACGAGATTCTTTTACGATCTCATTATTGAGTTTTTTAAATGTCAAACGCCCTTACAACGAAGTGCTCTCACGATCCCATGATTGAGTTTTTTATATGTCGAACGCCTTTACGAGGTGTTCTCTCGATCAAATGATTGTGTTTTTTTATGTCGAACGCCCTTTGACGAGATTCTTTTACGATCTCATTATTGAGTTTTTTAAATGTCAAACGCCCTTACAACGAAGTGCTCTCACGATCCCATGATTGAGTTTTTTATATGTCGAACGCCATTTGACGATGTGTTCTCTCGATCAAATGATTGTGTTTTTTATGTCGAACGCCCTTTGACGAGATTCTTTTACGATCTCATTATTGAGTTTTTTAAATGTCAAACGCCCTTACAACGAAGTGCTCTCACGATCCCATGATTGAGTTTTTTATATGTCGAACGCCTTTACGAGGTGTTCTCTCTTTCTCATGATTCTGTTTTTATGTCGAACGTCATTTGACGAGGTGTTCTCACGATCTCATCTTTGTGTTGTTTTTTTCATATAACGCCCTTTCAAGTAGGTGTTCACATGATCACATAATTGTGTAGAATTTCTATGTCTGTCACATCTCAATGCGATACTAGGACGATGTCAATATTATCAATACAAATGTATGCTACACAAAAGTCAAACGCCTTACAGCAAATTTCTTTTGACTCATTAGAGTGAACTACAATCGTACTTGTAACCTATATTTACTTGTATTGTAGTGTTAATCTGAAATATATTATTGTGAACAGCCGAACCTATAATATGGTGCATAGATGTTTTAAATGACAGCTGTTGAAACTATAATTTCATCTGCCTTATTCAAACAACTGCTAGTACTAGGATTTCTGCGGTTTCATTTTGATGGCACCGCAGATATGATTTAAACCTATGGCTGTAGAAATCAATATGATACCAACTGCTGTCCATTTCGTATATAAAAATAATATTGGAAAGATTATGTGACAGATTCGATATTAATTCTATATAATAAAACACGAAACATCATTTACAAATATCTTTCTGTTTTCCTTCTCTTTGTGAAATATGAACTATGCAATTTCTCCCAGACTAGGTATGGTCTCATAATAACGACGCTAGACCGTTGTAATATCGAATTACATTTTGTCTGAGTGATGTGACGAGAGGCACTACAGTAGCCACGTCTAGGGAGAGCTAACATGAAGTGGTCAGGTTATATACATAATTTGTCATTGTCCGTCCTATTACAATTTTCTACTTAATTTGGTCAAACTAATCACCGGGCAGAAAATCACTTATTCATAGAAGACGTATTTAATACAGAGATGGAGAAAATTGCCGGATTTCACGTTGTCATGTGAATTATGATTGATAAATTGGGTCGTGAGAGGACTGTCACTACCAGTGACCGCTCATACAAGCGCCGGCCTGTGCCGTGTTTTCAGACGTTTTGTAGATATACATATAACCTGTCTGAGATATAGTACTTGGCTTTACTATCGATTTGGATTTCATTGATTACAGATTATGTACAACGTTATCCTCATTTGCCGTTTTCTCCTCGAGCAGCCATCACTCGTTGCTTTGTCACACTTCTTGTATGCAGGCATAATGGAGTTTTCTACAACATTATAACTTGCCCTGACGCGGCCTCATTTTACTGATCAAACAATCATGTAAACACATTTCTCTTATCTTATATTACAGAATCAGACAAGTGTGGATTCTTCGTCCTGTTTTTCTGCATCAGAACAATGCACTGACCAGGAACTGCGTGGAATTAACAAGACTGTTCCTATGAGTGGAAGTGGCACTAAAAATATGCAAAACCGGAACAGGCGACGGAGTGGTACACTTTTACTACGTTCTTCACCATCCGACAACGATAGTGAGTCAGATGATTCTGCGGAACGAACACGAACGCACGTTATGCAAAAACGTGCTCAACGCCGTAATAGTTCACGGCGGAAGTCTCTTAAACAACGACAGCTATTAACGGAAGTATCTGATCAGGATAATATATACAATGGTGATTTAACTTCCGGTTATGTTGTTAATGGCGGGAATATCAGTCCACGTGGTCAGCTTCATTCTATGCAACGTCTAAGTGTGGCGAGTGACCGCAGTGAAAGTGTTAGACGTCATTCTGACGAATCCGTCCGAAGTGGATCGGTGTCTGTGTATTTCAAACCTGATGATTTACAGACGGACCCAACACCGTCTAGAAAGGGAAGCAACTCACAGTCAAATTCTAACAACTGTTGTTTCACACCTTTACAAACTGGTCTACCTCGTACCTCGTGGGGCTACAGTCTTCAGCCACCACAAAGTCCTCCACTTATTACTTCCACTCATCGTAAATCTATGCCAGGATTGAGTCCCAGGCCCTCTCCTAACTCTTTGACTGTAGGTGACAGAAAGAGTCCAAATGAGCGCAGGCGTCACTCCCATAATATTTCCAAATCAGGTGTTCTTGGGTTCAAATCAGATCGGAAGCGATTCTCTCTGGATCACCAATCATCGGGACACAAAGTAAAACAAACGTATCTTATGCCACCGGAAAGTCCCGCCTCGCGATGTAGAAGGTGGTCGTCAGATTCTGGCTCTTCCCGAAGATCCTCCGGTAACAATGAGAGTACAGACTGGAACGAAGATATCAAGGGACAAGGTAAGGTTTAGAGCGGTGAGCACCGAGTAGAACAACGATACACTTTATATACAGGAAATTTACATTCAACCTATGTTTTCTGTTCCACGCAAACTTTAATCATACGAATTTGAATTATACATATAAATATTTTGATTCCAGAATAGACGATTTAAGTAAACCATTCAACCTTACTGAATGACCTATGTGATTTATGGGAGGAGAATTAATGTTTTATTTGAGATCGATGTTAAGAAATGTGTGACATACGTACATTACAGTAATACTTTATTTCCGGGCTTGTTGGCTTAATCTTCCTAATTTCTGAACTCATATAAGTTATACCACGAATCGTGGAATTATTTCATCCCTTGATTATCTAAGATACCTAGCACTTGACTTAAACAAATAACAAATAATAAAAATAATTACAGCAAACCAATTAAACGACAATTTAAAAAGATGTTGATGTTCTGTAAAATTAAAGTTGACAGAAACTTTGTGAAAGAAGTGAGTGTAAAATAACACAGCCTATCCTGGTTGATGATTTAGTACTTCGTGTGTCGTCTCCTGAGAAACTATAGTCTATCTAATAGTGAAAATCGATACTGTTGAATGGTTGATAAGTGGACATAACGGCTGTTGCATTGTTTATAATGAAAGGTTGATAGCGGCCGTGAAATGATACCAGTGATTTTTACCTCCTGTTAGGATAAAGCTTTCAAGTTTACACCCAGTTGGTAGTCAACGATGATGTAATTACGGGTAGTTATCATCAGTTATCAACAAGATATAAGGCATGAACAGAGTGTTTACTAACAACGTGACATCACATATACAGAATACTGACAACTAGATATCATAAAAACAAAATACTGACAACTAGATATCATACATACAGAATACTGACAACTATATATAACACTTACAGAATACTGACAACTAGATGTCACACCAACAGAATACTGACAACTAGATATCACACATACAGAATACTGACAACTAGATATCACACATACAGAATACTGATAACTATATATCACACAAACAGAATACTGACAACTAGATATCACACATACAGAATACTGACAACTAGATATCACACATACAGAATACTGACAACTAGATATAACACATACAGAATACTGACAACTAGATGTCACACCAACAGAATACTGACAACTAGATATCACACATACAGAATACTGATAACTATATATCACACAAACAGAATACTGACAACTAGATATAACACTTACAGAATACTGACAACTAGATATAACACTTACAGAATACTGACAACTAGATATCACACATACAGAATACTGACAACTAGATATCATACATACAGAATATTGACTACTAGATATCATACATACAGAATACTGACAACTAGATATCACACATACAGAATACTGACATTAGATATCACACATACAGAATACTGACAACTAGATATCACACATACAGAATACTGACGACTAGATATCACACATACAGAATACTGACAACTAGATATCACACATACAGAATACTGACGACTAGATATCACACATACAGAATACTGACGACTAGATATCACACATACAGAATACTGACAACTAGATATCATACATACAGAATATTGACCACTAGATATCACACATACAGAATACTGACAACTAGATATCACACATACAGAATACTTACAACTAGATATCACACATACAGAATACTGACAACTAGATATCACACATACAGAATACTGACGACTAGATATCACACATACAGAATACTGACAACTAGATATCACACATACAGAATACTGACGACTAGATATCACACATACAGAATACTGACAACTAGATATCATACATACAGAATATTGACAACTAGACGTCACAAATACAGAATACTGACAACTAGATATCACACATACAGAATACTGACAACTATATATAACACATACAGAATACTGACAACTAGATATCACACATACAGAATATTGACAACTAGATATCATACATACAGAATATTGACAACTAGATATCACACATACAGAATACGGACAACTAGATATCACACATACAGAATACTTACAACTAGATATCACACATACAGAATACTGACAACTAGATATCATACATACAGAATATTGACTACTAGATATCACACATACAGAATACTGACAACTAGATATCACACATACAGAATACTGACAACTAGATATCATACATACAGAATATTGACTACTAGTATTTACATGTATTTGTCCCTTTCTCCCAGTTATAAATGTTCAGTTTTGGAACATATTCGTAAACAAAATGTCCCACAGGCGGCCATCTATGATGTTGGGAGTTAAAGATTGTACAAAAGGCAAACAAGTAAATAGTAACATTTGATAAGATATGTATTAAACAGCACCATACAGACTTCTCGGTAATTCTAAGGGCCTAACTGTTAAACCTAAGACGCCACTGACTGAAAATCCAATTAGACTTTCCTTCTGATCGAGTTGTGAAAGGTCGACAGGGGGCCATCTTGGAGTTTGACCGTTAATGATGCTATTTCTTTAGAAAATATAGCTGCATTGTCTTGAAATTGTGTATCTAATTTCGCATTGACCTCTCGTATGCATGTTAGATTTTGGAACTGATTGGGAAAAATGACAGTATAAGTTTGTTATTGCTATTTCTTGAGGATACGACCAACATTTGTCAAGTTTCATAATGTCGGTTCCCTTTGGTCCAACACCCAATTGTGTGACTGATAAAACAAAATGGCTGACCAGGGAAAATAAGAGGACATGAGAAGAAAGAAAGTATCCATCTGATACAGAAAGAAGAAAGGCCATACATGGCGATCCTCAGGGATACCTATTTACACCTTTATATCTCACTTAACATGGTACAAACGACAAATTATCACAGCCCTGTTGTCACATACAGGCTCTTCTATCTGTTTCTAGTTATTCTCTGTTATCGTGTGTAACAGTGTAACCAACCGAGGCCTTGTATATGAATCAGTAAAATAAATATTTTTGGATTACAAATTAAACCCAAAGAATCCATTTTGTCACCATTGTGCCTGTTTGACTTGATGTGGTCCAGCATATGTCACTGAGTAAACTCTGGATCAATACATTGTACGACCGTACAGATTCTGTCGCCAAGGAGAACTGGAGAATCCCTATAAGGTTGTGTGCTACTTCGTCTCTAACTGATCTGATCAGGTTACATATCAACAAACTACAAGAGTAATACAAACAAAAACCTTAAGCTATTTAGATGTCGTTCTATCTAAACCTTTCCATGCAAACACTATTTGACATTTCCTCCATGAAGTATTTCTGATATATCAACTCGGTTTGGTTTTAGTAGAATACATATCAGTGTTATCTACCATGGAAACACAGAGTGACCTGAAGAAATAACTGTTGTTATGGAAGACTGTGATGATAGTGTCTGGGTTCATTTTGGGTTCGCTTTTGATTTTCCTTCCCACGTGATACCGTTACCGATATACGCGTGTGTCGTCGATCCTTCTGTATTGAATAATTGTATTAACGTTCACATCGGAAAGGAAAAACGTTAGGTCGGCTTGAATTATCGTGTTCTGTTTTGGTTTTAACACCACCTATACATAACAGAACGAAAGTTTAAGTCAATAGACATTCCAGGCATTCAGTTGTTTTGTAAATGTGTGTAACATCTGGTGCAAAGAAACCCTGTTGCTGTCTGCGTTTATTTTGTTTTCTAGGAGGAAGACACAACCATCCCTGTTTTATTAATTGATATCACGGGATTCCTTTCTATTTTCATCAATCAAAGATAGATGTCGAGTATTTGTAGTCCGCCATCCTCGGATCGTCGGTTCTTTTTAAAAACCACATGCCAATATACTTACACTATTATTGTTATCGTTGTTTATAGATGAGTGTCTTTCCCTGATTCATCTGTAGATTCCACTAACTTGGCACAACTATAGACTAAGTGATGCCTAAAGACTAAAGGGAAAATAGAGAAAATGACCGACAAGCAGCTAGCTTTTATCATGACAAAGTTTTGTATTAAAAGCCGTATCAGTTGGAAATTAGATCGTTATCAGCTCATACAATTTTATTGTTTATTGAACCTAACAGACAGGCAGCCATCTTTTGCCTTTGACTCCTTGCAACAATTATGATATATCACTGTTCGTCAGACATTACTTGAGTGATTCTTAAATTAAATATGTATGACTCCATTCGCCTATCAATACAAAACAAAACGATGACAACAAGAGTAAAGAGATTAGATTAAAAATGATAAACATAGATAAAAACCAACATAAATAACTTATTGTTTCAAACATCTAGGACCTCTTGTCACGAAAAGGTTCTACAAGAATGTCTTCGGGTCATTTATGCTGTACACAGCCTCAGATGACTTGGTTGTTCTGAGTTTGACTGAAACGAAACATAATCATTGTTAATATAACTGCTGTTGGACCTATCTTTTTATATTAAAAACAATTAGTTTTAATCGAAGCTAGTGCAACAGGCTTGTAGGCCTATTTTCCACTGACAGAAAAATGTGATTTGTACTACTGACAAAAACAAGATGACAACTTTCAACGGAATAATGAATGGACTTGGTGCTACATATCGTTTTAATGAAATTGTAAGTGTACAATGACTGACTGTATGAAAAATGGCCACAAAACAAGTAGATAACATTCATTCTATATTTTAAAGCATGATTAAAAATACATTATGAAAAAAATATTAACACACGATCATCCTTAATGATATATATAAGATCCATTGTTTTATTAAACAAATGTAGTTTAATATGATAATTATTTTACATAACAGTTGTGCCTAATAATTCTTCGCTAGTTTTGAAAACAATCTCATTTGGTTGTAGATTTGGGTGTCTAATTCTTTATTTACACAGAAATACATTATTCAAGCAAACAAAATAACTTGTCCAAATATTAAAACTTCTTCATATTTAGCCAAAACAACTTTTCCTGTCTCAATTTACGTCACTAATTGATATTAATTAATCTCTATAATAACGGAATTATCGATTTTCTTTCTATCATCCTCACATCTGAGGATTCCAAACTCATCTCCTGTCAGGTTTGTTTTACTGTTGTACAAATATTGGTCATTGATTAGAGCAATATATTACACATTCCTTTATTCTCAGACAAGATGTAATGAAGTGAAAACGATTTTTTTTAATTTTTATTCACACGGTATTTTGGTGTTAATCTAGAAAACTACATCTTTACTATTGTATCGTGATAATTACTTATCTGTTTGATAATTAAAAAGGTTGAATTTTCATCTTTAGTAGTAAAACATAACACAGTATCATGTTGTAATTCTATGAATACAATAAGAATTGTAAACCTTCTCTGTATGTCAGCAAGGTTTTTTTCTAATGCCATGTACCCTAAGCTTTGCTTTTTCTACAAATGATCGGTATGATTTCAAAGTGATACTGAATACTGATGACAACGGTCGTGTTTGATACTAAACGAAGTATCACTGGATCAATAGGTAAATATCACCCGTTTATGAAATGCACTGACTCTAACGTAAAGATATAACATATAAATTAACATAACAAACATACCTGTTTGTGGTCCCCAGTGGAGAGTAGTCCTGATGCTGAGGATGTTAATTGCACTTCACGTGAACGGAACAATACTGTTATGTGTTGAAGGGTTAACAAAAATAGTAGCTCTAACAAAATCTATTGCTTCTCTTAATTAATTTTGTTTACTTGCAGATTATCTGTCCTCTTTAAAAACAAGAGATGTATTGCTCTACCGAGACAAGAACGACCAGAATTGTCGGTGTAAGTAGAGTTTTCTTACTGATTCTTCAACGTGAATTAATCAGGAATGTTTAACATGTCAGAACTAGGTCACTGTTCAACATATCAGTCCTATGCTGCTGTTAAATCTAAATCTATTCATCAAAAGGTTAACAAGTCAATATTATGAAATTCTTACATAATAAAAGTATGGAGAATGATTAAGGAGAAGTATGTTGTTGTTACATCGTTCATATGTCACATGCGATGATAAGATGTTAACACGATAATCGCTTGTAATCGATTAATGATTAACATGTGAAACACATGTATTGAAGAATGGTTAACACACTCAGTTAACAAGTGAATTACGTATTACTACTTCGCGGCTAACATGTGAATCACATGCTATTTTTGCGTGGTCAACATGGGAATCACATGTTATTTTTGTGTGGTCAACATGGGAATCAGATTATATTATTGCGTGGTCAACATGTGAATCGCATGCTATTTTTGCGTGGTCAACATTTGAATCACTTGTTATTTTTGCGTGGTCGACATGGGAACCAGATTATATTATCGCGTAGTCAACATGTGAATCACATGCTATTTTTGCGTGGTCAACATATCACATGTTAATTTAGCGTCGTCAACATGTGAATCACATGTTAATTTAGCGTGGTCAACATGTGAATCACATGTTATTTTTGCGTGGTCAACATGTGAATTACATGTTATTTGAACATGGTTAGCATACCTAGCTAGCAAGTGAATCACGTTAGTTTGGCATTGTTAACATATCGATAACATATTGTTGCATGGTTAGCATGTGAATAACATATCATTGATCCGTGGTTTACATGTGAATCACATTTTATTGTTCCATGGCTGAATATGTGAATCATATTTCACTGTTAGATGATAAAAATATGAATCGTGTTTTGGTGACACATTAAAATGTTATTTGTTTCGTATGTTATATCATATATGAATAGTGTATTGTATGGTTAACATAAATGGCAAATAGGTTAAAATTAAGCTTTTGGAAAGCGGTGAGTTATGTTGAGTAAATATAATAAGTGTACACATCATCTAGCAGCCTTCCTTTCACTAAAGAGCTATTGCACACCTGTTATAACGATATACATTAGGAACAATCCTAATAAATGATAGCATCTTTAGGGACACGCGACACGATTATCAATGAGACGGCTGTGTCTATATTTGGTCATACGTTTGTTTTAATGATTACAAATTTCCTGTTCCTTCTTCAGATGTTATTGTAGTGACTCCAGTGGCGCTCTGGCTATTCAGTAGTGTTACACTTGTCATCACGTTCCAACTCTAGACCGGTAGTATCACAGGAAGTCAAAATAGTGAAACAAGCTATCGCAAATAACTTGAGGCAAATAGTTCAATCCAATATCCTGTTGTCATGGGTACGACTTAGACTTCCCTATTGAAATTAAATACAGCACGAGTCTCCAAATCCAAAGACAAGTATTATGTCTAAAAGCATAGCGTTTCCAGTTCTGTATCTAACATTTGTATTCCCATAGCTGTAACAATTTATTATAAGCTATCATGGTCTTCCTTTGTGTTTCAAACGTGTGACGGGGTCGTATATAAACCGTACATTAACTTTCCTTTCTCCTTTGGAGTTAATTTCGCTGTTCCTTCAATCAGATGCTTTCTTCAGGTTATATCGTATAACCTTATCAAATTAACGCCTGAAAGGTTATGACGTCATATATAACAAAGCTGTTTTTACGTAAATCGTTTCAGAGTGTTTTTGGTTAACAAAAAATGGTTCTTATTCTCTCAGAGATAACTGAATTTGTTTGGATATTTATTTTCAAAAAGAGCGCAGTAACCTACACTAGTCAAAAGAAGGAAAGGCTGGTGTGTAAATGAACACTAAATATGGACGCCTTACTCTTTGGGCTAATTCTAAAGCGTGATATACTTCGCACAGTGTATTTTCTGATCATAATTTATTTTTCGTAAAAGATTAAACATAAGCTACAAACAACAGTAATTACAGGGTTACTGGTACAAATAACAGCGCTTACGGGTGAAAAAAAACAGCAGATAAAAGTACAAATAACAGCGCTTACGGGTGAAAAAAAAAACAGCAGATAAAAGTACAAATAGAGTGATTATTGGTTCAGATGAAATAAGTTACTGTTACAGATAACAGTAGTTACTGATACAGATAACAGTAGTTACTGATACGGATAACAGTAGTTACTGATACGGATAACAGTAGTTACTGATACGGATAACAGTAGTTACTGATACGGATAACAGTAGTTACTGATACGGATAACAGTAGTTACTGATACGGATAACAGTAGTACTGACACAGATAACAGTAGTTACTGATACGGATAACAGTAGTTACTGATACGGATAACAGTAGTTACTGATACGGATAACAGTAGTTACTGATACGGATAACAGTAGTTACTGATACGGATAACAGTAGTTACTGATACGGATAACAGTAGTTACTGATACGGATAACAGTAGTTACTGATACAGATAACAGTAGTACTGACACAGATAACAGTAGTACTGACACAGATAACAGTAGTTACTGATACGGATAACAGTAGTTACTGATACGGATAACAGTAGTTACTGATACGGATAACAGTAGTACTGACACAGATAACAGTAGTTACTGATACGGATAACAGTAGTTACTGATACGGATAACAGTAGTTACTGATACGGATAACATTAGTTACTGTTACAGATAACAGTAGTACTGACACAGATAACAGTAGTTACTGATACGGATAACAGTAGTTACTGATACGGATAACAGTAGTTACTGGCACAGATAACACTAGTTACTGACACAGATAACTGTAGTTACTGACACAGATAACACTAGTTACTGATACAGATAACAGCAGTTACTGGCACAGATAACAGTAGTTACTGACACAGATAACAGTAGTTACTGACACAGATAACTGTAGTTACTGACACAGATAACAGTAGTTACTGACACAGATAACAGTAGTTACTGATACGGATAACAGTAGTACTGACACAGATAACTGTAGTTACTGATACGGATAACAGTAGTTACTGATACGGATCACAGTAGTTACTGATACGGATCACAGTAGTTACTGACACAGATAACAGTAGTACTGACACAGATAACACTAGTTACTGACACAGACAACATTAGTTACTGATACGGATAACACTAGTTACTGACACAGACAACAGTAGTTACTGGCACAGATAACACTAGTTACTGACACGGATAACACTAGTTACTGACACAGATAACATTAGTTACTGACACAGATAACACTAGTTACTGACACAGACAACATTAGTTACTGACACGGATAACACTAGTTACTGACACAGACAACAGTAGTTACTGGCACAGATAACAGTAGTTACTGACACGGATAACACTAGTTACTGACACAGATAACAGTAGTTACTGACACAGATAACTGTAGTTACTGACACGGATAACACTAGTTACTGATACAGATAACAGTAGTTACTGCCACAGATAACAGTAGTTACTGGCACAGATAACAGTAATTACTGACACAGATAACACTAGTTACTGATACAGATAACAGCAGTTACTGGCACAGATAACAGTAGTTACTGACACAGATAACAGTAGTTACTGACACGGATAACACTAGTTACTGATACGGATAACAGTAGTTACTGGCACAGATAACAGTAGTTACTGACACAGATAACAGTAGTTACTGACACAGATAACTGTAGTTACTGACACGGATAACAGTAGTTACTGACACAGATAACAGTAGTTACTGACACAGATAACTGTAGTTACTGACACGGATAACACTAGTTACTGATACAGATAACAGTAGTTACTGGCACAGATAACAGTAGTTACTGACACAGATAACTGTAGTTACTGACACAGATAACACTAGTTACTGATACAGATAACAGCAGTTACTGGCACAGATAACAGTAGTTACTGGCACAGATAACACTAGTTACTGACACAGATAACAGTAGTTACTGATACAGATAACTGTAGTTACTGACACGGATAACACTAGTTACTGATACAGATAACAGTAGTTACTGGCACAGATAACAGTAGTTTCTGGTAAAATATAGCACCACTTACAGGTACAAAATAGCTGTAGATACCGGTACAATCTGAGGGGAAACACGAAGTGCGATAGAATGTTCTCAAGAAGGAGAACATTTATGATCAAACAGCAAATATGCATTAGAATAGCTGAAGTACTCGATAAAATAGGAACATTAACTTTCTACAGGTAATGGTTTAGGCATGCGTGTTGTTGGAGGCCAATGTCGGTATGGCAACAGTCTTGGCGCCTTTGTTACATATATAGACAATGATGGACCAGCTGACTCCTACGGTATCCAGGAAGGTTAGTTCTATAACATGTGACACTAAAAGCATCAATATCATATATACATATATATATAGATCTTGTCTTCTATTACACTCCCGCAACGAAATTGTGCCCAAATATACATATATACAAAAACAGTTATTATTCACAAGTTTTCTCCAAAATTCCACATTGCAATAAAACATATGGAAAAATATGTATGATAAACCATGAACAATTTCAAACATGATAAGCTTGTGTCAGAATTATCGAAAACTTGTTTGTTATCATTGTATCTTAAGATATTCGTCCTCATTTTTTGCGATGACTGATTTCCATTACATTTGCTAGTATGTAAAATTTCAGTTAATAAACTTCTGGTAGCTACGATGGAAGATCTGAAATGAGTGTCGTCGATGCAATATCGGATTTATAAAACGAGATCGATAATTGGATGACACGACTGACATATAAAAGAAAGTTTGATTAATACCAAATTACATCGGCACGAATGTAAGATTTTATTTACAATGTAATCCATATTTAAGGAAAATTAGCAAAAACTCTCAAATTAATTTCTCGATACGTTTTTCATTACCGACACAAGCATGTTACGTCATCGTGACCTGACGTAATTACGACGTCACAATAGTTTTATCAAACATGTGTTGCACGATATTTATGACCTGGCCGTATGACATAACACAACAGGCCAGTTATATGATAGTTAACAGTAAAATGTCTGGCGTTACTGATTGACATGTGTTTCGATTTTGACGTTGCTAGGAGACCAAGTGCTGATGTGGAATGGTAAATCCCTATTGGACACGACATTCGAGGAGACTAAGAAGATCGTCAATCAGTCTTCAGAAATCGTCCAGTTGGTAGTTGTCCACCATGAAGAGAAGTAAGATGGTCTGAGTATACAACACTACTTTGTTGATCTGTAATAGCTTCGATTCCAAAATATTTTTGAAGGAATACAAATACTAATAATGCACTGGTTTATGTTCTATATAGACCCGATAAGGTCCTGCAACTTAAAGCTATTGAATTTATTTTCTATATTTTTTTTCTTATATAAAGATATCGGTATTTCAATGTTTTTGCAGTGTTTTGATGTGGCATATGAAAATTGTATAAACAGGCAAACAAGTGAATAGCACTTTTCAATACAAATTTAGAATAGATACTGTAGAGTCGTATAATGAATTTAACTTCACCATACAGCTGTTTTGTCTGGGACTCTCACTGATGCTAAGGGCCTCAGGGAAATATGGTCCACAGTTTACCCTTGGCCCTTTGAATCGAATGCTCAAATTCTATTCATTACTGAATTAACGTTCAAGCAATACCGCATCAATTAAACTATTTATACCTGTTCCTTGAATATTTACTATTTATTAAATGTGTTTGAAAGACACATTGCTTCTGTGGTAATGACGAATTCACTGGTCGGCAGGGGCGTGGAGGGGGAGAGCAGAGGAGAAGAGTGGAATTGGATTAAAAACAATGAACTCAAAACCATTGTAAACGATATCGTTAATTACAATAACATATCTCTCTACTGTTCATTCCTAAGGACAAGAATTACCTAAAATTATGATAATAAATAAGGAGGCAGAAACATAATACAGGAATACCTTTCATAGATGCGCTAGTGCCAAACAGTGTTGGAGCTGGAATCGTCTATCAGACAACACCAAATTTATCGCATTCTGTAATTAATCATTCGCTCCGTCATGTATGAAATAGCGCGATTTTCTAGGTTATCACGGCACAGGCTCATTTATCGGTGAATGAAATAACAATGAAAATGTTATCTGGCTAATGGCAGTGATTTAGAGGCTTTATAACAGAGTTCTAGGATAACCCATTAATGTCAAATAAGCTTGTGTTTTCTTTCCGGCTTAGCGTCTCTTTATCCACAAAGCCCGGAATCAGGTGACAGGTTTGTTGGTAATTGTTGTTTGAAGCTGAAGTCGTCGTATGCCTGAACTATCGATCTATCACCAGCCTACTTCAATCCTTACTACCGTTTTGACACTCCAATACTTGTGTTTTGGTAGTGAATGGTGTTTAAGAATAACACGATATGCAATGCAGGTGAATTCGGAGACAATTAATTACTATCCTGTGGGGCAAACTGTCATAATAGAAGTGGGCGCACTTGATATCGAAGTCTTGACAACTCCACTGCCGCGAGAGGTTTGTTCTTAAATAGGATATAAACAATCGTGTTTCTAAATCAAAAAAACATCAAGATGTCATTTTCCAGTGTTAGAAAGAACGAAACGCCACCGGTCCCTTATAATTGAGAATCTGATCATAATTCTATTCAAATATCGATTTCTAGTTTCAGAATGAGTTTTAAAAAAACAAACGGAAAAAAAAAATCGGTCACACAAAGTAAGTCAGTCTCGTCCAGGAAGAGACAAGACTTAATTGATGATACATTTATTGTTTCTCCTTATGTGAAAAGAGATACTCTAATTATTGTATAGCGATGAAGTTTATTCTATTTTAGCTACAGAGTCAATAATATAAATTCCAAGCTTCATCACCAGCCATGTTGACAAGTGGTCTGCCTAGGCAATTATCAGCTTTTAAAAGCCAGCGTTTGTGTTGCTGAATGTATACAAGCGAATGTATACTTAGGAAATATTTAACTTGAGGATTCGATATCTTAATTATTTTTATTTCATCTCACTTCGATTCCTGTTTTAACTAATTTGTGTATTGTATCTCCACTCTAGGTATGATACAGAAACAACCTGTAGCACTAACAAATATCATTGTTCAATAAGTCTCATTATTTGCTGAACCAATGTAATTGGAATCTGTACAGGTAGCATTGTGTCAAATTAGAATCATTTTACTACAAGACTGTAACATAATCTTATTGAACATGTCTTTAGAACCATAAAGCAAATCACCTAAATCGGCTTTAAAATGGAAAGCGAACATTTCCCATATGTTTCATTCATTGACTACTTCATTTATTTTTATTCTTGCTCTTCTTCTTTACTATTTAATTGTTGTGGTGGCGGATCTGATTTTGATTGTCAATTTGTACAGGCATAGCTTCCTCATTAATAGTTTTAACATTGGGATAGATTATGTGACAGTTTTGTACGGTTTTGTTGCTGTCTGTTGGCAAGGTAACGATCGAGAAATTCATTATCAAGATTTCATTTCGTCATCGCTAAGAAGACATAGAAACATTTCATTTGAGCTTTTACACCACATGCCATTCCATATGAACTATGATACCATTCCTTATATATCTCATGAAATAGTTTACTAATTTTAATTGATGTTGAATTTTCTTTTCGAAAAACATCTTCACATAGTTGTATGTGGAACACAGGAATCCACAATGAAACAAGAAATTCCAGATGAAAGAATTAATGGAGTTTTTAGTAAATTATGTAAATGGGGAAAATTCATGATAAACGTTTATGTCTGTGTTAAATCTTTAAACAGAACTTCTCCTGAAAATAATTTCAAATATTTAAAAAAAAAAAGTTATTATAATGATGAATACGCATGAAGTCTTATAAGTGTAACCTCACATACACGTAAGTACTTGAATCTCATAATATTTTATTCTTTACACAACATAAAGATTGGATTTTTTTTTCGTTGAAACGTTTATAAGGTAACATAAAGCTATGATAAACGACGAGAGATCATTCCCTACCTCCACCACTTTTGGAGGGGAAAACGGGGAAGAGATGGGGTCGTAACTCTGACAAATGTACTCGTCCTTCATTTACCATACACGAATCTTGATTTCATTGCCAAACTGATTTCATCCTGTGTTAGCATGATTAATGATATTACATGATAGGTGGAAATGTACAACACCTTCCGTAACATTGATCTATTTACAAATAATTTTAAATAAAAGCAATACTAGCTATATTGGTGAAGCCAATTTGATATATGCATATTTGTGCAGCTACCTAATTGCTCTTGATCCGGTTTCCTTGCAATAACAATAACTGACCAATTTTAGCCATTTATCAGATATTATTTACACCCGTGGATACATTGTTGTCCTGAAATAGATTAGATACACATTCGATATGTTTGTTGCTTGAATAGAATTTTATTAACTTTATGGTCATCTCTCAGCACTGCTAATAACCAACATGTCAACCTAATCATAATCCAAATTCCAATTCAATAAAATCAGGCCTAACTATGAACAAACGAAACTCGTGAAAACAAATTAAACCGACTCCAAGGTGGGGTTGAGGAATTGGTTATATTTTTCTATTTTTTGTTTCTAAAAGAAGAAAACAAAAATAAAAACTAGAAAAGGAAACAGATACCGTATGTTTGTCTGTAGAATACGCTGCTCATCGTTAATGATAATAATTGTATGGTATTCTGTGGTTGAAAACCTTGTTCTGGATTGTACTTGTAATTGCTAGGGATGTTGCTGTAAGCTTGCTTCATTAACGCCTACATGGCTGATTAACACTATTACCATCCAATCAATACAGTATATAGACATTTTCATAATTCTTTTTCTCCATAATTCATTTTCTTGCCTTTAACGCTATCAAATTATCTCCGTACTTTGATCCGGCCTGGTCATTAGGTTGCTACTCGGAACAAAATGTTGAAAATATTCGTAATGATTCTGTTTTTCATCTGATAGTCGCCCTATTTAGGCCCTTAACATTCCTAACAAGTGCTAAAAGGACGAAAGAATTTAATTCATTATTTGGCTGTATTTTTATTATTATTTAATGAACAAATATTTTTTATCATTATCTATTTTTGTATCTCTCTAATTTTGTATTAAAAGGTGTCATTACTTGTGTGTCTTTTTTATATTTGTTGCAAATGTTTCTGTTCGTATTTGGTAAAAGTTGGTTTTACTGTTATGCTATGGATCCGAAATGTTATAATGTCAGATATCATAATATCCCGTTTTTTCGTCATGTGCCGATTTTTCCGCATAACTTGTTATATAAATAGAGTATTTACGATGCTGTTGATTTTGCCAAAGGTTTAAAACATCGATATAGTTAATTCCTTTGCCTGGATAGGAAGGTTATGAGTACCTATGGTATGAAAGGTAGATTCAGTGGCTGTAAGAAGCCGATTGCGCTGATGCGCGAGACGAATAAACCTGCTCTGACGTTTTGACGTCACCCGCGGACGCCCAGACCTAGGTCTGTCAGCAACCCGCCCGATTTCCCTTAGACGCATAACAAGCCGTTCTAAAGTGCAAATATGGCCACCGAAATGTCTGGCAACCTGTATATGCCTTTGACCTTGCATAATCATCGCAATGGCCTGAGCCCTGTGATCTTCCGTCACCCATGCCATTGTTTAATGCTATCAGAAATTAATCAAAATATTGGAAAATAATGTGTCTCAATGAAGACTACCTAATGGTATGACGAGCAGTGTAACTCTATGTCAGAACACTGCGGTATACAAGATTTTCTCGTTTTGTGCTTTCCCACGAAGACATCGTCACTCAATACAATAATGCAACATTCGATACAGGACCACGTTCCCTGTAACTTAGAAAGTTGCTTGACCGATTTTCATTGTTTTTATCAACTTGTTCGCATGATATTGCAAATAATGTCATCCTTCGTTTCTTTATCCCTTGAGTATATTTCAGCTGTATGATGCCGTTTAATTTACAATTTAGTACTAATTTTCTTATTCTAAATTTGCATTAAAAATTGCTACTTACCTGTGTAGGGTCTGACATCTCCTATGAAGTTTGAAGGGTTACATGATATCCCGGTTATTACAATAACTCTAATAGGGCTTCACCGTATTTCACGTTGTGATGTTATTTTTACAGTTATGGTGTGGTGGATATAACAGAAACAGCAGACGACACAGAACAAGGTGAGACCTCGTGAGATCTAAGATAGATTTTCGTCCCTAATCAGCAATATTTTATTAAGATATATAAAATGGTTATCCAAATCTAACAAATAATAAAAATAACTATCCAACACTTCATAAAGTAATTATACAAATTATGGAAATGCGCAACATTACACTTTATCCCAATACCTTACTCTACTTAATGAATTCTTTTGATTATAAGCATGGCTTTAGGTTCATATGTATTAACTCTCTTGTGAAACAGTTTATTTTTTTGATTTGTTATAAACATACTTTCATCGTGGTATATGCCAAGTCCTCTTAATTGAATTATCGTTTGTTGAAACATCCATTTGTGATTTTATTGTAACGCTGGTGTCGTTTACAGAGGGCAGTCCTTCTATCGTCCAACCTATACCCTTGCCACCGTCAGTGTTGACATTAAACAAACCCAAACGACGGATGTTACCAAAAACACCGGTAAGTTATTCTGTCAAACTTTTGGGCTTTTTTTTCCAAATAAAGCGTTTATTTCCCAAACATAGCTTTTTTTTTTTTTTTTTTTATTCAGTGATAAACAAACAGATACAGAAATATCCTCTCGCAGGAGGGCTCACATTCTTCACTCGCCTTTCACATAACCATTCATCCTAAATACATGTAGCTGTATTCTGACATATAGCTATTTGTTTACAGTAGATAAATTAGATATCACATTCATTCCAACAAAGAATTTCGATTTGTTTATAAGTATATAAACATATTAAAATATTAAGACAATAAAAAGACGTATTAAGTATTCATAACTATTTGTTGTATGCGCGTCGCTTGAGTCGAACGCGCCCACGATTATTCCATGCACTAGTATAGGCGCCAACGGTACTTTTGGGCTTATATTCCACTTTGAAGACGCAATTACAGTTACTAAGTTAACGATTGATTCCATTGATCAGGTAAGCTACATATTATACAGTCCTATAGTACACATTGATATTCCAGTGCTATCAGAGTTTTTTGTGAATTATTGATAGTTCATCACTGGGAAGGAAACAAGATACCATCAATATTTTGTATTTTAGGGAACGATAAACCTCGTTTAAAAGGCTCAGTTTTTACTGTTTTGCATTTTCTTCTCTGTCTGGCATGAATCTGATAGCTTCACTATTATTATATTGAAATTGATCCTTATATTAATGCCGGTATTTAGATTGAAATGAAGAAAGACGAACGTTTGGTGAGTGGAAAACTACAGATGAGCGTGGCATACTCTGAGGGTGAAGAGTGTCTGTCAGTAACCCTTGTAAAGGCAGATGACCTTCGACCACCTGGACAGCTTGAAGTGTCCATCATTAATCCAATAGCTTTAGTTAATCTTCTCCCTGGCAGGGGGTAAGTTCACCTTAACTTTGTGTATATCTTTTTTTTTTGAAATTTTATAAAGCGTCGTCGATGACATGTAATGTATGTTTGAAATATTTTATAATGTTAATACTTAAAATATTGCATTTTCTATGACAATCTAATTTAAGTCTCAAGAATATGAAGAGTGTTTGGACATAAAAATTATTCCACTTCCTTCTCTCTCAGTTACTATCCACCATACGAAACTATACCACAGTTTAATACGTCATCACCTCGTTGGAATGAAACATTCAACATACTTGAGATCAGCGCCTCTGAGGTAAAATATTTAAGAATTTTGCTAAAATTATCAATTGCAGTTATTTGATTGGGTTAGTTTGTTAATTTGTTTATCGACAAGTGAGAACATAGATATTGTAGTAGTTGTTGACGGTTTTAACCAGGATTTTCATTAACAATATGTTTTTATCCTCATCATTCATTCGTAATAACAAAAACTTATTAAACTCCGCCGATACTCTTGTTAATATCTCTACTTTGAAGATTTTCAGGTATCTTTGATGATTTTATCAAAACGGAAAAAACAAACATAGTCGAATACTGATTTCAGAAAATGTATGTTGCCTTATGCATATCAATGCTAAGCATTCTTTATCGAATGAGTATATTCCAAATTTCTTGTTTAGGTAAACGACAAATCTATCGAGATAACGCTATGGAATCAACAACATGCAGAAGACATGTTCCTAGGGGAAGTACTCTTAGATCTCGTGGATGCCAACACAAAAGACGAAATAATCACTTACGATCTTGAGGATCACGATGAGAACAGTTCACCCCTCCCACACAGACGCAGAAAAGAATCTTGTTCTGACGCCACTACGACCAGTCAAATTAGTCCTATGACGCCAACGATCGATACATCCAGTAATTGGTCGACTAGCCCGAGTCGTTTGTCCATTCAAAATTTGAGTACTGAAGGAAGACCGACAAACGAAGACAGAAATTCTTGGTCTTCCCCATCACATAATAGACATTCATGTTAGTAGAATTTTTCGTACTATTTTGTTTCATTGGCATGACATTTTAGTGTTTTTTCTTGGTTTCAAATTGTCATTTTTTAATTAGTATTTTATATAGCACCGACATAATTTTGAAACTTTTGCAAATTACACATATAGATTATGTTCATAACTTTTTTTTCATTTTTCCCGTTTAAGTGGTTTAAAATACGTGGTCAATGTCCTCAAACATATTTTAATGTGTTGACATATTGAGATTTTCCTTAGTTCCATCTTTCTAAGAAAATAATGTATTCAAATTTGAAAGATATATAGCAACTTAATTATTCGAGAACTACGGAAAGATGTTCCCTAGCAAAAACGTCCGAAAAAAGGAAAAGTTTTCAACTGAAAGGACTTATTAGACTTAGTAACAGGTCGTAGTAAGGAAGGTGGTACAGATCACCTTTCAGTGATTTTTAATGTGTTTATGTATAGGAAAACGATATAAGTATACCATTGCCCTTTTATCTTCACTAAATTCATTCCCAACATAAATACCGTTACCGGGGAATAATGATGAAAAAATTAACATTTTACCTTCAAAATGTCTAATTCTCTGTGAAATTCTATACCATCTTTCATAAAAGTTTTATGCAGTTTCATTAACTAGCTTGGTTTGTATTGGATAAATCATTTGAAAGCGGGGTCTCCTTGGAAAGTAGATTACAGGTTGGTATGTCTATTTCACTTTCTTTAGCAACAGGTGGTCCAGATATGGCATGAGAAGCAAAACACATTAACAGTATGGGTATACTCTTATATTACTTGTACGGAATTACATACAAATAGTCTCTATGATAAACAGTAAATTTTATTTTATTTTATCATTAAATAGCAATACTTTAGTAATAATTACCTTTCGAATAAGCCGATAGCTTCAATATTGTACACAGGATGATTTCCAGTTTCAGACATTTATGAAAAACAAAAGTACTGTGAAAATGTCATAAGTTGTTCATGGGCAGATCAACGGCAGACGTACTTATAACATTTTCATTGATATTAGTTTCAGACCCTGATCAGAATAACCTTAGATTATATTGTGAAAAAAGCTTAGTGATTGATAGCATTTCCAGTGATTTGTATTACTGCATTAGGATAATCCAAATACTGTTAACAAGTGACTACCGAATTAAGTGTATCCTGAAAGTTTGTGTCATACCTTTAATGTCATCATCCATCGCGATAAGTTAAAAAATATATATTAAAAATCCACAATATACATAAATACGTGCATAACATCCGGGATGGGCAGACCAGTTTAAAACTTATATAATACTTTGTATATGTCTTTCTACTCAACAGGCAAGCATAGAATAAATTGAATGGCCATTTTATAAAGGAATAGAGCTGAAATACAAAAACGTTTTACTGTATACAAAAAATAGAAAACAAATAAAAAGAGAAATCCTGAACGTTTTATCTGGTCAGTATTGTATTCCGGTATCGATTGACAGATTCGTCAATTTTGCAAGTTGTGATAAACTTACTTGAACTTGGTTTGCTTCTGTTATTTCCATTTTTGTCAGGCCTGCCTTATAAATGCCTTCGACAGATGGTGCCCCCAATGACTTTTAACCGTGATTTATCCAATACATAAAGACTTTTAATAAATCCACGAGTTTAACACACAAACAGAGATTTGCATGGTTTTTTTTTATTTTTAAATGTATACATTTTAATTTGTCCTGGTTTTGTTTTTCGTTTTCTTCTGTTTACCTACATATTTATACGTGAATTTTTCTATTTCATGTGATGATACAGGTTCACACCAATGTTTCTGTTTTCATCTGAATCTTTTTCATGCTTCAGCTATACAACTGAACTTAAGTGAATCTTTATATGACTATTTTCAAATTCACGTATACACAATATAAGTGTTCATATGTAAAATATAGACGATGTGCTACATAAATATGTTATCATTTCAGCAATTCGCTAAATCGGTCTAAGAGGATCATCAGAAACAATTTGATAATGCTTACAAAACCCATATTTGATTGAGATAAGCCCCTATACACGTGATATTATTCCTGATCATGTACTGTGATACTTCATCGAATACACCAGACAGCAGATTCCGAACAAAAGTGAATCATGAATTAAAATCTTCCTGATTTAACGAAGTATATGTTCTCCTCACGGACTAAAGATATGTAAACAATGTCCAGGAACAAAATTATACTTTACTGTTTTCATAGGTATCATTTTTTCAGTACCTCGAAGTGGCAGTTTCAGCGCAAAGATGAAACGGAAGCTAGCAGTGGCTGTGTCAAAAATGTCTTCAACGTTTACAAGCGGCGAGCGACGGCTAAGTCTGCGTATGTAAATGTGTCATTTTTAGTTGATACTATGTATGTATTCGGAAGTATTCAGAGAATACCAGAGCATTGGGATTAAAGAGGGATAATCTCACTCAGATGATATCGAACTCTGTCCTTGCTTTGTGCTGAAAAATCGATAGATGAAGATTAAAAGAGAGATAAAAGATCTCATTAATGTATATTTACTCAGGTAATCACATGACATGACATTTTGGTGAATATTTGCATAAAATTACCACACGTAATTAAAAGAGCACCTAGCTCTCACTGGGCGAACATGACACAGGCTTATCATTTTGTAGTATACGAGGAAAACATGTGTTATGTTATCTAGTTTGTGTCTCTGTATTTTGACTCATTAGTAGATTCTATCATAACGTCACAGTTGATGTCATTTTCGATCTCAGTTTTTGTCATAACATTATTATTATTAAATTAATTATTTTTCCAATATTTTAAGATACCTTAAAAGTCCTACCAGTGGAATATCACTTGTATTTAGGTCCCGATGTAATACAAAGCACAGTGATGACACCTCTGTGTGAAGGCCACCTGGCGTGAATGTCACTAGTATTTAATGTGCGATATGATACCAGTCAATATGTATAAAGGGCAGCTGTGTATGAATTTCGTTTTTTTCAAGGTAGAATGGAGGCTATGGAATCGAACTTCTATATAAAGACCACCTGTGTACGATTTCATTTTTGTCCTGGTAGAATAAGGGTTATGGAATTGAACCTCTATATAAAAGTCACCTATGTATGAATTCTTTTTTGTCTTGATAGAATGGGGGCTATTGAATCGAACCTCTATATAAAGGCCACCTGTGTATGAATTTCATTTTTGTCCTGGTATAATGGGGGCTATGGAATTGAATCTCTATGTAAAGACCACATGTGTATGAATGTCACATGTGTAAATCAGCATCATTTTCTGGAAATTAATATAGTATATGCTGCCAACATAGAAATCTGGGTGCATACAAATATAAGTTCATTATATTTTTGTCATTATGAACTATCATAAAAAACACCAAATATTTGGTCTGTTGAAGTGTCTGTGTCGTAATTGAACCCCATATAGGAAAGTCTCAAGTTGCCTCAATGTTTGCTTTTCACGACATCAACACGTCAGAGACAAAACTACATAATGGCCACATGTGTCCAAAGCTCCATGATATATTATTTTTTGAGTGTTTATATGGGTCTGACTTTTGCAGTGTAAGTATTCATACTGTAGCATGATATTAGATTGTCTGTATTGCATTTTACAGAGGACGAAAAGGCAACCAATATGAGCCACAGCGCTGACGCGATGTTGGGGTATATAGCGCCACCTATTGCCATTTCACCGAGACACTCGACCGACCAATACAAAGGTAGAAAGACGGAAAACATACACATACTCATTTTATCACTCTTCAATCAATTTTGCCGGTTCGTAATATTTTGGCCGAGCACGAGAGTGACACAGCTACAAAATAATATACAACATTTGAGTTAGTGTCTTGATTTGACGTATGTGTAGAGTTTTCATTATTATCTTCCCAAACTAGAGGCTTTTATTCCATTATTCAACCATCTGGCTACATATTTTAGAGGGTTGTAAAAAGCTCTCCTTGCTGCGCCAAAGTAAGGATAACATACCCTTTATGCCGGATAACGCTGCGTCCTTTAAGGGCTAGTTAGTGGTGCCAGGTAACTAACTCAAATGATCACAAAATTTGCACAGTAAAATTTGTGGTCATTTCGAAGTCCGAGACTAAAGTTAAAGTCCGTCGTTTCACAAGTTATTTCATTGGTGACTCGTTTTGCATCAAAGGAGGGTATCAGTACAAAGAGAATAAAACCAGGTTTCCGCCAGACTAGGTGTATTTCACTTCAAACCGTGACTACATTATCCTAGCATAAGATTAGGAGCAATAGCTAATCATAATTGCTGACAGAACATTTAGGTGTTTACTGTTCGTTATTTCAAATTATTGTCCAAGATATCGTCAGTTATTGTTACCTTGTAAGTTGATTTTTTTTGTTTTTTCAGGGCCTCTTTTAGACATAGGTAATAACAGTCGGTCATACACATGTAGTGAAACAGGAGCAAGCATATACGATGACAATTCAGATTTGGACGAAATGGGCAAAAGGTAAATTGATATATAAATAACAACAATTAGGTCTTTGTATTTTTGTTTTTGTTTTTAAAAACGAAATGAGGTATTCTCATTTTTCATCTGTTCGGTCTTTCAGATTTGGATCCACCTCCCCAGACGGAGACGATATAACTTCAATGCTCGGTCCGGCCCAAGTACCGCCTAAGCCTGCTTCAGGTTAGATCATCTGAAACTGTGACAGTGTCTTTTCCAAACTAGAAAAGTATTTAAATCAACCGACTTCTATGAATCAAAACCAAACAACGGTTTGTCATACAATATCAGCTGTAGTCTATCCTGGAAGTCTTAGATCAGTTATGTTAAATACACAGTAGTACAAAATACAGATGTTCTGGTTATCTTCTCTTTGAATCAAATGGTTAAGATAATGAATCATACAGCTGCTTCGCAGTGATACTGAAAGTTTAAATTTTGAAACCTAGGATGCGACTTAGGGAAATAAAAATTGGTAAAAATAACTATCATAAATCAAACTCTAAGTACGTTATTATTTTCGTACGTTGAATGATTTCAGAAGAACGTCAAGTACTAGGTTATATTCTGAACCGTGTTCTAATGTTGCTTGCAGTTAACGGTAAAAATGGAAACCAAAATGAAACCTTGCTCATAACAAATTTTGTTTTTGGTTACCATGAATTAAGTTTGAGCAATCAAATGCACATTTTCTAAAACGGTAAACTTGTAGTCGTCCTTCTGCGTGGTGCTGTACAGATAATATTATCAAGAAGCAAATCAACGACGTTCTGCCTAATCTGAATGTATTTTCCAGAACAATCAGTGTGTGGTGATATTCGACTCGGCCTGATGGTGACCCAGGGTAAACTGGAGATCGACATTATCTGTGTGACAGGACTTCTCAGAGACAGTGAGAATGCACCTCCAGGTAAGTTTACTTCTCTCTAACGAAGTAGATCGCACGTGGATTTACCATGTAACTGGTCGAGTACAGTTATGTACTATTTATTTTATCAGATCACATGCTTAAAGTGGATATATCTTGATACTTTGTGGAATCAGATTTTCCATTTCACTTCGTTTTATGTACCTTGTTGCGGTATATATGTTTTGATTTTCTTATGAAAGTTATTGCACATTTGAGTTATGCACCTCCTTATCTTTTTTTCAATTATATTTATATTCGTTTTGACCGATTAGGATGTTCCTTAGTTGTCTCCCTGGGTTTAGTATAAATTATAAACTGAATCATTCAGCAATGTCGTCCATCTGATTGCCGGCATTATGAACTTAGATAGTCGGGTACATTCTTTAACATTTCAAAAATGTTAAGAAAACTGGTAGATTCAATTAGGCTTAAAATATCATTATAATGATGTATTGATTATACTTATTCGTATGGTTATACTTATTTGGACCAAGATTTACAAGGCCGGAGTCGTCCAAGAAGCAGAAGACGCTTGCCCTTCCATAACACCGGGTCTTTTTCTCCTTGTATCTTTTTTCTCCGTATATATATATGTTCATGTTTTGCCATTGTTTTTATTATTGGATGTGTGTGTTATTATTTTTACGTTTACATGCTGGTATTTTCTTGTTAAAATGTCTATAAATATATATATATTTTGTCCTGTCAGATACGTATGTGAAGACATACTTGGTTGAAGGACCCAAAGTCATCCAAAAGAAGAAAACACCGACGAGTAAAGCGTCGTATGAGCCCTCGTTTAATAGAAAAATTAAATATTCTGCTTGTAACATCCATGGCAGGCACATAAAGGTAAAAAATTATAATTCACCCCAACATGTAAAGTCTTAGCGTTATATTTTAATAAAAATATGAATATCAGAACAAGAAAGCACCGTTTTTTGTTTTTTACATGTTTTCAGTATTTTCGTAGCTCCCAAAGATTTTCAGCTGAAAAAATTCAAATGAATGAAACCAGGTCTCTAGGTTATATACTCAACTACCAACCATGAACGTATTTATTTGATGTCGGTTCTTAGAGATTTTTTCCTGTATTGGTGTTAATAATACACATGCACACCATCAAGTATATCAATTAACATAAATGTGAACTATTAATGAGAAATCACATCAGCTAATGTAAATATCCTAGTAAATATTTCAATTAAAATATGGTTTTTATTTTATTTTCACACCATCGTCATTTGTTCAATGTTGTTAACATAGGCATCAAAATAACTCGTTAAGATTGCTTATCCATTATGAACATTGAAACAATTTTATTTCTTGATTAAATAGGTGAAGATCTGGGCAAGACAAGGTGCTTTTGACAAGAAGTTGTGTCTCGGTGAAACTGTTATAAAGTTGGATGGACTTGACTTAAGTCAACATACACACACGCTTAGTTGGTACAAGCTGTTTCCTCAGGGTGCTACGGACTTCAGTTCTAACGAATCTCTTAGTTTTTGATCGGATTTGCCAATTTTTTTTTTATTTTCTTTTAATCTGTTATATTTTTCATTGCCTACGACTGACAGTGTGTTCGTGAATGCGGATGGTTGTCTATTGACTAAGAAACGTCTCTTCAAAGCATTTACCTGCTCGTATAATACTTCAGATGACGTTATTAAACATAATGCTTTGAAGGTGCTCGACTTGTGATACTAACAAAAAAGATACCATTGTTTTATTTTCTTACATAAGCTCAATTATTCAGATATATGTAGTTTTCTAGCACTTGACATAAAAAGTTAATTTGCATTTGTTTTTGTCTGTGTTGATGAAATACTGAACGTGCTCAGCTGTAAACAATATTCCAATTGAACTGATATATTTTTTCATAAGGCTTGAAAAGTCAATTTCCTTTAAATCAAGATTTGTTTCAATATAGAAATAGACGGTTAAATATGAATGCTTAACATTTCAAATAATACTTTCAAAGTCATAATACATTAACTCGGATATTCACGTTGGTTCGAATCAGCCCAGTATATCATGGGAAACGTTGATGTTCTGTTACTAAATCAAGTGTGGGTTATTGTAACAGTACACTTACACAAATTGTTTAACAATTGCAAAATAAAATGTAGGTGCTCTGACAAAGCACCTGTAGCTGGTAATTATCACGGGATAAAGTTAAAATATCATTCCCGCAAAAGTGACCGGTTATACGGTCGGAGGGTTGATTGGTAAGTTGTGAGTCTCATATCTTGACTTTTGGCGGACATGCTGCATTATTTTTCAACACAATCCCCTTTATTATATATACGCGTTTGTCATCTATATTTAACGGCCTCAATGCCCCTTTTAAAGTAATCCTTTTTGTTGCCGTTCTGAAAGTCCTCCATTGCATGTATGACGTAATCATCTGACTTTTGTG
The DNA here is from genome assembly GCF_031769215.1 of Ylistrum balloti. Classification (NCBI taxonomy): domain Eukaryota; kingdom Metazoa; phylum Mollusca; class Bivalvia; order Pectinida; family Pectinidae; genus Ylistrum; species Ylistrum balloti. The sequence continues at coordinate 953,253 of NW_026782199.1, forward strand.
AAAGTCACTTTCCTTGTTAACTTTAGAGTGCTACCTCTTCGGCATAAACCAAATGACACCAGTCTTCGGGCTTACAGCATTTAAAGGTCAGGGAATAGTAGAGCTGAAAAAGCTCATCCCTAACTACCTTCTATAATACAAGGCTCACAACTTATCAATCATCCCTGGTCACTGTTTTTCCTGCCGGACTTCAATACCGTCCTTGTTAAGGTTGGTAGTAAAATCTGTTTGTTGGAACGGAGAGAAATGAGAGCTTTTTTTACTACGAAAGAAAAAGTATGTCATCACTACGCATTGTATGCGTTAATTTCATTATGATTAAAACTACATTTGAAAATAATGATAAATCTTGCTCAATAGATACAGTGTTTTATTGTATTGAACAAAGATACGCACATACCTATATATTACAATTATTTTCAGCGGACAGGTGCTAAATCTGTATAACTGGTAATTGGACGCGATGGAACCTGTAACGCTGGTCGTCAAGGTTTCCATTCCTATCAGGGTCCAGGTGTCGATTTATCAAGTGTTGGATGGTAAACATGCTATGATAGGAGCGTGTCACAGAACCTTTTCACAATGGTCAAAACGCGTGCAATGTCGCTGTACATTATAGTAAAGAATAAAGCGATGTTTATTTCTTCTTTTACGTATTTTACTAACCTACACTACTGAATCTTTCTTGAATTTTTTAATGACATATCACGTTTAATTGCAATATGTTATGATATACTTTCAATGTTCTCTTTCATTAGATGCTTTGTCGTATTTGAGTTTAAATAAAGGTATATGTCGGCTCTATAAAATTTTTGTAGAAGATTTCCCGAAAATAAATGATACGCTAAACGTTTCGTAAAAATGGCTGACAGTCTTTAGTAACTCGTTGATTTGATAACAGGATTATCATAATTTCTTTAGGTTGATCGCAAAAACAACAAGAAAATATCATCGTGTAGAAAATCTCCACTATACCTGATACTCAATCAAACTACGTCGAAAGAGTCACCGTGAAAAATACACAGAAAATAAGACAGGATTTTCGGGAAAAAACCTTCTGTTTCATTTATAACACCTATAACATTATTGATTACGTCAAATGTTTTATTGCTGAAAAAAATGGCGTTTCCAAATGGGTAAATAGTACCGGTACACTTTCTCATAAAATCATCAAAAAGACCTTTCAAATGAAGAATCATATCAAATACAATAATTCTAAACGATGAAATCAATACATGCGATTTAAAATATTGTTATAAATCATTTTATAAATATATTTTTTATTTTTATTTCTATTAAATGTCAAAGCAACTCACTTTAGAGACTCATCTTTCAAACACCTCAAGAATTTCCTATTGCTGTAAACTTACATATTTAAGCGATTATATAATTTTAGCGCTGAAATGATTTGACTAAAATTTTAAAGCGCGTCTTGAAGTATAACTTTTTGTGGATGCGCAAATTCATTACAACATTATCAATTATCAATTGCTGAAAATGATGATGCACTTAAATTTCATTGTGTCAAATTAAGTACATCTGTACATTCACGATATTCAAAGACAAACAAATTAGTGCTAATGATTAAGTAACCTTTATTTGGAAATTAGCCAAAACACAGTTGATTTCTTTCTTTCTTTATTTTTTTATAAGTTTTCTATGTATGGTGTACAGTAATTAATTAAAAGATCGGTTTCCGGAATCTACAGCTAAATTATACGTTGAATTCAAATGGTTAGAGTATTCCTGGATACTACATCAACTTTTACTTGCCAATACTACTTCTAATAGTATATTTTCCCTAAAAGCGTACATGATAGCGTATCTTGACAATATATTATGATATATTTCAGTATATTTGAAATCTATAATGATTTACATACATTCTTGTAAAGTATCATGTGTCATGTTTGTATACATCAATGTCTTTCTCAGATTTCAGTTATTGATATGTAATTTCATTGAAATTTGTATAATTCTGTTGTAATATACAGTGGAAAATTAAAGATGTTGTTTTGATTACATAATATACTTGCTTCTTTATCAGTTTATATACAATGCATTCACTACTACTAAATGATTTGTAAAAATTCGTTCTTCTGGTCAATCGACACAGACGTAAGTACTCGGTATCCACTAATTAGTAAACAGAGACATACTAACTCGACATAAATATTCACTCTTCCTCTGGTCAGTTCCTAGAAAAGTAAATACTTGTTCTTACTCTGGTCAATTTACATAGACTTAAATACTCGGGTCTTAGGGGTGGGGAGAAAGAGGAGATGTAAAGTCTTGAAAACCCTTTTCCGCCTGTAGGAATGCGAAGATTGTATTCATTTCGTAGTCTGAAACATCCTAGATTGAAGATGAATCAATTTTGTAAAAACGATGTGTCTCGGGTCCATAACTGGTGATTAGAGGAAATACTTAAAGACCACTCTTCTGTAGCAAATCCTTGTGTAGAAATGCCATGATCTGTCTCAATTTTGTCTTAAACATGCTTAGAGAACTGGACCCAATTTTGTATAAACATGCATGGCAGTAGAATAGACAATGCAATAACTCATCAGTACTATGATGTGGTGATTGGACAGCTAAGAGGAGAATATGAATACGCATGAAAACAATTAGAACCCTAAGGCACAAAATGTGATAAAAGATATAATAGATAAATATGACTTGGTTGATCCTTGGCGACTGTTTCATCCAGATTTAATTTTTTTACATGGAGGCAAAGAAACCAATAGGACAAAGAAGACTGGATTACTTTCTTACTTTAAATGAAAAATACTCGAGAACAAAGGATTGCAAACTTGCCAGAATATAAAACTGATAATTTATGTATTGTTTCAGAAATTATCTTAAAATGTTCAGAAAGGGGTAAAGGGCACTGGAAACATAATGTATCATTGTTGAACGATTTAACTTACATACAAAAAGTAAAAGATTGCGTTCCTGAAACTGTTGAAGAATACTACATTTCTGGGAATAAAGACAGTCCTGAAACATTAACAATAGTTAAAAAAAATCGAAATTTTGAAAATAAAAAAATTAGGTCTATTAAAATTCTGTCATCTAATAGAGAACAGAATGAATATAAAAAATTGTATATTGTATTGAGAATATTAGAAAAGCTAAAATGGAAGGGTTGATATTAAGATTAATGGCAAATTGGTATGAGAATTGAGAAAGGGCAACCATTTTTTTTTTTTTTTTGCTTTTGTGATTTACAAAAAAAGGCTCCCTGCCCTCTACAGCTCTTGTATCTAATGTTTATACTACTAAGACATCAGATGTTAACATGTGTGAATCTTTACTGGAAGTGACTTTTATACTATTTCACACAAAAAGAAAGAGCAATCTGGACCAAATTTCCGTAAGTATATACTCAACAAAAAAAGAACGGTTAACATGTTTCCTTGGCGAATATCTGTAAATGAGTGAAAACAAAATGACGTTTGTGCAATATTAGAAAATGGTAATGTTTTACATTACAAAATCCAAGGGGGTTACCAAAATCATTCAAGCGTGAAAGTCTGTATTAGCGAAAGAGCTGCACGAGGTTTTCTGTGACTAACTTGTATCTTCGCTTGAATTTCATAAACATTCAAACTGACAACTGTTCCTTAGATCCTTAGAACTTAGAAATCACCGAATCTTGCTATCTATCAACTTTATCATTATGACCCAGCTGTCACAAGTATAGAGAGAAAGGGCTGTAGGCATGATCCAGGCTGGGGAGTCTCGCCGTCGAGTTGCACGGCATTTTGGTTGCAGTGTTAAGACAATTTGCCGGTTGGTAAGTCGTTTAAACCAAACTAGGTCAACATCCGATCGTCCCCGAAGCGGCCGACCCCGTAAAACGACCGCCAGGGATGACCGTCGTATACGATTGATACACTTGCGCAATCGATTCGTAACCGCAGTAGAGACTACAAGAACATTGTTTGGGCGTCGTGTGTCTCCCCAAACAGTCCGCAACAGGTTGAGGGCCTACCAATTGAAAGCGCGGCGTCCCTACACTGGACCCAATTTGTTGCGACGTCACCGTAATAATCGGCGTAAATGGACCCGTGTTCACCGTCGTTGGGCCCTTACGACAATGGAACAATGTTCTGTTTTCAGATGAGTCCAGGTTTTGTCTGCAACACGGTGACGGAAGGCGCAGAGTGTGGAGGCGACGAGGGAAGCGTTTTGCGAACTGCTGCGTCGCAGAACGGGACCGCTTTGGCGGCGGAAGTGTAATGGTTTGGGGTGGTATTTGTGGGGGGACTCGTACCAGGCTTGTTGTGTTAAATGGCAATTTAACCGGCATTCTTAAGACGCCATGGCGTTGGCGCCATTTTTCAACAGGATAACGCACCAGCGCACGCCAATCGCGTCAGCAGAATTTTCTTGCAGCAGAATAACGTACAGGTGTTATATTGGCTATCTAAATCACCTGATTTGTCACCGATTGAGCATGTCTGGGACGTTCTTGGGCGACGCGTGAGAGAACGTCAAAATCAGCCGTCAAACTTGCAGGAGCTGGCCCAAGCCTTGATCGCAGAATGGAACAACACCTCTCCTCGAATTATCCGCTGGTTTACGAGTTCCATGCGACGACGCTGCAATGCTGTTTACTTCGCAAACGGTGGCCATGCCCGTTACTAATGGTGTTACCTTTGAAATTGACCCCAACGTCCTTTACAGTCGAATAAAATCAACTGGACCCAAAGTTTTATAATGAACCATGACTGCAGTTTTATCAGAATTGATCAATTACTTTATTCGTACATGATTGGTAAGGATTTATGAAGGGGTTAATTTATTAATCACAGAATAAAGTAGTGTTACCTTTCTTTTTTGTTTAGTATATATTTCATTCCAATATAAATATCTGCTATATGCAGTTACTAATATCGTTATGTGTTATCAAAAATCTGATGAAACATGCCCAGAAGTTGTGGCATATCTATCTACATTATTTCGAACTTGAAGTTAATGTTTGAAATCTCATGTCACACATGTCAACAACAAATGTTATTTGTACTATCATCCATTAAACTGTAAACACATGCATCTTGTAATAGATAATTATGTCAGCATATAATTAAGTATGTTGGTCATTTGCATAAAGATTATCTACAATATTCATATGTAGTTGTGTCTCTCTCTCTCTCTCTCTCTCTCTCTCTCTCTCTCTCTCTCTCTCTCTCTCTCTCTCTCTCTCTCTCTCTCTGATATATATATACATCATATATATACACCAGTCATCATATATTTTGCAATCTGTTACTATAATGCATAGACAAAAATAAAATAAAAATTGAGATTCTTTTTTATTCACAATTGTGTGAATATAGGTTACAGTTACTATTGTATACCATAAATATAGATATTACGATTTATGTATATCACGTATGGTATATCATTCCTTACTCTGCAGATTTAGAATTTATATGTGATGGAGTAAGGAAACATTACACATGAAGTAATATTCTCTGACACTGCCCTATCATGTTATATATATTCACAACATATATATATATATATATATCTATATAAACAGTTTTTTTTTTATATAATTTTAGACAAAAACAATCTTGTTAGAGTTCCTAGGGTGAATAACTCCACTTATGGGAAGAGATCTTTTCGTTTTATGGCATCCCAGCCTGTCCAACGTTTTTCGGCGACTGATCCGTAACTGGGATACCCAGTTCTGTTAACGTTCCTGTGTCATCTGCACACACCATACTGTGTGAGTTATTCCCCTTGAAAAGTCTACACTTTCAGTACTTGTATTATTTTTATTATTATTTGAGTTTTTCCCCAAAATACCTTTTATATTTGCTATGTTTCTTAATTCATTTTCTTCCGAATTTGTGGGTTTGTAATCTTTTAAACGGTAAGGGATAGGCATGCAACCTATATAGAATGTCATGGAAGTACATCTGAACTTGTTAATGCCGCATTTTTAAGTAGGTCAAAAATCCAATATGGGGCGCCATGACCCAATTGCCAGAAATTCTAAAAACAGCAATAAGTCGAAAACTATTTGTCCTACAAATTGGCTACAATATATTTTATGTAGAAGAGGGTCATATGTTACTTTTTTTTATACATGTTAATAGAAATTCTTTAAAATGAAAAAAAGCTCGCCAAAGGGTCAAGGTCACCTAAAAGTAGAAAAAAGTTTATTATTATTTTATTTTTCTTCTCAATGTTGGCAAGATCTAGAGACTTGATATGTTATACATATAAAGTTAATATAATTGTCTATAACTGTTGTTAAGATTGATGGCCTTGACCCTATTTTATTTAAACATATTTTATTTGTCAATCAACAAAAAGGATTGGGCACAAGCTATCGCAACTTAAAAACGCCTTTTCCATAAGATTTCATTATACACAAATGGCATGACAACAATAACAATAACATTTACAAAAGTATATATATATGAGTATAGAAAATAAGTGAAGAAAGGAATGGGGGAGAAAGGAAGAAAAGGGAACGGTAGAGACTAAATGGAGTAAGATATTATATAATATACAAAATTGCTACTGATCTTAAAATCTTTTACTATTTTTTATGTATGTTTGAACGACAAGAAAAATACTTTCATTATCTTCATCAGACAGGTTTGGAGAACCAGAAAGAATAACATTAAGAGAAACGTTACAGTAACGTGTGATACTGTCAAACATGATTTGTCGTTGTTGTGTATACAGCACACAATCAAAAAAATAATGTATTACATTTTCACACCTATTACCACATGCACATGTAGGATCACTTACAATATTAACTCTATACAAATCATATTTTAAAATACTACAAGAATGACGCAATCGTGTGTGTAAAATATTCAGTTTACGATTTCCAACATCAAAATATTTAGGTAACAAGTCATTTTCATTATACTGAATCAATGATTTAAAACTGTTTATGGATGGCTGTTCTCTAACACTGTTAGGTAATTCATTCCATAGTCTAATAGAAGACGGAATAAAAGACTGAAATGAACTAGACAGTCGGAAATTGGGAACAGTGTAATTTTCAATGTTTCTCACTTGATAGGTATTCCATTCGTGTACTTTAGGAGGTAGAAGGTTAGTTAGATAAGAGGGTGTTCGTTTATTGTGGATTTTATACATCAGTGAAAGTTTCTTAAGTTTTCTTCTATCAGACAGAGGTTTAAGTTGAGATTCATGATATAATGACTGTTTACCAGAAAATGAGGGAAGGCCCGTTATGATTCTAGCTGCTTCCAACTGAACGTGTTCAAGTTTGGTGAGATCTGCTAAAGAACAACCATCCCAAACTTCACAGGCATACTCTAATACAGGTAAAATAAACACTTTGTATATTCTTAACAAAGTTTTCTTGCTCAATAAAAACTTAAACTTCCGAAGTACTGATACCTTTTTCATACATGTTTTTTGAATTTCGGATATATGTAACGACCATTTTGCATCTGCACTAAATACCACGCCTAAATGTTTATGACTTTAAACACAATTTAGGGTTTCATTACCAAAAGTAAGTTGTAAGGGCAAAATATTTCTTGAATTTGATATTAATAAAACATCAGTTTTCTGTGGATTGAACTTGGTGAGCCAATCTCTAGACCATTTATCAAGTTTTTCCAAATCTCTATTAACAGACCTTTCAATATCAACATAAGACGATGAAGAATCAATCAAAGAGGTATCATCAGCAAATAAGCGTGAAATACTATTCAAATTATCAACGATATCATTTACATATATCAAAAATAATAGAGGACCTAAGACACTTCCTTGTGGAACACCAGCATTCGTATAACTTATTTTGGAATATGCGGTTTTTTTTACTAGAACCTGTTGTTGTCTGTTCGAAATGTAATTTTCTAACCACTGTAATAAACTACCTCTAATGCCATAACCATGTAATTTGTGTAATAAACCTTTATGCCAAACACTGTCAAAGGCTTTCGATATATCGCAGAATATTAAACAAGTATGTTTTTTTTCTTTCAATGAACAACATATGCTATGATACATTTCTATCAATTGGTGAACAGTTGAATGATGAGTCATAAAACCAGATTGTTTCTCATAAAATAACGAATGATCAATAAAGAAATTACAGATATATTTAAAAACAACTCTAGAGACTTGATATGTTATACATATAAAGTTAATATAATTGTCTATAACTGTTGTTAAGATTGATGGCCTTGACCCTATTTCGAGGTCACAGGTGTCAGTCATGTAAAAATTCCTAAGAATTCAATTTAACATATTTAGCGGTAAACAATTGTGAAATTTCCTTTAAAACCTCCTGTGATCCTGTGGACACTTACTATTGATAACAATAAATAATGTTTTCCAAAAATTCAACTTCTGTTCTTTCGGTACAATTCAAAATTAACAGTATACAGCATTATTTTTGAAAAACAGTATGCTCAGTGCTTTGATCTCTTACTATTGATGATTCCTTTTGTACTTTGATTTCATACAGAGTGTAAATGCATTGCAGGCATTGTCTTTAATTACAGACCAAAATAGGTGAAAACCCCGTCAAAATTGTCTATGACAGTTTCTAGTTATTATTATTATTTATTTTAAATCATCTTACTGTTTTCTGTTTTTGTTTTTTGGTTTGTTTTCTTCATTTCTCCTGACCTGTAGGTCTACTTTTAATTCACATAAGTGTATATTATATCAATTTTTATAATTTGCTATATTAGCTTCTATGTTTATTACACTTTGGTAGAGTTTTAACTTTTGTAACACTAATGTAAAGTTCCCGTTAGTATTCATGTAACTCTAAGATAATTCTTTGTGTCTGTGATATTTGACCATTACATAAGTAGTGAACATTGTTGTTATGTACTTCTGTTTGTCGCTATGATAGCACTATACAGTGCCTCACTGTTTACCATATGCGACTTTTAATAAACTTCTGGACTCTTGATTTGACACAGGCGTCCACGTCAGGTCCGATACGTCATTTCTCGTTATTACACCATCAGTGGAAACTCCCGGTTTAGGTTATTTTTAAATACTTGCGGTATTTTTCTCTGTCATTATTTGGTGTTCGCGCATGCGCTATACTCACAGTCGCAGCAAAAATAATATTTACAAATGAAACCACATAGGCTCAGCCATTGTCAATGTGTGGTCACGTGACATTGGTTGCTACTTGGAGTATAAAAACGGATTTGTGGCGTGGTCATCAGAATATCTTTGAAGATGGGTATGGAGAATGTTTAGATGGATACACATTCATAGAAAACCTCATGTTTCCTGTACAATTTGCTGATGTTGGTTTATTTCGGGGTCGAGTTTCTGAGGTGTTGTCGCTAGTTTCGCTATCCAACGAAAATACGTTGGGTTCGGAACCGCACGTGATAGCCTAGACATTCGCAGGGCATACTGTGTACTGCCAAGGTGTCATCAAGATGCAAGAAACATAACAGTTGGTTTCATTCATCATAAACTTAACACAGCTTTCTCAAAGCTGTATGATGCTGTAGGACGGCAATTCATTACGTGGTGTTTACGAACAATTCTGAGCTGCCAGTAGGTCCTGCAGGCGGAAACAACATAAGAAGACATAAGAAGTGGTAGTTTATGTTCCATTCAGACGTCCCGTACGACGAGAAAATTGGTAAACATAAAACAACCTGTCGTTATACTAGCAGCTGCAGCAGCTTGAACCAAATTGATCTCGAATTATTATAGTCTCGTTTCACTAATATACACAACCGGTAATGAAACAGGACTGACTCACAATTAACTGTATTAATTTCTCGCTAGCTGCTATGTCGACGAATCGACACTAAATAAATACATAAATGATTTAAAATATAATCCTACTCTAAGATTTATTTAAAAACTAATCCGTGAAACACCAGTATTTTTCTTTAAAAAAAACCCCAAAAAACCAACAAATAAGACTTCAAATTCGCTCACCTGAAATGATCGACATGTGTATCGGACATGTGATTGAACATCGGAATTTGCTGACATCGCGAAATCACAGAGATGATTAGACAGTTAGCTTAAAGTGACCTAGAATTACTTATATCTTACATAAAATCATCTTTTGAAAATGAACAACATTTTGATGACAAAATCAAAATAAAATAATGGTGTAAAAATGGTGGTTCACAGTGATTATGTGTGCACGTTTTCTGAAGGGTTAGATTCAACTTTTTATTGTTTAGTCTCAAATAAGTAATATTTCTTCTTAAAGTTCTTTTAAAGTTCTTTTTCATATTATACATAGATTTGCTCTAGGTCCATCGTTTCACTCCAGAGGCCAAACAAGAGTCTAAACAATTGTAGTACCTTGGTTCACCCCTGCCAAAGAAGTGAATGGTGTTATGATGGTAGATTATCTGCAAAAGGGACAAATAATGAATGGCACATATCATGCATCACTTCTTGGGCAGTTAAGAGAAAATATTTAACTCAAGCACTATGGAAAACCCAGAAAAGGTATGTTGTTCTACATGGACATTGCCCCTGTTCACAAGTCTTTCATTGCCATGGCTGCCATTAATGATTGTTGTTTTGAATTGATTGAGCACCTGACTTATTTGATCTCTCCATCAGACTTTCATCTATTTCCAAAATTGTAAAAGGTCATTTCCGGTACCCAATTTTGGTCAGATGATAAGGCGGACTTTCTGAATGGTCAAGAAAAAAAATTCTTTAAAAGTGGCATCGATTATTATTATTATTATTATGACATTCTTAACAGCCTGTCAACTCCTAAAAGGTCATAAGGGCCATCAAGTGGCACTGAGGCCCTTAAACATCACTGCAAAAGTGTATAGATAATGAAGAAGATTATGTTGAAAAATAAAGAAATATGTCTGCCAAAAGTCCGACCCTTGATTATGACGCTCACAACTTGTCAATCAGCCCTCGTAACTAATTTGCTGTCTCAAAAATGTATAATCTTGTTTAGTTTTCAGATTCTGACACTAGCTCCTATGCAGATACAATGGACTCTCTTAGCAGTTTTTCTGATGACGACCCAAAAATGCTGAATGAAAAACCGAGAGTAGTCCTGAAATTGATGGATTTGGCAGCCAAAATGACAGCTCAACACTATTCCTGTGAGAGTATTGAGACTCATAACCCTCCTCTTGATGAAGCTTTGTTAAAAAAGGTAAGGAAGGCACTAAATTTTGAAATGAAAACTTTTGTAAGATGTTGTTTGACTGTCTTACAGACCAGTTTTAATTGCTTTAAACAGCTTTAGCAATGGTATTCTTATTTTTCAGTCAATAAAATTGCCAATCTTGACTGAAACATCAGAGTTTCATACAATGATACAAAATAATCTCACCAAAATGAGGATCACTGTTAAATAGATAATCAGGAAACTTAGAACTCTTTGCTATTTCTGTGTAGTTGATTGTGAATTATGATCACTGACTATTTAGTGACAACTTTTCCTGTAATATTGTCCTGAAATCACTATCCATTTTTTTCCAATCCTGATTAAATTACCAGGAATATCTTGCACTCATCTAGCTATCACAAGATCAATAATTGGTTTATTGGTTTCTATAAAATTATCAGTTATCGATTAATGTAGTAAATGTGTCTGAAGTTTCAGGACTGGGTTGCTTGTGGCATTAAAATTACACTGAGTTATCTCCCTTTACACATACTGTGACAGCATTTCACTTTTCAGCATTCTTGTTTCGTTTCATCCAAACAGCATCATCTGTCAGATTATAACACAGGAAAGTAGATACATAATCACACTCTTGTAATACTTATCAGGGATAAGCCTTCAGAATTTTAATAAAAAAAAAATATATCTTTCTTCTGAAAATGATTAATCAGTTGATTGAAAACAAATAGCATTCAGTTATTGATGAGTTTGATTAATTAGTATGCCACATTTGATCAGAAAAAATGCTAAGTTACTAAATGGATTTTTAAAGAAATCCTTATAACTGTACTTAAATGGTAAACAGAAATCTGAAGTATGTAATTATTTTGGCCTGCTTTATGTAGATTTGCATATCAAAATTCTTTACATTGATCCAGTGTCAAGTTTTCAATCTTGTGTTCTCTTCAAGCTGTTTAACTGCTTAAATCAAATGTTAAAACCCATCTACAATCATTGAATTTCAGTTTAATAAGCATTGACAACTAGCCAAACAGATTGGCCCCAGTTTACTATCATTTTCCAGAATTATTACCCTTGGACTTAAATATCATTTTCTGTCCAATTTCGACAGGAATATGAACTGAAGTTTGATTGCAAGCCTTGGTCAGACAAAATTTAATACACATGTAAAAATTATGTTAGTTTGCCTCTTAAAAAGCCATAATACAAAAGCTGATCACTTCTCCTTGCTTGCCAGCAGAGGTTTTCAAAGTTTCTCACCTTTATTTGTGTATATTACAAGTTGATGTGTCATTGATTGCAGGTTTCGTTCTGGGCTTTCCCTCAAGATGAAAAAAGGGTAAAAGCTTATGCCAGGCTTTGTGTAAAATCAGAAAGGGTATGGAGGAAAGGAGAAATTTTTTATGAAAACGAAAGTTTTCATGACATCAGACAAGTTGGTAAGTAAACAGATTTTTTGTGAATTACTGTGTAAAGATATTTTAAAACATTCTTTGTTTATTGATGAATATATATCTGGTTCTAGTAAATAAAGTCAGACTACCTAATGGTAGGAGCATGCTGCTGAAGAATTATATTTTACTACATGACCATCTTATTCTGTTGAAATACTTGTTTTCTGAAGTTGATTGTGACTTCTTCATGTTTTGTAGGGTTTATGGTATCAGCTGTTATCAATGAGCAGGTTTCCAAAGTATCTGTGACATTTGAAAAACAACAGATTACCTCTTCAAAATGTGCTTTATGCCCACATTATATATGGTGTCACCACATCATTGCGGTCATTCTCCATAGAATGCGATGCTCGGATAAGGTGTGTATAACAGTATTTCATAATAATAGTAAGGTATTCCCACTTTGAAAGGGGAGGTAATGTCAAGTGCCAAAAGTTAATGTAATGAACCTGTTTCACAGAGAGTTTTGGCTTGATTGGAGATTGGCTTTGAAGGTTTAGTTCATTACTGCCTACTGAAATGAAATACTAAACAAGACAAAATATAACAGTATGTGTTTGTATTTTTTTGTTGAACAGTTTGTTTTGAATAGGAACATTTTTTCATCATATCTTGACTAAAAGATGCCCTCTTGTAAATGTTCTGGACAAAAGTGGCTGATATTTGTGGTTATCTCTGTCTTAACAGATTTGTGTGCATGCACCTGTAACAGAGACGCTGTCTTCTCTTACACGAGACCAGCTACAGAAGCTTCTACAGTATGCTATAAATGAGGACCCGGCAGGCATGCTTGGAAGAGTGTTTCAACATATTGGTATGGACACTTTAGATAACTTTTGAGGAGTTTCCATTAAGTTACATGACAATCAGTAAACTTTCAGTCAGTATGAATAGGCAAGTTGTTGGTGCATGTGATGTTTTCAATAAAACAATAATAACTGTAATGATAGTTGGAGCCCTTCTGGTCTTATTTCACTCTTAATTCAAACTGTTTGAACTCAGCATGAGGTCACAAGTGTGTGCAAATATCGATAGTGATATTGGCAGTGTTTGAACACGACTGAAAGTCTCCCAAAATGGTCTTGACCAAGAATTATTAATTTCAGAGGCAGTGCTAAGTCCAATATGTTCACTCTGGCTGCAAGTAAGGAAATCACAACTTTCAGAGGTGGTGCTTAACCAAATATGTTCACTCTCGCTACCAATTAGGAAATCACATTTGAAAAATCTGCTACAGTTCCATCAGCTGCATTTAGTTCAGATGTGCCAGGAGGAACGATCATAACATGGTCTTTACCAAGTGTTGTAGATTTTTCATTTGGTTCAAATTGGAAATGGAGTACCAATTGTTTGCTGTACCACTATAATACTGCTGAGTATGAATACTACACTGATAAAGGGGTCTTTTTGTCAGATCATTGTTTAGACCCATAGGCCTCATTTTAGATAAAATTATATCTTCTTTGTGATAATTATGACGTTCTAAGTCATTGTAAACATTTTCATATGTAATACCAGCTACACCGAATTCACCTGGTTTAATCAGTCAAACCTTATGGGATCTTTTACCACTGCAATCTCTTAGAAAGGGATATAAAACATGATGCTGTAGCAAAATTCAACAGGCACCAGTCAAAGAGAAAATGAAATTGTACATGTTGCCAATTCTGATATTGCATTATAATTGGTCAGTCTATGGATGCATATCCAAATATCTACTGAATATTGCTTATGAATATGAATGAAATGAATGAATAGTTACACAACAAGGTATTTTTTTAAATAAAGACGGGAATACTTGATGAGCTCTCAAGGTCCCTTAACATTTTAATTTCAAATTCTAAACTGCAAACCAAATTCCCAAAATAACTTCAGACTATAATTATACTTTTTTCTGACAGATGCTCTGAGAGATGCAACATCGAACATGAACTGTGTACATGGAGCCCCAGATCAAACATTTGGGGTCAGTAAAGAGGACAAGTTAACATGGAGCCTCTCCTTAGATTTACTCAAGAAGAACTTAGCGGATGACCTGGAGCATGGGTAATGTTTGTTAACAAATTGCTGATGGCTAATCATTGCCCCTTGCGCAAAATTATGTTTTCTAGGTTGGACACTTATAACAACTTTCTACATTTACATTAATTTATGCAATTTTTTAAGAGATGTAAATTGATTGTAATTTATGCAGCAGCATAACTTAATGATACAGTCTATTTTAGTCTAATATTTAAGGTGTTGCAATTTTTTAAGGTGAAGGTTGATAGCTTCACTGCTGTTGTTTATCTTGAAGTAGTTGTAATATGCTAGTCAAACTTTGACCTGAGTGCTAGGAGGGCTGCTACTGACTGAAATACCTCATCCTTATGAATGAAAATGACTGACCCAGATCATGTGGCTGTCCTAGTTTGTTAGTCCTTAAATATTACTATATTGGTATTATACTGTACTAGACTGCAGCTGTGATAATTCATTTAACATTTTAAAGAAAGGAACTTTAATTCTCAAATTAGACTAATTTTAAAACATGAATGCTGAACCAAATTGCAAACAGCCTATAGTCAGTGATATATATATATTCAGTGATATATCTATTCAGTGATATATACGAGAAACAAGATATTAAACATGGAAATGTTTTATTAATGTTTCATTTTTAAAACATGTAACATTGTTGACCTCTGATGTCTAATGTTTGCAGATCCCGGATTTATCCTAATTCATGTCATATTGTTGAAAAGATGAAATCTATATTCTTTGGGCAATACTTTCAACGGGTAATGGAACTTATTGAGATAGAAGAATCTGGTGTTGCTGGAGAAGTGCTGGTCACTATTGCTGAAAGTGTTCTGAAAGGTATCTAGCTATTCGTGTACAGTTATTTTCCAATAATCCTATCACCTCACATTTTGGGCAGTTGTCATAGAAACTGAATAAAAAGTGGAAAAGCCAATCATTATTTGTTTTGTGTAGTTCAAAATGCTTTCTATTAATGGCCCATCATCCATCTTTGTATATGCCTGTTATCATCAACCCATTAGAGTTTGTAATATCAAGAATATTTAATGAGAGATGTTTGTCTTCATTGTGTTGTCTTCATTGTCAATGACTTTCAACCTGAGGTAGCTTAAGTTTGTCCTTCAATATTAATGCGAAAATATTAAAGTTTTCAAGATTAATATGAAAATATGGAGGTATATCTTGCTGTTCAGAAGTGACTTTTACATCATAGATTTCATGATGATTTCCTAACAATGATGCTTCAATAAGGGGAAGAGAGTATATATGTTGTATTGCTATATTCTGGAAGCAGTACTATTTACTTTGACTGGGAATAGACTATCCTGATTGCATTGTTTACTTCGAACATATAAAATCTTCTCTCCTCAGTTATCCATAGCCAGCAATCTCCAAGCAACATGTTGAAAAGGATATTGTATGACTGTGAACGACTCTTCAGTTGCTTCATTGTGTCCTGTCCTGATGAATTTAAGCAGCAGATTGTCTCTAAAGCCATCATGCTAAATGAGTAAGCCTCATCAGCATCCACTTATCTCTTCCATTAGGTCATCTGACCGAAAGGTCTGATGACCTATTGCGATCGCCTTTTGTCTGGCATTGTCCGTCGTAAACATTTTCAACTTCTTCTCAAGTTCCACATGTCTCATTGAGCTGAAACTTACCTGAAATGATCGTGACATGATCCTGACCAAAGTTTGTTAATTTCAGGTTGGTCCAAAATCCAACATGGCCACCATGGCCGCCATCTTGAAAACACATTTTCGACTTCTTCTCAAGTTCAAAATTTGAAATCTTGTATTTTATATCAGATGACCGTTAAGGCCCACAGGCCTCTTGTTTAAGTATTAATAGTTAGATGTAAACAGTCATCTGAATGTTTTTCTTCTGTGATGTTAGACTAGTTAAAAGTATTATGAGTTCCAAATGAGATGTTACTTCACTTACACATACAACAGACATTGCTAGGGAATTAGTCATCTGAATGTGGTTTTTTTTTTTTTTTAAACAGAAGAGCGAGACGATTAACTCCAAACATGGAGTTCACCAAACCTAGTTTATGGGCAGAGATAGGGTCTATCAAACTGCCCTGGGAGGATGATAAAGACGGTGTGATGGGAGAAGCATTTAAAGGTTTCCCATTCTATCAGACAGTCTGTGCTAGTCTGATCACCAACCCACCTCAGTCACTACAGGATGTGCTTTGCTGCAGATGTTCTACCACCAACAGGTAATATGTTAGTCCCTACAGTACCTACTCTGCTGTCCCCGTGTCAGATCTTCTACCACTCACAGGTATTAATTCAGTTCCCTCATGATCTACTCTACTGTGGATATTCCTCCCCAACAGGTATTACTTCACTCCCTACAGAATCTGCTCTGCTCTACTCAAACAGATGTGTCAGATATTTACCCCCAACAGGTATTTCCTCAGTCACTACAGGATCTGGTCTGCTGTGGATATTTTTCCCCATACATTTATTAATTCAGTCACTACAGGATCTGGTCTGCTGTGGATATTTTTCCCTTACATATTAATTCAGTCACTACAGGATCTGGTCTGCTGTGGATATTTTTCCCTTACATATTAATTCAGTCACTACAGGATCTGGTCTGCTGTGGATATTTTTCCCTTACATATTAATTCAGTCACTACAGGATCTGGTCTGCTGTGGATATTTTTCCCTTACATATTAATTCAGTCACTACAGGATCTGCTATGCTGTGGATATTTTTCCCTTACATATTAATTCAGTCACTACAGGATCTGCTATGCTGTGGATATTTTTCCCTTACATATTAATTCAGTCACTACAGGATCTGGTCTGATGTGGAGTGGATATTTTTCCCTTACATATTAATTCAGTCACTACAGGATCTGGTCTGCTGTGAATATTTTTCCCTTACATATTAATTCAGTCACTACAGGATCTGGTCTGCTGTGGATATTTTTCCCTTACATATTAATTCAGTCACTACAGGATCTGGTCTGCTGTGGATATTTTTCCCTTACATATTAATTCAGTCACTACAGGATCTGGTCTGCTGTAGATATTTTCCCCTTACATATTAATTCAGTCACTACAGGATTTGGTCTGCTGCGGATATTTTTCCCCATACATTTATTAATTCAGTCACTACAGGATTTGGTCTGCTGTGGATATTTTTCCCTTACATATTAATTCAGTCACTACAGGATCTGGTCTGCTGTGGATATTTTTCCCTTACATATTAATTCAGTCACTACAGGATCTGGTCTGCTGTGGATATTTTTCCCTTACATATTAATTCAGTCACTACAGGATCTGGTCTGCTGTGGATATTTTTCCCTTACATATTAATTCAGTCACTACAGGATCTTGTCTGTCAGATATTTACCTCCAACAGGTATTACATATGTCATTATCTTTGGTATTATTATGTGACGACATAATGTTGACTTCTTGGTGAACTTGGAAATTAAATTAAAAAATTCAACTCTGAACACTTCCAGCGAGTTAATTTCAAGTCCAGTATTTTGTTTTTGTTTATTGGCTTTGTTTCAAAAGTTTGTGAAAAACCACAGGCACTCAAGGCCAGGATATTATTTTTTAAACATTGATTTTTGTTTTAGCACGGTCATTGGACTCGGATTTGTCAACCGGCACATAAACTTGAATTCTGCTGATATTTCGTTTAAATAACGTCAGTCATGAGTGCCAAAACAAAAATCAATGTTTGAAAAATAATATCCTGGCCTAGAGTGCCTGTGTGAAAAACAACATGCTGTTAAGTAGGGATCACTCCAGGATGAAATTTAGAGATATTTTCCCTTTCTTTTTGCTGAAAATCTCAATCTAAATTTCTCAGAATGTGCTATTTAAGATCAGAAAATCCCTTTCACATTTTCGAAAGCCTTAAAACTCTCATAACCTCAATTACCTAGAACTAGGAAAAGTCAAATAATATAGATTTGCCAAACTAAGTATAATTAAGGTTCAATTTATTTCAACAGCAGTTATGAGGAACCTCTGCCTGTAATGCTGATGAGATTGGATTGTTTCATGTGTTTGGAACCCACATTGTCTGGAAGAAAACTGCAAAAATTAGGGATTATGATACTGAAAAAACTTCTTGCACTCTCTCTAGAAGTAAGTATGAGGTACAAAGTACTGTTCTCTCTCTTCCATCTATTTCTGTTAATTTGTTACATCTATGTGACCGATGTTAACTTTGAAAACATGAGGAGGGCCAGCTGCTTTTAATTTTAGTTACATGTGAACAAATTCACGAGTCTGATTTATTGAATTAACATGATGTTCTTGTTAGTTGATATAAATACAAGATTTGCTTTGTTGGACTTAAACTTGCTTGAAGTGTTTAGTGTTTAAAAATTGTGTACCAAGCTGTCATTAGTGCATAGCACCACAAACCTTATATTCCATAACTGCTTAAACAGAGTCCTGGAAATATCATGAAATGTTTTTATCTGTGAAACATATGTTGTATACTTTTACAGAGAATTTGTTATTTTTCTAATAAAGCATATTTATCTTATTCTCAGCTTTCAATTCTGGGGACAAAAGAGTCTACAAATGACACAGGCGCTGGTGTACAACCTGATGGTAGGTTTCTGTACCTGTGCACACTAATAAAGCCATATTTTGGTAACAGATAATAATGATACCATTTGTAGCAATTATTACCTATGAACTTCATGATATTTTAAGAATTTTTATTTTCTTCAAGTTGATTCCTAATACACCAAATAACAGAATTGTTTGAACATCATAAAGACATGAAAGCTATTGATGTTTTAACATTGGTTTTTAGTATCTTCCTCCTATAAAAAATTATTAAAAAGAGGTGTATCTATTACCTCATTATGTATATGGGTATGATGTTTATATAGGAAAGTTATCATGACATTTAATAGTAATTCCTTGAGAGTTACCCAAAGTCAGGATCAGTAGGGAAACTGGGGACAAACATACTGTTTTTTGGCCCTATTTGGGAAACATTTTGAAAATTCATTGTTTTTGGGGGTTGTAGATGGGCCAAGTGAAGAAGGACCAACCAAAGCAAAGCGAAGAAAACACTCCACTAGCAAAGGGAAAGCCAAGAAATCTACTGTACCTCATAAGACTTCGGTGTCTAGCCTTACTCAGCACAAGTTATGTGATCAGATAGAAGGACTTACAAAGGTAGTGTTAGTCTTCTTTAACAAACATTCAGTCATATATGTTTATAAAATCTATAAAGGAAATTGTATATCAAAAAAATATGTTCACATGTCGAAACTGGAGCTAATTAAGTAAATTTAGCTTAACCAAATACTAAATAAGTAATGTAGACATAATTTATTTAGCGCACAAAAATTATAGTGAATTATCATTTTTTTACAAATTAAAACTTATGTGTGAGATAGTCATATCTATGAAATGGTGGGAAAGTGTCAGAATGAAGACAGGATTAAGAAAAAATCATCCCAAATGTCCTTTCTTGGTACTGATTTGGTTGTTCAGGTATCAGTTAAAAATGTTCAAAGATAATCATTTTTGGTTTGATAATGGTAAAATATAATTAACCAATTAAATAATTTTAAAATTAATTTTTAATTAACATTAATTATAGGCTCAAATATCCTACTGCCTGCTGTATGTGAGCTACATTGTGAGCAAGACACTGGATGAACGTCATTTAGACAGTGAAGAAACACCGATACTACTGGATGCAATTCTGCGTGCTGTTGAGTTAGGCAGATTCCGAAGTGTAGCTCCGAAACTTGAGATAACAACAGAGGACTATATTTGGCTAGTGTTTTTAGAGAACAAAATAGAGGAAACTTTCACAAAAGTTGCTCCTATATGGCTAGAGAGTGAAGGAAATGTGACAGATATGTACATGTCAGCATTGTTTGAGAGAGGACTACAGATGTATGGAGACAATGTGCCTGTTTCCCTCATCAGCATGTTGCTTTGTGTTGGGAAAAAGACAAAACAGATGATTAAACTATGTACAGATACAATCTGTCATTCCTTGCATCCACTTGCACTTCTAACCATTCCAGACAGTAGCTGTGGTAATAAGAAATTTCTTTGAATCATATGGGATCTGTCCTTCTTAGTGCTGTATTTTGGACATTGATGTTAAGAAAAGCTTCAATTAGCTGTCGATATAATTATAGTATAACTGTGGCCAAATAAGAGAAATGAAAGATAATGGTTATACAATGGTGGGCACAAGATCTCTCAGTGATTTCTTGTCTGTGAAGGGAACTTTAGGATTATTGTATACTGAAGTATTAGATAGTTTAGTTATAATAGATATTTATTTATTTCCCTTACAACATGTTGTTTTCACCAAAATCATAATTTATAATGTGGCTTGTACAATTTATCATATTGCAGAATATAGATCTAAGAATAACAAGGACGATCTTATGAGGAAGTGGACAAATCTTATCACTTGTGTGTTTGACTTCTGTACAGCAAACTCGGCAGAGTGCAACCTGATTCTCACAAGGGTAAGATACAAGTCAGATCACTTATAGTCACAGAACTTACTGTGAAGTAAAAATGCACCCATGATTTCTCTCCCGTTCTAATTTGTGATGCTGAGAGACAGCAATCACTTGTTGAAGCATTATTCCAAGACTCTTGTAATGGTTCCACTAAGTTGTCATTCTGTACCTTAGCTAGAAATTTGTG
Organism: Ylistrum balloti; assembly: GCF_031769215.1. Lineage (NCBI taxonomy): Eukaryota > Metazoa > Mollusca > Bivalvia > Pectinida > Pectinidae > Ylistrum > Ylistrum balloti. The sequence goes on from NW_026782199.1 coordinate 974,543, forward strand.
ATTCTGACTCATAAAAACACAATTCCAAGACTTAAAGCTTGTAATATGGCCATACTAAGGCTTTGTTCTGGTTTGGTTTTCATGTGAAAAGTAACACAACAGTTACTGTACCTCATGTGCTTACATCAAATTCTTGTGTTAGTGTTCAGACTTTGTTTATCGCCAGATCATTGTCTTTGATTGAAACTTACAATCAAGATGCCAATTTTGTTGAAATCTCTGAGCATGAGCACAAGAAACAAGTTGCATCGTAACTATGTAAGTATTAAAATATGCTGTAAAGAAGAGACAAATATCTGTGGACATTATCCTTAATTTCAGGTTTATGTATGAAACATGTCCATGTAAAAATAGAGGGGAAGTTTGATATTAATTTATAGATGTAAACTGGTAAGGGAAGGCATGGTTTTATGTCTGGCCTCCATGGTGTTAATGTTCTGACAGCTGCAGTGGCAATATTTCAATTTAAAGTTTGCATTCAAATATGCTGCTCACTTTTGACTAATCCAGGGATGGGGAGTATATCTATGTGAACTGCTCTCTATGACTTACTGATCAGGGGTGGCAATAGCTGTATAAGCTGTTGCTCACTGGGTGTTTTTTTTTTGTACTTTGAAGTTTTACATTAAGTTTCTCATGAAGTACATGTGCTATTCCAATCACCAAACCTGGCATGAAGTTACATTGTAATATGTACACCTCAACCCACTAAATAAATCTAATGAATTTTATTATTAGCCCAGTATCATCAGATGTTAGGTTATTCAAATTGCCCTGCATCCATCTGTCAGTCATTACACAATTCTTGTTATTCTTATTTCTGAAGAAGCACTGGATGGATCTTTTCCAAATTTCATATATAGGTTCCCTTGCTCCCTAGCTGTGCAATACACCACTGTTGGACTGATATAAGAAACAACATAGCCAACTGGTGGCCATCTTGGATTTTGACAGTGATAGTTGTTACTGCTATGTCTTTAGGTATTTGATTGATCCTTTTCAATTTTCATATGTAGGGACACCTTGGTCCCTTGTTGTACCCCTTTTGATTTTGGGAATTATATAAAAAAACAAAATAGCTGACAGGTGGCCATCTTGGATTTTGATAATGAATGTTTGTCATAACTATTTTTAGAGAAGTACTGGATGGATCTGTTAAATTTTATATGTATGTTTTCCTTGGTCTATAGTTGTGCTCTATGCATTTTGAGGCTGCCAGAAAAGCAAAATACTGATTGATGACCATTCTGTACATGACAGTTTAAGATTATTTCTGAATGGAAATCTCAAAGTTCTTATATTCAAGAGCAAATAAGAGGGGAAAAGAGAAAAGAAGAAAAAAGATCCAAAACATTGGTGGGTGCCAAGATCACTCTGGGATCTCTTGTTTGTTGTACCCAAGTATTCTGAGAAATAACTACAGTCTGTATGGCTTATGGCTTGTTCTATTCTCTTCAGATTTAGCTTATAGTCATATTTAAATGTTTACTGAAAAATAGTATCAGACAAGTTTTCCTCTCTCTCCTCTTTTAAAGTGATATTTGATGGATGAAGATGGCATATTTTAAGGAATTTTGAGAATTGAAGAATTCACAATATTTTCATTCCTAATTCTACAATGCATTAATATTTAGACGTAACAACACATCTTGAGGATTTTTTTGGCGGGGGCAGTGGGTTGGTGGCCCAATTTTCAATTGTATTTATGGCCAAATTACCAAATTATATGGCTTGTATCTTGAAATTTCCAGTCCAGCTGTTTATTTTCTTCCCCTAAAATGAGATTGAGATAAAGAGGCCCTTTCCGAAATGATTGGAAGAAGTTATCGTCTATGGTGCTGCCAACAAGTGCCATGTTATCAATAACTGAAGACGTTTGATGTTTTGATTAAAAAAAAAATGGAAAAATTTAATGGAATGGCATTTTGAAAGTATGAGTTTTTAAAATTACCATACTAGCAAAACAGATAATTACACATAATTCTGGTTCATTCCTTTAACATTTTTTATACTTTGGAAATATAAAGGAAACATGTCTAATTTATTAAGATAACTGATCTGATGATCAGTCTTTGTTTTAGACTGAAGTGTCAGTTGGTGGTTTTTGTTCACTGAGATAACATACTGGTGCATCCTACTTTCAGATTCTGAAGCATTTAGGGCAGGTTGATGACTGTGACTACTTGATGGCTGCCTACAGAGTGATTCGGGACTTTCAGTCTACTCTTGTGGAGAAGGAACACATGGTGCTAGTGGTGCAGATAGTTCTACAATGTATCCAACACAATGTGGATGGAACTTGGGACAACTTCAGTAATTATACAGGAAGTGCTTGGAACACCCTCACCAAGCTTGGCAGACAACTAGATATGGAGTTTCCCAAGCTCATCCTACCTGTGTGGCTAAAGCTGTGCAAGTTCTATAACTCCTCTGAACTCAAAGGTATCATTGAGGTGATGAAGGATGCAATTAAGAAGGAAGCCATGCTGCCGACAGAGATGACAAACATGCTTCATAAGTACTTTGAATCAAAATTCCATCATGATGAAGAGTGTTGTGACTTTATGGACTTCTTCAAAATCACTGATAAAGGCTACCAACAGGCCCTGAAAAAGATTGCTGCAAACTTTGAAAATTACACCCCCAAAGCACTCCTCCTCATTGCCAAGAGACAAGTTGAGGAAACTCCTACCTCAAAAATCAAAGCTGGAAATATCTTTCAAAAAGATGTGTTCAATTTAATTAGACTTGCATTTAGTCGCCTCCAGGTGCTCAACAAAGACTACCCAACGAAATTCTCTTACCTTGATGCAGGAACTCTCAACTACCTCAAGTACTTTTTTGAGAAATTAGCAGAGAATGACAGTGAAAATGTAGCTTCTGGTAAACAATTTCAGAATTTCATGACACACTTGTCAGACAGCATGATGGGAGATGCTGAAGTGCTTGTCACATTCCTAAGATCTTTAGAGAAGACTGAGCACATGCTCCCAAAAGCTAAGGAGAAGCTTGGAACAAAGCTTATTGATTGCTTCCAAAGGCAGTTTGACCATGAACTAAGGCACTGCAGTCACACCTCTTATCGGCGTGTTCTGAAAGATATGACCAAAGCAAGACAAACTTGTATGCAGTTTGTAGACAATGGTGCTGTGCTATTTCGCACAGGTGTCACAAACTTTGTCTCTCACAAACACAAGGGTAAGAAAAAATTCATTAAGGTCATGGGTGAGAGTTTCAGAGAACTGAATGTTGATTGAACAATGTGTGAATTTTGTGTTTGAGGGTAGATGTACATTTGAGTGTCCAAATTATGGATGCTGCATGAATTATACTTGTGCCAAAGTATGATGTGACATGTGTATTGTTAACATATAACATCTTAAGCTTTATTACTGGATTACTAACTGTAATGAAGATTGAGTGAGGATGTTTTTTTGCACAGACGTGTTGCATTAAGCAATCAAAGTAGATGTTATGTTGTGATATTATATGTCCGAGTTCTGATCAAACTATTAATTTGATTTAGACAAATATGTTGATGGGTCTGCCGATGCATGTAATACATATTCATCCTCAAAAGACCAGACATTTTAATAAAGTCAGCTCAATGCTGCAAAGATTTTGTGTGAAATATAATTGAGAAACTGTTAATTGCTCATTAACTAGAGAAGTTATTCGCTGACAAACAATTGTGCACAGGCAATTTTATTTTACATATTTTCTTTCAAAGCTTTACCTCCACTACATTTGTATAATGGAAATATGTAACATACATTTGACCCACGGTATAATTAGCACAACCTCAGAAATGACCCTAGAAACAATTGACCTAACAATCAAAATATATAATTCTTTCTAATTTATAGTCTCTTCATCTGTGTCTATCTGTGTAGAAGGATAAGATATGTTTTGTGTTTTTGGATTTCTAGCATGATAATTAGTATGACAAGGACATTTCTGCTGTAGAGTCTCACCCCCTTTAAAACTTCTGTGATATCTATTTGATTACCTACAATTAAGAAATTTTGTCGTGTAACATACAAATTAAGTGACAAAATGACTTCTGCTTTGGAAATTGATGTTAAGTCACCAAAAGAAAGCTGGAAACGTGCTTCTTTTCCCTTAAATTGAACTGGAAGCCTTACCTTAGTTGCTACTGGCAGGGTTCATATGAAATATATATTTCATGGGTATGGAATGATGTGTGTCTGTTTTTCCCATGGTCAAAAGCATTGGATTTGTCATAATTTCGTTGAACTCTGGTTTTAATAAAATATGTATAATTCATATTACATAGACTTACACTACTGTGACTTTAACTACAATTATTTGGTTGGGAAAGTTTGGTGATTCATAAATCAGTCAATGTTGCAGTTAAAATAGAACTGGTTAGATTTAGGTAATACAGTATGCACACGATCTAAACTTACTCCATATTGACTTGATATTTTAGTAAGGGGTTCGTTTTACAATTTCATTACATGAATAAGAGACTCGGAGGTTATTTCTGTGATCAATCAACTGGTACCTTTATACACCAGTTTTCCAGATAAATAACTCAAAATTGTATATATATAGGATATTTATGCAGTGATAGATTACATTTGTTTTCACTAAGTGCATTCCAAATGCCCATAAGTTATCACGTTGTCATCATCTTATTTCATGTTTAAATTTTATCTTCACATGTCAAATCCTTAGCCGAACATCATCAGATGATGGAGCTGTTCGCCCTGCATTTCTGGTCTACATCAGTCCATAGTTACAAGTCTTTGTTATTGTTACCACTATTTGTTTAAGTACTCTATAGATTTTTGGGAAAAAATGAAGGTTCTCCTTTTAATATCATGACTGACAACGGTGGGCACCAAGATCCCTCGAGGATCTCCGTAATTCACATAGGATAGTGGAATTTTGGGAACCAACTTGATGGTAAAAGTAGGTTCTGATTTTCTTGGAGTTACCAGTAGGTTACAAGGAGGGAGGAGTACATGAAATATAAGGAACATAAACCGGTGTGGTATGGTATTGTGAAGCATGAATCGGGGTCAAAATACTTTAACAATAATGGTGGGTATCACGATCCTCAGGCATCAGACATCATCAGGCCCAAAGGGCCAAGTGAGATCATACCGTGGCATGGCATCCGCATATTTGGCTAGCATGAAGCTTGACAAAGTTTGCAAAAGAAATGACCTTGACCTATATTCAAGGTCACAGAGGTCAAATTTTTCAAAACTTTTACATGACTCCTGAGTAACCAAAAGACACAGAACCATGGTGTTTGGGTGAGAGGTTCCTAAGATGAAGTCCAACAATATTTGCAGAAAGAAATAACCTTGACTCTTATTCCAGTCACATGTGTAAATTTGTTAAAACCTTGAAGTGACTTTAAAGCATGATAAGCATGTGGAAAGATGTTTTTAGGTCAAAGTCCAACAAATTTTGAGAAAAAAGATCTGGCATTTTCTTAAAATCCAGGTCAAAACTGCCACTGTTTAGTGTTGGGTGTACCCACTTTGAACGCCAATGGTGTCTATTTGTGATATGAGTACCGATTCTATTTTTGGTGAATATTGAATACCAGGTGAGCAATGCAGGTCCATTGGGCCTCTTGTCACACTTGCACAAAGTGTTGGTATACCTTCCAAGGTAGGATAATTGTATGTCCTACCCCACTAATAAGTGTGACTTTTTTGGCCTATATCACCATTTAGTATGTTGAATATTTGAATTGAGCCTTTCTTCCCTTTGTGAAGAAGGATGTTCACAAAACTCTCAAAAGTATCAAACTTGCTACATATTGCTCTTTCTTTGTATAACTATATATGTCAATGCAGCAATTAATTTTTATAATAATAGTAAATGATGAAATCAATACAGAAAAATCAAAATGTTTATATTTTATATTATTGTTTATTTTATCAAATCTTAAACCAAATGTCAAAGCACTTATTTTGGAGACTTTCATTTTCAATGTACAAATATCTCAGGAATTTCCTGTTACTGTAAACTGACATATTTTAGTGATTATATTATTTTAGAGCTTATTTTAGTGCTAAAATTTAACACAATTGATTTCCTTATATATTTATTTATCTATTATTTTTTCCTTTCAAAGCTTTCTATGTATGGGTACAGTTATTAATCATATTTTCCCTAAAAGCAAACATGTTATCTTATTATGACAAAATATAACAATATATTTCAGTAAGTTTATTTGAAATCTATAATGATTTACATACGTTCTTGTAAAGTATCATGTCATGTTTGTATACATCAATGTCTTTCTCAGATTTCAGTTATTGATATGTAATTTCAATGAAATCTGTATAATTCTCTTTTAATAAACAGTTGAAAATTAAAGATATTCGTTCTTCTGGTCATTCGACATGAACGTAAATACTCGTTATTCCTCTTCCTATGTTATGTCCACATAGTCATAAATACTCGTTCTTCTTTTGTTCAGTTCACAGAGATGTAAGAAGAGACATAATTACTCTTTCTTTCTCTGGTCGGTCCACATCAACAGAAGTATTCACTCTTCCTCACAGTGTCATATATACTTGTTTTTCCTCATGGAAGTTAATGCAGATGAAAACACTCTTCTTCAGTTCAGTCCATAGCGAAGTAAGTGCTTGATGTTCCCCTGGTCAATCCACATAGACACAAATACTTGGGTCTAGGGGAGGGGAGAAAGAGAAGTAGAGCTAAGTCTTCACAACTGTCTATAGTAATGCTAAGAGTCTATTCCTTTTCCTGGTCTGAAGCATCCTTGAATGAAGGTAACCTTTTTGTTAAAACAGCAGGTCTTGCTCTCCTGGGGCAGGAGAGGCAGGGCCAAATAAGGGAATAAGAAGAAATTCTTACAAATTCCTCTATGGTAGGAATGCCTTGAATTTGTACCAATTTGGTCTGAAGTACTTCTGTGTTAACATAACTCAATTTTGTATAGAGGGTGGGTCTTGGGGCCCCTCTAGGGTGGGGCTGGAGATGCTGTCCCAATTTCGTCTGAAACATCATTGGGGAAGTGGACTCAATTTTGTATTAACAGTGGGTCTCAGTCCCCTAGGACAGGACAGGGCCAATATATAATAGGAAACGGAGCACACTCTTTGAAATCATTTGTCTCTGTAGGAATGCTTCCAGTCTTCTGTAATATGATTTGTAACATCTTTTGATACAGGGAAATCAATTTTGTTTACACAGAGTCTCTGCCCCTGGAATGGGAGGGGAGTACAATATAGGGAATATAGCAAATTCTTCAAAATTGGATTGCATCTGTAGGAATTACAGGATTTTGTCCCTTTTTGGGTGCAGGAGGCTTGTTTGAATAAATGGTTTCTGACCCCATAGATGCAGAGGGATTGGGCCAAAAGGGAAAATAGATGTAAACTTTTAGAATTCATTTTCCTTTAGTTTGGATAATGAAATTTCTGCTAAACAAAGACAGATATTTTTTTCCTCAGGTCCGACTACATTGTTACAAATACTTGTTTTGTTTTTTTATTTTTTCTGGTAATTCCACAAAGACGTAACTGAGATGTAAATGCAACTTCAGGGCATGTATGTAGTTTTTATGCAGGAATGGTATAAAGATGCCATGTCGCATGTAAAGTGGAACGATCTTCTCTCCAAACTAATTCAAAAGCCACAAGAAGTACAGCTCGTCATGTGCTGGTCTCAGACGATGTACAAAGTATTTCTGAACCTTCTCAGAAACTACAAGAAAGGGACCATTTTAGCTTTTAGATGTCCAACTTAGCAGACAATGTCCTACTCCTTGCCTGCTACACTACAGATCTCTAAATTATGGAAGATTTCTTATCTGATACGCCTATGGCCAAAAAGTACATCATTAGTACCGAGAAAGCAGGACAGTTTGCTATCATGTGCCAAGCATGAGACCCCAGGTCCACCCGTCTAACTCAATGACTTGCCAAGGGAGATAACTACATACTGCAAATACCAGAAAGTCAGAAACTATGAATACTTAGGGAAACATCATGGAGGATAGAATCAAATTACAGCACTTCATATTCAATGATGAGAGCTGGACTGCAAGGGTATAGAGGTGCGAATCCCAAGGTTTTAATCCAGAATTTATACACCAGGCCAAGAATGCTCCACGGGCTGAAGCCATAACCATAACCAGGGATAGAGATGAAACATTAGCTCTCCAGAAGTCCTGAAATATCTAGATAAGTAAAATATACTGTATAGCTGATAAATTTCATGGTTAACATTTCAGATTTATTCCAGTTTTGGCAAATTCATGGGGATTTTATCTAGAGTTTGTCTATACATCAGTATTCATGTATACAGGCATATCACAATAATTTCCTTGTATTTTGATTGATGTTCATTTTTACTAGGTTTTTTTCATTTTGCACTATCTTTCATGACTGTAAAATGACAGTAAATCACCCCAGTTCATCAAACAAATTTTACCAACTATTCATAGTGTGTCTTTACTCAATACCAAAAACCATATAGTGTCAGATGACAAATGTTCTATCAGGTTCAAAGAAGACATCAAAGATCATTTCTGTAAATACAAATACAAACCTTTAATAACGATAAAAAACAATGTGATCAGGGGCTCATAGATATACCCACCACCCCTGATCAAAACATGTCACAAAATAGCTTGTCACAAGGTTGATTTTCAATAAACTGTCAAATGAGCCTGCCTTTTCATATTGAACTTCAATTATGATGACCAATTTAAGGTCCTCATGTGTAAAATTAGATGACACTACAGTGTTAATATCAACTAAACCTCTTGAGAGATTTATGTTATGTCTTGAGAAAAAAAAATTTTATTCTGAGTGTTACATTGTGACCTTGAGCCATTTAAGCCCAACACACAACTATCAAAGTAAAATCACTAGTAGGTTTTCATGCTGTTTTACTGTAATGTGAATTTTCTTCCTAGAAAAGGACACACGAACAGACACCTAGATTACACTGATAACAATATTCAAACATCTGTCTAATAAATCCATGTCGTGTATGAAATGATACAGCTGTAATTAAGCAATGTTTCAACACAAAAATGTTATAAAATGAGATCCTAGGAGGATTTTTGAAACCCACCCTTGGCGGTCAAATCAATCATAAAGGCTAGTTAATTTTCTTGTTATGAAATTAATCTTGGTGAATGTAAATTTTGTAATTGACTAACATTTCATACAGGAACTGAGAGCAAATCACCTTCAAAACATTGAACTTCAAACTGAATCAGCAAACAGATGTGTTATGTCCCTACAATAACTTCATCAACAGATGTGTTATGTCCCTACAATAACTTCATCAACAGATGTGTTATGTCCCTACAATAACTTCATCATCAGATGTGTTATGTCCCTACAATAACTTCATCAACAGATGTGTTATGTCCCTACAATAACTTCATCAACAGATGTGTTATGTCCCTACAATAACTTCATCAACAGATGTGTTATGTCCCTACAATAACTTCATCAACAGATGTGTTATGTCCCTACAATAACTTCATCAACAGATGTGTTATGTCCCTACAATAACTTCATCATCAGATGTGTTATGTCCCTACAATAACTTCATCAACAGATGTGTTATGTCCCTACAATAACTTCATCATCAGATGTGTTATGTCCCTACAATAACTTCATCAACAGATGTGTTATGTCCCTACAATAACTTCATCAACAGATGTGTTATGTCCCTACAATAACTTCATCAACAGATGTGTTATGTCCTTACAATAACTTCATCAACAGATGTGTTATGTCCCTACAATAACTTCATCAACAGATGTGTTATGTCCCTACAATAACTTCATCAACAGATGTGTTATGTCCCTACAATAACTTCATCAACAGATGTGTTATGTCCCTACAATAACTTCATCAACAGATGTGTTATGTCCCTACAATAACTTCATCAACAGATGTGTTATGTCCCTACAATAACTTCATCAACAGATGTGTTTTGTTCCTACAATAACTTCATCAACAGATGTGTTATGTCCCTACAATAACTTCATCAACAGATGTGTTATGTCCCTACAATAACTTCATCATCAGATGTGTTATGTCCCTACAATAACTTCATCAACAGATGTGTTATGTCCCTACAATAACTTCATCAACAGATGTGTTATGTCCCTACAATAACTTCATCAACAGATGTGTTATGTCCCTACAATAACTTCATCAACAGATGTGTTATGTCCCTACAATAACTTCATCAACAGATGTGTTATGTCCCTACAATAACTTCATCAACAGATGTGTTATGTCCCTACAATAACTTCATCAACAGATGTGTTATGTCCCTACAATAACTTCATCAACAGATGTGTTATGTCCCTACAATAACTTCATCAACAGATGTGTTATGTCCCTACAATAACTTCATCAACAGATGTGTTATGTCCCTACAATAACTTCATCAACAGATGTGTTATGTCCCTACAATAACTTCATCAACAGATGTGTTATGTCCCTACAATAACTTCATCAACAGATGTGTTTTGTTCCTACAATAACTTCATCAACAGATGTGTTATGTCCCTACAATAACTTCATCAACAGATGTGTTATGTCCCTACAATAACTTCATCATCAGATGTGTTATGTCCCTACAATAACTTCATCAACAGATGTGTTATGTCCCTACAATAACTTCATCAACAGATGTGTTATGTCCCTACAATAACTTCATCAACAGATGTGTTATGTCCCTACAATAACTTCATCAACAGATGTGTTATGTCCCTACAATAACTTCATCAACAGATGTGTTATGTCCCTACAATAACTTCATCAACAGATGTGTTATGTCCCTACAATAACTTCATCAACAGATGTGTTATGTCCCTACAATAACTTCATCAACAGATGTGTTATGTCCCTACAATAACTTCATCAACAGATGTGTTATGTCCCTACAATAACTTCATCAACAGATGTGTTATGTCCCTACAATAACTTCATCAACAGATGTGTTATGTCCTTACAATAACTTCATCAACAGATGTGTTATGTCCCTACAATAACTTCATCAACAGATGTGTTATGTCCCTACAATAACTTCATCAACAGATGTGTCATGTCCCTACAATAAATTTATCAAAGTGATAAGATAACTTCATCATTTACAAAGAAGCTTACATAACACCAATTAAAAAATATTAGTTCATGAACGACTTTCAGCCATTTTGTCAGACAGCATCTATTTCAATCCTTTTGTTTCCAAACTTTATTTATCACAAAATTCAAACTGAGCTATTTGAATATGTTCTTATGCTGTTGAGGCTGTAGTAGGTCAATCCTAATATTATTGCTCCTTTATATGATATATGGTATTTTACAAATACAATATAGATTTTATACTTCTTGACAGTTCATCATATAGCCATGAATTAACACTTTAAGACACTTAAGATCAAATCATACAAAATCACCATATCCAGCAAGGTCTTCCCGAGAATGTTAAGTCTGTGCACTTCATTTATATTACTCAACACTTTAAAAAACTCCAACAGTTAGCAGACAGATCTTTGTACCAACTTCTGTATGATCTTTTTAGTTCTTTGTTACATGTATCTCCTATAATGATAGTCATATCCATGACAAATTAATGGAAATGATCCTTCAAAGTGAGATTGTTATCCAACTTATCGACTACACTCGATCATAGTGAGATTTCTTGTACCTCTTTGCTATACTGTATCTGTTTGCCATGCTGTACCTCTTTGCCCTCTTTGCCTTACTGTACCTCTTTGCCCTCTTTGCCATACTGTAACTCTTTGCCCTCTTTGCCATACTTTAACTCTTTGCCCTCTTTGCCATGCTGTACCTCTTTGCCCTCTTTGCCATACTATAACTCTTTGCCTTCTTTGCCATACTGTAACTCTTTGCCCTCTTTGCCATACTGTAACTCTTTGCTCTCTTTGCCATACTTTAACTCTTTGCCCTCTTTGCCATGCTGTACCTCTTTGCCCTCTTTACCATACTATAACTCTTTGCCCTCTTTGCCATACTTTAACTCTTTGCCATACTGTAACTCTTTGCCCTCTTTGCCATACTTTAACTCTTTGCCCTCTTTGCCATGCTGTATCTATTTGCCCTCTTTGCCATACTTTAACTCGTTGCTCTGTTTGCCATACTTTAAATCTTTGTCCTCTTTGCCATACTATAACTCTTTGCCCTCTTTGCCATACTGTACCTCTTTGCCCTCTTTGCCATACTTTAACTCTTTGCCCTCTTTGCCATACTATAACTCTTTGCCCTCTTTGCCATACTTTAACTCTTTGCCCTCTTTGCCACACTATAACTCTTTGCCCTCTTTGCCATACTTTAACTCTTTGCCCTCTTTGCCATACTATAACTCTTTGCCCTCTTTGCCATACTTTAACTCTTTGCCCTCTTTGCCACACTATAACTCTTTGCCCTCTTTGCCATACTGTAACTCTTTGCCCTCTTTGCCATACTGTAACTCTTTGCCCTCTTTGCCATACTTTAACTCTTTGCCTTCTTTGCCATGCTGTACCTCTTTGCCTTCTTTGCCATACTTTAACTCTTTGCCATACTTTAACTCTTTGCCCTCTTTGCCATACTGTAACTCTTTGCCCTTTCAGCCATACTGCCAATTTTTTTTCTGTTTTCTCTTTTTTTGTCAGACTATGACATTTTGTGGTTGGCATTTTGTTTGAAAATTCTGTACATTCACTAGTCATAACTATGTACTACAAAAACAAAGATACTTTAGAAAGATTACTCATATACAGTGTACATTCTGTGAAATAATAATCTCCATGTCTGCCATCTTGATCTCAGTCAGTTTCCAAATTAATCATACACCAATAAAAAACAAAAACAATTTACAAATGGAGTTCGAGGAAGATTCTGAAAGACAATTTCAAATTGAATCTGTCAAAATCCAGCATGGCACTTGGCAATTATCTTATTCTGCACATGAGAAATTGTCATTGACTTGGTAACAAATACTTGTACTAAGAAATAGCACTTTAAAAAGATAAAATTCTAGATAATTTCCTATCTGCTCGTTTTTAAAAACTTTCTTAATTAAACAATCACAACCGAGGCAGAAGAAGATCACACAGTCAGGTGAGTAATCTTCTGTCCTTACCGGTTACAGAATTTAACATGCACAATTAGGAAAAAGAATCTTGTAGTAAGATCTCTCAAGCAACTTTTATAAACTTTACCAGAAATCTTCATTTTGGAAAATCTATGGTCGCTGCTTGTCTGCATTTCTGTTGTACTGATCTCTCTTATCCTGATATTAGAATTTTCAGCAAAAGGGACACGGAGGAACAAACATGTGAAATCAAAAAAAAAAATTATCGAGTTCTATGTGTTAAACAATGGTTACAAGACTGGCTTGAGTATGTACAATGGATGATGTGTACATTAGACAGCCAACAAACTGATGACAGATGGAGGAAGACATCACTGCAATCGAAGCAGAACTGCTTACTACACAGCAAAATATGTAGAAGCAGAGGCACAGTACAAATGTGGAATCAAATTCATAGACAAGGCTAATGCAAGTAGACACCGACCAACTTGGATATCTCCGAGGTGACATCATTATTAGTCACGTATGTTTATATCAAGCATTTCATTAAACTTTCTCCCTTTCACATCAATATTGGCAAGACAAGTTCACCTTTTTTCAGGTTATCCAAAAGGTTTATGAAGATATAAACAGAGAAATTGTAAAACTAGATATTATAGTAATCATGCAAAAGAGGACCGTAGGCCTCGCAAATATGTGCAATGAAATCTGCTTTTGAATAGTGATGCAAACAAAGTGGAGTAGTCACATGAATCCGGAAATCATTTGGACTTTTGCATATACCATGGCGAAGGCATGCTGCCTGTGCATCCAACAATTTGGAGAGGGTCACATCATATTCAGATATAGTGCTACCAGCTTCAACATCTGATGTGAATACGGACTGCAGCTGCATCTTCAGAGTGCTTCCCATTTTCTTGACCGCTTTGACCAGTAAGGGTGATGAGGTGGATATGGCCTCAAAGAAAGTTAAAATGAACATAGGCATGCTAGCATAGGTTTCATCCAGTTCACGCAGAAATACATCATACTGATTCCCTTTAGCTAACTTTTCACTTTCTTGTTTTGCTATTGCATTGAAAAACCATTTGACTGACTCAGCACATCCATCCTTTTCCAATGTTGGAATGTCTTCCCTCTTGAACCGTTCTCTGATCTTGTAAAAGGCAAGCTGCAAAAGATGGAAAACAATGCGACAAAACATTAATTCTGGCAAGCTTGGAGCTCCTATCATTTCATGTCGTGATTTTGCAATCCATAGCAAGGCTTCAGGTGTGAAATTCTTGTAATTCCATATCACATTTTCTAAAGCTTTCTGCCGCAGGGTTTCCGTGTTCAGAATTTCAAGGACGTAGCAACTGGCTGGATTGTGAATTGTGTCGTTTCTTTCAACATGATTCAACACCAGTTGAAAATGACCATTTAGTAGTGAAGTTCCTGATGTCATCACAAATTGCTGCATGGTTTCCACAAATTTTTGCACTTCTGCATCACTAAAGAAACAAGACACTGAACACCAATGTTCAAGCAAATGATATGCCACCTTTCCAGGTTCTTGAAGAGCTAGCAATCCCAGCAAATTGGCAATGCTCATCCTTCTTGAAGAGAAGGTTTTCCAATGATGTTTTAAACTTTGCTTAACAAAGCACAGAACAAATCGTACGGGATATGAGGATATGTTGAGATCATCCTCGCCCCATCTGTCATTGAAGATTTCACTTTCAAAGGCATCATATGCTATCCTCGCAAAGTAGCCATCTATGAGACGTGAGAAATGGTCAATCAACTGAAATACAAACATAACATTTAACATGACACTCTAAGCTTAGTGTAAAAACTTTTATAAAAACTGTTACAACCATGTAGCTTGTCAAGGCTGTGTAAAGCATGTAAATAACTTGTCTTCCAATCCCAAATATGTCTTATCATATAACTTATTCTCACTATGAAACACCAGGAACAGACAGCCAGACAACACCTTCGGTAGATTAGGTCAAGTTTAATGGTTGACATGTTTCGACACACCTGAGGACGACACACCCAATGTGTCGAAACATGTCAACCATTAAACTTGACCTAATCTACCGAAGGTGTTGTCTGGCTGTCTGTTCCTGGTGTTTCACTACTTACGTTTTTGGAGCCGGACTCGGTATTCCGTGCGGAATCCGCCTTGGGTAGACTACTGAAATTACTGAACCATTATCCCGGATATTGGATCTCTTTTCTTTTGTATTATTCTCACTATGTAAACAAATCATCAGTATGATAGGGGTAATGGAGGTAGTGCCTTATTAGACCAAATGTGCCTGTAAATGATCATGTTCAAACCTCAAATAGGTCAATATTTTCCTTCAGTCAAATTTTCACCTCTTCCACTTATTATTACCAGAGGTAATTGACCATGTTTCTAGGTCAACATGAGTGAGGTAACATATAGCTGCACTGTGTAATATTTTGCTGATGTTTAAATGTTTACATGGGAATAGGTCCAAATCTGAAAATATTCTTCTGACATTACATGTACATATATCTGAAAAGACTTTCACCTTAACCTTTCATAACTCAGATGACAAAGACATTAGTCAGCTGACCAGAATATTTCCTAAAAGAGATGCCAAGCCTAATTTACTATCAAAACTTTCAGGCAAGAACATTTATAGATTTTCTATCAACTTTAGAAACACCAGTTTTTTTTTACATTGTATCATTTATAATTTAAAGCAAAATTTGCAAATGCTTCATTAACCCTAAAACAATTATAATTGGATTAAGAATGAAAATATCACAAATATTTACCTTATCAGCTTCAACATTGGAGTTTCTAAAGAAGAAAACTTTGTAAGCTTTGCACAGAATTACAGACCAATGCTCTTCATATATGCCATTGAAGATTCCTTGTTGAAGAAATAAAAAATAATAATGAAATGAAAAATACATTGACAATGCTGTAAGTTTTAGCTTAATCACACTCTGGAATATGAAACAAATTACATGATATGTTTTATGATAACATTAATGATGATTAGTGCAGATTTTAGACAAAATCAAATGATAGAAAAGATCTTTGATGTTCCATATATTGCGGCAGAGATGATTAGAGAAGGATAGTTTGTAGACAGTAAGCATCAAACTAATGGAATTCCTACTGAGATCCACATATCTTACTAAAAGAATCTCCTTCGACAAACAGATTACTGACTGTCAAGTTGCCATCACCAATGAATTTGAACTCACAAGGAAGAAACAGGAGGATGTGTTTCAAAATTTAAAATAAACTATATTCTCTCAATGAATAAGGACATGTTATCCGAGTTATTTATCATTATTGTGTCACCCTTGTATATCACAGATATTGACCAACACAACTAAAAGCCAGTGTGGGAGAATACTGCATAGATCAATGTCTCAGTTTTCCTGGTTGTTGCTAATTCACTTGGACTTATTTTTGCACCTCTCCTCCACCTTTATAAGTAAAACAGAGGACATGTCTTTACATTTGTTTCCATGTACGCAAACATTTGATAAACATTTTTTCAGATTTACTGTAAAGACTACTACCAGCTATACAGTGTGTATTAAACTCTTAGTCTTTTACCTGGGTCCTGTTCATTTAGGGGTGCCCTGGATAAGCACACTGCTTCCAAACAAATCTTAACAAATGTATCCTCATTATCCGCACTCTCATTGTTCATCACCAACAAGTGCAGAAGTCCAATAGCCATGCTCTTATCATAGAAACAAAGTCCTCGATTGAGCAGAGCATTCACATAGCACTGTTCGACCATACTGTGCCTATGCTCAAATATGAAAGATACTTTCAATTCATTCTCCATTTCATGTAACCAGCAGAACTCTTCATAGTCCAGGGCCTCCTCTTCAGTATGTGATACTGGTCGTAAACGTCCCAGTTCTATTGCTCGAAACATGGATTCTAGAACCACTTGCAATGACGGATCCTCCCTACTCACATCTTTCAAGCACTTTGTCTTCAGGAGAACAAAGCACACATACAGCATGGCTAGTGTCATCTGTCTCTACAAAAAAACACACATATCATATGTAATTTATCAGCAACAAGAGACCCCAGAGGGATGTTATTGTCTTCTACTTTCTTTACTTTTCAATTATTTCCCTTTTTCTTCTTAATCAAGAACTTAGAGAAAGATCTAACCAGAACTTTCTGAGAAACAGTTTTCACAGATCTAACCAGAACTTTCTGAGAAACAGTATTCACAATCTTCAACTATCAAAATCCCAGATGGTCTTCAATAAGACATTTTGGTTCCTTGAGGGAAGTTACATATCAAGTTTAAGAAATATCTTTTTAGTGTTTTTTCAAGAAATAGCAAAAACAAACTTCAATTGTCAAAATCTAAGATGGCCAGCTGTCGGCCATTTTGTCCGACTGAACTGTCTAAAAATCAAATGGACACAACGAGGGACCATGAGAAACACAATAGGTGTAAGATATATCCTTCCAATACTTCTAAACAAATAGTAATAACATTCTGCAAATGTCAAAATCCAAGATGACTGCCTGTCTGCCATTTTGTTTCCCTGATCAGCCTAAAAATTTGTAGGGAACAACTAGGAACAAAGGAACATACATATGAAATATCCATCTAATAGACAGCAATAAAAAAGATTGTTTACTAATGTTTACAGGAGCTGTACAACAGGTGACAGACAAAGGGTGAATTGAACATCCAATGGTGGACTTAAAAATATGGTGTGCAACAGGTACAAAAAGCTGTTATCAACTGCCAGCTTGGCAACTGATATCCTACCAGTAGAAAGTTAAATACAAGATCTATACATCACCAGCATATGATCTTTTAATGTTTAAATCTGATTATTGAAAATCACCAAGACTACATACAAATGAATTGGGAAAATTTGATGAATATTTCACAGAATTACATGTATCCACATATGCAAGGGGGTACTTTTTATGCATGGCACTGATTATTCACAAATGTTTTGAAAAATGAAGGCTTTACATTATTTGTATATCAAACTTTATTCATGACAACAAGTGGTTTTTAACAAACCTCAGGAAATGTGAATTCGGCATTGCTGCCATCTTCTTCATGTCTTGCTTGTTTGGCTTTTGGAGGTTCCAGATCATCATCTGTCAGTACACAAACAATGTAACTTAACAGAATTTTTCAAACAAGTGTAGAACTATAATTAATGTGAAGAATTGATACTATTTTTTAGACAAAACCTTACAATGAGCCATTAGACATATAAGCAAGGCTATACTGAATGATGAATGACATATTTCTGATATCTTTATATCCATACTTTCCCTGTCCTTAGCAAGAAATGATGTTTCAATCATTTTTGCTCAACATACATAGACTACACTCCTTACTTCTCTGGCTCCTGGGAATAATTAGGAAGAACTCCTGCTTTTCTGAAGTGATAACTCAATATCATCAAAGAAAATGAATAATGTTCAAGTTTGACCTTTGACCCTTTAACAATGACCAATGATCAACTTTGAATTTTGGTTACAAAGCTTATCAAAATGGAAGGTTGTTTCTTTGTTAATTAATTACTGTCTATACAAGTATTTACTTCCTTAACAAATATGGATGCATATATTTCATCTTAAAATCTTTGATGATTATACATAATATTGGACTGGAACATATACAGCATTAAGTTCTGTCTTATTCTGTAGTGAGGAAATCCAGTTGAACCTAAACCATTTCAATCTACCATAAGTGAGGGCAGATTTCCTTTATGTAAGAAATAGCCCATGTTGATTGCTTTATATTATTCATGAAAAACAATAAACCGCTGAATATTTGTTTTTATTTGTAATTACTACAAAATATGCAAAACTTTAAAGCGAACAATATCATCAAAGTTATGAAAATTTGTGAACCACTTGACCAATGGATTATTTTTTTCTCTTGTATTGTAATCAAAGTGAAGCACTGGAAATGACTTCCCCATTCAAAAACGAATCAACTAAGGGCCATAACTCAGTACATAATGCGGTTCACAAAATTATCGTTTTATAATTCCTAATGGTAATGACATAAATCTTTCATAATTCCAAAATAAAAAACAAAAGGCAACATTGTAGATTGAAAGGCTGTCTGACAAACAGACATGTAACTTTCTCAAAAGGTACCAGAAGAGGATATATAACAGAAAGTGATCCCTACCTTGTCGAAGCTGTAATACTGTAAACGCAGGAGAATTACGTCCAAGTATGGAGAGCTGTAAAGTAAAGTAAATCTGGTCAAAACATGAACTGGAATAATACAGCTTTCAAATAAAAGGTAAGGTATATATAGAGGAGACAGGTAGACAGAGGTAAAACGGATATATATAGAGGAGACTGGTAGACAGAGGTAAAACGGATATATATAGAGGAGACTGGTAGACAGAGGTAAAACAGGTATATATAGAGGAGACAGGTAGACAGAGGTAAAACGGATATATATAGAGGAGACTGGTAGACAGAGGTAAAACGGATATATATAGAGGAGACAGGTAGACAGACGTAAAACGGATATATATAGAGGAGACAGGTAGACAGAGGTAAAACAGGTATATATAGAGGAGACAGGTAGACAGAGGTAAAACAGGTATATATAGAGGAGACAGGTAGACAGAGGTAAAACGGATATATATAGAGGAGACTGGTAGACAGAGGTAAAACAGGTATATATAGAGGAGACAGGTAGACAGAGGTAAAACGGATATATATAGAGGAGACTGGTAGACAGAGGTAAAACAGGTATATATAGAGGAGACTGGTAGACAGAGGTAAAACAGGTATATATAGAGGAGACTGGTAGACAGCGGTAAAACAGGTATATATAGAGGAGACTGGTAGATACAGAGGAGACTGGTAGACAGAGGTAAAACAGGTATATATAGAGGAGACTGGTAGACAGAGGTAAAACAGGTATATATAGAGGAGACTGGTAGACAGAGGTAAAACAGGTATATATTGAGGAGACTGGTAGATATAGAGGAGACTGGTAGACAGAGGTAAAACAGGTATATATTGAGGAGACTGGTAGATATAGAGGAGACTGGTAGACAGAGGTAAAACAGGTATATATTGAGGAGACTGGTAGATATAGAGGAGACTGGTAGACAGAGGTAAAACAGGTATATATAAAGGAGACTGGTAGACAGAGGTAAAACAGATTACATCTTGTATTGTAAAACTGTTGACTTTGTGCTTACTCCCTAATCTCCTGATTCCCATAGTAACCTGTTAGAGAATGATCATATGTGGCTTTATGGTATAGTTAAACTGGTAAAACAATATACCCCCACTTTCCTTCGTCACTGTTCTAATTGTCATACTGGGAGTTGGATTTGATGAAAAACTTGGTGTGCATTTGGTTTTGAATTTGCCATACATTGGACAACTTCAAACCTAAACACAATAAAAGGTCAAGATCACTGAAAGGTGTAAATTAACGAGGACCGTGATGTTTATAGAAATCAAGAAGTTTTTCAATGGGAAACTGTAACAACCTTCCAATTTTCAACATCTTATTACACAACCATTGATATCTTGAGTCTTTCAACACAATTGACACTTAAAACTGAAATTTAGGTTTAGGTCATTTCTCAAACAGTGTAGCACTTCTAGCTAACAATATACTGGCTAATTATCATTATACTAAGACTAATGGTCAACCAGAAGAAGTCCTTAGAGTGTTTTAACATATTTGGCACCCAACTCTCTGAATATTGGTCAAGTATGCAAATTTTGTAGCACAAAGCGCCAGCAAGTTTTTAGCTGAACATCATCATTCTAGGTAAAAACAAGAGGTCCTGTCTCCACCAAATTGCAAAAAATACTATCATTTCAGAGGATTTGCTATAGGCCTTTCCTGACTTTAACCTTGACTGCTGACCACCAAAAGTAATCAGGTTTAGAACTTAATGGTGTGAACATGAACTACATTTGTTATGAAATTCATGACATATCTTTTATTTAATCTCATTTTTAAAATAGACATATGTGGCCTTTGACCTTATTATTATTACTATTGTCAATGTACGACCACCAAACTTTTATCACATAGCTTAATGGTGTGTTACTATGGTATGGGTATGAACTAAATCTGTCCAGGGATTCATAAGCTACTTGTAAACAAGCTTTGTAATCTGACTGCGCATCCTTTGAAGACAAGTTTGCCAGTATGATCTATCATATTTTATACCAGAAATTATTAAACACCCTTCAACTACTAGATAACGTGCCTTCCTGTCATTCTTCCTTTTTATGAGGATAGTGCATATATTGTGCACTGAGCCAAGAAGGCTAATACGATAATGCTGACTCAAAGTCAGGATATGGGCTTATTACAGGAAAATGAGCAAAGGAGGCCAACATTTTTTTCCTAATTCACAGTCAGGTTGCAGGTCTATACAGGACAATAAGTCCAGGTGTACAACACACTAACTCTGATTTACTGTCAGGAGATTAGCTTATTATATAGGACAATAAGTCCAGGAGTACAACACAGTAATTCTGATTTACTGTCAGGAGGTTAGCTTATTATATATGACAATAAGTCCAGGAGTACAACACACTAACTCTTATTTACTGTCAGGAGGTTAGCTTATAACAGGACAACACATCCAGGAGTGCAACACACTAACTCTGATTTACTGTCAGGAGGTTAGCTTATTATATAGGACAATAAGTCCAGGAGTACAACACACTAACTCTGATTTACTGTCAGGAGGTTAGCTTATTATATACGACAATAAGTCCAGGAGTACAACACACTAATTCTAATTTACTGTCAGGAGGTTAGCAATATATCCAGGAGTACAACACACTAATTCTTTATATTTTTAAAATACAGGACAATAAGTCCAGGAGTACAACACACTAACTCTGATTTACTGTCAGGAGGTTAGCTTATTATATACGACAATAAGTCCAGGAGTACAACACACTAACTCTTATTTACTGTCAGGAGGTTAGCTTATAACAGGACAACACATCCAGGAGTGCAACACACTAACTCTGATTTACTGTCAGGAGGTTAGCTTATTATATATGACAATAAGTCCAGGAGTACAACACACTAACTCTGATTTACTGTCAGGAGGTTAGCTTATTATATAGGACAATAAGTCCAGGAGTACAACACACTAATTCTAATTTACTGTCAGGAGGTTAGCTTATTACAGGACAATAAGTCCAGGAGTACAACACACTAACTCTGATTTACTGTCAGGAGGTTAGCTTATTATATACGACAATAAGTCCAGGAGTACAACACACTAACTCTGATTTACTGTCAGGAGGTTAGCTTATTATATACGACAATAAGTCCAGGAGTACAACACACTAATTCTAATTTACTGTCAGGAGGTTAGCTTATTACAGGACAATATATCCAGGAGTACAACACACTAACTCTGATTTACTGTCAGGAGGTTAGCTTATTATATACGACAATAAGTCCAGGAGTACAACACACTAACTCTTACTCAAAGTCAGATGTGGTCTTATTAGTTAACAATATGCCAAGGAAGTCAACACAATAATTGGAACTCAAATCAGGAGTGGGCTTATTTTATGACAATAAGCCAAGGAGATTAACATATTGTTTCATACTCAAAGTCAAGTATGGGCTTATTTCAGAAAAATAAGCCAAGGAGACCAATACACTCAGAAGGTTGGCTTTTTAAAGGACAGAATTATCTAGCAAGGGCTAATTTCTGCATGTATTCTGTACTATATAAGTGTCCTATACATGAAGTAGGATCTTACATGTGAGGACATAAGGAGAAGCTTTTTCAGTATCACTATACCAAGTCTGTACTGGGAAGTTACTGATTTGTCACTGCCATACAGTAACAGACTGTCAAAACGCAGCAGCATTACTGGCAGGGCTTCATCATACTTCCTGTGGGGAAAAAAACAAAAATAGTAATTTATATTAAAAAATAGATAACAAATGATGTACAAGATGTAACACTGAAAACAGGACAAGACACCATATTAAAACATCAGAGATATGACACCACATTGAAAACATCAAAGATAAGACACCATACTGATGACATCAGAGATAACACACCAAAGTAATTACATCAAAGATAAGACACCATACTGATGACATCAGAGATAACACACCAAAGTAATTACATCAAAGATAAGACACCATACTGATGACATCAGAGATAACACACCAAAGTAATTACATCAAAGATAAGACACCATACTGATGACATCAGAGATAACACACCAAAGTAATTACATCAAAGATAAGACACCATACTGATGACATCAGAGATAACACACCAAAGTAATTACATCAAAGATAAGACACATCAAAGATAAGACGTACCATACTGATGACATCAGAGATAACACACCAAAGTAATTACATCAAAGATAAGACACCATACTGATGACATCAGAGATAACACACCAAAGTAATTACATCAAAGATAAGACACTACACGGCCATCAGAGCTAAAACATAGTGTTGATTATCTTTGGGATATCATTCATGAACCATAAGAAATTAACAAAGCAGAAAAAAGGCGTATGCTCCAGTAATATATGTGATGGCTAGATAAAACCCCTCCTCTTCTTCCAATAGGTGAGTTAAGAAAACTGTGGTTTAGAACATTTTAGTTAAACGTAAATACATACGACATAAGGGGCTGATCTATTCCTGACAGCAAGTCACTAAGTGCTTTATTTTTGACTGGAATGAGGCTGGCACACACTGGTTGATAGAATGCTGCCTGACTGGAAACCTTTAACAGTTCCTTCGGAGTCCCCTGTACTCGCCGCAGATCTTGTAAACAGGATTCAAGACCAATGGATGTGATTCGACTCCAAGAAGATGGTTTTGTGAAGTCCAACCAATCTCTCATCACATTGCACTTTCTGTAGGACAACAAAACAAGAACGGAATTCTTTAAAAATTGCAGCCAAACAAATTAAAACCTACAGCAGGTTTATTAATATCTAAAATGCAGGCAAGAAGAGGTGAAATTAGTATTGTATAAAATATTAACAATATTTAAGGATTTTTTCTTTTTAATTTTAATTTTGCCATTAATGTAACTTTTAACTAACAATTAAGTTATTACTGTTGTCATAGAGATGGCGAAAGTACACCATCAAAATAACTAGCAGGACAATATGTATTGCATGCTGGCAAGCTCAAAAAATTTGCCTGGAAAGATTCAATTCCATACTTATGGTTTCTTAAATAATAATTGAATTTCACTCATCTGTTGAATATCTTTGCTTTTTTACCAGAAATTCGGCTTGAGCAACTTTGATTTATATTCACCAACTACTGGTCAAATCTAACCAAGCTTTGAGAAATATTCACCAACTACTGGTCAAATCTAACCAAGCTTTGAGAAATATTCACCAACTACTGGTCAAATCTAACCAAGCTTTGAGAAATGAGACCAGAAAAAAAAAGTCTCCAGTGTAACAATTCCAGATCTCACTTGACAAAGGCACATCATACAATGTACAACATTAAGTCCATTTTTCCAATACCATGTAAAAGTAAACTATTGTTAGATTTGATCTCCTTCCTCGGGCCAACCAAGGGACCCAAGAGATGCCTTGAAATAGCATGGATTAAGATAAACTATTACATGTTAAATTCAACGGCAGATGTTATGACTTCTTTCCTGATTGGTCCACCATAGGACGATATAAAACAGCTGAACATTCTCTCTACATCTGTAAATGCTTCACAAAAACTGTCATCCTCATCTGATGAAATGACTGCAATAACAACATTGTACATGTGATCAATGTTTATGTATGACAATAACAGATGAAATATCCAACCATTCTATAAGTCACTTTAACTCATCATAATATTTGGCTATTCCATCACATAAAAATTCATTCACTAAAACCATTTCAGGAAAACTCCCTCCTCATCTCCTTGAATTTTCCCTGAAAAACTCTACAAGATGTCCAAGGAAAACTTAAGCGTCAATGAGGAAAAAAAAGCAGTAATAGATTTGATTACAAAGTCTTTTTCTTTGATGCCCAAATATTAAATGCCTAGAGGTTGGTGACACTGAAATGTATATCTAAATCAAATCACTGAAAATTTCACTAAATTTCATTTGAAAAAAAGAATTTTAAAAAATCATTGTATTATTTTCTGGTTACCACTCCAATGTTTTTAATACATGTAGAGTATTAAAGACAAAATGTTTAAATACATTTGTATGAAAAAGATATGCTCATTTGTTACTGAAAACACACAATGATTTGATATAAGGACACCTGAAAATTGGTTTAGCGTCTTACTCTATTAGAAATTAATTCCATTTCTAAATCAAGGTAATATGAGGAAGGCCTACACAATATTTGATAAATTCCTTCAACGTAGTGGTACAGGTTTTGCCAGGGTTGGTTCTGTTGATTTCCAAGCACTTGTATGACAAGTATTAAACATACTGACCTCTTTTCTTTTTCTACAGCATTGCATTTCTCTCTACTTAGTCTACAATATTAAAACCTATACTGATATATATATATAAAGCACAGACCAGCTGATAAGCTAATAAGATTATTGCCACTATGAATTCTTACTGGTGAACATTGATATTTTCATCAAAGAAAACCATATTTAATGATGAAGCCTGGTGTTTCCTGCATGACTGTTTCTGGTACTTAGTTTGAGCACTTGTTTTAATCAAATTAACTGTCAACTCAAATCTAAAACTGGTAAAAATAATTGCTATTTTGAAATATTAGCATTCTTTAATGAAATTGTCAGTTATTTCTGTATCCTTAGTTGACTTAAATAAAAGAAATGAAAAAAAGGAATCAAGTTTGTCAGCATTTCCTGATAGCAATGCCAATTAAAGTGTTGGTGCTTAGAACAAATCTTAGTCAAATGTATCATGTGATCAAACCCTGTTGGTAAATAATGACACTAAGGGGGGGTAATCAAGTTTAGACTAACAGTACTGCCAAAGTCTGCCTTACCTTCCTCCAATAAATATTTGGCGATGATTATCAGTGCTTTGCCAGCTTGGTCTACGTGTCCGTTAATGATGAGTTCTGGAACTCTCTGGAAATACTTGCGATGAAATGATGAAGCAGCTTTTTTGACAAAGTCAGGTGTGAATGGATATTCGCTATTAGGAAAATAACAATAAAAAGTCACAGTAATGAAGAAAAAATAATTGTAAAGGTGTCTAGAGAATTAAGGTAGGAAATATGATGAATAACATCATTCATCAGATCCGTTACAAAAGATATTAACAGATTGGAAATACTAAAACTCACACACAGCTCAAAATAACAGTTAAAAAAATCCCTTCTATATTTCTTCAAAGGGACCTTTTAATCTTTCTTGGTACAAACTTTCAAGATTTCATTTCATATGACAGTTTAATTTAAACATATTTTACTGCCAAAAAATCAAGACAAATGGATTGGGCACAAGTTATATCAACATTTTCAACACCCTCTTCAATCAATATACATATAAATTTTAAGGCAATAGCATACAAGAACAAAATAATGAGGTATGATATACATGTAACAATTGATATATCATTATAATTTTATACCAAGCTGGTTTCTTATCTTAAAATGTAAATCTATTGCTGGACCTTACGTAAATTTTGCACTAAATTAAAGATATTTTCATGAAGTTTTAACGGTAACTGTCTATCCCCATAAAGTAGTAGTTCTATGTCAGTGTCATGATTAATATTTAATACGTTTAAATTACTTAGCATTGCTTGTCTCTGATTTTGATAATTGTGACAAACAAAAAAGAAATGATGTGCATCTTCACAGGCAAAGCTACAGGAACACATTGGGCTAGCCACAAGGTTAACACGAAAACAATGATAGTTTAATGAACTGCACTGATGTCTTAATTTTGTATGAATAATATTAACTTTGCTTTCTGGTCAAAGACAGTTGACTTCACCACCATATTTTAATTATGGTCAAAGGAAAGTTAATATTATTCATACAAATTTTTTTAAATAAACTAAGGGATGGCTGTAATCTAACTGATAAATCTAATTCATTCCAAGAACAAAGCGAAGAGGGGACAGTTTATGAAACAAGGCTTAGGATTTTTATATTTTTGAGTCGAGGCAAAGCTACATTTTGTAAGGTTTTAATGTAACGATGTGGAGGACAAAATCAAATGGAGGCAGCCATTTTGTTGCTGCATTTTCAATTCTTGAGTTAACATCCTTGTCCATATTTATAATAACAACTGATTTCTAATTGGTGCAGTCAATGAAAGACGCTTCAGTGTATATTAGACTAGTGATAGATGCAAAAAAAAAAAAAAAAATGGCCAAATTTACAGGATAACAGGCAGATTATGTGATAGAGTTAATATTACACTTATGTTAACTTTTACTTGATTTTTTACCTTACAGGTTCTTATAGTTGAGGTTTTAGTTGAGATGAGGATGTGATAAAACAGTGAAAATTATACCATGACAACAATAATCAATGCCATATTTCTTAAAATACAGTCCTTTTACATCAACCAGCCCTTGACATAACCATTAACATTTGCATCTCTAAAATAACAACATTTTCAGTATAGGTGAAATCCTGTTTTTTCAGTTTTTGATTTAAGTGGAATCTAGTACAATTCTACTACAAGTACTCACTAAAAATTATGAAAATATTTCATGTCTGATTTAAGTTTGTCCAGTGACTGATCCCATAACTGGTCCACATCACCTTCAACGCCAAAAGTGGGGTCTGGTGCACCATACTGGTTATATAGAACAGACTGCCGGTCCTGTATAGTGTCTGCAATAACGTTAAAACCTACAGTTACAGCTTGAAGCAGGAATTACTTAAATCTAGAGGTAATGGCGATGACTGTATAATTAATGATAATGTGGTCTTAAAGTTAAGTTGATCTGGTTGACAGAATTCTGGTATGCCAATAAGGATACCAAGTAGCAAATTTCATGTAAAATTAATTCTTTGAAGAAATTCATGATGCTGACTTCTACATGGTAACAAACTGTCCATGCTATCCTTTTCAAAATAAATTTGACAGAGAAGTATGGTAAAACACACTTCATCCTAACCAAGACCATCCCACTACAATACTTTTTTATAAAGATTATACAGAAAGTCTTTAGAGAGTCTTAGCAAGATCTTTTGGGTGTTAAGTATTAGCAGGAACACAGTAGGATAGCCACTGAGAGTGAAAGAGGGTAAAACAGTTAGGATAGATTGGGCATGTACCAATTTGATGTAGCGAAGTTGTGGTGATTACTGAAAGTTGTGACATTGTATTTGGGTCAACAGCTGTTTCTTCATAGAGAAGACTTTAGGCAATATGTACCTTCATTGTAAATTTTCGACAATAGGACTGGTTACACTGGCTTTGTGGAACAATGTGGCAGCATAGTGCTAGTGTTATATGATATCCTGGCATCTTGTGGCATCAACACAGTTACAAGGGTGGTACAATAGCAGACATGGGGTTTGGTATAATCATGGCTGGATTTCATGTATATGTTTATGTATATGAGACACAGAAAACATCACAGAAAAATACTATTTTGCAGCAGTTTAAAAGCATACCTGTACATAGTGGCATTTTGACTGTTTTCACACTGTTACCACAGTCCTACAATGGTATATATTGTGGAAAGTATGAAAATATCTTTTTTAAGTGAAATGCAAGGCTTATAAGTGAATTCAGTGGTAGAAAATTTTACAAGCTTATGAAGCATTATAAAAATTTGATAAGTAAACAGGCAGAGAAAAAAGCATTGATAATCCCTAGACCTAAATAGTGTGATAAAAAGATAAAAACAGCCAGGGTGAAAAAATTAAAAATTTACATTTCAAATGTTCTGTGATAGAGTTTTGAAAATCTAGGACTAAACCAAGTCTTACCTACCCAAATTACTGAAGACTGGAAGAAGGGTTTCTGGTTCATCAGAAATAGCACACTGCAGAAGTTTCTGTAACTGGTCCCGTGTCATATCTGCTAAAACCTCAGTCAATGGAGGATAGACAGGCACCTTTATGTAAAAGAACATCAAGTTGCTACTGGTATGTAATACTAGGTAATATTAATAGCTAGGAGGAGGCTGTGGTGTATTTACACAGAAGTCATTAATGTCACCTCAGTAAAAATTAAATCTTGGACAAGATAGGGTTATAGCACTACACAACAGGCCAACTGTCTTTAGGACAGCTGATCATTGCTCAAGATTTTTAGGCACCACTAAACTAAGTTAGTGCTTCATCTGAAAGGAACAACTACTGAAACTAGAATATTGGCATGTTAGAAATGGCACAGCAATGTGTCTAATCTTAAATCTGTGTTTCATGGGAAGGTTACATTGATAAAGAATCAATACTTACATGTTTATTGACATTAAAACATGAACAAAATAAGATTTTTATTGTGTTCATTGGATGGCCCCATTTTTGTGATCCGTATAATCTTTTTTATTATGCTGCTGCAAAGTGAGTTCTGATTCAATTAAAATTAGTTTTGATTCATTAAATTTAGACAAAATCATCTATTTGTCTGTTAAGAAATAGAATGATATCTGAAATAATTTTGTTTCAAATTTCCTGGTTCATATTGCCATTACAAATATTTCCCATAAAAAATATTAAATATTTGATGTTTACTTTCAACCCAACGATCTTCAATTTATCAGTTAAGTGATACATGTACAAATATGTGACCTTGACTTCCAACCATTTCACTACGACCTCTGATTTTGGTCAATTTTTGATGTCATAAAAAAATATTTTACACTAAAATATTAGAAAAAATGACCTCGATCTTTGACATTATGACCTTGACCTGCTGTTAGACAACTTTTTATTTGAAGTTTGCTTCATAATGTCACAGAGATTATTATTTACAAGTAATATACATGTATTCATACAACCTGTCAATGACAATAAGGTTTGAATACCATTTGCCAAAAGAAAACTTAATTTTAACATAATGATTATTTTATGTATCTTCCTTAATCACATAATTTTCCACCTGAGATACAACCAGATGATACCATGGTGATGACTGGATATTTACCCTTTCT
Organism: Ylistrum balloti; assembly: GCF_031769215.1. Lineage (NCBI taxonomy): Eukaryota > Metazoa > Mollusca > Bivalvia > Pectinida > Pectinidae > Ylistrum > Ylistrum balloti. The sequence goes on from NW_026782199.1 coordinate 1,004,717, forward strand.
GCTTGCCTGATTCGATGAAGCACCACACACAGTATGTGACAACACCAGAGCATTCTGGGACAATTACTACATTTTGTAGATATGATTGTCTGTTTTTCAAACTTCAGTGTCACTTTTGATTGTTCTTTGGATGATGGCTTGCCAACAACAGCTGATAATAGCAACCCTATCAGAGTAAGGAAAAGTAAAGGTCAATAATGTTAACATTTTCAATATGAAATTGTTAAGACTTGCTGTCGACCAAGTTTCTTGTCAAGGATGATTACTGGTATATCCAATCAGGGATGATTATACCCAATATTCTGTAGACAAAAAGAACCTGTTTTTCCTTGATCTTAAAGAAAGCTAAACTCAAAAAATGAGAATCTTAAAAAAATTATCAATCCAATAAATACAAAAATATCACAGTACTTTTCCAATTCATTAGTACCAGGTATGTATGAGATATACTGCATATCCAGCAGGCATGAAAGACTACTATTCCAGAGATCAAGCGAGCAATAAAAGTATTCTTCTCTCTCTGCCAACAACTTAAGTAGTGCACCAATTACCTTACATATGAGAAGTCAAATGTACTCTAATGATGAATCTTTTCATTTTTTAGTTAAAAAAAGATTTGTGTATAAAGATCATGTTTGACCAGAAATAGGACATAAATCAATGTGCCCTGTGTTTTGTATACTTTGTTACCTGTAGTTGTACCTATAATCTGAAATTACTGATTTAAATTTGTGAATTTCATCTACTTTCCAAGATGTTTAGCACCAAAAAACTAACAAATATTTCAGTTTGTTTCTAGACCTTAAACCAAACGGATATAGCTATTTAGGTGAAAACTGCTATATGCCCCTGCTAATTATTAATCCTGAAAAGTTAGTTTTAAGCTTGTTAAATCAAATGAAGATTCAGCCAATCTTTTTCTTCTTATACAAGTATTATTCTTTTACCACTTAATGAAAGAGAAATTCATTTTAAGAAAGATTGCCTTGAAAATCACAAAGAAGGTCTGTTCTTCAAGTGAAAAATTAAGAATATGTGAAAATTGATTATTTCTTGTTAAATGTATCCTGAAGCCTGTACTGGAAAAAGGGAAGCAAAGTATCAATTTTTTGCTTTTAAATTTCTTTTTTAAATTTAATTTTCAAAAAATCATCACCAGAACAAAAGCTAATTTATCCACCAAACTTTCATATATCTTAAATTAATACTCACCAACTTGCCGTATGCTCCTGACATAATCATTCATACACATGCTGTCTGCCTTCCTCCACTCATTCTCTGTCTTCATGCTCAATCTGGCACAACATTTCACCTTATTCTCATCACAAGGAAATGACCAACGCGATATCTACAGCAAATAAACAGGAAAATTGCATCATAATTCTGCTTCACTGTCATTTACCAAGATAAAAATACAAAGTTAAGATCTTTGCAAAAATGATGTATAAACTTTAATTTCAAAAGGATTTCAACAGATATTCAGGCATTGATAACATCCAAATTATGATCATATTTCCCCATGAGCTCTGTATTTATTTTATGTCTTCAAAGAGTTTTATGGTCAATATTAAAATACACAAACAGAAGGAACATCCATAAATATTGTATTCAGATATTAAGTAATACTCTAAATGTGAATGACGTCAGTCAAATCTGTTTTGGAGGAATACATCTGCGATTTGTCTTTAAGGATTACTTGACATTATGGCAGAAGATGGAGAAAGTATTTGAAATGGAATGCACAATATCTGTAGTGATTTTCCTGATGTCAATGAACATAAACACTGAAGTAAGGAAAATAACTCAGGAGACCAGGTGTCCACTATCCACAACAAACAACAGTCAGCCTCTGTTGTTTAAATATTTGACATCTAAACTTACTCCAATGAAATGACTGTTTCCAAATGTTTTTTAAAGACTTTTACCAGCAAGTTTTATAAGAACATAACAACAATAATAATCTTTATTTTTAGAGGATAAATACATGTTAAGCCAAAGGCTTATCTAACACATGGTCCTCTTGTTAGCAAAAGTACATATCAATGGGTTAGTAAAGACAACATGTATGAGTAAACAATAAACTCCATCTGTTGGATAAAAATTACATGATTACATACATTATTGAAAAGTATACAGTGTACAAATAGACTTGGTTGCTCTAAAAAGTAAAAAGCAGCAGTATCTTGCAAAATTGTCTCCAAATCAAGTAGAAGTTTGACTAGTAGTCTTTTAAAAGTAGTAAATCAATTGATCCCCTTCAGTTCGTGAGGTAAAAGATTCCAATCTTTGATACTTGATTTTAAAAAATGGTTTGAGTAAAAAACAGTTCTGTGTTTTGGAACTAAAAAGTTGTTATCAAAGGCATATCTTGTAGTTCTATTGTGACTATTTCTAACTAATGAGACATTGCTAGATAAGTAGTCTGGGACATCTTCATGTATCTATCAATAGGCATCCACTGTACAACTTCAAACATGTCTTTGGAAGGGGTATGAAATGGTACATCGAGAATCATTCTGGCAGCTTGTTTCTGAGCTTTCAAAAGCTTGCCCATTAAATTTCCTAAACAACCTGACCACACAGTGCTGCAATACACAAAATGTGGAAAAGACATGCCTGAACAAAATTCAGTTTTCCTTCCATGGGTAAATATGGACTAATACGACGCAACAAGCCTATCTTTTGTCTTATTTTGCCCAATATTGACGAAATGTGATCTGACCATGTCAAGGAATTATCGATGATGACCCCAAGTAATTTATTTCTAACAACCTCTTCTAAAGATTCATTACAAAGGGTAAGATCTCGAGTTAAGCGGTTTCTACTTTGTTTCTGTTTGGAAGCTATACACATACATTTTGTTTTCTTGACATTTATAATCATCTTATTTTCAACACACCATGAATGAACATTGCGTAAATCAGATTGAAGTTTGCTATTGATACCATCCAATGATCTACCAGTAGCAGACAAAGTAGAATCAATGAGTTAAGGGACTAATCTGAGAGGAAATATTTTGTGGGACAAAACTGAGATGTTTCCTTACCTTCCTCAGCAGCAGCTGGTCCAAGGGAGGGTAACATTTCTCAAGGCTTTCCCAGTTGTGATACAGAGCTGTGGCTGAAGCTGCTAGGTCTAACAATGATCGAGGATTTCGCGGATTTACCTTGGCCTCCTCTTTTGTTTTGGCAAATTTTTCTAGTATCTCCTTAAAAGATGGCCTCTTGAGTAGCAGGTGCCGAGAGTGTTGAGAGTTGGAAAGACTATCAGAATCATCCTCACTATCACAGTCACTAGATTCATCGGAGTGAGATATTTCTACAATATAACAGATATACAAACTAGCCAGTCATACAAGGAAGAGATTTCTACAACATAACATACATACAAACTAGCCAGTCATACAAGGAAGATATTTCTACAACATAAATTACATACAAACTGGCCAGTCATACAAGGAAGATATTTCTACATCATAACATACATACAAACTAGCCAGTCATACAAGGAAGATATTTCTACATCATAACATACATACAAACTGGCCAGTCATACAAGGAAGAGATTTCTACAACATAACATACATACAAACTAGCCAGTCATACAAGGAAGAGATTTCTACAACATAACATACATACAAACTGGCCAGTCATACAAGGAAGAGATTTCTACAACATAACATACATACAAACTGGCAAGTCATACAAGGAAGATGTTTCTACATCATAACATACATACAAACTGGCCAGTCATACAAGGAAGAGATTTCTACAACATAACATACATACAAACTAGCCAGTCATACAAGGAAGATATTTCTACAACATAACATACATACAAACTGGCCAGTCATACAAGGAAGATATTTCTACATCATAACATACATACAAACTGGCCAGTCATACAAGGAAGATATTTCTACATCATAACATACATACAAACTGGCCAGTCATACAAGGAAGATGTTTCTACAACATAACATACATACAAACTGGCAAGTCATACAAGGAAGATATTTCTACAACATAACATACATACAAACTGGCCAGTCATACAAGGAAGATATTTCTACAACATAACATACATACAAACTGGCAAGTCATACAAGGAAGAGATTTCTACAACATAACATACATACAAACTAGCCAGTCATACAAGGAAGATATTTCTACAACATAACATACATACAAACTGGCCAGTCATACAGGGAAGATATTTCTACAACATAACATACATACAAACTGGCCAGTCATACAGGGAAGATATTTCTACAACATGACATACATACAAACTGGCCAGTCATACAAGGAAGATATTTCTACAACATAACATACATACAAACTGGCCAGTCATACAAGGAAGATATTTCTACAACATAACATACATACAAACTGGCCAGTCATACAGGGAAGATATTTCTACAACATAACATACATACAAACTAGCCAGTCATACAGGGAAGAGATTTCTACAACATAACATACATACAAACTGGTCAGTCATACAAGGAAGATATTTCTACAACATGACATACATACAAATTGGCCAGTCATACAAGGAAGATATTTCTACAAAATCATTCAGGAAACTGTCTAAACCTGGTAAATATTCACTGCAATATACAGCTTGGCTACAGATATATTGCAACTTCTCTATAGTTTGATCAGTTGAACATTTGACTAGTAAGCAAGGGGTCAGATTCCTAGCAGAGGCATTAAATTTGAACAAATAATTACATATGTTATGTTATACATACATAAGCAACATCCATATATAGAATTATTTGTAAAAAGCCTTATACTGTTACCTATTGAGGACAGAAAACTGTAGGAAATGCATTGATTCATATACTTTACGCAAGTTATTGTGTTCTACACTTATCGACATATAGATCTGTCCTTATCACTATATATTATCATGACATTGTACACATGTCATAATAATGATATTGATCTGCATATATGTGTGTATGCTTATATTTGAGTATTGTGTGTGTTTTGTATTTGTGTTGTTCCAATCAGGTTAATTAATGCTTCATTGTTTATATTTAATTTAATTTAATTGCATGTTAACGGAAAAAGTCTTCAGATGCCCAGGTCTACATCAACAAATATCTAACAACAGGATACAGGAGTATCAATAACAGCATTATACATGTATCAAACATAGTCTTTATGTATCGTAGGTTGTATCTTTAAAATGTTCATCAAATAAAATTTCAAACTCCTATGATACAGGATGATTATTCCATAAATCAACTTCTCTGAATGTAATGAGTTTCGAGCATTGCTATGTTTCACTAAATTGAATAATTCACAATATCACATCTTTAGAAAAAGACAAATGTATAGGCTACACCGATTGTCTATAACATTTAGGGGAAAATTAATATAAGCACTAAGCTTGTCTTCTCCTGCAATATGTGTATGTAATTGCAAAATACTCCAAATATCACAACTCGTGGGATTTTGTTAGGCACCAATGTGAGAGAACCGGGAAAATACACATTCTTGGCGAGTGCTTCGACCAGGAATCAAACATGGGTCTCTAGTGTGATAATCCACAGGTTCTACCAACTAAGCCAAAGAAGCATGCTCTGTCAGCTGCATGACAAAGACGGTATTTAACACTATATACAAGCCACACCAACTGCTCTACTACTACTTCCTCATTTTTCTTGAGATATCCTAAATCTTACCCTGAGACTCTAAATACCACAACTTGTAGGATTTCATTGGGCACCAATATGGAAGAACAGGGAAAATACATGTACCTGTCAGGTGCCCTGACCAGGAATCAAACCCAGGTCTATGGCCTGATAATCTACCAGCTAAACTGACTGAGCCAAAGAAGCATGCTCTGTTAGCTGAGTGACAGAGACTGTATTTAACAACATTTACCAGCCACACCAACCTGCTCCTATTACATATTGCTGAACATTGAATAAACAGTAGTCTAACGAATCCCTTCATACAATAATATGATATGCAGAGGCGTAGCAATAATGTATGCTTGTATGCTTAAACATACACTCGAATTCCATTTGCCCTACTTTTTTAACCTTACTGCGCCCCTAGACCCCCTTAACCGGGGCTTCGCCCTTGGATCCTCTCTTGAAAGCATACACTCTTAAAAATGTTTTGCTACGGAACTGATATGTAACATAAAGTTTGGACTTTCAGAAAAATAAAAACATAATTATTTGCAAATTTCATATTATGAATAAGTGTGTACTTTTTATTTAGTTTATAAATGAATTCAGTAATGCTAATTTTAGATCACACGTCAGCAAACTTAATCATATTACAAAATGTTTTTATTGTTATTTATTTCAAAAAGGCACACTTTGCTTCATTTCGATGAGAATTTTGCCAACTTTACAGACTGATACAAATACATGTACTTCAGAATAAGATACTTGTTCGTAGTTAGAAGGTCACCACAAAAACAGAAAAAACAATTCCGGGAAAACATGTACAGTCATTCTGTATATCGGCGCCTAAATTGTACAATAACATTTTTGCAAATATTTGTATAACGTAAGTATTACCTATGTCATAATTATCTTCCTCCTCCAAAAAGTCAGAACGGGAATCCTCCCGGAGTCGTGCTAACCCAGACATAGATATAGATACCTGTCATATACAAACATGTTAGTCTCTGTCTACTTCCATTTTGAGAGATGAAACTTCGTGTAATCTTAGGGAAATCCCCGACCTCGTTTTGGTGTTGGGTTAAAGTTCAAAAACGGGGACATTTCAAAGTCTAGTTAGCTTCAAAACGTGCATGAAGATGGATACAAAAATTAGGCCCAATCAGTTGAGACTTCTCTAGTGTTAACTCCACTGTGAAGTTTTCCATGACATTATCAAACCTTATCCCCAAATGCGATTTATAGAAAATCCCACTAAAAAAACAAAAAACAAAACAAAAAATCGCCCAAAACCATATCACTCTAATTTTTATTCATTAAGCCCTATATTTTTTAGACTTTTTCGCTCCATAGTGGCAACCATGACGCCCCAAAATTTTACGTCCAAAAAGCTGTGTCGCAACATTTAATTCCATGGTGACATGTCCAGCTCGTTTCAATAGTTATGACAATGACTATTATCACAGACTTCGAATTTATAATTTCTTATTAAATAAGCAGACACAGAGATGGTAACTCTTTTCCGCGTTTGTTGCAAGTTATTCAGTCCGTTTTTGCTCAAGACTCAAGTAGCATTTTGATGTCATTAAATTTTTAAAATTTCCTTTAGGTTTCCTAATCTGTTTAACTATTAAGAGTGGTTTTATTTTCACAATAAAACAAACAGCCAAAAGTCATTTGTGCATGATATTAAGTTGATATATGCCAATCGAGTTTCTGTCCTTTCAATAATAAAGAATCAAATAATGCACTGCATAGCCACCTATGTGGATCTCACTACACTAGAACAACACAAACAATCAGAGTAGACGTCTGACAATTTACAAAGACTATAAATCATTTGTAATTATGTAGTGAACATGCAACTTTATGTATATCGTGTATAATATGCTTATATCCATCTATTGGTTGACCGTATTCACATATGGCAAGTTTGTCCGATATTCTGTATGGTTAATTTTGTTTTGCTGTGAATGCTGCAATTAAATGCATACCAATACAAAGTGTGTTCAGAATGAGGGTACTTTTGACACCCTTTCAGCCATCAAGTCTACTGTAGCTTCAAGCGAATCTCGCGTCCTGCACACAATTATGTGTCCGTTGTAATGTCGATGAAACAGCCATGTCAGCAATGTAATTTCAGTAACGGAACACCCTACACTTTGAGATTTTTCATAGCATATGTCAAGATCGGTAACAGCCAAATGTAAATGAACCACGACGTTCCTAGAGCCATATCTATTTCTTCGCAATCTTCGTTCTCAAAAACGAAAGTAGCGTCCGCCTTGTTTGTTTACCCTAACAACTTCGCGGGGAATCACGCGGCTAATTCATGTAAAATTCAGTACCCTGAAGAAAACGTGGCGTATGTACACATTAAAGTGATTGTTTTGGAATTCCAAGATTTTACTAGATTTACATTAATTCAATATTTATCGAACTTCATCTAAACAAGAGGTCCAGACGGCCTGCATCGCTAACATGGATCTTTATGACCAACAGTACTATATATGTGCATATGTTCCACGTTTAACACATTTGACCCCTGTGACCTTGACTATGGGTCAAGGTCATTTCTTTTTGCAAACTTTCTTTGGCTTCATAAAAGGAACATACTGGCCACATATAATGATACTATTTCAGAAGAGATTGTTTAAACGTTTTAACACATTTGACCTCTGTGACCTTGAAGATTGGTAAAGTTAATTTCTTTTAGCAAACTTTGTAGGACATCATAAGAGAGTTGTCTAATATAATGATTCTAGGCCTCCCGGTATTTGGGGAGAAGTCGTTTAAAGGTTTATAACACATTTGACCTCTGTGACATTGAATATGGGTCAAGGTTATTTTTTCGCAAACTTTGTTGGGCTTAATCAAAGGAACCTTCCAGCCAAATATAATTATTCTAGACTTCCTGGTATTTTGGAAGAAGTCGCTTTAAGTTTTTATAACATTTGGCCTCTGTGACCTTGAATATGGGTCAAGGTCATTTCTATTCGCAAACTTTGTTGGGCTTTTTCAATGGAACCTTTCAGCCAAATATAATGATTCTAAGCCTTCCGATGTTTTGAAAGAAGTCGTTTAAAGGTTTTAAGACATTTGACCTCTGTGACATTAAATATGGGTCAAGGTTACTTTTTTCCGCAACTTTGTCGGACTTCATCAAAGGAACTTTCCAGCCATATATAATGATTCTAGGCGTATTTTATGTCATATACATGAATTTTACGAAGGCGTTCAATAAAGTTCCACACAAACGGCTGCTGAAAAAATGGCAGGATATGGAATAAGTCAGAAAGTCATAAAATGGACAGAGTAATAGACGTCAATGTGTTATGGTATACGGTGAATCATCAAAAACATACCCTGTAATCAGTGGTATACCACAAGGAAGCATCCTGTGACACGTATATTAATACCCATTGTCAAACAAGAATCGCATATGGATGTGTTTTAAGCGACATGCAAAATTTGAAATTTTGGGGCTAGATTGTACAATGCAGCAACAGTTATACAGAGGAGACAAGCAGAAAACAGAACTCGAGGCAACAAATATAAACAATATATGTGTGTACATATTTACATAAAATAGGATGTAAAGAACATCCAAACATTGATTCAGTCTGAGTTTGAAATTAATATCATGTAAATTTTATGAGAAAGTCAAAATAACAAGTATGGCTTTTATGGAAAACTCAAAGTTTAGAAAGTACATTCATTACATCAATAAACATCAGTGTTTAATTATCTAACTCGGCTCATAACGTAATATAAAGATACAAAAATATGTCCACAAATATATTTATGTCAACTACCAAAGTATTTGGTCGAGTTGCAGGTCTTATAGTCCAGGTTGTCTTGGTGATGTGTACAAAGCAAGCAGCTAAATCAACACCCACGGCCAACATAAATACATTTAAAAACCGACAAACTGCATAGCACAGTTTACACTAACGTATCTGATACATCGTAGAGCTTGATAAATTTCAAAATTTTATTTTGTATCATTATTATACATTTATTACATTTATTACACAGTAACATGGGGGATAGATCGATCATATTTTTTTACTTGAAATCTATCGATGGAACAGCTGTTACCTATATAGTTACATTTGTCAATCCCCTAAGTTTCAACAATGTTTAATTAGATTTTTGACTCGGGGGAAGGGGGGGGGACTTTCTTTCTTTTTCGATGAAAGTTCACCGTTTTCATTTTATTTTCCATACCATTTGATCGCACCCGTTCCCTTGTCATGACATGTCTAAAGTGCGTTATACTTTTCCTCAAAATTATCAAAGGAAATGAAACGGAAAAAACGTGGCCACCAAGAAATTAGCCTGATGACACCCATGCATGGATGTAGAGACACTGTCTAACCAATCAGTTGGATTGTGGGATATGAAAAATGTAAGTTTTATGTTTCCTATCTCATGCTGTTGTACTGTTTCGAAGTCTACCATTTCTGCGCTGTCAGTCGTAGCATACCGGTTTTCTACTTTTGGTACCGCTCATATTCATACTCTCTTAACTCAATCATGGATAATCATCAAAAACAAAGGAACTCACTTCTTACACGTGTCAGTTGTCATTCTCACTTCCTTGTCATTCTTGTGAATAATGTCGGGGTTTCATTCATGCCGTAGTTGATGTGAAGAAGACTCTTTCAGTTCCATAGATGTACCTGTTTACTAAGTCTTACGGAGGGAGTTCACACCACACAAGTGTAAAATACTGACCACACTAAGGTAAAGTAGAGCTAATCACGTGCTAATTACATTAGTACCGTGTTGAGAGGGTATATCAGAGGTGTGAACACTGCTGAAAAGGTATACCTAAAACTACTAGGGTAGGGAATTTCTTGCAGCCATCGTGGAATGGCAACCTAGGGTAGGGTATTAAATTAGACTGCTTTCATGAAAAAAAAACTACACATTTCTAATACTTTCAAGAACTGTTAAAAATTTGAATTCGTCAGATTCGTTAGACCACCCTATGCAATTTCTGTAGTATGTCCATTCATCCGTCGCAGGATTGTCAGATGACCGTTAGTGGCCGGGACACTTTTTATTTTTAATTAAGCTGTATTAGCTCTCACACAATAAATGTCTTTTTATCTGTGTTTTTTTTTGTATGGGGCTTATGATGTTTTCAATGATACCTCGACATCTGTGATTTTTTGCTGTTAGTGATAATTTTGTCGTAGGGGCAGATCTGAAGAGCTAAAGCTGTATTGTTCTTGTACAAGGGACGTATAATGCTTGTATCCTTAACTTACGTAGAAAACGAGGTGCTGTTTTACTCTATGGACTATTTTCTGATATCGAAATAAAACGGTTTATCGTTTTACTATTTTTTCACTTATTTTCTGTGATTCTTGATATCCGTTTTTTCATGCGGAGAAAAAAATAGATATAAAAAATCAGTCGTATTTAATTTCCATGAATGTAAAGTAGGGGTTTTATTAATTTGTTGACATCAAGAATTTGAATGTTCGAATATGCTTTATTTCAAACGTTATATCATGTATCTAAATATATTAGACATTGAATTTCTGAATACAAATGTGGCAATGATATTGTGATATTGGTTTTACTCAATACAAATGAGTCAGTTATGGGATACAAATGTAGTGAGTGAAACAAAGAACACAAAACTGAAATCCAAAATATTTACATCACGATGTTTTTTTTTTAATTCATTAGTCATCGTCGAGAACACCTATGTGAAAAATATAATATGGAGAAAATAAAATGCTAAAAAACAAAATATAATATGAATGGTGAAATATGTCCTACAAATCATAATAGATCTAATTAATGATTGACTATGAGTTCAATTGAACATAAAATCTTAATTAGATTGATTAAAAAATAAATATACAAAAAGGCGTTTATGAAACACAACTTCGCCATTCTCGCCTCTCATCGGCTGTCAAGCTGACAGAGTGAAAACGAAGGGCAGTAACTCTGGGAGATCAGAATGCAAACTTGGCCTGCTCTCAACCGTTTTCGATGTTCGCGGAAAACGTCAACTAGATGGCGCGAAACACGAAAATATCACGTGACCTTCAACAAAAAATGGATGCCCTGGACGGGATAATACGGATCTGGGCCCGTGGACATCGGAATCTGTTTGATGATGGTATTGAGAGTGATTGAGATTGACACACATGCATATCAGACCTCACATATCATTTACAATTTCTCCAAGCTGATTTATTTCACGGTCGAGTCTTTGAGACGCTCTCGCTAGTTTCGAAAAGCACGTTCGCTTCGTGACCGCACGTGATGGCCTGTACATTCACAGGACATACTGTATACTGCCAAGGTGTCATCAAAATGCATCAAACATAGCAGTTGGTTTAATTCATCACAAACTTGATGCAACTTTCTCAAAGCTGTATGATGCTCTCGTGGTGGTTTATGTCCCAGTCGGACGTCCCTTACGACGAGAGAATTGGTAAACAAAACAACATGGCGTTAGACTAGGACTGGGTGCAGTAGGTTTGCAATAGCTTGAACCAGATTGATCTTAAACATTATAGTCTCGTTTCACTAATTTACACAACCAGTAATGAAACAGGACTGTATCACAGTAAACTTTGCGTGTATATATATACAAGGATATGAAACGCACAGTGGTTAACTAAATTGCTGATGCTTGCATGAAAAACTTTGTTAGTACAACTTCTGAGCATTTTATTTAAATACTAGCAGAAGTTGCATCAGGTAAGTAACATCCTTTGAGTTGTAAGGATGCACTGAAACTTCAACACATTTACATGTGCATCCTCACATAACAGGATAAAAATCCTCTGAATCCTGACACATTGGTGTACAGGTAAGTCATGAAATGTGGTTTAAAAGTAACAGCAAGAAATATTATATTCACAATCACTGAAATATGCATTGTCTTATTTATTTACAATTCAATAAATCATGCACAGCTCAGTGTGATCAAACCACAATAAAATGATGTACAGGTAAGTGAATACCTTGATGTGTTTTTCTGACGGAAGGTTTCATTGTTAATATATAAGCAGAAAGATTGCTAAGTGGTTTGGTGTATCACTTTGTATAAGAAGCAGACAACATATTTCTGAAATGTTTGTTTGCAAATATGGGCTTTTATAAATATTCCAACCTGTGAATGAAAATCATGGTGTTTTTTTTTTTTCGATTATATTAAGAACCACTTTAGGACTTACCAATGTGTCCTGAGTTCAGAGGATTTTTATCCTCTTTGCATGCTTTGGAGTTCCGGTGGAGCTACACAAATCAAAGGATGTTCCCAGCCTGTTACACATATATTGTTTATGCAACATATAACATGCTGATGCTAATTTCAATGTTCTCAAATTCCATTCCAAAAGTCCTGTTTGACTTCTGAAATTATTGAGGAAACCCCCCCCCCTACAAAGTAGAGTGCCAAATAACATATATACCTCATAACATATTTCAAAATCAAGCGGCATATTTAATTTTAAGGAATTTGCGATATTCACAAGGAAAAAGTGTCAGATTAAAATTTATTCTTCTGACTATACATGTTTGAAAACTTGAATTATCATTTCATTATTAAAATGTCCCTTCATACCACCAATTGCAGCAAAGAAGTTGTGATGTACAGCTATTATAAGCAACACACAGGCATAAATCAATCTTTATCAAAGCAGAAACTACCTGCGAAGTGTGAAGAAAAGTCGTGTGCAATGAACCAATAACTTAACCACTTCCATTAGCCATCACTTGTGTACAGAAAAAGATAGCATTTGTTGATATCTGTAAATTTCATGAAGGCACATGATTTATACCACATTTGTTTGGATGAAATTCAATAATATAATTATGTAATGTGACAAAGCAATGTCAAGGGCTCAGCCACAAACAGATTCCACTAGTATATTTTATATACAACACAAAAAAGATGCATTTCGTTTCACCCATTTCCTTGGATCAGTAAAATTATGTTGCATCAATTGTATTGGTCAGTATGGTGTCCTGTGAATTAAAACAAATTAACTAATTTGCTGTTGCTAAAATGTATAATCTTTGCTAATTTTCAGATTCTGACTCTGGCTCCTATGCAGATTCAATGGACTCCCTAAATAGTTTTTTCGATGATCACCCATATTTGCATCCATCCAGACCAGATGTGCGACATTCAAAATTGCCTAACTTTCAGAAGGAAAAACCGAAAGAAGTCCTGAAATTGATGGATTTGGCTGCCAAAGTGACAGCTCAACACTATTCCTGTGAGAGTATTGAGACTCATAACCCTCCTCTTGATGAAGCTTTGTTAAAAAAGGTAAGGAAGGCACTAAATGTTTTATAATATTAGCTTTATTAAAATGTGGTTTTACTGGCTTACAGACCAGTTTTAATTGCTTTAAATAACTTAAGCAATGGTATTCTTATTTTTCAGTCAATAAAATTGCCAATCTTGACTGAAACATCAGAGTTTCATACAATGATACAAAATAATCTCACCAAAATGAGGATCACTGTTAAATATATAATCAGGAAACTTAGAACTCTTTGCTATTTCTGTGCAGTTGATTGTGAATTACAATCACTGACTATTTAGTGACATTTTCCTGTAATATTGTCCTGAATTTTCTGAAATCATGATTCATTTTCTTTCCAATTCTTCTTGGATACCAGGAACCTCTTATACTCAACTGGCTATCACAAGGTTTCTATAAAATGCTTAGTTATTGATTAATGTAGTAAAAATACTTGTAGTGTCAGTACTGGGTTGCTTGTGTCATTAAAAATACATTGTTACATTGTGTTATCTCCCTTTACACATACTGTGACAGCATTTCACTTTACAGTGTTCTCGTTTCGTTTCATCCAAACAGCATCATTAGTCAGATTATTACACAGAAAAGAAGATACATGATCCCACTCTTGTGATACTTATAAGGGATAAGCCTACAGGGTTTTAATCCTAAAAATATATTTCTTCTGAAAATAAATCATAATTATTCATGATCAATCAATGGTTGAAAACAAATAACATACAATCTTTGATGAAACTGATAAATTAGTACACCACTTCTGATAAAAAAATGTACCTTACAGATTTTTTAAAATGCCCTTATTACCATAATGAAATTGGAAACACAAGTCTGCAGTATGTAATTATTTTGACATGCTTTGGATATTAAATTGTTAATACATATATTCTTTACATTGATTCAGTGCCAAATTTTCAATCTGTGTTGTCTTCAAGTTACATAACTGATTAGATTAAATGTTAAAACCATCCTTCAGTCATTGAATTTCAGATTGAAAAGCAACATTGACAACTAGCCAAACAATTTGGTCCTAGTTTACTTTCTTTTTCCAGAATTATTATCCTTGAACTTAAAAATATCATTTTGTGCTCAGTTTGTTAGTGCTGGATATGAACTGAAGTTTAATTAGTAGTTAGATTTGATTGTCAGCCTTGTCAGATAATATCTGATACATTTAGAAGTTTTTAGTAAGCCTCATAAAAAGCCAATAACACCAGCTCATTACTTCTCTCTTGTCAGCAGAGGCTTTCAAAGTTTCTCACCTTTATTTGTGCATATTTCAAGTTGATGTGCTATTGATTGCAGGTTTCATTCTGGGCTTTCCCTCAGGATGAGAAAAAGGTAAAAATATATGCAAGGTTAAGTCTAAAATCAGAAGAAGAATGGAGGAGAGGAGAAAGTTTTTATGAAGAAGAAAGAATTCAGGACATCAGACAAGTTGGTTAGTAAATAGTTGTAGTAAATTAATGCATAAAAAGTTTAACATATTCTTTGTTTAACTGATTGATTGATAGATATAAATCTGGTTCTAGTGAATAAAGTCAGGCTTCTTAAGGCCAAATAAAATTAATTCTTAGTTTTTCAGGCACCGCCACATCTTAATGTCAGTGCCACATCAGCCGTTTTTATTGGAAAATGTGATAAAATGAAAAAGAAAACCGCCGCATACAAAATCGGCATTACCTAGATAAGCTGGATTTCTCCAGCATATACTGTCAGCGGAACATGCTGTTTTGAAATTTAGTTTCCAAACAACATTTCCGCCCATGCCAAAATGGTGGTGCTATCAGTACAAATAAGTGTAGGGGCAAAGATTATACTCCCATGGATCATTGTCTCTGGATTCAGTGAGTCTTGTACTGTTTCTGAGCTGTTCTTAGCCATTCAGCAGGGGAAGTTAGACATCGCATGGGACTTTCCACAGCAATAAAAAAAAAATAAAACATGTCGGCAATGGTTGGCAAAACAAGATTAATTTTGACAATTTTGCTTGAGGGAGACCTTGATATCCCTATCATTTTCGAAAATAAAATGCATACCAGCCTTATTGTTTCCTAAACAAATAAAAATAAAAAAAAAAAAAACTGCCACCCTCAATGATTTTTAGAAAAAAAATGGCCTGAGAAATTAAGAATTAATTTTGTTTGGCCTTACAGTAGGAACTTGCTACTGAACAGCTGTATTTTATTAATTGACAATTTTATTCTGTTAAAATACATGTTATCTGAAAATGATAATGATTTCTTCATGTTTTGTAGGGTTTATGGTATCGGCTATCATCAACAAGCAGGTTTCCAAAGTATCTGTGACATTTGAAAAACAACAGATTACCTCTTCAAAATGTGCTATATGTCCACAAGCGATATGGTGTCCACATATCATTGCTGTCATTCTCCACAGAATTCGATATTCAGATATGGTGTGTATAACGGTATTTCAAATAGTCAAATGGCTGAGGTGACAGAAAACTCCTGTTTACACTGTGCTGTTGATTGTGATTATCAGTTAGGCCTGTTTTTACTGCTCTATATGATAAGCCCTTTTCTTCCCCAGTGTAAAATATTGTAGGAATGTTACTTTACAAGTTGATATATTGACTACACATTGTGTGGTTATATTTTTCATAGTGATGTAGATCATACAAGTATGATAATGGTATTATCTGACAATGGTTTTTGGACC
Source organism: Ylistrum balloti (assembly GCF_031769215.1). Lineage (NCBI taxonomy): Eukaryota > Metazoa > Mollusca > Bivalvia > Pectinida > Pectinidae > Ylistrum > Ylistrum balloti. The sequence continues at coordinate 1,021,358 of NW_026782199.1, forward strand.
TTTAACCCTTTATACAGCACCAAACAAAATATTTAACTTATCTGATGGAGACATTGTTCATTGAAGATTGACACTATTTTCATCAGTTGTTTATGGGATACATACACAGCATGACTTGACAGAAATAAATAAATAATAGATAAATAAAAGCATTTTAAGTATTTATACAATAATCAAAAACCAAAATCCCAGATTCAATTTCAATGAAATTTTGCAGAAACCTTCCCCACATATACACAGATTCGGGACTTCCCAAATAGTAATCTCCAACACAAAGCTGGAATATTAAGTTGAAAAAATAAACCCCACATTGTCAACTTCAACACAACAAGAACAATTTTAACAAGGATTTATTTTTTAAAATTTGAATTAAAACCTTTATAATGGGGTAATCTAATGGACAAAAATATCACCCATGGCCACACCGAGAAACTGTATACTGCTACACAAGCCTACCGTCAGACAGGGACTATATCAGGCTGTATATAACATTATGTTACATCCCAGATTTGAGGGGCAATGTGCAGTAATACTGTTGGAAACTTTCTCTGTATTCAGTTGGACATGTGCAGTGTAAATGCTTAAAGTTACAGAATGGTTAATGCAATGTACAGAATGGATATGGTTCAGTTATATCAGAGTCAAGACTGTTAAGCCTGATTCACTTCTACAAATCAAACCCTCCCTAAACTGGCCAAATATTCATGTCCCATGAAAAGTTGTCCTCTTGTATATGTTATAGACAAAAAAGGTTGACATTTGTGGTTATCTCTGTCTTAACAGATTTCTGTGCATGCACCTGTAACAGAGACGCTGTCTACTCTTACACGAGACCAGCTGCAGAAGCTACTACAGTATGCTATAAATGAGGACCCAGCAGGCATCCTCGGAAGAGTGTTTCAACATATTGGTATGGACACTTTAGATCACTTTGAGGAGTTTCCATTAAGTTACATGACAATCAGTAACGTTCAGTCAGTATGAATAGGCAAGTTGTTGGTGCATGTGATGTTTTAAATAAAAACAATAATAACTGTAATGATAGTTGGAGCCCTTCTGGTCTTATTTCACTCTTAATTGGAATTGTTTGATAGTGATATTGGCAGTGTTTGGAAACATCATGAGATCACGTGTGTGTAAATATTGAGAGTGATATTTGCAGTGTTTGACTACATCATGAGATGACAGGTGTGGTCACTCTTCACATCGACAAATGTTGTAGTTAGCAGGCAGTGCAAAGTCCAATATGTTCACTATGGCTGCAAATATGGAAATCACAAATTTCTGAGATGGTGCTAAACCCAATATTTTCACTCTGACCACCAAGTAGGAAATAACATTTCAAAAATCTTCTACAGTTCCACCAGCTGCATTAAGTTCAGATGTGCTGGGAGGAACGATCATGATATGGTGGTCTTCACCAAGTGTTGTAGTTTTTCAGATTGATTCAAGTTGGCAATGGAGTACCTATTGTTCTTTGTACCACTATAATACTGCTGAGTATGAATACTACACTGATAAAGGGGTCTTTTTGTCATATCATTGTTTAGACCCATAGGCCTCATTTTAGATAAAATTATATCTTCTTTGTGATAATTATGTCGTTCTAAGTCATTGTAAACATTTTCATGTGTAATACCAGCTACAACGAATTCACCTGGTTTAATCAGTCAAACCTTATGGGATCTTTTACCACTGCAATCTCTTAGAAAGGGATGTAAAACATGATACTGTAGCAAAATTCAACAGGCACCAGTCAAAGAGAAAATGAAATTGTACATGTTGCCAATTCTGATATTGCATTATAATTGGTCAGTCTATGGATGCATATCCAAATATCTACTGAATATTGCTTACAAATATGAATGAAGATATCAAGTTCATAAGTACTTGGTACTGTTTCAAAGGTTGGTTCTTCATCAAGAGGTTAACTTTCAAACAAAACTGTTTTGAAATTGACATGGAAAATGTTAATTCTGATGGAACTCAATGAATTACTCCTGTATGTTTACTGGAATTAACTGACTGATTTTGAAATAAACACAGAATGCTTGATGAGCTATAAAGGCCCCTTGACATTATACTTCCAATTAAGAAACTGCAAACCAAATTCCCAAAATAACTACAGACTATAATTATACTTTTTTCTGACAGATGCTCTGAGAGATGCAACATCGAACATGAACTGTGTACAAGGAGCCCCAGATCCAACATTTGGGGTCAGTAAAGATGACAAGTTAACATGGAGCCTCTCCTTAGATTTACTCAAGAAGAACTTAATGGATGACCTGAGGCTTGGGTAATATTTGTAAACAAACTGTTAATGGATAAACATTGCCCTTTGTGCAAAATCATGTGTAAATTCATAAGTAAGTGTGCTTTACTAGCTTGAACACTTGCATCTTTCTACAATCATTTTATTTTCTGCAATTTTTAAGGTGACAGTTGATAGCTTCACTACTGTTGTTTATCTTGAAGTAACATGCTAGTCAAACTTTGACCTGAGCACTAGGAGGGCTGCAACTGACTGAAATACCTCATCCTTATGAATGAAAATGACTGACCCAGATCATGTGGCTGTCCAAGTCTATTAGTCCTTTAATATAAGTATATTGGCCTTATACTCCTATGTTCTCTAATTAGACTAATTTTAAAACATGAGTGCTGTACCAAATTGCAAACCTTCTTCTCCATTATGAATGATTAGAAATTGCCTAGATTTGGTATGAAGTATTCATGGGTAAAGTGGACCAATTTCTGTATAAACTGTACATCCCAGCCCCCTAGGGCAGGAGGGTTGGGCCCAATTTGGAAATGTAAGTTTCTTCTAAGTCCATCTTCTATACAAGGATATTGTCCCAAGTTTGGTCTGAAGCAATTTTAATGAATAGTGAATCTGAACTCTGTTCGACCACAAGTGTGTGAACCGATAGGATATCATATCAGAAATTGTTTGTCATATTTGAAATTCTTCATTAAATGGCTGAATAGCTAAATTAGCCAGGCGAGCGATGCAGGCCCCTTGGGCCTCTTGTTTAAACATGTCACAATGTTGACCTCTGATCTCTTCTGTTTACAGATATCGGAGTTATCCTGATTCATGTAATATTGTTGAAAAGATGAAATCCACATTCTTTGACCAATATTTTCAACGGGTAATGGAACTTATTGAGAAAGAAGAATCTGGTGCTGCAGGGGAAGTGCTGGTCACTATTGCTGAAAGTGTTCTAAATGGTATTTAGCTACTCGTGTACACCTATTTTCCAATAAGATATTTTTAGAAACTGATTAAAAAGAGAAAAGGCCAATCACTATTTGATATGTGTAGTTCAAAATGCTTTTCATTCATGGTCCATCATCCATCCTTGTATATGCCTGTTATCACCAACCTACTAGAGTTTGTAATATCAGGAATATTTAAGGAGATGTTTGTCTATCTGATTGTCTTCAAATTATCATTGTGTTGACATCATTGTCAATGCCTGTGGTAGATTTACTTTATCTTTTGAAATTAATGTGAAAATGTAATAGTTCTTAATATGAAAATATGGAGGTATATCTTGCTCAACAGAAGTGACTTGTAAAGTCTTTACTTCATAGATTTCATGATGATTTCCTAACAATGAAGCCTCTGATAGGGGAAGAGAGTATATATATTGTATTGTTATATTCTGGGAGCTGTACTATTTACTTTGACTGGGAATAGACCATCCTGATTGCATTGTTTACTTCCAACATATAAAGTCTTCTCTCTTCAGTTATCCACAGCCAGCGATCTCCAAGCAACATGTTGAAAAGGATATTGTATGACTGTGAACGACTCTTCAGCTGCTTCATCGTGTCCTGTCCTGATGAATTGAAGCAGCAGATTCTCTCTAAAGCCATCATGCTAAATGAGTAAGCCTCATATGTATTCAGATTGTCTCATTCATTTTAGTATTAACAGTTTGGTGTTAACGGTCATCTGAGTGGTTTTCTTCTGTGATGTTAGACTAGTTAAAAGTATTGTAAGAGTTCCAAATGAGATGTTACTTCACTTACATTTACATCAGCCATAGCAAGGGAATTGGTCATCTGAATGTGTGTTGTTTTTTTTTTAAACAGAAGAGCGAGACGATTAACTCCAAACATAGAGTTCACCAAACCTAGTTTATGGGCAGAGATAGGGTCTATCAAACTGCCCTGGGAGGATGATAAAGACGGTGTGATGGGAGAAGCATTTAGAGGTTTTCCATTCTATCAGACAGTCTGTGCTAGTCTGATCACCAACCCACCTCAGTCACTACAGGATGTGCTTTGCTGCAGATGTTCTATCACCAACAGGTAATATCTTAGTCCCTACAGTACCTACTCTGCTGTCCCTGTGTCAGATCTTCTACCACTCACAGGTATTAATTCAGTTCCCTCATGATCTACTCTACTGTGGATATTCCTCCCCAACAGGTATTACTTCACTCCCTACAGAATCTGATCTGCTCTACCCAAACAGTTATTTTTTCAGTTACTAAAGGATCTGATGTGTCAGATATTTTCCCCCAACAGGTATTACCTCAGTCACTACAGGATCTGCTCTGCTGCAGATATTTTCCCCCAACAGGTATTAAATCAGTCAATACAGGATCTGCTCTGCTGCGAATGTTCTTCCCCAGCATGCATTGCCTCTGTCGCTTCTACACCAAACGGGTATTACCTCAGTCATGACAAAATCTACTCTGCTGCAGAAATTTAAAAAATGTATTACTTGCAAACATTTGGCTTCAATGACAGACGAGGATTATATTCTCATCTAAAACTATTTTTCATGCTTGCCTCCTGCTACTACACAAACATCAAATCAGTTGTGTTGTCAAAGTGCTGAACTGTTGTGAAAGTCCAACCTGCCACTTAGCATCTAGTATAGATATATGTACACATACTGCTGTACAAATAAAACTGCATTATAACTTGACTGCTGTTACATGTAGGTAAGGTTGGTTATTGCAAGCAGTTTTCATACTGCAATATATTGCAATGTTCAGTTCAAATGAATGACCTTGGCCCACTTTCAAGGTCACAGGGGTCAAATATGTTAAAATATACAAAGGACTTCATCTCAATAAGCAAAAGTCTATGAGTGCCGATATTGGGTCTGTAGCATGCTGGGAGGAAAGGGACCTCAACCCACTTTCATAAGGTCACAGGGGTCAAATATGTTGAAATATACAAACGACTTCTTTCAACAAGCAAAAGTCCAAGATATTGGGCCATGCTTGGAGTATTGCATTTCACTTCAGTATATCTATATAATTTTTTGTTGAACAAACGTATACACAGAAAGTACTAGCTAAATTAAATGCAGTGATGTACTAAAAAATACCTAATTTTGGAAACTGGAAAATTTTAAAGTTCTGAGGTTAATTACCTCAAACAGTTGTAGAAGAATGTGGTACCATATATTGCGATACTGAAAATAATATAGCAATGTGTTGTTACTAATATCTCTATATATTGACTTTTGTCAACCTCTTTGTATATTAAGTATGCCTTAGACTCTGACATTATTATGTGTAGACACAATATTGACTTGTTGAACTTGAAAATTTATGCCTTTTTTTACAGTCATTAACACATTAAAATATGATAAAGATAACTTAGCCATGACACATGTTCAATTTACTTTAACAGCAGTTATGAGGAACCTCTGCCTGTAATGCTGATGAGATTGGATTGTTTCATGTGTTTGGAACCCACATTGTCTGGAAGAAAACTGCAAACTTTAACAGCAGTTATGAGGAACCTCTGCCTGTAATGCTGATGAGATTGGATTGTTTCAATTAGGGATTATGATACTGAAAAAACTTCTTGCACTCTCTCTAGAAGTAAGTATGAGGTAAAAAGTACTGTTCTCTCTCTTCCATCTATTTCTGTTAATTTGTTACATCTATGTGACAGATGTTAACTTTGAAAACACGAGGAGGGCCAGCTGCTTTTAATTTTAGTTACATGTGAACAAATTCACGAGTCTGATTTATTGAATTAACATGATGTTCTTGTTAGTTGATATAAATACAAGATTTGCTTTGTTGGACTTAAACTCGCTTGAAGTGTTTAGTGTTTAAAAATTATGTACCAAGCTGCCATTAGTGCATAGCACCACAAACCTTATATTCCATAACTGCTTAAACAGAGTCCTGGAAATATGAAATGTTTTTATCTGTGAAACATATATTGTGTATCTTTAACAAGAATTTATTATTTTTCTAGTAAAGCATATCTGTCTTATTCTCAGCTTTCAATTCTGGGGACAAAAGTGTCTACAACTGACACAGGCGCTGGTGTACAACCTGATGGTAGGTTTCTGTACCTGTGCACACTAATAAAGCCATATTTTTGTAACAGATAATTAGCTTTATATGTTTATGATGACAGTATCATTTGTAGCAATTATTACCTATGAACTTCATGTTATTTTAAGAATTTTTATTTTCTTCAAGTTGATTCCTAATACACCAAATTACAGAATTGTTTGAACATCATAAAGACATGAAAGCTATTGATGTTTTAACATTGGTTTTTAGTATCTTTCTCCTATAGAAAATGATTAAAAAGAGGTGTATCTATTACCTCAATATGTATATGGGTATGATGTTTATATAGGAAAGTTATCATGACATTTAATAGTAATTCCTTGAGAGTTACCCAAAGTCAGGATCAGCAGGGAAACTGGGGACAAACATACTGTTTTTTGGCCCTATTTGAGAGATTTGTTAATTGGTTTGATTTTTGGGAAATATTTTAAAAATTCAAGTGTTTTTGAGGGTTGTAGATGGGCCAAGTGAAGAAGGACCGACCAGGGCAAAGCGAAGAAAACAATCCACTAGAAAAGGGAAGGCCAAGAAATCTACTGTACCTCATAAGGCTTCAGTGTCTAGCCTTACTCAGCACGAGTTATGTGATCAGATAGAAGGACTTACAAAGGTAGTGTTAGTCTTCTTTAACAAACATTAACCTTTGCATTGTACCTTTTTTGAACTGATTCGCATTCAAGATGGCCGACAGGTGGCCATCTTGGATTTTGGAAGTAAACGTTTGTTACCGCTATTTCTGGAAAAGTACTGGATGGATCTTTCTCAAATTTCATATGCAGTTTCCCCTTGGTCCCTAGTTGTGCATTGTACCTTTTTTGGACTGATTCGAATTCAAGATGGCCGACAGGTGGCCATCTTGGATTTTGGATGTAAAAGTTTGTTATTGCTATTTCTTGGAAAGTACTTGATGGATCTTTCTCAAATTTCATATGCAGGTTCCCCTTGGTCCCTAGTTGTGCATTGTACCTTTTTTGGACTGATTCGAATTCAAGATGGCAGACAGGTGGCCATCTTGGATTTTGAATGTAAAAGTTTGTTACTGCTATTTGTTGGAAAGTACTGGATGGATCTTTCTCAAATTTCATATGCAGGTTCCCTTGGGTTCCAAGTTCTGCATTATATCTTTTTGGACTGATCCGAAATCAAGATGGCTGACAGGCAGCCATCTTGGATTTTGAGAGTAAAATCTTGTTACTGCTATATCTGAGGAAGTACTGGATGGATCCTTCTGATATTTCATAGATATTGGTTTCCCTTGGTCCCTAGTTGTGCATTGTACCTTTTTTGGACTGATTTGAAATCAAGGTGGCCCACAGGCTGCCATCTTGGATGTCTACAGTAATACAGCACAAGCATATTGTCCATTATCCACCTGTAACTGACTGCTATCTAATAATACTTTGGGATCTTTTTCAAATGATATTTGCTAATAGGTGCTTAATAAAAATATCTTGTGCCATCATTGAGCACATTCAATGAAGACCAGTTCATGAACATTTACAACACCTGTAACACACAAAAAAAAATAAACAAATCTTCAAGAACTGAAAACAGATCCTCAAATGGTGGGTGCCAGGATCCCTCTGGGATCTCTTGTTTATATACAGAATACAAAAACTGTTGTCAAAATTTGTATTTTATATTTACAGTATACAATAACTGTTAGTAAAATAGAATTAACACTGATTTTGGTGTATGTCTAAACTATTTCACTAAAAGGAGCTGTCCCCAAAGATACATTGATTCTTGATATTTCTCTCAAGTATTGCTGTTGTTTGGTCTTTACCACCAATACATAATCAACTTGTGTGCGAGATAGTTACATCTCAGAAATGGTAGGAAAAGTGTCCGAATTAATACAGGCTTCTCAAAAAGTCCTTTCTACATACTTCTTTCTTGGAAGGCGGTTCCAGAATTAAATGTATTGGGGCATCGGACGGCAGTTGAGTTGTTTTTAGTGGGTGGTTGGAACAACACTAAAATGTATTCTATGTTTGATTGGTGCCATTACAAACTGAATTATATGGATGACTGGTTCAAGGGGAACCCCAAAAAATTCAAATACATGTTTTATACCCGATCTGAAGATTCAAGGGAGATAAATTGTGTGGTTTTTGAATCGTCTGTATTGGTGTGTTTATGCATGCAGAAATAGGAAATAGTAAGCTATCTTTTTCGCATGGTTTTGTAAAATATACTGACATTATTATATCAATTTTGGGGGGGAAAACTGGCTATATTTTTGCTCAGGGATGCAACATGTATTTGGCTGTGAAAAAGTGCAGTAGAATGAAATTTTGTGAGTGTCATGTTAACATGGAAAACAAAATTTGGTGGGGGTTGCTTGAAGTAACAAATTTACGGGATATTGGATTTGGCAAATTGTAGACATGTACACACATACACATTTAATTCTGGAACAGCCCTTACTAAATACCTTAGATTCAGTCCCTAAGGTATCAGGTAAAATTTTAAAGATAATTTTTGATTTTGTAATGTTAGGAAATAATTAACCAATTTAGGCTTATTAATTATAGGCTCAAATATCCTACTGCCTGCTGTATGTGAGCTACACTGTGAGCAAGACACTGGATGAACGTCATTTAGACAGTGAAGAAACACCGATATTACTGGATGCAATTCTGCGTGCTGTTGAGTTAGGCAGATTCCGAAGTGTAGCTCCAAAACTTGAGATAACAACAAAAGACTACAGATGGCTATTGTTCTTGGAGAACAAAATAGAGGAAACTTTCACAAAAGTTGCTCCTATATGGCTAGAGAGTGAAGGAAATGTGACAGATATGTACATGTCGGCTTTATTTGAGAGAGGACTACAGATGTATGGAGACAATGTGCCTGTTTCCCTCATAAGCATGTTGCTTTGTGTTGGAAAAAAGACAAAACAGATGATTAAACTATGTACAGATACAATCTGTCATTCCTTGCATCCACTCGCACTTCTAACCATTCCAGACAGTAGCTATGGTAATAAGAAATTTCTTTGAATCATATGGGATCTGTCCTTCTTAGTGCTGTATTTTGGACATTGATGTTAAGAAAAGCTTCAATTAGCTGTCGATATAATTATAGTATAACTGTGGCCAAATAAGAGAAATGAAAGATAATGGTTATACAATGGTGGGCACAAGATCTCTCAGTGATTTCTTGTCTGTGAAGGGAACTTCAGGATTATTGTATACTGAAGTATCAGATAGTTTAGTTATAATAGATGTTTATTTATTTCCCTTACAATATGTTGTTTTCACCAAAATCATAATTTATAATGTGGCTTGTACATTTGATCATATTGCAGGATATAGATCTGAGAACTACAACAACAAGGACAATCTTGTGAAGAAGTGGACAAGTCTTATCACTTGTGTGTTTAACTTCTGTACAGCAAACTCATCAGCAAAGCACAACTCGATACTAACAAGGGTAAGATACAAATCAGATCAATCAGTCATAGAACTTACGAACATTCCACGAGGCAGCCTAAAACCAACAAAATGCTTACTAATGAATGGCTTCATTAAGGACTCCCGACCATTTTGGCCAAGCCATGTAGCTACCTCATGTATACCCTTACTTTTCCTTTGCCATCTTTTTTACGAAGTTGCTTTAGTTTTCACATCCCACAAAGAGATGCAAAACACAAGTTATTTCCTTTGAACTTTTGGATTGGAGAACCAATGCACATTCGTAAGAATAAATTGAAGTTTTACATTAAGTGTCTCTTGAAGAACGCATGCTATTCCAATCAAAAAATAAAGATCCATTGTACACTTGCACCGAACAAATAAATTTTATGAATTTTATTTTCAGCCCACTATCATCAGATGTCAGGCTTTTCAAATTTCCTTGCATCTATCCATTAAATTCTTTTTATTGATATTTCTGAAGAAAGCTTTATAGGTTCCTCTTGCTCCCTAGCTCTGCTTTACCCCACTTCCAGACTGATCCAAGAATCAACATGGCCAACAGGCAGTCATCTTGAATTTTAACATAATAGTTTGTTTCTGGAGAAGTACTGGCTGGGCGGCTCTTTTTCAAATTTCATCAAAAGATTCCTCTTGATCCCTAGCCGTGCACTATCCCATTTGTTTTGGCTTTGTCTATAGGTATATGATTGATCTTTTTTCAGATTTCATATATAGGGACCCCTAGGTCCCTTATTTTATCCCTTTTAATTATGGGACTTATCAGAAAAACAAAATGGCTGACAGATGGCCATCTTGGATTTGACAAAGAATGTCCATAGCTCTGCTCTTTGCATTTTGAGGTTGCCAGAAAAGCAAAATACTGATTGATGACCATTCTTTACATGACAGTGGAAGATTATTACAGCTGTTTCCTGATAGGAAATTTCAAATTCTTATAACAAGAGCAGTTAAGAGGAAAAAAGAGAAAAGCAGGAAAAAGATCCAACTTTTGAAGAGCAACTGAATATCAAACAATGATGGGTGCCAAGATCACTCTGGGATCTCTTGTTTGGTGTACTCAAGCTTTCTGAGAAAAAACTAGTCTCTAAAGCTTATAGCTTGTTCTTTTCACTTCACATTTAGTTTATAGTCATTTTGAAAAGATTACTGAGGAAGAAATCAGACAAGTTTTCCTCTCTCTCCTCTTTTAAAGTGATATTTTGGGGAGGAAAATGTAATATTTTATGGAATATTGAAGATTGAAGAATTTACAAAGTTTTCATTTCATATTTTGCAATGCATTAATATTTAAACGTAACACATCTAGGGGATTTTTGAGGGGATCTTTTTGGGGTCTAATGTGGGCCCAATTCCCAATTGGGATATATGACTAAAATATATAGTTTACATCATGAAATGCCCTTTCCAACTGTTCAATTTTCTTTTGAAAATGTGTTAAATAAGTCCTTTCAGAAATGAGTGGAAGAAGGCACTATCTGTGGTGATGCCATCAAGTGCCATATTGTTGATAAGTTAAACATTTGATATTTTGGTGTTTGAAAAAGATATTGAAGCGCAATTACACATAATTCTGGTTCATCTTTCACCATTTTTTATACCTTTGGAAATATAAAGGAAACATGTCTAATTTATTAAGATAACTGATCTGATGATCAGTCTTTGTTTTAGACTGAAGTGTCAGTTGGTGGTTTTTGTTCACTGAGATAACATACTGGTGCATCCTACTTTCAGATTCTGAAGCATTTAGGGCAGGTTGATGACTGTGACTACTTGATGGCTGCCTACAGTGTGATTCGGGGCTTTCAGTCTACTCTTGTGGAGAAGGAACACATGGTGCTACTGGTTAAGGTAGTTCTACAAGGTGTCCATTACAGTATATGTGGATCTTGGAACAACTTCTTCACCTATTCACCAAGTACTTGGGACACCCTCACCAAACTTGGCAGACAACTGGATATGGAGTTTCCCAAGCTCATCCTACCTGTGTGGCTAAAGCTGTGCAAGTTCTATAACTCCTCTCAACTCAAAGGTATCATTGAGGTGATGAAGGATGCAATAAAGAAGGAAGCCATGCTGCCGACAGAGATGACAAACATGCTTCATAAGTACTTTGAATCAAAATTTCGTCATGATGAAGAGTGTTGTGACTTGATGCACTTTTTCAAAATCACCGATAAAGGCTACCAACAGGCCCTGAAAAAGATTTCTGCAAACTCTGAAAATTACACCCCCAAAGCACTCCTCCTCATTGCCAAGAGACAAGTTGAGGAAACTCCTACCTCAAAAATCAAAGCTGGAAATATCTTTCAAAAAGATGTGTTCAATTTAATTAGACTTGCATTTAGTCGCCTCCAGGTGCTCAACAAAGACTACCCAACGAAATTCTCTTACCTTGATGCAGGAACTCTCAACTACCTCAAGTATTTTTTTGAGAAACTTGCAGAGAAAGACAGTCAAGATGCAGCTTCTGGAAAACAATTTCAGAATTTCATGACACACTTGTCAGGCAGCTTGAAGGGAGATGCTGAAGTGCTTGTCACATTCCTAAGATCTTTGGAGAAGACTGAGCACATGCTCCCAAAAGCTAAGGAGAAGCTTGGAACAAAGCTTATTGATTGCTTCCAAAGGCAGTTTGACTATGAACTTAGGCACTGCAATCACACTTGTTATCACCGTGTTCTGGGGGAAATGACGATAGCAAGACAAACATGTATACAGTTTGTAGACAATGGTGCTATGCTATTTCGCACAGCTGTCACAAACTTTGTCTCTCTCAAACACAAGGGTAAGAAAAAATTCATCAAGCTCATGGATGAGTATTTCAAAGATTTGAATGTTGATTGAACAATGTGTGAATTTGTGTGTTTAAGGGTATATATTCGGTACATTTGAGAGTGTCCAAATAACTTATGGATGCTGTATGAATTATACTAGTGCCAAAGTATATGACATTTGCATTGTTAGGTCATCTGAACTGAAGCGTCAAGATGACCTATAGGCATCATGCTTTGTTAGTCATTGTGCATAAACTTTTCTTTAAAACCGTATTCCTTTTTCGTACCTTGATGGATTTCAACCAGATTTGGTCTTATGCATCATAAGGTGAAGTTTATCATTTCTTAAAATCAGAATTTTGATTCGACCTCTAGGGGCAGATTAAGGGGACCCCAAAGGGGGAGATGCTCAAATTAGATTTAAAACCCTACTCCTCCTTTCTGCCTGGTTGGATTTCAACAAGCTGTGGCCTGATTCATCAGTTAGGGTAGGCAATTATTTCTTATGTTCAGAAAGTTGATGTGACCCCTATGGACCTGGGGGCCTGGGGGAGGACGTAGCTCTAAATGGGGAAGCTAGTCAATGTTCTGCTTCAAAATGCTATTTTCTTAATGCTTAAATCGATTTCTACCAAATTTAGTCTAAATCGTCATGGAGATTGAGGATTCAAAGTTGCTTGACCTCTAGTTAATAGGAATGACCTTGATCTGCTTGAAAGGTCACAGGGATCAAATGCATTGAAATGCTTAAATTACTACTTCTCAATAACTAAAAGGCCCAGGGTGCTGATATTGGACCAACTTTCAAGGTCACAGGGATCAAATGCGTTAAAATGCTGAGGCAACTTCTTTTCAATAACCAAAAGGCCAAGGGTCTTGATATTGGGCCTGTAGCTTGCTTTTTCAACAAGCAATATGTTTGGAGAAATGGCAATTGTTTAGTGCATTTATAAAGAATATAATTTCAAGATTGCAGAAAATGAAGATGTAAGCTGTAGAGTAATTACACGATTTATTTTAAGCCTTTTTGCCCCTTTCATATATAGGCCTTTAAAGTCAGATGACCGTTAAGGCCAGTGGGCCTCTTGTTAACTTATGACATTGGTTAAGCTTTAGTGCAGGATTACTAATTGTAATGGAGATTGTGTGAGGATTTTTTTACACAGATGTGTTGCATCAAGCAATCAAAGTAGATGTTATGTTGTGATATTATATGTCCGAGTTCTGATCAAACTATGAATTTGATTTAGACAAATATGTTGATGGGTCTGCCGATGCATGTAATACATATTCATCCTCAAAAGACCAGACATTTTAATAAAGTCAGCTCAATGCTGCAAAGATTTTGTGTGAAATATAATTGAGAAACTGTTAATTGCTCAATAACTAGAGAAGTTATTCGCTGGCAAAGAATTGTGCACAGGCAATTTTATTTTACATACTTTCTTTCAAAGCTTTACCACCATTACATGTATTTGATAGAAATATGTTACACACAATAGCACTAAGGGATAATTAGCACAACCTCAGAAATGATGCTAGAAACGATTGACCTTGCAATCAAAATATACAATTCTTTCTAATTTATAGTCTCTTTATCTGTGTCTATCTGTGTAGAGGGATAAGATATGTTTTGTGTTTTTGGATTTCTAGCATAATAATTAGTATGACAAGGACATTTCTGCTGTAGAATCTCGCCCCCTTTAAAACTTCTGTGATATCTATTTGATTACCTACAATTAAGAAATTTTGTCGTGTAACATACAAATTAAGTGACAAAATGACTTCTGCTTTGGAAATTGATGTTAAGTCACCAAAAAAAAGCTGGAAACTTGCTTCTTTCACCTTAAATTGAACTGGAAGCCTTACCTTAGTTGCTTCTGGCAGGGTCTATTTGAAATGCCATATATTTCATGGGTATGGAATGATACAGTGCTAATTCTCTTGAGATGTAATATGCTAGAATGATAGGTTCTTTGTTTTTTTTTCTTTCAACATTGGAGGTAAAATGGTGGATCTCAACTGGATAGGGAATGGTGTAGTTTGCAAACACCAGGCTTGTATTTTTTTTTTTTGTCCCAGTGCTTAGCACCATTAACATGATGTGATAGATCCCAACCCTCAACCCCCATCCCAAAGCAAGGGAACAAGGAATTTTCACACTTGTACAAAGTGTAATATACCTTTCCAGGGTAGAATGATTGTGTCCTACCCCACTAAATACTGCATCTTCTTTGGTCCATATCACCTTTTGATCTGTTGAATTATTGAAATTAGCCTTTCTTTTTGCAACAAATTTCAGTTTTCATTCATGTTTTGTCTGCGAGATCATGTTTGGTTTATCTTCACTTGTGCTTGTGTTGTTAGGCTATTTTTCTGTAAGCTGTGCCCATTTTGGTATTTAATTATGACTATATATGGCAGTGCAACAATTTTATTGGTCACAGGGAATCAGCTAGCCTGTGATTGATTATTTTAGTTTTTCATTACTAGCTAAAAGAAAGAATAAACAAACATTGTATTTGGGAAATAGTATCCTTTTAGGATCAATTTAAATTACCCTTTTGAGAAGATACTCATATGATTCAAATACACATTTTTGTGGACCCCTGCTCGTGCTAATATAGTTCAGGTCCTCACATTTCATTGTATTGTGATCACCTTTCTAGCAGTTTTATGCCCCCTGCGCTTGAAAGATAAGTGGGGGGCATATTGGTTTAGTTTATCTGTTGTGAACCTTAACCTTGTCCATAACTATTGCACATTAAGAGGCAGGACTTTCATATTTGGCATGTGATTTCCTTGTGATAAGACCAAAATTTCTGACCATGTGACTCTGAAAGTGACCTTTGACTTACATTTGAAAGTTTTGAACCATAACTATTGCACAGTAAAAGGTGGAGCTTTCATATTTTGCAGATATGTTCTTTAAGACAGGAGTTTTCAAGTGGTACCAAAATATCTGACCATGTGAACTTGACTGACCTTTGACCAATTTTTGGAAAATGTTGGCATTTGCCATAACTATTGCATCAGAAGAGGTGTTGCTGTTATATATGGCAGTTGTGTTGGTTGTGAAAAGGCCTATCCAGTGGGACCAAAATTATTCACCATTTGACCTTGACCATGACATTTGACCTTCATTTGAAAAACTTCTACATTGGCCTTAACTATTGTACTTTAGGTAGGCTTCATTATTATGTTTCCGGAAGGGAGAACACATAGTCACCGCTTTGTCTGTCTGTCATAATTTTGTCCAGAGCTGAACACAAAAACTATAGAAGGTATTAACATGAAACTTCATAGGTAGATATATCTCAACAAGGAGAAGTGCAGTGAATGAGAACTATCACTCTCTTATGCATCATTTCTGAGTTATTGCTCTGTTATTTTTCATACTTAAATTTTGTCTGGAGTCTCGGGAATCAACAGGAAGCTTATTACACTAAAACTATAAGAGGTATCAACATGAAACTTCGTGGGTAGATAGATCTCAACAAGGAGAAGTGCAGTGCACTAGAAGTATAACTCTCTTATTGTCCTTTGTAATTTTTCATACTTAAATTTTGGCCCAATCAGGGAGCATGTCCAGTCTCTGACGGCTCTTGTTTTACAGAGTTATGCCCCTTGAAATTCGAAATTGAATTGTTTCTTCTTTTTGTTCATTAACTCTGCAACAGGTGCACATATTGAACAATTTGCAGTTTTGCATAAAACCACATTTTTTGCATGTGTGTAAGATCTACATGGTGGTTTGCCTCAGAGGTGATGTAGAAGACTTTCAATTCTTAAATGGAGTTTCAGTCCTTGAGCGAGTTAACACTACATTTATGGCAAGTTGTGATTACTAGTATTTGGCTTTACATAGCTTCTAATCCCATCATTTGCTGATCTCGGTTTCTTTACACAGCACAATTTTAACATCCCTCTTCAAAGTTTTGTTGCAATCAGGGCATAGTGTTTCATAAATACATTATTTTTTGCTCCACACTATTACTTTACATAACTTACCATAATAAGTGTCCTTTTAGATAAAGAATGGCTTCAATATTGATTTTGTTTCACATTTGTTACATTTAAATGCTTATATTCCATTTCATTATAAACCTATCTGAAAGAAAATGTCTGAAACTGTGTAATTGGATGAGGAAGTGTTATCTAGTCTGTCTTGGTGTAGTGATGCTTGTGGGGATAAGAAGTTCAGCAGGAGCCAACATATCTCAATAAAAGTTATTTGTTAATGAATGTGTTGTTATGTTATTACTTTAAGATGTTATTAGATTGTATTATTTCGTCACTAAGTATGACTTTAGTATCTTATATGTAGGTCTCGTCCAACAGTCGAAAAATTTTAAGACTGCCGTATCTCTCCGACTACAAATCCATACCTGGTGATACTCCCACAACTATGGTAGTTGTAGTGGAAATGCCAATTAAAGATGTCAATACCTTTAATACACTGTATATATATTGCCTCCTTAGGTTTACTGAACGATAAATACAGTAATTGACAGCACCAATCAAAGAGCAGTATTCAACCAAAGTTTGGTGGTGCCATCCTTAGTCTAGGCAGACTTCTAGTAGCACAAGATCCCTCTGTGGCTTTTCAAAAAAGAGAAGGCGTGATAACGCCGGTCCAAGGGTCTAGGGATAGTGTCATACTACACAATTTTTTATAAGGTATTAGACGGACTTCAAAATTACCCTTACACGAACCGAATCTAGATGTGCCCCCAACTTTCAGCTTATGGACATGTTTCAACTGCTGAAGTTAGGATAAGGCACTTTGAGGTCCTGGAGCCGTCTTCAAAACTAATATAATCAAACGATCACCCTTACAGACAGTTCTATCCCACTGAGGGGGATGTAGGTCACACCCTCGTGTTGCCAGAACACTGACCTTCGTCGGTGAGACATTACCGGGACACGGGAGGAGTCACGAAGACGGAAAACCTGTCGACTAACCAGCCAAGCATGCGCAGGAGTAGTTTAAACGTTTGGATATTATGGTTATTATTACAAACACTAAATGATTAATCCAAGGCACTCGAGTTTCGCATTGCAGTTCTTGCCTGTCGATTGTACAAGAATGTTTTTCGTTACCTGAGATGGCGTTATGTGGTCTTGCTAGTGGATGGTACGAACCTGTATTGTGTTCTCACATGTGGGAGAGTGTATGACGGTGTTACTCATGGATGTTCGCAGTTCACTTCATTTGCACGAGGTTCACTTCCCTTCATCAGTCCATGCAAGCAACAAAATAGACAGTCAATCCTTAAATATTGTTCTTACCTGTGGATTGTTAGAGAATGTATTGTTCTTATTTACGGATGTGAGAGAGTGTATGACGGTGTTACTCATGGATGTTCAAGGTTATATTGTACTTACCTATGGATTGTTAGAAAATGGATTGTGTTCTTGCTTATGGATGTGAGAGAGTGTATGGTGGTGTTACTCATGGATGTTCAAGGTTATATTGTTCTTACCTGTGGATTGTTAGAGAATGGATTGTGTTCTTGCTTATGGATGTGAGAGAGTGTATGGTGGTGTTACTCATGGATGTTCAAGGTTATATTGTTCTCACCTGTGGATTGTTAGAGAATGTCTTGTTCTTAATTATGGATGTGAGAGAGTGTATGGTGGTGTTCCCTGTGGATGTTCAGGGTTATATTGTTCTTACCTGTGGATTGTTTAAGAGTGTGTTGATCTTACCTTTGGATGTACGAGAATGTATCGTGTTTGTTGCCCGTGAATTGTCCGCGAGCGTGTTCTGTTCTTAAACAGCTTGTGGTTTGTACGAGAGTGCCTGAATAGTACGAGAGTGTTTTTACCAGTTGATTTCATGAGTGTTGAATTATGTAAGTGGACTGTACGAGATTGTATAGTGTTGTTCCCAGTGGATTGTGTTAGTGTATTACGTTCTTACACGTGTAGTATACGAGAGTGCATTGTGTTCTTACAATGTACCTGTAAATCGTGCACGAGTGTCTTGCGTTCTTACCGTTGGGTCGCACAAAACTTCGTAATGTAAAATCTTATTGACTAAGACAGTTGTTTTGTGACAAGGTTTTTTTCAGGATTATTGAAACAATAATTTTTCCCTTGGACTGAAATCAAATTTCTAACATGACATGTTTACTATCTACAAACGGAACACAAAGAAGAGTGAAGGTAAGAAACGACATTTACTTTTTTCGATTATGAATGCATCACAATACATGCTTTACCGTAACACTATACAGAAAACAATGGACTTTAATACTGCAACATATTGAGCAATACTCTGTAACAGGTAACAATAGCCAAAACTATATAACGTACATCAAATAAATATAACAATAAACATTGTAATACTGATCGGTACTGGACACTTAGACACAAAATCCTATACAGTCCATATATGGATGTGTACTCAAAACTATACAGATGATGGTCTCCACAGAGACGCCTTGTGGGGAGGAAAATTACCGCATTGGAGAAAGTCTTTGTCACACTTTCAGCATTATCTTTCTTTTAAAGTTTTTTCTACTCCTAGGGAAACAAAGTTTCATTCCATGGTGGATGGTAGTAACGGATAAAGCGAGAATAAACAAATAGGACGATGTGAGATGTGGAACAGAGGCTGTGAAATCACCGCATTATACACCAGTTATTCTGTTCAAGCCCCTGTCTCGTTTCCAGGCCGTACGTGGACGTGGCTGAAATGGCAAACAAAAAAGTGGTAAGATACTTGCATCACATACATCAAATTCTTATAAAAACTATATCTATATGATTGATTTGAATCACAGATTTATGCAAGGCCAATACATTAGGTAAGGTCCTTAATCACGTTAAAATAACACTACTGAAAAGTATAGGGTGATCTGAATTGTTGTAAATTAGCTATGTCATAGATTTATAAGCATATGGCGTTCGTTCTTAATTAGCTATGTCATAGATTTATAAGCATATGGCGTTCGTTCTAAATTAGCTATGTCATAGATTTATAAGCATATGGCGCTCTTTTTCCTTTAACTTTTTAAAAATTAATTTTTGACAATAAATATTAAAATGATAAAACATGTATCTTACTGACTCGATGAATTTAAGCTAAAATATGAGACTGTGGTATTAATAAAACCAAAAGTGTATTATCAAACTCAACGTTCTAAAATAGTTTGTTGACAATGTACAAAACAGTAGCAAAATGATGGATGGATATTTCGTGGAATTGATTCACACAGTCGTGAAGGTTAAAGGTTAGAATGCCTGTCAAAATAAACCAATTAAACACTGCGTCAATCGGGTGTAACTCGAGCAGGTGAAAGTACATACAGGTATGCATATGTATTCATGTAAAATATTGAACACAATTGCATTCCACTATCGGTGACTGTGAAATCACGAGTTCGTTAACACTGAACGCTTGGAATTCTCCATATGGTAATCCTTGAATATAAACATTCTTAGTTTCCAAAGGTGTCTCGGCAACATGAACGCAAATCCATTTTAACATTGAGTGAGGTTGATAAATGGTTTACGAATTGGGAATGATAAATTAAACCCAGTGAAAATTAGTCATGATGAAATGTGTTCACATTATGTCAGAATAATTTCCAAGCGTTCTGTTATATAGCTCGACTTACCATCTTAGTAAAAGTCATGAAATATATCTTCCAATCAGATTGTATCATTACTTTTTTATCTTCATTTTACAGAAGTAAATCGAGCTACATATTATAGTCTTTCAAAAATTTTATTCAAGCCAAAAATACAGGTTCACATGTAATATATAATGCGGGCAAAACAAATATTGAAAAAAATATAGCGTTTTTGTAGTTATACCTGTACCTCGTTCAATTTCTGATACCATCGGGATCAAAGGCAGGCATAACTATAGAGAAACACGTGACGTCATGGTTACTCAAACAACAACCACGTGGTATTAATTCTCACCAATATCGGTGCAAACAAGACATGATTTGAATGGAGGTAAACAATACATATTACAGTTTAAACATATTTGGTTATGCTTCATAAAGACGCTACTTCATCCGTTATATTCTTGCAATGCCAGGCCCGTGCAATATAACCTAGATCTCCCATAACACTGACGTTTGAAAACGACAGTTATCGAGTACGTTTTGTTTCGGCACACATTGACCAAATTGATTTATTAAGGAAAACAATGTCCATTACTTTCTACCGCGGTCATCGCCATGCAATCATAACAACAAAGCGGGTACATGCATGCTGTGTTATAGATAATGAAGTATAATTCATTTAACATTAGAACACATATTATACGTATAAACAAGTACCATTTACACATCAAATACACACTTTACGAACACGTGCATGTTCATTGTAAATTGTTTAAAATCCTGATACAGTCTACGTAGTTGCACATATCAAGGACGACTGTGAACTCCATATTCAAATACGCATTTTTTACTAAAAATAAATTAAATTGGACCTTAATTTCAAGGGAAAAAAGAAGGGTAGGGGAGGTATCAGTGAAAGTGATTAATGTTCCTCAAAAATGCCATTATTGGACACAAAATTTTAACACTGCAATAACTCTATATTTAAGGGGTTACGGGCCCTAACATTGGTACACTGCACATTTGCATTAGTCTTAACATGACCAATGTATACACCACGTTTCATTATCCTAGCTTAGTTTCAAGTAAAGTTGGGCTCTGGACAAGATATTTTCAACAAATGGCTATAACTCTGTAATTGACTATATTGTCTTAGTATGGTCGACGTATACACCAAGTTTCATTATCCTCCCTTAACTCTGGTCAAGGTTATATGCCCCGGTCAAGAAATATTCAGCAAAGGGCAATAACTATAATTAACAAAGGGCAAAGGGCAATAACTATAATTGAGGAGTCGAGGGCATTGAACGTGGTACATTGCACATTGTTTAATATGATCAATGTATTCTCCAGTTTTCATTTTCTTTGCTTAAAAGTAACCAATTTAATGTTGTGCTCTAGACAAAAAATAACAAAGGCAATAACTCTCTAATTAAGGGATTGTGGTCCCTGAATTTGGTACACTGCACATGGTCTTAGCATAGTTAATGTACACACCAAGTTTCATTATCCTTGCTTATAAGCAAACACGAAATTTCAACAAGGTGCAGTAACTCTGTAATTTAGGAGTCGAGAGTTAAATTTGGTACGCTGCACATCGCTTTATCATGACCAATGTATGCACCAAGTTTCATAATCCTTGCTTAACTGAACTGTGGGCAACGTTATGCATCGGACTCGAAAACACGGGCGGTCCGACATGACGAAAATATCCAGGGAGCTTAGAAGATTATGCTGTAGAATATATCATATGATCATGATGCCATTTTATGAGATAATATATATTTCACAGAAAATGTCGTGAAACCTATCTCTATAGTATATAATTATCAAACATGTTTAGCTGAAATAACTGAGACATCATCACATTTCCCTTTCTATTAAACAAACAAAAACACCAATAATCTTCATTTCAACACCAATTAGAATGTCTAATAAACGTAACTATTCAAAACGTATCAACCCATTTGGAATGTAAAATGAACGAAACTTATCAAATCGGATACAAACGTATCAAACATTTAATTTCAGGCGATTCCGGTAGGTTCTACATATCCCTTCTGAGTCACAGTCATCTGTGATACATACAGGATTTAATTATAATGATAATTTACTCATGCACCTTGTTACTGATGATAAATCATATAGTACCGTTTATTCTATTGGCTGAATTCCTCTCTCTGCGCATGCTTGTCATACCACCGCTGCCGATTCCTTGGAATCGCATATTGGCGCCATCCAGTCTCGGGGCCTCGTTTTGCACCAGATGACCCCCAGGAACAACATCCATGTTGATCGTGTCCGTGTTTCGTCTTTGACCTTATGGAATATATGACATTCAGAAAATAATTGGAAAATAGGTAACATGGGGCACTAAGGAAAGCTTTTTTGACACGAACTCTTTAAATCATTATTTCCCACCGAATGTTTGAAATGTGAGCGAGTTCAAAGTGATCTAGCACATTTTCATATAATATTTGCAATTCTTTCTTCAATATTAGATCAGATGAATTTCCTCCGCCGTTCGCCTGTAGGTAGCGCCTATATTATATCAATTATCCAATGCTGTCAATGATTTTTAAATTATCCTAGAATAGCATACCATCCACAAAGACAATCCTGGCTCCTCCTGCCTGCAGCACTTCTTTCACGTGACGCCAGCTTCCACCGGCCCGACCCATACGTAGCCTGGAAATACATATCCTTTACAGTTATATCAAGTGTCCCTTGAACAAATTACGTATCGAATTCAGAAGAACCTGCGATTATGTAAAGAATTATAAAACAAAACAATAAAATCTCATTTTCCGAAACTAAAATTCTATTTATGTGGATCTCAGGATTTTGGAAACTGGAACATAGTTGATGCCAAGGATTCCGGTGTTCACAAAATCGGTCGTACCTTGGGGGGCCAAAGTTTGGATGACTCTTGTTCGGCCATTGTTTGCTAATAGCACGGAACGCCTTGTGGAAGTCGTCATAGCCATTGTCCTCAGCGAACCGGGTGTGGGGTGGTACACCCTCCTCTATCTACAACACATAGGACATAGATCAAATACAGAGGTCACGGTCATTAACACTCCTCTTTTTACAGCACATACGACATAGGTCAGATACAGAAGCCAAGGGAACCAGAGCAGAATACTTCGTGGGCTATATGCGGCGGACATCATGGCGGATGGAAAATTTCCGCACGGAAGACTTTTAATATCTATTTCGTCAACTGTATAACGGCACACTTTTCTTGTAGGCCGCATTTTGTACTTACATTGTATTTGATGGTTCTGTGCATTTCCAATAATTTGATAGTTGTATATCTGTACTCTCAAACCCGCACCCAGTTATGTTTTTATGGGTTGGAACACGCTCCCTTACAGACGAAATTAATACATTAGAATTACTGGGAAACCTAAATGAAATAATGAACAAAACTTTGGACTCTTTCCTGAACTTCAAGAGTGAATTGAAGTGCTAACCTCACTACCACAGTAGTTTTCTTGAGTGTCCCATAACAGTTACAAACAACATGGAACAGAACCGAAGGACAACTCAACTTGGAAGTTTATCAAGGTGAGGAAATTATATTAGTAGCACGAACCAAACAACGATCGGAGCGTCATAAATAATAAATTCCTAAATCCATGGCCACCTATATCAGAAATATCAGATACCGATACGGTTTTAGGAAAGGTGATAGATAAATGCCCTGATCAAATGGATGGTAGAACTAGACTATAGAAGCAGTGTTAATATATCTATTTGGACTTTGAAATGACCTTTGACCCAGTCCTGCGCCAAACATTATTGGCTAGACTAAAGGGATACGTTATAACTGACCAAATCCTTGGTTAGATACGGAACTTCTTAAAAAATAAAGAGAGTCAAGATAAATGGTAAAACATCATGCTGAACAGGTGTTCTGAGTGATAACCCACAGGGTAACGTACACGGACCGGTACGTTTTCTTATATATATATCTGAATGACCTAACGGCAGTAGTAGAAAAGACCTAATCTTTTTGCTGGTGACACCAAACTCTACAGACTGGTGAACAATGCTTTACAAAATGATATGATAGTTGAAATTCAACAAGGAAATATGTTAGCATATCCATCTGAACTCTTCAGATTTAAAATGGGTCATACCATTATCAGCGGAAAAAGATCGAAGGGTTACCATTGACAACATGGCATATGACCTAAAAAGGTTCATCAGATTCTAGGTGCCATCCGGACAGCATTTAAACATAAAGGGAAATGCATGTTCCTTCACCTGTACAAGACCTTCGTGTGTCCCGTAACTGGTATGTAATGACCGAAAATTATTGTATCTTGAAAAATTGCAACGACGACCTAAAAAAAACTTTAAAACTTGAAAAAAACGGTATAAACTACACTGACAGCCCAATTAGTCTAGGCTTGCCATCTCCAGAATGTAGACGTTTAAGAGCTGGTGTTCTAGAAGATAAATGTGATAAAAATGAACTGTTTTAATTAAACAATAGGTCAATAATACGTTGCAATTCATATAAACTTATCAAAAATCAGTGGTCTCGCATTGGGTAAACATTGAGTGGAACAAACGACAAGTAGTCTCGGTCGAAAACTTCAAAAACCGACTGAATACATTATGGAAATGCAAAACCTACCGGAACCTATAGCCAATGACGAATATAGAGTCTAGTGGTCTAGACATAAGACCCTTAGACAGGTAGCCGGTAGCACACAGGACAAAATGTCAAAACAATGTGTGGGGCGATATCTGCAGCACACAGAACATAGATCAAGCCAAACAATACGGCAAAGTGGGACGGTCTGTCAACACAATAATGTAATGCACGGACATTGTAGAATTAGCTGTCCGTCAACACAATAATGTTACAAATGGGACGGTGGTAAATCTGTCAATCAGCACATTGAGTTAATACGTGACCAGACAGTAGCCTTAACGGCCCATCGACACAAGTTCTGTAAGATACTGGTAATTTGAGGTTGTACGATAGTCTTTAAGGTCCATAATTCGTTAAAGTTTTAACAGTCCGTCATGGGATCAGGGGAGAGAATGCTGATTGTCAGTCAACGCCATTAAATCATACAGCACCACAAAAAGTGTAGGAGGAATATGACAGAAAATGAGTCCAAATGTTCGACGAAGTCGATGTCAGCTGGCAGATCTTTGGTGTTGCCAAAGTAGAAAAACCAAATCGTACAGGGACAAACCGGCAATATCTTTTCTCCCAAATACACTTGAGAATTCTATACAGATCGTTGTTATTGTATGTTAAATGAATAGCTGTCCTGGCTATCGATTTGTAGTTACATGTTTGTTATAGAGAAGTGATTATAGGATCTGGGAGGTTATTGTGACATGACTATATTGGTACCGTTCTCTATCACCAATAATGATATACGTTTGATCTATAGATTCCATTGCCGTCGGTATTGTGGGCTACCCGACACCGCTCTACAACAAAGCATTAGTTCTGGTGTGTCAGTCGATCCGAGTATCCACAAAGGACCTGTCAGGACCCGGTCAATGTTAGAGGGGTAGATTTATGTCCCGGTAAAAAATCTGCTGATATAGCGTTTCAAACCAAGATTTCTGTGATCAAGCCGGTGTTTATATTCTATATTATCATATGCCATACATGCATTTCACATCCTTGGTTTTATTTAATAATGGCTAGTGTGTGTAAGCATGTGAGGCAACTAATGTGTGACATAGGTAGAAGTGTATTGTGTATTTGCTGTGAAGGCGTAACTGTCTCCGTTGTATCTCTTTCCAGCGACTTTATGATGGAAATTCTGGGTCGGTCGGGACACGTTTACCCATTTCCCTTTTCATTTGATGTAATTTAATTTAAAGATCAAAATAAAATCTTTAATTCCATTTGATAGTGGATTTTATCAAGTTGATATAAGCAATGGAAGAAACATCCACATAAGAATACCGATTGGATTATACTTACGGCGGCGGCCTGTGCGTACCCCTTGGGAGACGACTGGTCCATGTAAGGATTCTGTGAGCGTGCCACCTTTTTGCCGTACACGGCACTTTGGATTTCCATGTCGGCACGTGTCCCTTTAGTGGGCTGGGCCATCCATTGCGACATTAGTGCATAATTTGTCCTGAAACGAAACAACAACAGATATATACAACATGATCATCAATTTGTTGAAAGAAGGAGACTTCATAAAAACAAAAAATGGCGGATATGGGGACAAAATCTCTGATATCAAATACGGTACAACGAAAGTTAACGCCAATATTAAACCTTCACTTTATGTGTGTTGTTTTACATAATTTCCACGACTTTCTGCAACTCCGTTCCGTGTGACTTGGCGACATCGATATGATGATGAGGCGACTAATTGTGGGGCATTCCCTAAAGGTCACAAGTGGTCTCTCTATATCTTCTGTTAAAGAAACACCGGAGAGCCCGTGACTACGGCCTGTTTTATTCGTTGTATTGTAAGAGGCGACTTAAAGTTCCTCCATCGCTACATAATCAGGAATTTTCTTTCGTGTCCTCCACAGATGGGTGAAAATAGACCTGCTGCCCCATTTTCGCCACCGGGGTCTTGCTTTCCCCTTTATTTCCTGTTCGTGGATTTATTTTGAATTGGTCAAATAAACCATCAGACTGGTTTCGACTCAGTGTTGAGATTGTGATGCACGCCAATTCTCATTGACTACAACCAAAAATCTTCGGATGTTTGGATGTAGTGAAAGTATAGAAAATCGTTCACCTATCAATGGTTAACATTTCGATTGCGAATGTTTTAACGCCATCTTGCTGAAGTGCAAGAGTTGATATTTCAGGACCATTTTCCCGTTTAGCCTGATGGTATGGCGATCGCTTCAGACAGAGGGAGTTCGCGATGGTCGGAGTCCTAGCGAGGGTATGGTATTTTTATATAGCTCCACCTACCTTTACAGACAACACATTCGCACTCCGTATGAGTGAATTCCCCCCTATTCCCCCGTGTAGTTGTGTATCTTCCCGCAACAATTTGTCACGTCTCAAAACAAAAGCTATCACTCGGTAACGTGACAATAGAGTGACGTCACAATCAAAAATATCAACAGCTCGCAATACTTGACGTGATGACATGTTATCTGATGTTGACACGCCCAGTTTACCCCAACATACCTGTGCTAAATAGTAGGAACTCAATAACATATTCCGTGTACCTTGGGTTATGCTATACGATTTGATATGATTTCTGGGACTTGGCATTGGCATTTTGAACATAATTACCCAGGTGGAAACCTCGCTCTTCAGACACTTCATTCGAGCAAAGCGGTAAACAAATCACAAGGATATAATTTATAGTTCAGAACTAACCATGACGTTTTCGGACAACCAATTGTCTAGACTTCAAATCCTCGACTATTCATAAGTCTTACTAGGACGCTTCCAATTCTAGAGATCAGGACGAATTCTTCACGAGCCATCTAAGCAGGGCCGGACCAGGTCTATAGACTTGCGGAATTCTAGATACATGTTTCAGTGGTGTTTGTGATGGTAGTCGTTTATGCAGCACTATGTATTCTGTGCACTATTACGAAGAAACAGAGACGTATATATCACAGTGTGATATATACGTCTCTGGAAGAAATAACCACAAATTTAGATCTAAATCCGTGGTATAACCGAATCTCATGGTCCACTTTCTACGTATTCCTCACAGGCCTTTAGTTTAGTGTGAATGAAAATATTTTTGCAGGTTTGGACGCTGAAAAGGAGGTAAATTCATCCTGCCGATTTGGATCCATACGGCTTGTGCTCTATAGCACAGATAAACACAGGATTTGGTATTTTTATGTATTACACTATATGAAGCCCTGTTAAATTTGTGCCTCACAGATTATAATAACACGACGTCATCAAAGGCGGCTTTGATTAAGATTATAACACCGAGTCCATACTACCCTACGCCATCTGGCACTTGATTAAGTCATAAGATAGTTCAATAAAACATATTGTGATTTATATTTGTAAATTTATATAACTAAAATGGTTTTCATTTGGTGTTTAAAACGGTATGTTATCCTGCAGGATTCTAAAACCTCGACAGGTATATTGTTTATTTGTCACGTCTGTCCACAATCCTCGCCAGAGATCGTGATCACAAACCCCTGGAATTTCGAGGATGTCGCCCCACAAAAACACAGTGATCGATGCGCATTCCAATTGGTCAGCAATTAATTACAACATTCCGAAAGCATAACGCCACCTCTAAAACCAAATAAATTTGAACATAACCAAAAGTAAATTATTTTATGTAACTATGTGGCTATCAGAAACTACGGAATGAAATATCAATCGTAGTCAAGTAAAAGTGGCTTTGAAACCGATAGTACAGGGACCTGTCAACAAATTACAGCAATGTGTTACAATGTCTCCTGATAATAGTACAGGGACCTGTCAACAAATTACAGCAACGTGTTACAATGTCTCCGGATGATAGCACAGGGGCCTGTCAACAAATTACAGCAATGTGTTACAATGTCTCCTGATAATAGTACAGGGACCTGTCAACAAATTACAGCAATGTGTTACAATGTCTCCGGATGATAGCACATGGGCCTGTCAACAAATTACAGCAATGTGTTACAATGTCTCCGGATGATAGCACATGGGCCTGTCAACAAATTACAGCAATGTGTTACAATGTCTCCAGATACGTAGATAGTAAACTAAATAGGATGTTTTTACACGTTTACATCAACACCTAGTAAATTAATTGTACTATTTATAGATAATTTTACTTATCTACGTCTATGTTTATCATTACCTCCTGTATATCAGGAAAAATTCTTTATCTGTAATGTGTTCCCTGGTCCCTCTGACATTACTTATATCGTCGCTAATGACTTATTTATAAAAACACTAGATCTCACACTGATAAAACTGCTGGTGCTATCCGCCCCGTACTCCTGTAGACAGGGGTCACTGAAACACACTGAATATATTACAGCGTGTAGACGGGCAATTTGGCAAACAGCAAACTACATATTTAATTAATTATTATTCACATTTACAAACAGTTAATCTTGACTTTTGAAAACCATCAAATTAAAGCACTGCAGATTAAAATACGGAGATTGCTGGCAAGTGTGAATATTTATTTGCCAAATTTCTACCCTAGCAAAGTTTAATGAATTTGTCAACTGCACAATATGTCTATATTTTCTGCTCACATAAAATCATGGGAAAAAACACCATAACGTTACTGTGAGGTATGGGTAAACCTTAAGTTATAAAGTGTCAACAGTACAAGTCGGTAGCATACCTTGTAGTTTTTAAATCAATCCCAATATACTGACTCCTGTTTGGATGAGAATACCACAGCGATACACAGTAAATTTTACATTACAAAGACTGCTTCACATTAAAGAAAATCCCTTAACATATGAATAATATTAGAAGTTCAGTCATGAATCTGAAGTCTTTTTAATAGAAAAAAAAAATCGTCCTGTAAGAATTGTCGTCAACATTAGACCGAGTTTACACTGGTGAAAGAGAATGATTTAAAAGGCATAACAAATAATAACGAGAGTGCATTATTGATCCACCAGTCGAGGTAAAGACATTTATTTAATCCACCCTACCGTTTGTGCTCCATAGTCTACCGTGTGTACTAAAAACTGAGCTCGGTACGGACTTACCCTAACCTACCGTGTGTACTTGTAACTGACCTAGGTAAGCATGTAACTTTCCTCGGTAATGACTTTCCCAAGCTACCGTGTGTACTTGTAACAGACCTCGGTAGGGACTTACTCTAGCCTACCGTGTGTACTTGTAACTGACCTAGGTACGGATTAACTTTACTTTACCGTGTGTACTTGTAACTGACCTCAGTAAGGACTTACCCTAGCCTACCGTGTGTACTTGTAACTGCCATCGGTAAGGATTAACCCCACCCTACCGTGTGCACTTGTAACTGACCTCGGTAAGGACTTACCCTAACCTACCGTGTGTACTTGTAACTGACCTCGATAAGGACTTTCCCTACCATACCGCTCGTTCTTGTTAATGTCATCTGTATGGACTTCCAGCTGTCCTCGGTGAGGACTTTCTCCACCCTGTCGTGTGTATTTGTAATGTCATCTGTATGGACTTCCAGCTGTCCTCGGTGAGGACTTTCTCCACCCTGTCGTGTGTATTTGTAACTGTCCCCTGTATGGACTTTCAACCGTCCTCGGTGAGGACTTTCTGTACCCTGTCGTGTGTATTTGTAACTGTCCCCTGTATGGACTTTCAACCGTCCTCGATGAGGACTTTCTGTACCCTGTCGTGTGTATTTGTAACTGTCCTCTTTATTGACTTTCAACCGTCCTCGGTGAGGACTTTCTCTACCCTATCTTGTGAATAAGTAATTGTCCTTTGTAAGGAAGTTCGATACCCTATTATGTTTACATCGAGTGGAATCGCGTTCAAAATTAATATATATCTAATGCTCCTTTTTTAATATGTACGTGCATAATGATTTTTTGAGTTTTCAAATTTGTCTGTATGAAAAATATGTGTACGACATTTTGACACAGACAGTATAAAAATCAATCTTCACTAAAACCCGATATGTAATATTTCTATACCGGTATTATCAATATTTATTATTTCATCAGTCAGTAGTGGTATTATAGTGTCGCGATACTGTGGGTATGGCAGTGACAACTATGGTATTTTATAATTTATGTGCTAATTTCATAGTCGCTCTCTACACGTATTGATCAGTATAAACTACATGTCTGTGTAGTATTCTTTATCAGCCTACGTGTTACATTTCCTATACACACCACATCAGCAGCTTATTACCTGTATTGTTTTATCGTACCTGTGTTAATTAGGTTAAAAACCGTACTTGTTACAGAGTGTTAGTACATGTTTAAGGCTATTGGTAAGTAATACACTATCGCTAAATGTGCAAGTATCAGGATATGTATAAATGTGTACTCACCGAAAACGGTTGTCAGGACGACTAGGCCTGTAGGTAAATTTCTTGAAATCCATAGACATTTTGGTTCCGTTTATAGTAACTCCTTGTTTAGATTAGATATTGCTGTTTGATCTGAGCCCGACGTTATATGTTATCACTACACCAAAACGTATCTGTCATACTCCCCGGAGTGTCACCTCCATATCTCAGGTGTGTCCTGATATTAATTAGTAATTACAGGTGCAAAATTAATTAACAGCAGGTGGAAACTGTCTGTTATTGTTTTACATTGTTACACCTGCCACTTTCACCGTTAAAGTTCCGAGACTACCCGAACTAAGTCCCTACCAACCAATGGCAGTGTCCTGAGAAACATTAACGACACGGGTAGATTGGGAACGATAAGTAAGCGTACGAGTGACTAAGCTGGCATTATAGGTATATCATAGTGTCGGATCACAGCTATATAATTCGTATTGTACACCTATAAATGTATATCACAGTCAATTTATAGGGGAACAAAGGATTCGACAGCCCAATATTCGTGTCTAGATCACTCAAGCGAAAACCGTGACATACACTATACAGAATAGGATATAGTTGACTAACGATTTTTCTTCAGTAGAATTAGAAAATATGAGTTAGTATAATTAATTTTGTATTGTATCGGTCCGGTTATCAAACGGTGGCTATCTTGGTAAGTAACATAAAAAACAACAACAGTATAACAGACGGTTTATCACTCCGTCAACAGCCAGTGTCATTTGAGGCGGTGACTCGTTGTAGTGTCGAAAAAAGCCTGCTGGTGACTTTGTCGCTGAACAACATACGAGAGACTCGTCTCGTGTCAGTCGATTAGGGAAGTGTCTTGTCCAATTATACCATCGTTACAGTCAGTAGTCCGAGTGTAAGGACAGTTGACCTATCGATATAAAGTGTAAATATATCACGAACTGTGCCAATAGTAAATTGGAGCATTGAATTAAGTATGAAATGTACTTTTTGATGTCACTTCTATCCACAAAATAGCAAGGAATTGGATAAATAGCGTCGTATTTGACCAGTTTTAACATAAAAGAGAAAAGTTCACGTGTTTTAACGTTCCGTTACTTATAGCTATTCTGAATTTTTTTAATGAAGTGTTAGGAATGTGCTGTGAGCTTCATTACATGTTTGTATATTAATTCAAATGATTATTTCAGCATGTCACTGATCTCTATTAGTGCCTGGTGATCTATAAAGAATCGTCACTGAAATATTTAATTAAACGTTATACAACTACAGCAATTATTTCCAATAATTCTTTTATGCTATACCGGTGTACAACAACCACGGAAACAGCGGTTACTCCCGAATGAATAGTTGTTTGCGATTGTCTATGCTACAACCGCCTTCAGAGGTGTGACGATTGCAAGTACTAAGAGTTATGTAATTGCTTGCTCAGTCCCCACACAGTCTGAATAAACATTTGCATGTCTGTCTGGCTTGGTCAAATATTAAATCAAAGGGTGTAAACATCAGCATTCTATTGGATTTTCATGTGAGAAAGCAAACATTGTTGTGGTATGACGTGTTTGGTTTACTTACATCATGTCTAATAAACTCAAAGAATCAAGATTTTTGGTGTAATTAAGTATGCCAGCATAACAGGGATGGTTATCCTTTCCGTGAAGTGATACCAGATACTAGTTTGGTAACCTATCTTGTAGGCTGAGGTTAAGGTTGATAACCTATTTGTATATGTTGTAGCTAAGGTTGATAACCTATTTGTATATGTTGTAGCTAAGGTTAATAACCTATTTGAATATGTTGTGGTTAAGGTTGATAACCTATTTGTATATGTTGTAGTTAAAGATGATAACATATTTTGTATGTTGTAGTTAAGGTTGATAATCTGTTTGTATATGTTGTAGTTAAAGTTGATAACCTATTTTGTATGTTGAGGTTATTTGTGAGAACACACTATTAGATATCATGTTCACCGTTGTCTACAAACTACATTTCCTTAGCTATGGTTATGGTTTGAAGCACATTTTTGTACGATATAATTATGGATGAAAACAAATTTTGTTTGCGACAATTAACGTCGAAAATATTTTTGTACGACATTGTTATGGTTGAAAACATTTTGTATCTGACAATTATCGTTAAATATCTACCAATATATGCTATGGCGTTACCTTATCAAAAGTCAGTTGTATATGATCGTCACTTGAACAGCAAACGACGTATGGATATTGCTAATAACCACGTGTTAAGAAATTTAGTCTTTCCTTTGAAACAAGATGAAGATCGAAAATTATAAATACAAGGATTGAAGTATACATTAATCTGGGTAATATGAATGCCAACTGGATGAAGGCTACGTGAACATGGTGCATGTTTGTTCACGCACTTCATTGGATGCGACCTCATCCTGTTGGCATTCATATGCCCATAAACGCTAACGGTAAAGTCAGTAATTTCGTGTGAACACATTTTGTATGTGGTGATTATTGGTAAGAATACATTTTGATTGAAACTTATTTGCCATGGTCAATTATTGATGTGGATGAAAGTGCGTTTTGTATGTAAATTTATTGTTTAATCAGAGTAATACATCATTTTGTTTGTTGTGTTTATCGCCCCGTGAACACACAGAGTCATTTTTAGGCGGGGTCTCCTTGAGGAGGCTGGTGGCTACTTCAGTCATTACAGGAAGTGAGTTTCAAATCTTCACCTAAGGTTACGTATGCCAACGTTCTAACATGCATTGTGTAACAACCTTTTTATTTGAAACTGACAGAGAAATGTGCCAGCATCCCCTTGTCGTCCGGTAGATTCCAACGTCTACAACCATCAGACAATTAACGTTTATTGATAAATGAATTTTTCATCGTCGGCAAATCAATTGCTAACTATATACCTTGTAGACAGTAGGTAGGTGTATCAAACACACAATTCTCTGGATCAATATTCACAGGCATTATTAATTAGTCTGATACCACGAACTTATTTACCTTTATATAAAAATAGCGAATGAACAAATTAAAGTAAATATATCGTAGAAACATTTTCTTTAAACTAAATCATATATATATAATATATGTAATAAACTTCTGGATGACATGGATCCAAACTTCTGAGGAGAATGACGACATTGAAAGCAAACTCCAATATCATAAGCACTTTCGATGAAGTATGAACACAATTTTATCATCTAGTCCAAAGGATCCACGGTCCGCCCATGTATTTTTCTTCCGGTCAAACGATGTATTCAGACAAATAAAAAACAGAGATAAATAAGAATTGGACATGGCAACAAACTTCAGAATACTTCAGATTTTTTTTAGATTAGCATACATCAGTTGTTTATCTTAATATTTCGCAATAACATTGACCGTTTAAGGTAAACCAAGGATGGAAAGTAGGTATAGGTCTCAATTGGCACTAACTTTAGCTGACTCTAAAATGTACCTCTGTATCTTATCAAAAAATGTACCTCTGTATCTTATCAAATAACAGCATTTCATTATGTGGAGACAGATTTGGTCACCATGAATAAACAGTTCAATTGATATTCAAAAAATCTAGTGTTGGATCTGGTTTGATTTAAAATTGAACACTACAGCAAATAATGTTGGGGAATTTTCACCTGACAAACATCTTACACAGATCTGTCATATAGATGTCCATTTGTGTATGTAGTACCTGTGTCCAGAGCTGACCAGCATAGTGGTCCACAGTGGTCCATTATGTTGTCTGTTGACATGATTTTTGAAAGGGATGGAAAATTACTTCTATGGGGTATGACATTCTATCCCCTGCTGGTGGTGGGTAAGAAAGTGCTGGTGAGTGTATATTTCAATTGGTCCTTACTTAAACACTAATGGTTTAGAACACAAGAACTAGGCCATCTTCCGGTCTCAATAGAGGAAATAGAGCTCTCCTCACATAGGATGCCTCAGACCAGAGGTGAAAATCTGTTTGAACAAACCAGCAAAAATTTATCTCAAACGTTAATTTATATTTTCTTCATTATGCTCATCAGCAGATCCCTGCTTTATACACTTTTACAAAAAATTGATCTAGTCCAAGTTCATGTACATATTCTGAACTGATCTGTATAAAAACAGAAACTCGATGACAGAGCATACTTGTCCCTCATTGAGACCAGGTGAGTAAATAGAACTCATAAATGTCAGCAGACTTGAAAGTCCTTTGCTTAAGCATATCTCTGGTCATGTGGTAAAGTAATTGTTTGGCAATTTCATTATGCTTGACCCATGTGATCTTGAAAACAGGTCAAAGTTATTCCGTAAAAAAAAAACCAACAAAAATAACTGTGAAAGCCCCTCCATCCTAGGCTTTTCTACAGATAAGATTTTAGCAGCATCTTTCACCTTGAAAGTCTGTCAGTGTCATTCAGTTGAACAAACTTCATAGACCTTCACCAAAGCATTCTTATGGGTCTTTTGGTTAATCAGAAGAAACAACCTGGACATTTGTTGGTAATTTCTTTATTATTTCTATGTTTGCATTGATAACAGTGACAAAATAATTTCCATCCACCCATTAACAAAGATAAACTTGAGCAATTTTTTATGACACATTCCACTCCTCAACATGTGTACACCTACACATGTTCAATATTTCCTTCATACATATATAGATACACACTGTACACATATGTACATCTACACACATTCTCTACACACATGTTAAGCTATATGTGTGGATCCCTTACATATATGTCCCCTACACATCTGTACATATAAATGTTCACGATTTCCTATATATATGTTAAACTACACATGTGTGCATGCCTTACATTTATGTCCCCTTCACTTGTGTACATCTACACAATAATGCTTTACACATGTAAACAGTTACACACAAGTGTAGAGTCACCCACACATTAATGTTCCCTATGTATAGTATCACCAACACTAAAATTTCCTTAACACATGTACACCTAACAAAATCAATTACTTGTGAGCAAGTGTGTAGCATAATCACATTGCTGATTTCTTTTTATTACAAATAATACTTTAAAGTCATTCTAAAGAAAGCTTGAAAATTTGCTTTCAATTTTGATAAGAAGATCAAACACAAATTTTTTATTGGTATAACAGTTTCATCTCCTTTTATACCAATACAACAAGTTTTTACCATATCTTTTTCTATAAATTTTATATCATCTATCAAATCTTGCTGAATCATTCCAAACATTTTACACATTACACCAAAGACAGGCATGTTTGACCTTTCCCAAGATAACCATAGCAACAAGCAACACAGAGGATGACACTTTGTTTACTCTGTCAAAGGTCAGGAGTGTGAATAAATACAACAGAAAAACATCTAATAAAAAAAACGAAGATACAACTACTCAACAATAGAAAAAACAACAAAGTTCACAGGGTAATAATAATGAAAGTTACGACAAAACTTTCTTCATGTACATACCCAAACTGATTTCCATCAAAAATTAATGATATCACAGTTAATCAAAACAAAATACACCTGTTCCCAACAATTTGTCGGGCAAAAAATTATGACAGGCAGTTATTGAAACAAAATGAAATATTACATTCTCAAATTGTTTCTGTAAATATGACAAATGATATCAAACAAAAGCATTATTTCTGATAAGCTTGTGTCAAAAAAAGGCAATTATAAAACAAAATTAAAAATGTTGATAAAATTTATAAACAAATGTAATTTCATGAGGTCTGGCAAGCAGAGAGATTCAATGCCTAGACGCTGTACTGATGGATCTGGGTTATATATAAGTCTACAATAAGCACACTGGGATTATAGTTTAGCTGAACACATTAGGAAGTTACCAATGGTTTAAAAAAAAAAACTAGATCTATGTGACAATGATAGCTACAATGCTATCAATATACTCCAATGATAAGAGGATAGCTGAGGAGCACAAGCAAACCTGAAAAAAATCATCTACAATGTAATGCTATGTAAGATGTAAGAAACCTGACAATCGTGGCAGTACTCATTTATAGCCAATGACATGTACTTATGTACTAGAATACTTTTATTTTCCATTATTCCAGGCATCCCTACCACACGTTCTCAACCCCTAATACCCATTTTCAAGTACTTTTGAACAATCTGCCTGAATATAATCAATTTTAGAGATTCAATCACCACAAGAATATAGACTTACAATGACCATAGTACACAAAGTCTTGATATTTAATAAAAAACAAAACCACTGTTACTGTAACACTTTGCTGTAAATGTCTGTTAATTTGATATACTCACATTTTTGTACAATAGCACTTCATAAGCTTAATTTATGACGATCACCATACAACTCTGTTATTAAAAGATTATAATTAAAACAGTACAATTAAAGTACCTACATAAGGATTTAAACATTCTTTTGTGACCATACATTGGTAAGAAATGGAACAAAATGAGAGAAATGATTTTAAAAAAAGTGCTATGTCCTTGATGAGAATTCTGAGTTAAACCACCAGTAATCAATTATCAATTCTAATTAGGGTACAAGTAAAATAAACAAACTTACCACCATATTTCTCTTCTAGGTGTAAAAAGCAAGACACATTTATGAAATATGACTAGCTTATTGTCATTTCTCTTGTTAGATATCCACCTTACCCAGATCTCAAAAACCCCAAAATGATATACTGTATAACACCAAATGTTGGTTGTGTTGAAGCATTAGGATGGTTTCACGGATATAGATTCACCACAAAAAATACACAGTAAGGAATACGACTTCTGATTCAAGTATTATGTGTAGATCAAAGAAT
The DNA here is from genome assembly GCF_031769215.1 of Ylistrum balloti. Lineage (NCBI taxonomy): Eukaryota > Metazoa > Mollusca > Bivalvia > Pectinida > Pectinidae > Ylistrum > Ylistrum balloti. The sequence continues at coordinate 1,059,236 of NW_026782199.1, forward strand.
GTCTATAGCCATGTGGCATCCACCAAGTATTTACTCTCCAAAGGATGCCTTGAGGTTAAATCTTGAAAGTAACCACAAACATTTTGTTATACAGTAGGTTACATAAATACTCCATTATACCTAAGTTTAGTACACACACTATTTCCATTTCCCTAACCCTCAAACAATTGGACTTGACCAATCCCCTAACCCTCAAACAATTGGACTTGACCAATCCCCTAACACTCAAACAATTGGACTTGACCTATCCCCTAACACTCAAACAATTGGACTTGACCTATCCCCTAACCCTCAAACAATTGGACTTGACCAATCCCCTAACCCTCAAACAATTGGACTTGACCTATCCCCTAACCCTCAAACAATTGGACTTGACCAATCCCCTAACCCTCAAACAATTGGACTTGACCTATCCCCTAACCCTCAAACAATTGGACTTGACCAATCCCCTAACCCTCAAACAATTGGACTTGACCTATCCCCTAACCCTCAAACAATTGGACTTGACCAATCCCCTAACCCTCAAACAATTGGACTTGACCTATCCCCTAACCCTCAAACAATTGGACTTGACCTATCTCCTAACCCTCAAACAACTGGACTTGACCTATCCCCTAACCCTCAAACAATTGGACTTGACCTATTCCCTAACCCTCAAACAACTGGACTTGACCTATCCCCTAACCCTCAAACAACTCGACTTGACCTATCCCCTAACCCTCAAACAATTAGACTTGACTTGTCACCTAACCCTCAAACAATTTTGACTTCCTTTGTCCATACCTTACTGAAACCCATACCGCTGGTCAAGCCACATGTACCAGTGTATTACTGTATCATGTGAAGCATACAAGTTCAAGGCTGTATCCAGGTTTCAAACAAATACTGATATGCTTTTGATGTTTACATTAAGTCTGAAACTTCATATTTTTCAGAATATTAAATTTGAGCTATGTTCAACTCTCCCTCTCCCACAAATTGATTCTCACTACAAACAATCTGACATCCAACTACCCCAGTTACACACACATTTTAGATATTTGTACATAAAATATTGACAAAATACATGTACTGGCTTCCTCAACAACATTTCCTGATCAAATTCTGAATGGATATATAAATTAACTAAAATGAAAAAAACAATTACAAGTATGATATTTTTTCTGTTTCATAAGCATCTTGCATATATGTTTGTTCCTGAAACATCTACATTAAACTGATGTATGCCTGTAGTGTAACAATACAGTAGTGACAATTCATTCTTTAGAAAGTCAGACATAAAACTTCACTGAAACAATAATGAATTATTGTATATCACAGATTTAACAAGCAATATATTAACACTAAACAACAATGTAATCATGAAACAGGAAGTGGACGGCATGATGGTATAGCACCTTTACCCTACTAACAAGGATGGAGTCGTAACAAAGCGGAATCTTATTACTACACACATCATCAAAACCAGGGGGAAAACCTGGTCTGAATACCCTCAGAAAACAATGTTACAATGTGTAATCAAAAGTTGATAAAAACTGAGGTGTATAAATTTAATTTCTTGAGAGTTTGCTGTTAAGAATTCTGTAAAACCAAATTGTCCTGTTTTAACATCACATTAACATGTACACAAATATAAATACTGTGATGTACACACAAATATCACCATTAACATTGTAATACTGATGGGGTTGCAAAAGGCCTAGCCTTTGCTAAAATGCCAGAACCATTATGTTTTAAAACATCAAGTTTCCTACAACTTATAATTATAATTAATTTACACCTAACTCACACACAAAATTGCACAGAAAATTAACTATCAAGTATATGACTTGTAGTTACAGAGACAATTATTTTTATGTCAATAATTTAATATTACTTATTAGAATTATTAAACAATGATTGATCAAAATGTATTAAGGTCTCATTTAACATTACTGTGAAGCCAGTATCACAGTGGACACAGGTATGTCCCACTAACAGAACCAGACCATTGTCATCCCTCTGAACAAGGTCAAAGATGTTCCCAATCTCTTTACTACAACATCAGATTACTTGTATCACAAATTGAAATTCTAGATATTTCTATATGTTTATCTCCAGCCATTTTGTAGCATTACTGTTAATTGTTTAAGGTTATAAGTAATTAGGAAAAACAAATATCAAAACGTTGTAGGGAATCAAATATATATTTCTGATAATTTGAAATATGTTATTACTAAAAGGCCATTAAATCAGCTGTTAAGACTGGATTTAGTAACAGATGTATTGTCCAACTGTTTGTGTCATTGAAGACCTGGCCAGCAATCTGTTTCTTTGAAGCCTCGATCTGTTGTAATTATTATCCATTCAGTCTGTGTACTGTGAACTACCAGGCACAAAAGTATATGGCACATACAATATTGGGCCAGCTCTAAGGTCTGATTTCAATATCTACAACAAATAATTAAGCCTCCGATGATTACTGGTCAGAACTGCCCTCCCAGTACAGTGACACAACAGATACTATATACTGAAAAAAGGTTAAGCACCCTTCAAAAGCTTCAGTGTCAAATAATTGCTGCACAACAGATCAAACAGTTGATTTCCTAGCATTGAACACTGCTATGAAACAGAACACCAATGTCACATGTCTTTGTTGTGTGATGTGTTTGACCTGTGTAATCACACATGTCTGTATCAGTCACTCAATGTATGATCATCCCAGGATGTATGTGTTGGGTGCTGTCAAGGTTTCCAGACAGTTCAAAGGTCATGCTCATTAGTGGGCGTCGCCTGAGTGGTGCTGAGGCCACTGACGAAGGTGGTAGTGTAGCAAATTCATCAGCATGCCTGTGGAGAAAGAGAATATATAAACAATTAAATATCAAATGTTTGATATTGGAAGATTCTGTAAAAAACGCCGTAAAATCTTACCACAGGAGAGTAAATTTCATCCACATTGTAAATCTGTAAACAGAGTTTGGAAATCAGTTGTGGGGACTAATTATTATTCAGGAGATTTGTGTCTGGGACCATTTCTTGTCTAAGAAATTGTTTTTGTCTTGTTTTTATACTAATCGTCAATTAGAGTCATTTATGGCTAATTAAGGAAATTTATGTTGCTGATCATTCATTATTTAGAAATCAGTGTTGAGGACCAATCATTATGTAGGGAAGCCTGTGTTGAGGACCATTCATTATTTAGGGAAGTCTGTGTTGAGGACCATTCATTATTTAGAAAATCTGTGTGGAGGTCCATTTATCATTTAGGGAAGTCTGTGTTGAGGAGCATTCATTATTTAGAAATCAGTGCTGAGGACCATTCATTATCTAAAAGTTAATGTTGGGACTATTCATTATTTAGGGAAGTCTGTGTTGAGGACTATTCATTATTTAGGGAAGTCTGTGTTGAGGACTATTCATTATTTAGGGAAATCTGTGTTGAGGACTATTCATTATTTAGGGAAATTTGTGTTGGGTCATTCCTTATTCTAAAAGTTAATGTTGGGACTATTCATTATTTAGGAGAACTGTTTTGGGACCATTCATTATTGCCTAACAAAGCTATAACTACAGATGTTGAGAAAGCAAAGATAATATCTTCTGTATCTCTAAGACAAGTTCTGTTTTGGTTCATTAGAACCCTGCTAAGATTCATATCAACATATCTATATGATGTTAACACCATTTTCATCATATGTGCATCTAGTTATTTATTTCTTTTTCTAATATTCATGTGTCTAGTTTACAAGGATTTTCTAAAAATAGCAAGTTACAACCCTGAATCTTGTAATTGTTATTTTATCCTTTATATGAATGTGAATTTTGATAAAAATCTTTCAAGAAATAAAACGCATGAAGCATTGACAAGGAATTTCTTTAAAAAAAAGTGAGTGGCCTTAACCTTGGCCATTGGACCTTGAAATTTCAACTTGTCTGAAATATAATGGTCCTTTATGAATATTAATTTTGATAAAAACTCTTAAGGAAACAAAGGTTATAGAATTGCTGAGATTTACATCTTTACACTTATAGAGATCTGAGCAGAAAATGTTGCTCGATTGGATTTACAATTGTGTAATCCTACAATACACAAAAATATGAATTCAACAACATAATGTATTTCATTAGTCAATTAGTCTCTGCAGAAAAAGAGAAAACACACCATGCAAACTCACCAAACCTTATCTTCAAATTAATGTTAGGTCACATACAATGTTAAGTGTCCAATATGTATAGAAGTCACTGTGTGTGTAACAGTAACCCTCACCCTTATTGTAATATATACAGCCAGTACATCAGTAAACCTTCAAGTAATTTGCTGAAGACAACAATAACTGAGATCAACTTGAATGTTAAGAGGTCTTTGTGTCTTCCATGTCTATATGTAAACAGTGAGAGTTGTATGGCAGGATTCTATAATTACCAAAAAAGTACAGCAAATTAAAAGACATTTTACAAACATCTATTTTTCACAATTATGATGAGGGTTTTTTACTATTATGTTAAAATAAGATAAGAAATAGTCTCTCTGTACCGTAGTTGCAACAGATTTTTGAATGAACTCAATCCATTGGTCTCTTGTTGTTTATTACTGTGAAATAAGTTTTGTATCTTTAATAGTTTAATAAGTTTTGAACTTTATAAGTTAATGCTACATTACTACAGGTCACTAGGTAAGAAGTTAACACATCTAAACATGATCTTAGACTGTCATAGTATAAGATGAGATTAATGGAGAGGTGTGTAGAGTAAGAAATACAAGATTTTAACCTGATAGCATCTCTCAAGTAATTCATCTTTATTTTGAATTGTGTTAAAAAATTCTACAAATTTTGCTGTAGATTTGTAACATTATATTAACTTAAGACTTTGAAATGTTTACATCTGAAATGTAACTGAGAGTTTAAAAGGACTATTACAACAATGATAATAATAGGGAAAAAATTTCAAAATTCATGAAATATTTCCCTGCCAGTCTACCTACCATACAAAAAGTTAGGTTTATGTAAACACACATTGTATTATAACTGATTGAATGAACACCTAGGCATTCCTTTATTCTAAATTAACCATAAGTTAGGATATAACAATGGTAAACCTTACAACAGGCACCTCAGCTAAACCATGTTTGTACAGTCATAGATTGCAAGTTTTCATATGCATCTGGAAGTCTGAAAGGAAATATAAACCAAATCATGAGGAAATGTGGGTAGGCCTTTAGTAGTATAGAGGTGACACAGTAGGTATCGAGAACTAAGGTACTTAGGGGATTTGTTGTTCCTTCTCTTCCAACAAATGTGAGGTGACACACCCCTATATTGTATGCACTGTCTCATCTTACGTTAGTTATGTAATGAATGGCCAATTTCAATTTATGATAGAATAACAAGTAAGTTATCATATGTCTGTCTCAGTCTGTAGCTAGATGTGTTAGTCCTGGCACCTATATTCCAAATAAGAATTGGTAAAATGTATGTATGACTAATAAATATTGAAAACGTATACACATTTATATCACACTTAACACTGTCACAGTTTTAGTGTGAATCACCTCAATATAAACTGTTAATGTAAATGACTGGACTTGGGATTATCAACATTTATGAATAATGAAAACAAATACAGATGTCAAAAGCATTTAGCTGGACAGGTTGGCCTGGACACTATAGTTGGTCCGGACACTATAGTTGGCCTGGACACTATAGTTGGCCTGGACACTATCGTTGGACACTATTGTTGGCCTTGACACTATAGTTGGTCCGGACACTATCGTTGGCCTGGACACTATTGTTGGCCTTGACACTATAGTTGGTCCGGACACTATAGTTGGCCTGGACACTATAGTTGGTCCGGACACTATAGTTGACCTGGACACTATAGTTGGTCCGGACACTATGGTTTGCCATAGACACTATGATTGCCATGGACACTATGGTTTGCCATGGACACTATGATTGCCATGGACACTATGGTTGCAGGTTTGGACAACATAATTGGCCAGGACTGTATGGTTAGGTCTGGATACTAATTTACTATGGTTAACCTGGACACTATGGCTGGTCTTGACACTACAGTTGGTCTAGACACTATGATTCATCTGGACACTAATGTTGGCCTGGATATTAATTTACTACGGTTAGCCTGGACACATTTGCTGGTCTGTAGACTATGTCAGGTTATAAACAATGGCCTGGATACAAAGTAACTATGGTTGGCCTGGACACTTTTGTTCATCTGGATACTATGGCAGTGTTACAGCAGTACAACAGTGGTCATGTGATGGTCAGCTGACAGACATGTGACCAAATACATGAAAATATTGCTGACAATTTTGTGAAGCAAGTGATTAAATGCAGGAAAAATGCAAACACAGAATCATGGCTCTCAAAATGATGGCATCTTACATGGATTTTAAACCAGTTGGCAAGACTCAACAGCATTACTACAATGGTCAAAATTACTCTATTTTTTCTTATGATTAAGTATTCACAGCAGGGCAGACTAGCATCTTCCAGCATGATAATGTAAAGCAGCACACCTACAATAACATTGTCATGTGTATATTGTAAATGTAGTTAAGTCCATGGCATTGACCTATCACTGGGTGGCTGTGCTACATAGAAAATTCAGTGAATTTGATGTGAAAGACATTAAGCTATGTCACCTGTTTGTGTTGATACTGACTAAAACCATATGACTTTGAGTCAGTGACCTATGACCTCTGGCTACACACAGATGATACAGACTCAAACATGTCAGTAAGCAACCCAAACTTGGACTGGAACAGGTGAGTAGACAAACTACAATCACACAGCAGAGGGACAATACATTACCTTAACAGCCTGTCAGGTCATCACTATGGTTCTAACAACAGGCAAACAATGTGTTATCAAAATCAGGGGCTCAGCTGTTCACTCTTTCCTTTTCAACAAGCTCTATACTTACCAAATTTATATAATCAACTACAGTTAAGTAATTAAATCACTTTAGATACTATAGATACTTAAAGTACAGAACTAATATATTCTGAGAGAGTTAGATCTGACAGGAAATACATAGTGATCGTCGTGTAATCAAGAAGGCTTCAAATAAATTTAAATATTATCCTCAGATATTTAACTCCAGTGCAGTCTCATTCCATCTTTGTCATTTCTAGCACATGATTGAACAAGTCAAATGTCCCTAGGTTTATATAAATTTTAACACATCGTAACTGAAATTGTGTAAGAGTTGTCTTCTCTCAAAAAATGACATTAAGATTATCAGAGTACGTTCATATATCCGATGAGAAGTATTAAGAAATCTGAATTAAACAAAATTCTATAGGTTTCCCATTAGTATGGAATTCTTCTGTACAGGAAAAATTCTCAAACATGTGGTATACATCCTCCATTGGTCTGACTCAGAGTAAGGTAGTTTATCTCTGTAACTGGTCTGACTCAGCGTAAGACAGCATACATCCTTAACTGGTTGCACTCAAAGTAAGGAAGTTTACCTCTTCAACTTATCTGACTCAGAGTAAAGTAGTCTACCTCCAAAACTGGCCTGACTCAGAAGAAGGCAGTTTACATCCTTAACTGGTCTTAGGTTAATCACCTGGGTTGAAATTGGCACCTTACTCAGCTGTTCTAATAATGCTACTCTTCCAATCAACTGCTAGGGAGACTAACTTCTTCCACTTGTAATTTTCAACTAATACCATTAAGAGTATTACTTGCGCTCTTTACTAGTAAAAACTCGCTTCTTACATGCCTAAGTGACCTAACCTGAAGACTCACTTTGATCTAAGTACCCCACTCTTGGCTTTCACTGCGGTTGGCTCTTTCTCCCTGGAGGCAGGTTCCATGGTGGCAGTTCGGGCCAACAACTCATCGAACTGTTTCCTGGGAAGTCCTGGGAGACACAAACACAAGAATTAAGAAAGATATGAAGGTGTTAATTGTCACATAGCAACCAAAACTTTCCCATAACCATAGATTTTAAACTGAAATCCACAAATTCTGCGGAAGCAATGAGCTATTATTTTTCATGTTATTTGCAACAAAACATTTTATACATTCCGTTACCAATTGATCAGAAACACAAATGTAACAATCATCAAAATATATTGCACAAACAAATACAAAATAACATTCAAGGAACTTTGAATTACACGCATGAGATTCACATTTAACGACACTTCAATATTTCCCCTAACTGTATTTTTTTATGTGATTATTAAGTACCTATGCTCTTGATTGTTAGACAATATGCAAATTCTTAATTGATAATTTACATTTGAATCAATAATAAGAAGTAATTCTAAAAACATAACTGAAATTCTACATTGAGTTCAGTGCTATCTAAACCCAGTACAAACCCAGTTTATACTCAATGGTTATCTACATGATATAAATATATATTGTTAAAAGCTACTGAAAGAAAACTGATTATGTGGTTTAGTTTGAATATAACCCTTAACAATATCATCAAATAATTTCAACACATTGTCATGTATTCTGGATTTGGTTGATATGATCGTTTTTCATTTTCTAGGGTTACAACATTGGAAATTTCTGAATTTATATAGGTAATTCAAAATTTCAAAACTTTAATCATGTGGACAGCAGGGTGTATATATACCCTTTTACAGACAATTCCAATAGGATTTTGAGACATGTGACAACTAGATACAGATACAGGCTAGCTCAACAGAATTTTAATGAATGTATGAAAATTACATATCTATACAGGCTAGTCCAACAGAACTTTGAAAAACAGTGATATTTGAAATCTGTGCTGCACAGTGCACATAGTTGGTGACAGTGTAACAACATAAAATATTAACACCCTAACATACTAAAAGTTTGACTTCATTCTATAATCTAATATAGCAATGAAAAGTTTTGTACATTTTGTTTGCGGTTTTTATGGAAAAGATGGACCCATTAAACAATACCAAAGCATGCATCACTTTTTACATCGTTTTGTTTTAATGATATCACCATACCAAAAGCAAAAGAATTTCAGACTGAAGGAGAGCTACCTCCTTCCATACTGGCTAGCTTTGATGATTTGAGCAGAAATAATTGTTACCTGCTTTCCACACAATAAATAACCAATAGCAATCATTACCGTCCCACAAAGAACCTTACATATTCTATGTTCTCGCAGTAAGATAAGTCATGCAAGTTTACCTTCTAAAACAGTAGAATTTACCCATCACCTGTAGATCACAAGCCGTTCTTTTTACCAAGGCATACATATCTACTATCTAAGACATATTTACTACATGTATGTATATATAAATAGAAATTGAGATTGAAATTAAGTAATAATTTCTTGCATGACATTGTCATGATACTAATAAAAGTGAAACCTAATAGACTTGAGTAGATAGTCATTATCTAGCAGGCATTGTATTATACACAATCTACTTCTCACAAGAAAATTTTAAAATTATATGTTGCAGTCAACAAACTGCAGCCAACAGCATATTTATGTTATATACTGGCAACACAAAAAAGTGTAGCCATCCAAACTACGAGTTAGGTAGGTACCCCTAACCAAGAATTCACTGATTATATGTCTAGCACTAATACTTAGGACAGTTATATTTGCATGGGAAAGGAATGCAAGGAAGAGGTTTCTGGACTACACATGTTTTCAAAATGTTATGGCATTACCACTTCTATGCTTCTTAGCTGATCTACGGGCTTCAGAACCTGTGTAAAACAGAATTCAAATATGGCCACCTTAGCAACATAACATTTTCACCAACACACTTACAGAAACATTTGACATTTTCCAACAGCATGCAGACAAGGTTAGGTTTAGTTGTATATGAACTGTATAACTAGCACCTTCAACATGTTAAGTTATAGTTATAATGTACTGGTATAGTTGCATTTGTTCATGTTTAAATTTTATTGACTATTTGAATGGGAGTCCCATTACTTATAGAACACATTAATACTCTTGGTTTAACTTTCCTCAACTGTTTACTCCATATTACAATCAACAGTTGGACATACTCACCAGCCATTATTTCCCAATATTACTTAGCTACCACACTAACTAATCCTGAATCTAACTGTCACTATCAGATATAACAGTGCACACAGTTTGTGTTATAAAAAAACCAATCAGTTATGTTTCTTTGTGTTACATCATCTCATCATATTTCACACTAAATCAAGCATTAGGATCCACTCCAAAACAAATTTTATGCAGTGTTAAAAAAATGCTTTATCTCCTTACATGTATTTATTGCAAATCAACAATTGATCTAAACAATGGGAGTGAAACTTTCACAAGATAGATACAAGATTTTTACATTTTCTCCTAACTTCTTATTTACAATGTTGAGTATTAATAGTCAATCATTCTCATCAAGAATATTTTTTTTTGTGTGATTTGAAATAATATGTACCCGGTACATTTAATGTATGTCATAAATACTTGGCATAATTAGTCAGGTGTTAAGATGTCATAATATACATTTACAAATGTAAAATGAAAATGAAACCGTTTTATGAATACAATACAGTGTTTGTCATTGTTAAGATACAAAACCAATACAACCATGCAACAATACATGCAATGCAAGCTTCTAATATATAATACAGTTCAAACACAATGATAATGATATCAGTTTAATGCGAGTCTCACCTTTCATCATGAGCCCTATAGGATAAAACATGCAAGATAAGTACCTGGCCAAACACTGCTCTCCACTACACTATAATACTACAGCTACACAGGCCTGTTGTCCATTAGCCCGCAGTCAATTCCCAAAGCTAATAACCAGTCAATAATTAGTATGCATAAAGTCATTTAATGTTATTTAAGTTCTTCACCATTTCTAATACCACGAAAAAAAAAGCATGAAAAAAATTAATTTGTTACACTGATATTTAGGCTGGAGCTTCACGAAAGTTCCTTAACTGCAGGACACATGCACAGTGTATTTCTGAACTAAAATTTGTCCATAGGAAAGCTGAAGATAGGTAAAATGTCAAAATTAAAAGAGTTGAATTCTGTCCTGCTTTCCTATGGAAAACTTTCAGTTGACAAATTTCCTTAGGTAAGAAATGTTCGTGAAACTGGGGCCAGGTCTTGTTTACATGGCAGAGGACACATGTTGTTATTGTAAATAAACTTTGTAGAAGATAGGAAGCATTATAAGTGGTCATCAGTGTCCAGTATACTACATCCTACCTCCTCTGATATGGGTCCTCAATATTGTCTTGGCTGTCATTAAGAAGATAGTCACATGGTATTACTAGGCACACTTTATATATTGTCCTTTAATGTAACTAAAATGTCTTTACATCATACAGCAAGTGGTGTATTCTACATAAAGAGCATGCTGTTGAGAGTGGGTAGACCAGACTGTGGAAAGACCACATCTAGATCAACCATGTTCGGTAAATACTTGATTGAAAAGAAGATGTAGAAATCAAATTAAACAATGAATAGGTCTGTACTACTACTGTCTGTATGTAGTGTAATGATATTCTGTACAGGTATTCTCATATACAGGTGTAAATTAAAGATTATCACTGGGAAATTCTAGCTGAATATAAAGGCACATGCAAACAAGGATCTCTGCTATAAACTTGTCTAACGTTCACCTGGATAAATCATGATAGGGATGAGAATGACAAAAGACTATCCTATAATGTAACATATACCTCAGTGATATCAGTAAATTGGCTAATGTCTGAAAAGTAATCAGTGGTCATTAAAAACAAGTTTTCTTAGTAACTATTAACACACATAATACAGTCTGTATATCATTAATACTTATAAGTAAACCTTTTTGTCTGTCATGTCTGTATATATTCAAGGCTTATAATTTTTCTCACAAACTCTATGGACTAAGGAATGTATCCAATTAAAAAAAAACTTCTTATCAAAATATTTTTTTATTAGGAATGTATTTTTTTCTAATTTGGCTTGTTACTTCTGGGTGATGTAAAAAATAAAAAGTTGGTAAATTTATTCAATATGTAAAGAAAGGGTATTGCATATTTTTTGACCAACACCAAAGCAGTTTAAATGTGATGACTGGGCGATAAGCTTTAAAAGCACACAGGGATATAAGCTTTGTAATAATTGGGTGTCTGCTACTATCAGGTGTGGTAAACATACATTATAATGTGTGAAAGGCAATCATGCATATACTGATCATGTCAACAACAATGTTTTATAACTGGGGTCAGCAATAACTTCCTTTAGTAACCAAATTTCCAAGGTATATTAATGTCACATCAAAATTTCAAAACCGTCACCATCAACAATTAAATGTATGATACAGATATAAATGTAGGGATTTGACAGATTGTAAGGAGGGGAAATGAGTCAGGTGGATAGTCAAAGACAGTAAAATAACTGTCGATGATTAGTTAGCCTAACAGAAAAATGCACTGAAGTTGAACATTTCATTGTCAATTCTTTCAGTAATAAAACAATCAATTCAAAATTACTCTAAAACTTTGAAATTCCACATCATGAGATGTTTGTCTTTAACACAAGATAAGACAAGTTTGGTGACAGATCATTGATAATATTTATTGTGTGATTTATATTTCATATACTTTGTGCCTCAGGGTGAGATTACAGACACAGTTAAATATATATGTTAGACAATATCAGATAAAAACTTTCAACATACCTGGCATCATATAACCTGGGATCTGACTGCTCTTCACTGGGCGGGCGGGATCCTTAACAGGTGGTAGCTCTGCTGATCTGTGGGCTGCTGAACAGATAAACAGCAATATACAATGTATATATATATATATACAACCAACTCACCAAATCAATAGTTCAATCTTTTGGGTACTGTGATCTGTTATACCATAAATTTACCAGCAAAGCTATAGAATATTGAAAAAAAAAACTTTTACCCCCTCTATTACCATATCTATGCTATCCTGTAACAAGCTCATGCCTGGTAATAAGCCCATCCATGTTAACTACCTATCAAAGAATTATCAACAAATGTTACTTCATTGTAGTCCATCTCTGACTGGAATCAGAAATACCACACATTGACCAGTCAGGCTTACAGAAAGTTGTCTGTTGTCAGTATTGGTTTTATACCTAAAGTAAAGGAATATAGAAGGTAATTGGCAATACCAGGCTAGTCTATCCATGTATATATCTAAATCCCAAACAACAATGTGAAAGTTTGATTTTAAAATTATAGACATGAAATAGATGAAATATGAGTTGATATTGACCCGTGCATGTTTTAACCTTACCCCTTATTACACTTTTGTGTGTTGATAGGAATAACAGACACCATATCAAGTTATATAAGGATTTCCCAATATCTTTGGCCATTAAAATTAAGAAAACCATTCCACAACAGGTATCACTCACCACTATCTCCTAAGTCTGCGTATGCACTTCTCTGATATATTTCATCTCGTTTCTTCTTCTGTGTTTCTTTATTTGCATGCCATTTTCTAAGAAACTGTCTTGATGTTTCTGTTATCTCCTTTCCATCTAATACTTCTGCAAAGTTAACAAAACAAAAAGTTCAGGTATTAAATAACACCATAGTGTTGTACATAGTATGACACCTGATTAAGTCCTGAGTACACAACATAGTGTTGTACATAGTATGACACCTGAATAAGTCCCCAAGTACACAAAATGAATATTCATCAACAAATTCTGGCTGATCAATACTTGGAACTACAAGTTTCTAGTCAATAGAAATGAAGATGGAATGTTAAATGAAATGTTGTTAGGTATGATCAGACATCTTTGTGATTTAGGTTAATCTTATACTAAGTAAACTTGTGATGGATGTGATTTATTGAAATGCACCGTTCAGTTTTTATCTGTATTGTAAGTCACAAAAAGTTTGTTATCTTGAAATTAAAGGAACTGTGATAAATACTTTGACTTATCTAAATTTCACCCAAAACAAAATGTCCCAATAAGGTTGATCATATCAGTTTTCTGACAAGGATTACGCTAGGGGCTACAATTGCATGGTACTCAATGTTACACACAGCATAATTTAATATGTTATTTGAAATCATAGCAAATAAACAGAAACAAATTGATTTCTATTTTCGCATTTTAATTGTTTGTTCATCCAAATCACAAAACTGTACATGCAACTTTTTTGCATATTCTGTGAAATGTAATCCTCCATATCTCAAAAAAAAAAAGGCTACAGTAATAGTAAACTTTTACACCTCCCCCACCCCTCCAAAAAAAAAGGTTGCTAGTATCAAACACATTCTGAACCAAGAGGAAAGTCTCATGTTTTAGGCCTGCAACAAAAGCATGATATCAGATGACTGTTTAAAATAACTTATGATATTCATGCAGTACAAGAAAATTAAGATTACACATAATGTCAGCCTTAACCTGAAAAATTAACTTCTCACATATAGCTGAATACTTTTGATGTGCCCTTACCTAGAGTTTTTGCCATGACAATGATCCTGTCTCGGTACTTGGCTTTGTGACATACAGGGTTTCCCATCAGTTCAAGCCTCCATAAAGTAGGCCAGTTGCTGAAGTTGTGTGCCAAGTCCTTCATATCACTTAACTCATTGTCATTGGCCATAAACTGGGAGATATTTCTCAGACCAATCATGTCGAGGACACTGTCCAGCCCATTACCAGACACATTGAGAACCTGAAGGGACATCTGTAACAGACAAAGCCGATATAAAATCATATCAGATGTGTGCCTCTCCCATTAGATATTAATGTATCTCTCCAAGCAAATAATAGAGGCAAAATATCCCTTTCCCCAACAAAAACACAAAAATTAGATAGAGCAAAAAATTACAGAAGTTCTTAACCTGAGGTGTTGAGAATTTTGATTATCAAATCAACATATTTTAAAACACAGAAATTGACCAATCATATAGTGGAAACATATTCTTACAGGTTTCATAAGGAAACATAAAGTTTTTTATAAATACAAAGTAAACATATTTATCTCCTATTCACCTCATCTACTGATGAAAAGCAATGAATTCTAAGGAGCTTGAGGCACTAACATATCACAAGGATAAACAGCATCAAATGTTTATAACAACAACAGTAAATTGTAACTTGTCATACTTACAGCTATTCCTTTTAAGGACCTTGGGTCAAATAAAAGCTTCTCTCCTGGCGGTAGCCTCTGGTTTTCAACATGAAGTTCTTGAAGTTTATCCATTTTTTCTAGACCTTCTAAAACGGTAATACAATTACCTCCCAAATACCTATCAGAAGCAACAGAAATTCATTTTACTTGTCAGGGAATAAAGATCATGGTTAGTCAAGGGCTATTCCAGTAAAACATCTACTTGACCCTTGGACGCCAAAATAATTCTCTTCTATCCATGGTTCAGTCTGTTGTCCATTACTTCCCTCAGCAAATCATCAAATAATTTGATGGGTGGTGCCCCTTAAAAAACCTGCAGTCCTGGGCTAAAATAGAAGTTTTACTCTAATAGCCCTAAGAATATCTGTGAAACATATATGTCCTTACTCCCTATTCCATGAAATGGAGCAAGACTGAAAAAAAGCTTTCCCCTAGCTCCTGAAACGTGAAGTCTAACCACAAGTTCAGTCAGTAGAATTTTTGCAAAAAATGTGAAGTTTTACATTAAAAAGATTTTATCTGATCAACGATGTTACTACAATTTCAATGTTAACCAAGGATGCACTATTATACAGTGATAATCAAAGTTTGATGGAAAGATACATGTAGGGAAATTGCTGTATCTGTCACTCAACATTTCAGGATAATAACATATGAATTAAGTCTTCTTACCATTGCTGATAAAGTTAGACAAGCATTGGGCATTTATGTAATTCTACTGATCACATCAAGAAGAACACATTTAAACTAATTTACACACACATCTACTCACAATTTCTGAAGACGAGTCAAAGGTGACAGGTTTTCTATTCTGGATATATCGTTGTTCTGCAGATACAACATTGTCAGGTTCATGTTGTGATGTAGTGATGGAATCCTACTTAACTGGTTGTCATACAAATACAATACAGTCAGATTACGGCACATACTTATATCTTCTCCCTGAAATTGATTAATTAGACATGTTAGGATATTGGTGAAACATATTTCATAAGGATGATGTGGGAAAAGAAAGAAAACAATAGATCTAACATGTGTTTTACAAGCTCTAAAATTATATAGGAGGTAGCAGACAAATGACTTTAGTCAGAGTTCATACTTTACTTCATTTTTTGCAGCAGCACTATACCATTCTAAGAGGTACCTGTATACTACATTCAGATGGAAAGATGGCAGAGTAAAAGGCACAAAATGACATAAAGAAATGCAAAACTATAAATCCCCTCTATAGTTGAAATGATTGAGGTCTAATGACCAAACGTATCATTCTTTTTCCATGGGTTTGATTAAAACATGTGCAGTTGCCCACACAAAAATACATTACCACATCATCAATGCTTCTGTCTTCCAAGTATAAATGTGTCAGTCGTCGAAGATACTGTTGCATGGATTCATCCCGCTTCTTTTTTGTATACCCAGAGGTGCCCCTGGCAATGAGGTCAAGTGTAAGCTTCACCATGATGTTGAAAGTTCAGTGAGACTGTGGGTCTAATGATCAACAAACTCAGGTCTTCAGTGTCAGATGTATTCTAAAAAACACCCTGAGCTTCCTCCTGGAAAAAAAAATATTTGAAAGTGTTTAATCTTAGATAAAAGGATATAACAGAAAACCTTTAATTAAAAAAATCAACATCACACATACATTTTCTGATAACAATTTGTACTGGCATTTACCTGCCTTTCACTGACATGGTAAGATGGTGTAATAACACAACCATTGATTTACATGAAATACATGTTAAATGGGTAGTATTTCCATATCATCTTCTCCACCCACTTCTGATTCTCTACCACTTGCTAAAGAACAGCTAAGCAATGGGCTTACTTATGTTTAAATACATGACAACATGTTACATAGTTTATAGGTAATCCAACATTGGGATGATTTGCAAAACAATAGTAGCCTGATGTCATCTTCCTATGATGGAATTAGAAATCAACCATTATGTTGTGAGCCAATGTATATCAGTAGACATGATGCTTTGAGCAAATGCATGTCTGTTGTCTGCATGAGTTTGCAATTACACTTGTAGCAGCTTTCTATCAGAGTCAAATACTGAAATCAAGTACATGTGGTGTTGTCAGGAGTCAGTATTGTGTTATCATATGTTCAGGAATGTTTTGACAGACGAGGGTAGTACCTGTGCATACATTAAGTTTACAACGTTAAATGAAGTTGAATAACTTCTAACCTAAGGTCAAATATCGAAGATCTGCACAAAATGTTGTGAAAGTATGGATGACAACTAAAAACCATCAATTGATATCTGGTTTGGTCGTGATCAGTTCCAATTGCACTGAAAGCATAAATGTGCCCCCGAGAGCCGTGATACCTAATGCGCTGCCAGTGTGATTGCCGTGTTGTGTGCAACCAAGCATACTCTTCACTTTCTCCTGGTTTTAGACGCGCTGGCGGCGGGGGATGATGTCTGTTTGGCTAGAGGTTTCCGTACATATGACACCTTGGCCTCATGTACGTGCAGCAAACAGTAAATCTTCGACATAACAAGGTTGTCGAACGTTTAAATAGTTAAACGAATTAATGTATAGCAATGCCATTTTACTTTTGCCGTAACCGATAAATACTTACATCGCTAGATATGGTTATGCTGGTTGAAGTATTCATCTGTGTTCAACTTCAACTCTCATAACATGAGCCTAACAACATATCCTTACTTCCACCTATAAGAAATAACTCGTCATACTATTTCAGTGTGACATCAGTTTTCTAATTATAAACAGTCAATATGCATTTGATTTCATAGAGGTGTCAAATACTCTTATGGATAATGAAATACATCCTATTTTGAGATAAATTAAAGATTTATAGTTTGACTTTTTTCTATGCGGAGGAATATAATATACCTACAGCATCGTCACGTGACCTGTTGTCAGGCAACTTAGTATTCAATAATTAATCTTCATGAAGACAATTTCCATCATTGTTTTACCAGATAAAGGAAGTTCGGAAAATGCCCATTTTGTAACCATTATTTTCTCATTTTCATTTTTAAAAAAATACATTGAAATTTTATAAAAACGTTATTTCAGAACATCTCTAAAACACTTGCGACACCCTGATCAACGGAACTATTTAATTCATTCCGCACTGTGTTTACATTTCTAATGTGTTGTAAATATAAATTTATATCACATATTTTTTCATCTTATTTTCATAAATAAAAAAACTCAATAAATAATAGACTCAAATGTAAAACTTTAAAAAATATTTTTTAATGTAGCAAACCGGAGCAAATCGTGGCAAGATGGCCGACAAAGGTGGCTTGTTGGCAAGATCGGAATTTCCACTTTACGTTGTTAAAGCCTTAGACGAAAGACATTTCCTTGTAGCTGGTGGTGGCGGTGCCGCAAAAACTGGTATCGCTAATGCAATCGTAAGTGCTGCTAATTCGTCATAACAATTGGAGTATACACGTAATCTTGTGCCGGCTTGTTGGTCCGCAGCTGTCGGGTAAAAGTCAGACGTCAAATGTAACACATCACTTACCAAAGTGACGGGTTTGTGCAAGCCTAGTGCCCAGCCACAAATGTGGCCTTTACTGACAACAGTATTTTTTGTAGGGTCGCTAGTCCAGATCACCGTTCACAAAATTTTGACGAGGTCCATTATTTGGCTAATCGCACCGCATGTGATGAATAACTTTCAAAACCAATAAAAATAGTCATTTTAACATCTTACCTAAAAATCTTTGGCCATCACTTGCCGATTCATCTGCTGAAAGGCTGTAATAGTTGATGTCAAGCTTGTTAAAGTAACCTTGATAGCTTTATTTCTTTGATGAATTGCTACCAAATAAAGACATCAACAAAGAAGGGAAGAGAAAAGAGTAGAAAAGATCCTCTGGGATCTCATGTTTGTAGATGTTACAGCAAACATAATAATTACTGTGTAGGTCATCTGACCTGAAGGGTCATAATAACCTATAGCCATCGTGCTTTGTCCGCAGCTGTGCGCCATCTGCCATACATAAACTTTTAACATTTCAAACTCCTTCTCAAGTTCTACCAGTGGAATTGAGCTCAAACTTGCATGATCCTGAGATAGTACTGACCAAGTTTTATTTTTCTGGCATGTCAGATATCCAAGATGGCCATCATGGCTGCCATCTTGAAAAACATGTTTTAAATTTCTTCTCCAGTTCCATTGGTGCTATTGAGCTAAAAATTGGTGAGAATGTGAAGGAAAGGTCACCAACAAAGTATTATTGTTATTTTACGTTGTCAAAACTTCGATACAGCAGCCAGGGAGGCCATTTTGTAACATGATTTTGCAATCATGGTTTTCCTGTGCAACACCTTTTTTAAACTTCTTAAGTTTCACCACTTGGATTGAGCTCCATCTTTACTATCATAAAATAGATAACTTGTTATCTGCTCCTCAATAAAACTACCATCTGCATCATGGAAAACAGCTTCTTAATAAGATTTCATTCAAAGAAGAAAAAAAAACCTTTTCCCTGCTAAAAGTTTTTGTATTCAGATGACCATTTAGGTCCATGGACTTCTTGTTTGAGTAAGAGGTCATGCAGGTCAATAGTTCATGTGATACAGCTTGACAAAATGGTTGCTCCGAAACTCAGAGCGAATGGCTGATCAACAATTAATGTCAGGACAATATATGATATGAAACAATTGAGTGGTGCAGAAGGCACTTTTTTAAACTGAATTACCTATACTGTAAACACCAATGTGAACTAGTGGAGAAACATGCTTTGTAATGAGAGGATACATTGGAGTTTCAGTACATTCTCTTGAATCATGGATATGTTTTCCAACCTCTGTAACCTGAGTTTCCTTTCACTCATAGACTGGCTCATGGATTTAGACCAGAAATTAGACATCTTAAAAGAACACCCTAATATGAAAACATGGAAGATGTGAACCATGTGGTATAGCTTTAACTACTGGTAGATGTAAGTATTTAGATGATGGTCATGTTGTTTATAGAGAGTATGTCTGTAATAGCATTTTAGAGGCTGTTCGATGTGTCCAAGAGTGAATTCTTGTTTTAAGACAAATTTCTGTCATTGATAAGTGAAAGTAAGCACATACTTGATTGTTACTACAATTTTATATTTTACAGGAGATATATGAAGTCAAGATTCAAGATGGAAAACTTCAAGCAGTCAGTATCTGTCGACATGACACAGGATCACAGGCGATTATGAATGGCACTAACGTCTATGATGGAAGAAACCATCACTTCGCGGCAGGACTGGATGATGAATGTCATGTTTACTCACTGAAATACAAAGTTGTTTCTCCTAAAAAGAAGACATCAGGTATACAATATTCTGTTTTATATAAATGTACTGTTCACTGTTAGTATTTTTATTATAATATTGTGGTTTTGCCTGCTTACTTTTACTTATTATAATTATTGTAATTAGCCCATCATGAAATGTTGACAAACTTATTTGTTTGAGGTTTTATCCTTTACTTCATGAATTTTTACTTTATGCAGCTGATATCATCAGCATTGCATGATTAAAGTGTATCTGTAATTAAGTTGTCATATATAAAATCTGAAATAATTGTGGCATCTGAATTAAGTGTAAAAACTGAAATGATTTTGATATTTCAACATCTGTGATTATCACATGTAATAAAATATTTTTCATCTTCAAGACGATGGAAATTTACGGCAAAGAAAAAAAGGAGATTCCAACCCTGATAACACCCCAAACAGCACTGGAAAGAAGATCATGTTTGAAATAGATAAAGTCAAAAGTACTAAAACAGACTTCAATAAAGACAGCAGTTTTCAGAAGGTTGCTCAAATCAGTCCAAATCGAAGCTTTATTGCTACAGGAGGAACCGATGGTTATCTCAGGGTGTGGAAAGTAAGTATATACTAGATATCTCATTATGAGGAACCGATGGTTATCTCAGGATGTGTAGATATTTAATGGGTACCTCAATATAAAGTACTGGTGGTATATAGATATGTGTTACCAGCTTTGTGTATATTTGCTCAATGACCAAACAGTCATTTGAATTACAAACCAGATTGGTATTACTTAAATAATGTATTTTAAAATCTTAAAAAAAATTCAGTTTTTCTACAAGAATAGATGACATAAAATTAGGCAAGTCATTCTTTACATGTACAAATATATATAAGATATGACATAATTAGACAAACTATTTCATTAATGAATTGTGATCAATACACTTTCTTTTCTTATCAATCTTTTCTTTATCTTCAGTTTCCAGGATTGGAAAAATCATTTGAAGTTCATGGCCACAAAAATGATATAGATGATATTGATATAAGTCCACCAGGTGACAAGGTGAGAAAGATATGATGTTATTGGTACTATAAGGTACATCCTTTTGTACTTGATAGAGGCTAACACAAATACATGTTAAAAAAATTAAATAAAAAAGAACATAAAAGTGAAAAATCCTTGATACCATGGTATTTTTTTTCAAAGATGCATACATGTCCAAAAAATAATGATAACATGATAGCAGGCAAGTGAAGGGAAAATCGGTATAATAATTAGAGTTGTGTGTCCTACTATGTAACAATCTGTGTAGTTCATTTCATTATATTATTGAAATAATTACCAGTCATTTCCTATCTTGTCTGACAGATTGTGACAGTGTCTCGAGACCATTGTGCCTGTGTGTGGAACTCTAAAGACGGTAGCAAGATCACTGATCTCAAGTGGCCACTACAATCAGATGAGCATAGATATAGGTGTTGTAGGTAAACATCACTGTCCCTGTAAAGTCACACACAGATATAGGTGTTGTAGGTAAACATCATGGTCCCTGTAAAGTCACACACAGATACAGGTGTTGTAGGTAAACATCATGGTCCCTGTAAAGTCACACACAGATATAGGTGTTGTAGGTAAACATCATGGTCCCTGTAAAGTCACACACAGATATAGGTGTTGTAGGTAAACATCACTGTCCCTGTAAAGTCACACACAGATATAGGTGTTGTAGGTAAACATCACTGTCCCTGTAAAGTCACACACAGATATAGGTGTTGTAGGTAAACATCACTGTCCCTGTAAAGTCACACACAGATATAGGTGTTGTAGGTAAACATCACTGTCCCTGTAAAGTCACACACAGATATAGGTGTTGTAGGTAAACATCACTGTCCCTGTAAAGTCACACACAGATATAGGTGTTGTAGGTAAACATCACTGTTCCTGTAAAGTCACACACAGATATCGGTGTTGTAGGTAAACATCACTGTTCCTGTAAAGTCACACACAGATATAGGTGTTGTAGGTAAACATCACTGTCCCTGTAAAGTCACACACAGATATAGGTATTGTAATTGAACAAATTAGAGTATTTTTTGTTACCATAGTTATGATCCTGTATTTATGTATTTGTTTTTGTTTTTACAGATATGGTCTGATAGAGGGAAAGAAGGACAAATATAACCTATACACCATTAGTATACCTACCAAAAGGTCTGCTCAAAAACCACTGCCTTGTTTTGTAACTATGTGGAATAGTGAGAAATTTACTCCCAAACTTATGGTCAATGCTGGTACAGAAGTCCTGTCAAGTCTAGCATTGAGGTAAATATGTACTCACATAGCATCAGGCAAAGAAAATTCACATGTACATGTGACAAACTCCTTAATTCTTACTTCTATACTTATGTCATAAAAAGTCTAAAAAGTTCGGCTGATCAACTTCAACAAGAAATTTTATGTGTGGTTCAATATTTTACTTGAATAAATAATTATTAATTATCTTTATCATGTTTTATCATGTTTTACAGTGATGATGGTGTGTACCTGGCAGTTGGAACTATATCAGGAAGTGTTGCAGTGTACATATCTTTCAGTCTACAGGTATATATTACTTTGCGTAAAAACAGTGATCAATTATAATCCAGCCTCTGTAACATATTATCTCTTTCCTTCTGACTTGTTGTTATCATTTTGTTAGAAAGAAAATCATCACAAAACCCATTATATTGAACCACAGAATTAGATTTTGAAATCCTTTAATGATTTCATATCAGGATAGAAATACTTTATACTTAGAATTTTTCAAGTTCAGTTTTACATAAGTATACATAGATAAAAAAGTAACTGATCTTTAATGCCAATACTTGATAAAGAGTGGTCAAGTCAAGAGTAAAAGTATCATTTTATCTGGAAATTTATGTGATTATGTGACATGTAGCATGTAACCTAAAACTGAAATGAAATATGTATGTTCTGTTTATAAACAATGGTAGTTTTGTCCATTTATCTTTAATCATGGTCTTTCATCTCAGTTTTCATGTAATGGGTCGAATTTCATCGCTACAATCAGTTGATTTATTTTCTTTTTCAGAAACTGTATTATAAGAAAGAGGCCCACAGTATATTTGTGACAGGAATTGAATTCATGCCAAGTTCTGAGGGAACACGTGAAGTGACAGGAAACCAGGACTTTACATTATTAAGTATCTCAGCTGATAATACTATCCGCATGCATCAAGTAGCTGCAAGAAGTAAGTGTTCATGGTAACCCAGAACATATTTGGTTAGGTAAACTTTTAATTATTTTAGCTGTGAATAATGGGAATATGTTTACATACAATGTGGTTTATAAAGCAATTTTTTCACTGATAGTTCTCGTTTAGTGAGTAAAATTCGTTTTGTCTGGCAATTAAGTGTAAAAAAAATTGGTATATATTAAAATGAGTGTTTGTTATACAACAATTTGTTGTTAGGTTCACATTCTATTCCTCAGTCTTTCACTAGTTTTATAATCTATTGCTCAGTTTTTCATTAGTTTCACTTGCTTTTCCTCATACTGTCACTGGTTACACACTCTATTCCTCAGTCTGTTGTTGTCACTAGTTTCACATTTAATTCCTCAGCCTGTCACTAGTTTCTTATTCTTCTCCTCAGTTTGTCATTAGTTTCACATTCTATTCCTCAGTCTGTTTTTGTCACTAGTTTTACATTCAATTCCTCAGCCTGTCAATAGTTTCTTATTCTGTTCCTCAGTTTATCATTAGTTTCACATTCTATTCTTCAGCTTTTCAGTAGTTATACATTCTATTCCTCATATTTTCACTAGTTTCACTTTCTCTTTCTTAGTTTGTCACACGTTTTACATTCTATACCTCAGTTTGTCACTAGTTTCACTTTCTTTTCTTCAAGCTTTTACTAGTTACACATTATATTCCTCAGTCTGTTGTTGTCAATTGTTTCACATTCATTTCCTCTGTCTGTCACTGGTTTCACATTTAATTTGTCAGTCTGTTGATAATTTCACATTCTGTCCTTCAGTCTGTCTTTAGTTTCAGATTATGTTTGTGACAGATTTTGTTCCAGCTTCTTTTTGGTGAAATTTTGTTGTAGTTGTTGGAAAATGTTTATTTGCCTCAGCTAATAGTACCACCAAAATCTATCAGAAATCTAGATAACAGTAATTATATGTGTTTAATTTGTTTTTTCATGTCAGATTCCTACAGTGTACTACTGATTGTGTTTGGTGCTTTACTGATTGTACTGATGCTGTTTGTGATGCTCGGCGAATACGGAATCTGAGGATAAACAATATTCATAACTTCCTAGAAAATCCTGACTGAGGATTATTGGCAGCTAGAGTCTTGTCACCAGCTGGTCATAGATCAGTACAGTATTCCTGTATCTGCTGGAATCCACCAGGGTTTTTTTGATGCTGTAACATAAGGCTTTGGATCAGTACAGTGTTCCTGTATCTCTGCTGGAATCCACCAGGGTTTTACTGATGCTGTAACCACATGGTCAATGGATCAGTACAGTGTTCCTGTATCTCTGCTGGAATCCACCAGGGTTTTACTGATGCTGTAACCATGTGGTCAATGGATCAGTACAGTGTTCCTGTATCTCTGCTGGAATCACCAGGGTTTTACTGATGCTGTAAAGGTCACTGATCAGTACAGTGTTCCTGTATCTGCTGGAATCCATCAGGATTTTACTAATGTTACAACCACAAGGCCATGGATCAGTTCAGTCTACCTTTATCTGCTGGAATCATCAGGGTTTACTGGTATTGGTCTCTGTTTTGGCTTAAACCATATTTTTAAGCAATTTGGTTAGGATGATTTTTATTGTGATCAGTTCAGGAAATATTTAATGAAATTTAGTGAAAGCAGAAGGTATTTTATGTTATTGGTGAGGTGATATGTAATAGAATACAAAGTGTAAATAGGTGATGGAAAGTGATTAGTGTTCACAAACTCTCAATTATTTCAGTAATGTACTGCCTTTACAACAGGAAAACCTGTACACTGAAAATCTAGCAACAAAAATGTGCAATATGTTGTGTCAGAAATGGTGTGTTCAATCAACCCAAAGTTTTCATTCCATTGTGTCCGAGTGTGACCTTAGTGATATATAAGGTTGTGAAACATAACCTGATTTTTCACGTAACATTTCAGTGCATATTTTTATCAATCAATAAGTGACAACCTACCTGAGTTTGTAAAACCTTGCTGATTTGTCATGATTGCTCCTTCCATTGTTTTTCATTGTTAGACATACTTGTAACAAAAAATGTTGAAACTATTGGTTCACTAGGGATTACTTTACCAAGGCTACTGTTTTTTCTATAGTATTTCATTACTGAGGAAATAACATTGCAAATACTAATTGAAAGAAGTTAATTTTTGTAATGTAAATTTGGAGGCAGTAGCTGACGAGACATAAGTGTGAGTAGAATCGTAGATGATGCTGTTATTCAGCATTATATTTGTATCAGTGTGAAAGTTTAGAAAGATATGATGATGCATGTAATTTGTTGAAATTGTATTAATGTAAAGTAGATTGATTTTATTCCTGAATCAATGATTATGTGATGTTGATTCACACATTTTTGCATCCATCATAAAGATTACTGTAGAAACACTGTAAAAATATCTATACAGAGATTAATATAGTTATTTACCACAGTAAAAAGAAATGGTTGAGGGAATTTAATTCCAAGAAAATAATACTCTTTTAACATGACATTTATTGTAAAGTAAATGACATAGCCTATAAGTTAGAACTGAGTTGATATAATGTTCAATATTGACCCTTGCAAATTTCCTGAAGTTAAAGAATGTTTTTCAGTCTGAGGCCTGGTTTCAGGAGTTGTATGGGCTGTAACAGTGACCTTGATTTAATGAAGGGCCTTGTGACTCTTAGAAAGTCTGGTGCATTAATAGGAGTAATATGTGTGTCAAAAGATAGGCCTGGGCAAATGGGGCCTGACATAAAGCAAGGGTTATGTGGACTGTCAGATGGGCCTGGTCCTATACTAGGGGTGGGGTGGACTGTCAGGTGGGCCTGGTCCTAAACTAGGGGTTGGGTGGACTGTCAGGTGGGCCTTGTCCTATACTAGGGGTTGGGTGGACTGTCAGATGGGCCTGGTCCTATACTAGGGGTTGGGTGGACTGTCAGATGGGCCTTGTCCTATACAAGGGGTTGGGTGGACTGTCAGGTGGGCCTGGTCCTATACTAGGGGTTGGGTGGACTGTCAGAGAGGGATAGGGAATGTCTTAGCAGAAGCATCCACAAGATTTGGCCTGGAAAATCAAACATAACACCTGCAAAATGTGTACACTTTCAGAACATGCACACACAAATTTGATTGTATGAATTATTGATCTTTACATTGTTCTTTACTTTGTACCTTTTTATTCATGATTGCCAAACAGTAATATTGACCCAGCCATTTAATTAGATATATGTTGTGTTCACATTGTGGTATAGTGCTTTTGTCAGTAAACCTCTGTTAGATGTCCAGAGTTTTCTGACCACTTTTCATTCTAGAAGTACCACATTTAAATTGTCACTCACTTAAAGAAGAGATGTTATCGAGCTTTTCAACAAATGAAGTTTTTTTTTTTAAACTCTGACTTTTCTTTGAACACTTAAAAGTGTCAAATTTCACATCACTACCAAGAAGTTGTGTTGAGCTTGAATTTCACAGAAAATGTAAGTGCTAGTTTGTGTATAGTTATTAACATATGTGCAAATTGGGGCAAAATTTGGATTGTTTTCATACTAATTTTAGATGAAAATCATGAAATTTTTGTGGATTTTGTGAATAAGAAAGAATCTCTTTACAAAAAAGCGCAATTTGACTCAAATTTTTTTGTCAGCTTGAATGAAGTGTGAATAAGAAACATTTTGGGTAAAAATAAATCCCATGAAACAGTAAATTTTTAGATTTAGCTGTCAATATTTCTTTCAGTTATTTTTAGAATTACATTACCTTCAGTAAGTACTGTATTTCAACACTTTAAAACAGGATTTTAAGTAATTTGATCCATACTTAGTCTACTTTTATCCCTTCGAGGTAACCATGGAGGGGATAAAACGTTCTGGTATGTACATACATATATGTCCACTTTCTGTCATCACTCTAGCAATTTCATTTCTCAAGCAATTTTAATCAAACTTCACATATTGGTCAAGTATCATAATATCTTTAATAAGTTGGTGCTTCAGCATGCCAGGGTTTACATAATGGTTACCGTATCTATTTTAAGAAAATCTTAAATGTGACACAATTTCAGTATAAATGGGAGCGAGGGGATTTGTATTGTTTCAACTGCCTTGTTTTATTTGGTGGAGAAGAAAGAAATATTTAATTAAAAGTAAGTCAAATGACATTATGAGTGAACTCCATTCATTGTAAACGTGGATATGTTGGATCTCATTGAGAAATTAAAGTTTAAGAAGTGGCCTCTCTGCTTGGTCAATCTCTAAGTATTAGAGAACTTTCTGTATGTGCCATGCCGAGAAAAATGTCATGATCTCTATTTGAAAGGGAAGAATTGTAAAGTTCTTACATCTAAAAGCTTTATATGATATAACTTAAGGAAACTTTACGCACGCCCACGTTTTTGTATTTGTATTCCATGATTGTAACTTATTCCATAGATGTTATATAATTTTATATTATGTGTACCTAGCTATCATTTTTTCATTAGAAAAATTTCCTTTGCTGGTCAGAGTTAATATTTTACCTTATTGGTGCGAAAATGAACACAAAAATTTGACTTGATTAGAAATTGTATCTACGATTTGTCTTTTAAAAGTTGTTGCCACTTTATTATGTATTTTCCATGTACTTGTTATTAAATCTGACCTAAAGATAAAACTATCATAAAAAGTTAAGACAATTCTGATGTTTTAAAACAACAATATAAAGATAAATTCAATTGGTTTAAATTCTAGAAACTAAAGATGCATGTTTTTTTAAAGATATGTTGAAGAATTAAAGGTTATCTGGATAGACATTTTACGTACGATTTACACAGCAGGATCTATGGTATTTTGTTGCAGGTATTTATTTCTGTACAAAGTTGTACCAAAGCACTATTTCGTATTACTGTTTCAATATTAGTACAGATAATTCTATATAAAATATGATTTGTACATGTAAGTATGATTTCACTGGAAACATTTGAAAACATGTTTGAACTGAGCTGGAATGAAAGTACTGTGGTATATAAAAATTAGGGTGAAATGTAACACTAAGTACATTGTAGTAGGTTACTGAAGCTAAAGACAAAAACCTGAAATGTCCTGGGATGATAACGATCACATGTTGAGCATTATTTTCAATGAAGATTTCAAATGTTATTCATGTAGTTCATGAAAAAATAGCAATGATCCCCATGATATTGATAGAATGTGTTAAGAATAACTTTTAACAGATCCAGAATATTGTAAATAGGACATTAAAAAATTATTTTTCAGCTTTACTTAGAAACCCTGTATGTATGCTTGAATGTACAGAATATTTGGAAATTAATCATCATATTAGGTAATTGAGCAGTGCATTTGATGAGTGAGCTGTGTATTTGACTATTGAGCAGTGCATTTGATGAGTGAGCTGTGTATTTGGTGATTGAGCAGTGTGTTTGATGAGTGAGCTGTGTATTTGGTGATTGAGCAGTGTGTTTGATGATTGAGCTGTGTATTTGGTGATTTAGCAATGTGTTTGATGATTGAGCTGTGTATTTGACTATTGAGCAGTGCATTTGATGAGTGAGCTGTGTATTTGGTGATTGAGTAGTGCATTTGATGAGTGAGCTGTGTATTTGGTGATTGAGCAGTGTGTTTAATGAGTGAGCTGTGTATTTGGTGATTGAGCAGTGCAATAGATGATTGAGCTGTATATTTGGTGATTGAGGTGTATATTTGGTGACTAAACTGTATATCTTGTGACAGAGTAGAATGTATTCTGTGATTAAGCTGTGTATTTGGTGACTAAATAGTGCATTTTGGTTACTGAGAAGAGTGGAACAGTGTATTTGTTGACTGAACGGTTTGTTTTTGGTGATAGAGCAATGTATTTAATGATTGAGCATTAATGATTGAGCAGTATATTTGGTGATTGAGCATTAATGATTGAGCAGTATATTTGGTGATTGAACAGTGTGTTTGTTGTCTCATCAGTGTACATGTATTTGTTGTCAGTGGATGAACCATGCCAGAATTTTTGTTTTTCGTAATTTAGTAGTGTATCAGGTGACTGAACAAGTTATCTTTCTGACTGAACAGTGTATTTTAAGAAATAAGCAGTGTATTTGTTGACTGAACAGTGTATTTGTTAACTGAACAGTGTATTTTGATGATTGAGCAGTGTATTTTAATGAATGGGCAGTGAATTAGGTTGCTCAACTGTGTATGAGGTGACTGAACAGTGTATTTGGTGACTGAACAGTGTATGAGGTGACTCGACAGTGTATGAGGTGACTGAACAGTGTATTTGGTGACTCAACAGTGTATGAAGTGACTGAACAGTGTATGAGGTGACTGAACAGTGTATGAGGTGACTGAACAGTGTATGAGGTGACTGAACAGTGTATGAGGTGACTCAACAGTGTATGAGGTGACTGAACAGTGTATTAGGTGACTGAACAGTGTATGAGGTGACTGAACAGTGTATGAGGTGACTCAACAGTGTATGAGGTGACTGAACAGTGTATTTGGTGACTCAACAGTGTATTAGGTGACTGAACAGTGTATGAGGTGACTGAACAGTGTATGAGGTGACTGAACAGTGTATGAGGTGACTGAACAGTGTATTTGGTGACTCAACAGTGTATTTGGTGACTCAACAGTGTATTAGGTGACTGAACAGTGTATGAGGTGACTCAACAGTGTATGAGGTGACTGAACAGTGTATTTGGTGACTCAACAGTGTATTTGGTGACTCAACAGTGTATTAGGTGACTGAACAGTGTATGAGGTGACTCAACAGTGTATGAGGTGACTGAACAGTGTATTTGGTGACTCAACAGTGTATTTGGTGACTCAACAGTGTATTAGGTGACTGAACAGTGTATTTATTGTAGGGTAATGTCCTGGATTGATCTAGAAAGTGAAATTTTAGGGATGATAACTTTGTTGTGTATTTGTAGTGTTTGTTGTGCGACTGTGATACCAGTTTTAGGGATTATAGTATTTTTACTTTTATATATTATTTATTGATAATATCATGCTATTAATTATCTGTGGTGTTGATGTAAGATGCTATAAAACTGGGTAGCTTTATCAGCAGGAATCCTTAGATATGATTCAAACTATTATAATACTTTCACCTTTATGAGAATGTTGTCTAATAATTCAATTTTTCAATAAATGTGATGACAGATTACAGAATGGTGATGTAAATTTGAAATCTGATTTGATTTAAAAGAAGGTAAAAATGTAGAGCTGTGATCCATGTTAATCCTGTCCAGTTTTATAGTACCTTGTACATCCTTTATAACTGTGTAATTGATGTTACAGATCATGTACGATATGTGATGTGGGTATAAATCAGTATCATACACAAACCATGTTTTAGTTGTTTTTAGCCTACCACTTTTATCTTTCTATCTGTTCCTAAATATTTATCTAGCTCAGATTATTTCTCAGGACCTTGATGAATCTTCTTAAAACTTCTATCCTTTGATTCCTAGTAGTGTATGGTTGATACTTAGATTGGTCAAATAAGCAAAATGATAGAAAGTGACCATGATTTTTATGGTTTGTTATTGCTTTCATACTGGTATGTGCCTCAAAAAAGTGATGGGGCATATCGTGGTATATCCTTGTTTTCCATTTCTCCGAATCATTTTTATCATTGAGATCTGCAGGATTCTTATGCATAAAAATTCTTAGTATTTTTCTTAGATGTTTACTTAAACACACTTTCAATCTACTTTACTAAGCAAGTTGCTTATTTTCCGTTGCATAAAAATTCTAAGCATCATGTTTAGTTATTTTTAGTAAAGCAGATTGCAACCTTCTTAAAATACTAGTTTCTAATTTTGAGGCGACATACCGATTCCTGTACTTTCTGTTTACAAACAAAGGCACGTGAATAAAAACACGTGCCCGGTCGTCTGCTTTCTTCAATCGCATTGAAATTGTATGTAGTCAAAATGGCCTAAGAAACGGGAGAGACGCCCTGTAAGAAACGGAAACCAAACTGGACTACCGACGAATGTCTCTATCTCACAAAACTCGTGGAGAAAAACAAAGCTGTGCTGAGATCGAAGTTTGTGACTGGGATAACATCCCTGAGGAAACGAGAGACTTGGAAAAAGATAGCTAATGCTATCAGTGCGTCTTTCACCATATGTCGATCGACTGAGGAAGTTGAAAAAATTGCATAATCTCCAAATGAAAGGAAAATCGGAGCTGTCCGATCACAAGAGGCAGACAACGATGACAGGTAGGTTACGTGTATACGTGATGGTTGAATTCCGATAAGTCCCGAAAATCCATTCATTCCGAACATCGTTCTGCAGACGACATTTAAGTTAGCAGTAGTTAGTGGGCTTTGCGCAAATGTACCAATACACTTTGACACAACGTGAAAATATAAACGTTAAAACTATCACCGCTACAAAGTTGCATTTCCCCAGTAGCATAATATCTTAATGCAATCATAACCTGCAAATGTGGGGGTAAGCTGTGGTTTCTTCCCGTCAAAGGCGCGATATCGTCTTTAACAGTATCGGTAATAAAATGAATTCCCTCCCTATCAAATCTAAGATAAAGTCCAAATGCATCGAAGTTTTGAAGTGGGTCAAACCTGTCTCTAAAATGTCTTTCTCGTCTCAACGCCCTTGCAAACTGTTGGGGTGCACTATGCTATCCATTAGCGGCGGCCATTTTGTTGGGGTTAAGTAACTTGCTTAGAAACTTACCACTGGCTCAGAGGTTGTTCAAAGATAAGAATATTCTTAAAAGATAAATTTTATGCAACCCACTCACAAAGATAAGCAAGATGCCAAGCACAAAATCCAATCTGCTAAGCAGAGTTTTTTCAATTTAAGCATATTCTTAACCACTTAAGAATTTTTATGCATACGAACCCAGACCCTTTGAAACTAAGCTTTATAAGCATGACTGGACAATGTCTTTTTAAAGATTCAGCAACTTTATCAATTTCAGAAGAGTAATTTCCCTTCTCTCTATTCATTGTTTTGAACCAGCCTCTTTTGAGACTTAAGCTCAAAATCAATACTTAACATTTATTTTCATCATCTTCTTTCTATCCTTCCTGACTTTCCATCTTGAAATTTTCCAAATATTAATGACCTTGAGTTCTGCTGTCAGTGATTTTGTTACATTAGCTGATAATACCATTCTCGAAAGAATAACTCAACACAATATTATTTGTGACATTTTTACTTAATCAATTTTCCCCTGATATCAAAGGAATGTTTAAATTTCTACAATGAGAGTTGTACACCATATAGGTATCTAGTAATATG
Organism: Ylistrum balloti; assembly: GCF_031769215.1. Lineage (NCBI taxonomy): Eukaryota > Metazoa > Mollusca > Bivalvia > Pectinida > Pectinidae > Ylistrum > Ylistrum balloti. The sequence goes on from NW_026782199.1 coordinate 1,092,085, forward strand.
ATATTTACGTCTAAAGTTACATCATTATAATACAAAACATTGTGTATAAATGCACTTCATGTTCGGACGGATGAACATAAAATAATATGACATATTATCCTATTGTAAAAGATATATTGTTCCTAATACATTTTACTTCAAAAAAATAATGATGTATTTGTAATTGGTATGACCAAGATGAATGTTTTCTTTGGACATCTATCCCTACACTAGGTATCAAATTAACTTTTAAACATAAAACACAGTCCTTGCCACTAATTTAAAATAAAAATTGTCTGTAATGGTCTCTAATCTTTTTAAGGTATTCTTCAAAAAGAGTTACCATAACCTACCTATGAAAATGTTTACCCCAAGTTATGTGAGTTTTACCCAATTATCTGGTAAAAATAGCAGGCATTCCTAAGACAAAACTAATACTCCATTTCAATTTCTTAGATAAAACTGTAAAGCAAAATATTTCTAGTCAAGCTATACTAAAGAAAAAAATATATATATGTATATTTCAAAAATTCAAATAAAGACAAGTACATTTAACTGATTCCTGTTCAGTGGGCCTATGTTTGAGGCTGTTAATAAGCCCATGTGTTTAATGATAGCACCGATAATGGATCACTTAATATGAAAACCTATCCTACAGACTGGACCACAAACAAGGCTGCTGACCGTTCAGTTCAGTGGTAACCTTCACAGAAGTAAAATACCAAGTCATACCACACACTATTAACACAGTTGATGGTTAAAGTGTGTATGCATGAGGCAGTTACATTAAATTTTTTTCAATTTATCATGACATAAATATCAAAACAGTTTATCACCAAACTGGTCTTTCAGCTTCAGTTAGAAAGAAAATTGACAAAAATAAAGAAACTTGGTAATTCCTTGAAAAGTGTAAAGGAATCTTGGTCAAAAGCCCAATGCCTTGTCGTCTACTTCTCATGTAAGATTCTTAAACAAATACTTCATCAAGGAACTAGTTAAAACAATTTGCATCAAGTCATGGGTATATCATGTATAATTACTGATTAATCTAATTCAAAAGACTTCTGTTTGACATAAATAAACAGAAAAGGATAATCATGACACATATCATCTTCCATCAAGGTTTCCCCAACTACCATTTCCCTTCAACAAAAAAATGAAAATACTTAAATGAATGTAAGAAATGAAGATACATGTGTTATTATGTAACTTTTTTCCCCAATCATAATAATATATGTATCCAGGATAACCAATAACACAGTATTTTGTGAGAACTTGAATACATATCACATGTACAGGATAACGTAATATACGTGTTTCTACTGGGAAGTGCAGGACATGCTAACAAGTGCTGTATAAATGTTCATCTGATATAATGGAACAGTATTTCAAATCAATATCACAGTCTGGGAAAACAATAAATAAAGCATATATACAACAAATTCATGTAAATATATTTGATTTTGACATACAAGGCAATTATGTGTTGTGTTTATATAAATACTTAAAACAAAATTATCGAAGCTTGCTTTTAACTTGTTAGAAATTTCAAAAAGGTAAGAAAATTCAACTATGAATTAAAATTATTATCAATTTTGAGTTTAGAATTCTACAATATCTGATCACAATGTGGGTGATTTTTTTCTGTTCACGTCTTGACCCAAACTTTCTACAATTCAATGTTCTATCAAAGTATTATTTTGAATTTTAAATTCTAATGATATATCATTTATACTTAAAACAAACTGACTAATTTTTTTAAAAATACAAATTAAATCATAGAATGAATAAAACTGTAATTTGACAAATGACACAATTCTGAAGTTCTGAACAGACAGATTGACAACTGTTGTTCCTGTAATACACTTAACTGATATAATAGAATTTTACAACCTAATTTTCAACTGACATGTATACATGCATACATAGCCTTTGGAGTAGGTATAATATATCAGTATGTCAAGAAAATCATTGATTTGGCTCATATACAGACTATCAATGATATTATGTCCCAAACTTCTGTGAAATGTAACTATGTTTGGGAAATTCAGCCATCCAGAACTTAACCCTATAATGGTGTTTGATTAAGATTGTAGCCTGGTTCCATTTGGCCTCGGATCACATTATACATGTTTGTCCCAGTAGGCTGTCTCAGACTTCCAAGGCTTATTATGTCCATTTCAGAGAGCTGATTGCTCTTTCCCATTTCAACAATAACATCTAAAACATACCTGAATACATATTCAGATAACTTGTCAATTTATATGTTGTTTGACAATTTTTCACTACAAACGTATTCACCTCCAGTGAAGAATACTTTTTTCCATATTGGTCATTTCAGTTAAACAAGATTTGACTGCAGCCATTTCAATGTCAAAGCATCAACCTGCAGCCATTTCAATGTCACATCATTGGGCCACAGGCATTTTGATGCCACTTCATTGTGCCACCACCATTCACACATTCCAATGTCAGCAAATGGCCACATGCCATAAGCTACTAAGAACACTTTGTCCACCAGATCTGTTGTTGTGAGTCTTGTTCTTGTATGCTGGTAGGTTTGATATGTACTTATATTGTCTGTTTCTATCCTTGTATTTAAATACATGTATTAAAAACAAATATGTATTAAACACTAGAGCAGGTGCTGCTATAACTGTTTGTTGCCTGGTTGTAACCACGTGTCATCCTGGAGAGTTTGTCCTGATGGTGGCCTGCAACAATCAATACAACATATAGAGGTTAGGTGACAGAAAATTAAAATTTTTATTTAAATATTAGACAAAAAGGTAACTCATGTTTTTAACTTTTGTTGTTTGAAACATAATGCCCAATGCATATTTTGATTCACCAAATGACTTTATTTGTAAAGAGTGACCATATGATACATATTTTGTCCCTATACAGAAGAGGTTCGCTTGCTATTCACCTATATTTACATACTGGTAGTCTATATTTTTTCTTTTAAAATAAGGTTAGAACTTGCTTGCTCCAAAGACTGGACATAATAGCATAACTCTAAGACAAGTAAATCTTCTATTGAGGATGTCAGGTTGTTCTGAGGAGGTTGTCTGAACTGTGTTAATGTTCTATCAAGGATGTCAGTCAGGTTGTTCTGAGGAGGTTGTCTGAACTGTGTTAATGTTCTATCAAGGATGTCAGTCAGGTTGTTCTGAGGAGGTTGTCTGAACTGTGTTAATGTTCTATGGAGGATGTCAGTCAGGTTGGTCTGAGGAGGTTGTCTGAACTGTGTTAATGTTCTATCGAGGATGTCAGATTGTTCTGAGGAGGTTGTCTGAACTGTGTTAATGTTCTATCTAGGATGCCAGTCAGCCATGTTCCGAGGTTGTCTGAACTGTATTTCATACATTACCTATTATATCTCTGTTTGGCCATGAAGTTTTCCAGAATTTCATCAGGATCTGTCATTGAAACCTCATCAGCTGTAATAAAAACAAAGTTATTTTTACTTGCTTTCTAAGAGAAAAACATTAACTTACAATGTGCTTTAATTCTGAAGGAAAGAAATTGACAAACACATTCTGAACTACCTACTGCCAGTTGAATCCAGAATGTGTATAAAAATTGGGATTATTTTTTACCAACAATAAAAATGTAACATTCAAAATACATGTAATACAATTTATTAAAACAAGTCTGGAGAAGCAGTGGATCACATCTTACCATTAGCATCAGTAAGTAAAGGAACTATGAACTAAACTGACCATTTATTTGTTGTAAGCGTCTAATCCTTGCATCATTCTTCCTCTGCAGTCCGTCAACATCTAGACTTGACACAGATCCCATCACATTGGACGGGCCAGCTAGATCATGCTGTAGACAAAGAAAATAAATGTCAATACTTTCACAGATAATTGTACAAAGCAATGTCTTAAAAATAACTTGATATGAATTTAAGATGGACTACCAAAGTTCTTTTGCCATCACTTTAACCAATTTTGAGGTTGAGATATTTAAGATCTGACAGCTAAATGTGTGTTTTTATTTAGTTCTATTGTGAAGTCATACATGCTTTCTCTCTTCTTTTTTAAAGGGATTTCTGCATTTAGAGGTAATTAAATTTATTTTGGGAGGGCATTGTAAATGTGTATTTTGTTCTTATTTTTTTTTTATTTCATTTTCTGTTCAGATATGAAGAGATTTATCATTTTTCCTCTCCATATGACACAGTATGTAATACATACCAGGGGTGTGACACGCTCCCTTCTCCTGAGACGTGCAGAATCATTCCTTTTGGGCATGTCGTCAAAGTCCTCTGGGAAGTGATTAACGTTTTCTACATCTGTTGGGAAATCCAGTGATATTGTCAGAACAAGTATAACACTGATAATTCACCTAGTATCATTTCTAAATCATTCCAACAATTATATTAAAACCACATTGTTGTACATGTAGTACATGTGCTGTTCTTAGTATACATTTTATTTGTTTATACAGACATGTCAATCTTGATCATGCATTTCATTTAATCATGATTTTCCAGTATTTTTATTTTACAATTTAGAAAATCTGTAAGCAATTCTTATAATATAATACGAAGAAAAGTATAAATAAATAAATAACGATAAAAAAAAATGAAAAAAATAAGACCATTTAAAATAAAATGATATCATTTATGTATAATGTAATTTATAACAAAATACATGCCAGATAATAATGATACATATGGAAAAAACATATAGGAGCTAAGATTATCATAATCTATAGTCTGTATTTTCATAATGCAGAGTTATCTGCTCTTGCGAGTAGGTATAGATTGTTACGTCGTTTGTTTGTGAGAGTAACTTACTGAGAAAACATGAAAATAATAACAAAAAAGATGGAGTAGGTGTTAATGAAGAGAACTAATTATACTCTGAAATAAGTTAATGTTCAAGTGAATTAGTGTGTTAATGTACCTTCATATAGAATGTATAAGTGAATATAATATACATTTATACAAAGTCTGATATAATCTAGGTTCTACTCTAATGATATACCTTAAATTTCTTTTTAAAAAAAGTTATTCTACAATAACACATTTTTAATGTAGACTTTTTCTATCATGCTTGATTACACATTAGTGATGCAAACCATAGTTCAGGGATTAGTACAGGTATTTGTTATAAATCTGTATGTATATATAACTGGTATCCTTCATTAACCATATATAAGTCATAAAATTCATACACCAGTCCCACAACCATATACATCAAGGTATAATTAGAAAAAATAAGTTGAATATGACAAAGTTGTGTTTTGCCTCATCCCTCCCACATCTTCATAAAAATATATACACCATATATCATGCCCTTCCCACTCTAATATTTATATAGAATTACTATAATTAGACCTCATAGAATTAAAATTTTCACTTAATACATAAAAATTCTCTCCCCTGACTTTACTAACAGTGATGTATTTGACTACATTATCTCCCCTGACTTTACTAACAGTGATGTATTTCACTATATTCTCTCCCCTGACTTTACTAACAGTGATGTATTTGACTACATTCCCTCCCCTGACTTAACTAACAGTGATGTATTTGACTATATTCCCTCCCCTGACTTAACTAACAGTGATGTATTTGACTATATTATCTCCCCTGACTTTACTATCAGTGATGTATTTGACTACATTATCTCCCCTGACTTTACTATCAGTGATGTATTTGACTACATTCCCTCCCCTGACTTTAATAACAGTGATGTATTTGACTACATTCTCTCCCCTGACTTTACTAACAGTGATGTATTTGACTACATTCTCTCCCCTGACTTTAATAACAGTGATGTATTTGACTACATTCCCTCCCCTGACTTTACTAACAGTGATGTACATTTCCTTGTATGTTTGTATTATATTGTTGGCAAATCCATCTTTGAAAAGAGTAATATTACTGGTTAAAATCATGTTGAAAAATCGTAAAACTCATTTCGAGTGTAGAGTTAGAAGGTGACCATGCCCAGTAACACACATGCAGAACCAACCTATGAATGCTGTGTTGGCCTGGAGCAGAGATCTTGGCGTGCCGGTGCCTTGGCGCGCAGACATACCTAGGTCATTAGGCGGGACGTAGCCTGTCAGATACGACATTTGGTTAATTATACAACAGTGGAAATATAATGGAAGTCTTGAAAATGTAAAAAGCATGTGTGATTAATCAATGATAGAAAAATAAAAACAGGTTAATTATATATATGTCCAACCTTGAATCAATTTTAACATCAGTAATATATGTTTTTAAAAAATTCTTATATCAACATAGGGTCATATATTACACAATTATAATTTGATACTAGAAAAGATTTACAAAATATATTGTTGATTGGACAAAGATGAAGGATGTCAAGTATTCCATACAGATCATCAGTGTGATGGTCTACTATAGGGTATACATGTATTTGGATGTTTTGTCTGTTTTCCTATAATTGCAAAACATCCAGTATGTCTTTGAAATATTCAATCAATATACCTTTTATTAATTTGTGAAGTACAAATATCACTGATGTCTATAATTCAAGGTTGTTTATTTCAAAGATTCATTAGAGATATTGTAGAATCTAAAAAAAATATTGCTACTTTTTTCTGACTACAGAAGTAAGCATAGATCATCAGGATAAGCAGATATCATAAGGTTTTATCAAATATTTAATAAGACTGTAATGACTTCAGAATGATACTTCAGTTTAGCGGATGGTGTTGAAAATAACAACAAAAGGATTTGTGAATTCTTCAAGTTATGATAACATATCATACTCATTCATCTTTATTGGTTATAAATTCAGGGTCATGGTATGTTGATTTCAAACAATTTGTTGTCCTCTTGTACCAAACAACTAAAACCTGTCTTTTTGAAACAAAAACTTGGGTTTTGTCGTTTGCAGTGTAGATGGGATTTATAGTACTAAGCCTGACAGAAGATTTTGGGGATTGCTTTAGTAAAAGTCACAATTGTTTTGTTTAGCTAGCTTTGGAAGTATCCTTTCCTGATTTTCTTCTTTTTCTAAAACAGGATAATTTCAACATATGATGTAATGATTTTAAAATCTAGTGTCAATATTAGAGTAACAAGATGAAGAATTCACAACTCTAACAGGTGCCAAGAGAAAATTGTCATAATACACAGCCATAGAAGAGCTGTAGAAGATATATCATTACTACATGTATACATTAATATAACACTGCAACAGAACTGTAATAAACTACTACTGAAGCTAGGAAGAGCCTGTTTACATTGACGATGTGAGTTGAGCTCCCAGGCGTGGAAACGTCCTGTCGGGGAGAAGTACTCTTCAGTACAGAGGAGTACATGAAATATTAATGTAGGGTTATATACAGAACAGTAGTGAATAATTCTTAAAGATGGTTTTCTGCAGTAAACTTCATATAACAAGTAACATTAAATATGAATATCCTAATCATGAGGACACATTTACAAACTAATTCTCAGAGACATTTTGTAATTACAAAAAAAAAAAAAAAAAAAAAATCTATATATATGTCAAATCAGCAAGCCATTATGGTAAAGATGCTTCACACAACTGAACAAATATTGACCAGTCCTACAACAACTGCATACTTTGGTAAAAACATCTAGTTTCAAACATTCACACACTTTTAAAAAGCAGCATCAACTTCTAGCTTTACATTTGTCATCAGAGTTCATTTACAACCATTTCTTGTTTCCCCTGTCTCCTATACCTAATGGAAGTTCGATCTACAGCCATTCCTTCTCGGCCTATACCTAGCAGTAGTTCAATGTACAGCCATTTCCTATCTACAGTACATAGCAGTAGTTCAATCTACACCCATTTCCTTTCTACAGTACCTGGCAGTAGTTCAGTCTACAGCCATTTCCTGTCTACAGTACCTAGCAGTAGTTCAATCTACACCCATTTCCTGTCTACAGTACCTAGCAGTAGTTCAATGTACAGCCATTTCCTGTCTACAGTACCTAGCAGTAGTTCAATGTACAGCCATTTCCTGTCTACAGTACCTAGCAGTAGTTCAATCTACAGCCATTTCCTGTCTACAGTACCTAGCAGTAGTTCAATCTACAGCCATTTCCTGTCTACAGAACCTAACAGTAGTTCAATGTACAGCCATTTCCTGTCTACAGTACATAGCAGTAGTTCAATGTACAGCCATTTCCTGTCTACAGTACCTAGCAGTAGTTCAATGTACAGCCATTCCCTGTCTACAGTACCTAGCAGTAGTTCAATGTACAGCCATTTCCTGTCTACAGTACCTAGCAGTAGTTCAATGTACAGCCATTTCCTGTCTACAGTACCTAGCAGTAGTTCAATCTACAGCCATTTCCTGTCTACAGAACCTAACAGTAGTTCAATCTACAGCCATTTCCTGTCTACAGTACATAGCAGTAGTTCAGTCTACAGCCATTTCCTGTCCACAGTACCTAGCAGTAGTTCAATCTACAGCCATTTCCTGTCTACAGTACATAGCAGTAGTTCAGTCTACAGCCATTTCCTGTCTACAGTACCTAGCAGTAGTTCAATCTATAGCCATTTCCTGTCTACAGTACCTAGCAGTAGTTCAGTCTACAGCCATTTCCTGTCTACAGTACATAGCAGTAGTTCAATGTACAGCCATTTCCTGTCTACAGTACCTAGCAGTAGTTCAATCTACAGCCATTTCCTGTCTACAGAACCTAACAGTAGTTCAATCTACAGCCATTTCCTGTCTACAGTACATAGCAGTAGTTCAGTCTACAGCCATTTCCTGTCTACAGTACCTAGCAGTAGTTCAATCTACCTCCATTTCCTGTCCACAGTACCTAGCAGTAGTTCAATGTACAGCCATTTCCTGTCTACAGTACATAGCAGTAGTTCAGTCAACAGCCATTTCCTGTCTACAGTACCTAGCAGTAGTTCAATCTATAGCCATTTCCTGTCTACAGTACCTAGCAGTAGTTCAGTCTACAGCCATTTCCTGTCTACAGTACTTAGCAGTAGTTCAATCTACAGCCATTTCCTGTCTACAGTACCTAGCAGAAGTTCAATCTACAGCCATTTCCTGTCTCCTATACCTAGCAGTAATTCATTTTAAAGCCATTCCCTGTCTACAGTACCTAGCAGTATTTCAATGTACAGCTATTTCCTGTCTACAGTACCTAGCAGTAGTTCAATCTACAGCCATTTCCTGTCTACAGTACCTAGCAGAAGTTCAATCTACAGCCATTTCCTGTCTACAGTACCTAGCAGAAGTTCAATCTACAGCCATTTCCTGTCTCCTTTACCTAGCAGTAATTCATTTTAAAGCCATTCCCTGTCTACAGTACCTAGCAGTATTTCAATGTACAGCCATTTTCTGTCTCCTATACCTAGCAGTAGTTCAATGTACAGCCATTTCCTGTCTCCTATACCTAGCAGTAGTTCAATGTACAGCCATTTTCTGTCTCCTATACCTAGTAGTAGTTCAATGTACAGCCATTTTCTGTCTCCTATACCTAGTAGTAGTTCAATCTACAGCCATTTCCTGTCTACAGTACCTAGCAGAAGTTCAATCTACAGCCATTTCCCGTCTACAGTACCTAGCAGAAGTTCAATGTACAGCCATTTCCTGTCTCCTATACCTAGCAGTAATTCATTTTAAAGCCATTCCCTGTCTACAGTACCTAGCAGTATTTCAATGTACAGCCATTTTCTGTCTCCTATACCTAGCAGTAATTTATTTAAAAGCCATTTCCTGTCTCCTATACCTAGCAGTAGTTCAATGTACAGCCATTTTCTGTCTCCTATACCTAGCAGTAGTTCAATGTACAGCCATTTTCTGTCTCCTATACCTAGTAGTAGTTCAATGTACAGCCATTTTCTGTCTCCTATACCTAGTAGTAGTTCAATGTACAGCCATTTTCTGTCTCATACACCTAGCAGTAGTTCAATGTACAGCCATTTTCTGTCTCCTATACCTAGCAGTAGTTCAATGTACAGCCATTTTCTGTCTCCTATACCTAGTAGTAGTTCAATGTACAGCCATTTTCTGTCTCATACACCTAGCAGTAGTTCAATGTACAGCCATTTTCTGTCTCCTATACCTAGCAGTAGTTCAATCCAAGCCATTTTCTGTCTACAGTACCTAGCAGTAGTTCAATGTACAGCCATTTTCTGTCTACAGTACCTAGCAGTAGTTCAATGTACAGCCATTTCCTGTCTACAGTACCTAGCAGTAGTTCAATGTACAGCCATTTTCTGTCTCCTATACCTAGTAGTAGTTCAATGTACAGCCATTCCCTGTCTACAGTACCTAGCAGTAGTTCAATGTACAGCCATTTCCTGTCTACAGTACCTAGCAGTAGTTCAATGTACAGCCATTTCCTGTCTACAGTACCTAGCAGTAGTTCAATCTACAGCCATTTTCTGCCTCCTATACCTTGCAGTAATACTTGTACCAACCTTGTGGCTTGTTTATTACATGTGTTTTCTCTCGTGACAATAATCCTGCCCGTGACACTTGATGAAATTAAATCATTTTGTTAATTTCTTAAATAACATCAAACTTCATAATCTTATTCTAATATAGTTACAGCCTTTTCTAGGTTTAAACTGACATGCTTTTGGTCAGATTCTACTGTGTATAAAGTATACAACATAGCGATTATGGATGACTCTTTGATTACACAGCTGTCTTCAAGAAAACATTATTCCAAAAAATTTATATGGCTTCCTGCAGAAAGATGTACAGATTAAGAAAAGAATATACAAATACCAGAAGTTTTCTATAAAAATGAAACAAACTTTCTATAGAAATGAGAGATTTCTGACAAAGTTAATGAAGGTTCACCTGTTCTTGTTCCTTAAGTTGAAGTTAAAGTAAGACAGAAAGGTCATCAGAAAAAGTTTGAAATGAAAAAAGAAATCTTAACTTTTCAATAAAAATAAGATTTTTTATATTGCAATGCAGAAATAGTACAGAACTGTTCTAGGTATAAAGATATTTGTAGATAATCTGAATCCATGCAACATATTTACTTTAATGAAACAAGTTTGATTTAAAAATTACTATGTTTACTAAACAGCAATTGTGGCAAATATCAATTGGAATCTAGCTATTACATTATGTAGAATAACAGATTACATTTTAAATAGTCCCAACCTTATAACAATACACCACAGATCATCATTTGTTTACATGAATCTGGTAAGAAATGGTATCTTTCTAACTTACTTCTGTCTTTAAGTGTGCGTATTTGTTCATTCTGTTGTCTCAGCATGGCGTCCTGCTGTGACTCCAGGGTTGTGTTTGTGTATGGCTGCTCTGGGAACATACTTCTAAATGCACGACGTGATTCTGTATCACCTGTAATATAACAAAGCAGTGTAAGTACAACTGTACTGGTACCTATCAGAATACTTATACATAACAAGGTTACAGGTGAGAAAACCAGTCTGTAAAGAGGTCACAGTTAGGTATACAATTGTACATAATGAGGTTACAAGTTGTCAAGGTAATACGTGAGCACATCTGTACATTAAAAAGGTAAGTCATTAACACACCTGCACTGATTACTGATTACCACAACAATGTATCAACTTATGATAAATCGATGGAAACTGATTGATATTACAGTATCATATACCATGATGAGGATGATGAAATATCCTTATACTGACAAACATTTCTAAAAATACAGAGATCTACAGAATAATGTAGATACTTCAACATCCACAATCTCTCAACATATACTAACACAGTTAGTCAATACTTTAAAGATTCTGTTAACAAAAACACAAACTTCAAAACAGACTTAAGTCAAAACAACCTGTTGACCAGGAGCTGTTCACCAAGTCCATCACTTTATCGGTAACAGGATTAGTTTTTTTAATGATCACTTATATGATAAGTAAACATTTACAAACACTCGATGATTTGATATACAGTTTAAACAATACTAACATGTATATGTAATATTCTTACTTATTACAATCTTAACGGCCCGTCAATACATAAAAGGTCAATAGGGCCATATATATGTAACGGTTATTACAGGATGTCATGAATACTAAATAACAAGAACACTGATGTTTTGGCTGTTTTGTCATTATTTACCATCTATATCAATTTCTGACTTGTTCAATGATACAATGAAACACTAGAATGCAAATCCTGGTAAAAATGAACAACTTTACTGTAACAGTAGATTCTGGTCATGAACAATAGAGTACCATATCAGGAAATCCATTTCACTATAAAGTTACTAACTCATAACTGTAGGAAAGCAAGTTACACAGCTAGTATACACATTCAAGGAATCATTAAGAAATCTCTGCTTTTTCGTTACCCATCAACATTTGAAATTATTTTCAACAAATGCGGTAAAAATAGGTTCCATCTTTGAAAATGAATCCAGAACATTCAACAAAGTTACTAAAAATAATAATTTTGTAAACATAATCACACTGCCAAAAGATGGTCTAGGATGCCTACGTTTCGGGAACATTAAGGTAAGGGAAATACAATCACAACTAACCATACTTGCCAATTTTAAAAAAAATCATTTTCCGAATTAATTTCAAGCCTCAAATATTATCAAATGATAGACAATTTTTCAATTTGCATCTTAAAATTAGAAATAATGAAAAAGTTTTAAAGATCAATTTAAATCTGAAATTTGGCAACAAGCTCCATTCAAAATATGAAAGGTGTGCAAGTATGCCTAATTAATAAAATACATCGACTAATTAATAAACTGTCTATTAGTGGTAAAAGACAACATCACCAATAAGGAAGGGCACATCTGTTCTATGATAGCTAAACATAAAGTAAATTCTGTTTACACATGTACAGTTAGCAAACAATTCTATTACATGAAAACAATTCTAAAAAGATTAGTGATGGCAAACTTATCAATATGAATTTTTGAACCAAATACTTAACTCAGAAAACTTTTATTCCAAATCTTAAAATAAATAATCAAATCTAATTGAGATTTTTTGTATAACTTTATGATAAAGACAAGTGTTACATGATCTGTATATATGGAAGCACTGCTGTAGACTTAAGTACCAGTAAATGTTGTCATAATGGTATAGAAAATATCAGGAAAAGATGGCAAGAAGTACAGCTGTATGTAGTACAGAGAATGTAATGTACATACATTATCTATACTGCATGGGAGATAATGCACAGCTATCTGTATTACAGAGGAGATAATGTTCACACATTATCTATGCTGCATGAAGCTAATGTACAGCTGTCTATCTTACACAATACACGGAAGATAACTCCAGGTTAAAAAAAAAAAAAAAAAGGCCAAAATTAACTTCATAATTCCATGAAATATTCTGACACTTCAAAATATCATCAAGCTGCCTATAACTTCAACAACAAATAAAGATCAATAATAGTATCACTGTGTTATTTTCCACAGAACAGTATTTAGGATATTTTGTTTGATCTAATCTGAGGTAGAATCTAGACTCTTACCAAATACTATGTTATAAATATTTCAGTAGTACACTAAAGTTAAAAAAGCTGCCACCTAGCTTTTAATGTACAAAGATGTTCACAATTTCACTGATTACCTAGTATAGTCTTGCCTTTCTTAAACACTACTATATTTATATATGATAACATTCTAGGAGACTGTAGGTGTCATTAATTATCGGTTCCTCCACACCAAAAAGAATTCGCTTCACTTACATTTTATTGAATGTCAATCTCAAATGATCAATCACTTGTTAGCCAGACATGGATGAGGGAATTCAAACTTTAGGGAGAATGATGTTTTGATGGGTTTATTTCATCCAATTAAATATTGGTAATACCATTCCCTTAGTCTGAATGACCTCATCCATATCCTACTGCCACTGTACACCTGTACATACATACATGGACACTAATGTAAAATTGACAATAAAACATTTATAGTCATACCAGGGGGTGCAGCTTTTGATTCTGGAAACAGAGGTGATATTCCAGGTAAGGAATGATTTGTAACAATGTAGGTACAAAGACTTATATGTATGGTATTAAAATGTATGAAAAGTATTTAAAATGTTTTAAAAATTAAAGCACTAAAACTCAAAACTGTTTCACATCAATGTATTTCAGAAGAATATCAACACAAAAATTAATTTAAAGACAACACTCATTTCAGCTCAAACCAACAATATGCATTTTTTGGCACTACTTATAATCTGACATACCAGCACTGGCCTCAGAGGTTGGAGCTGAAATATTAAACCACCAATAATATCAGTCTCCATATAACTTTGAGAAAAATTCTTACAGCTATTGTCAGGTAAATTAAATTTTAAATAAATCTCAGATTAAGTATAGTAACAAGAAGAACCTGAGAAAAATTTATTTACAGTAAATTATTTTCATATCAAAGATATACTAAAAAAATTATATAGAGTGAAAAAAATATCTCAATCTTAAAACTATCAAATTGTTGTATTAGGTCAAAGGTTAAAATAAAAAGAACATTTAAAAATAACAATGTACAACAACAACAAAAAAGCCCACTAACAAACAAAGAGTACTGCCAATGGATGTACAAGATGTCTGTTGAAATTAAATGATAAGTTGAATGTATCCTATTTTAACTACTGGTAACACACTGAGGGTATAACGACATACAAGTTGATAATGGTCCATATTTATCTACATCACAGAGAAAATGTACAATGAAATATCTCCAGTCTTTATCTCATGTTTTCATTTTCACTATGCCTTAATCATGAAGAGGCCTGCAGGTTGACAATCCTTTTTTTAATTGTATCTGTAAATTACTTCAATTTCTAGGTGTCAATTCAGAACAAACTAAAAAAGAATTCAAAATATCTTGAATCTTTCAAATGCCATGGCAGTAAAACACAACAAAATCTCTTTTGTGAGTTATGGGAGTATTCACAAGTACAGCAAAAGGTTAGAAAAGGAAATTGTAGTAAATCACTACAGTAAATTATGGTGTTAAAACTTTAATGTCTTCTCAAACTCCATGATCATTAGAACACACATCAAGTATCAACTGAAATGTAATCAAAATTTCAAATACTGATCAGACACAAATATTAAACAAAAAAATTACACACCTATATAAATCTACTTAAATAACACAAACAGTTATGAATGAAACACAAAACATTGATCACATGTTATCTACAATATTTTTCCTCAGATAAACAACAACTTCACACATCAACACAAGGCACCTACCAATAGGTGCTGCTGGATCCTCCGGGGCTGTAAGAAAATCTCATACCTGTAGATCTGTCTTAATAATTATCCATCACTATATAATAAACTCACACCTGTAGGTCTATCTTAATAATTATCCATCACTATATAATAAACTCACACCTGTAGGTCTATCTTAATAATTATCCATCACTATATAATAAACTCACACCTGTAGGTCTATCTTAATAATTATCCATCACTATATAATAAACTCACACCTGTAGGTCTGTCTTAATAATTATCCATCACTATATAATAAATCTCACACCTGTAGGTCTATCTTAATAATTATCCATCACTATATAATAAATCTCACACCTGTAGGTCTATCTTAATAATTATCCATCACTATATAATAAACTCACACCTGTAGGTCTATCTTAATAATTATCCATCACTATATAATAAACTCACACCTGTAGGTCTGTCTTAATAATTATCCATCACTATACAATAAACTCACACCTGTAGGTCTGTCTTAATAATTATCCATCACTATATAATAAACTCACACCTGTAGGTCTATCTTAATAATTATCCATCACTATATAATAAATCTCAAACCTGTAGGTCTATCTTAATAATTATCCATCACTATATAATAAATCTCACACCTGTAGGTCTGTCTTAATAATTATCCATCACTATATAATAAACTCATACCTGTAGGTCTGTCTTAATAATTATCCATCACTATATAATAAATCTCACACCTGTAGGTCTGTCTTAACAATTATCCATCACTATATAATAAACTCACACCTGTAGGTCTGTCTTAATAATTATCCATCACTATATAATAAACTCACACCTGTAGGTCTGTCTTAATAATTATCCATCACTATACAATAAACTCACACCTGTAGGTCTGTCTTAATAATTATCCATCACTATATAATAAATCTCACACCTGCAGGTCTATCTTAACAATTATCCATCACTATATAATAAACTCACAACTGTAGGTCTGTCTTAATAATTATCCATCACTATATAATAAACTCACACCTGTAGGTCTATCTTAACAATTATCCATCACTATATAATAAACTCACAACTGTAGGTCTGTCTTAATAATTATCCATCACTATATAATAAATCTCACACCTGCAGGTCTATCTTAGTATAGGGCATTACCTGAAGAAATTCCAGTCATTTCACATTCTTTTAGTTCAGTTTTATTCTGAGCAGTGGAAACACAGCACTTACCCTTTTATAGTTTGAGATAACAAAACTGCCATTGTGATTCTTTATAAAAAGGAACATTTATTTTCCAGTTACCATTCCAAAAGAATTCTTTTCGCATTCATTCTGTGACATAATATTCATATTTACCTACCATTTTCATGGTGTCATGAATCACCAGTAAATTACTGCTGTAAACCTGGTGGGTGTGTCTGTGGTGGTGGGGAGAGTGGAGAGGGTGGGGAGGGGGGTGGTTGTGGCAATATGCGCACATATATGCTATTAATCAGGTTTACCTTTATACTTCAGGTCCTGAAACTCCTGTATATTCTTTGGATTAGCATTGTCTGAAACCCTCTGTGGGACAGAGGCATTGCCTTGGGTAGCTCTTTCAAATACATCCACTTCTTTCCTGAAAAATCAATTTTAAATAAAAATGTATTACGAAATAATTAATGTACAACCTTGCAATCTTTCTTTTTTCACCCAGCTTTACAGACATTACAACAGATGCAGAAATAATGAATATAAAAAATAGGAAGTCAAATCTGGAAATACTTACGGTGGGGGTCTCTGTACTAATCTTGGGTCAAACACCTCAGGTTCATTCTGGAATTTAAATGAGTCAAAGTTTATCACAAATAGTCACTTTATAGCTAGATACATTAGGGACAAATAATCAACATTATATTCAACCAAGATACTTCTGTAGTCAAGCTGTATTCAATTCAACCAAGATACTTCTATGGTCAAGCTGTATTCAATTCAACCAAGATACTTCTGTAGTCAAGATGTATTCAATTCAAACAAGATACTTTTGTGGTCACACTGTATTCAATTCAACCAAGATACTTCTGTGGTCACACTGTATTCAATTCAACCAAGATACTTCTGTGGTCAAGCTGTATTCAATTCAACCAAGATACTTCTATGGTCAAGCTGTATTCAATTCAACCAAGATACTTCTGTGGTCAAGCTGTATTCAATTCAACCAAGATACTTCTATGGTCAAGCTGTATTCAATTCAACCAAGATACTTCTATGGTCAAGCTGTATCCAATTCAACCAAGATACTTCTGTGGTCACACTGTATTCAATTCAACCAAGATACTTCTGTGGTCAAGCTGTATTCAATTCAACCAAGATACTTCTGTAGTCAAGATGTATTCAATTCAAACAAGATACTTTGTGGTCACGCTGTATTTAATTCAACCAAGATACTTCTGTAGTCAAGATGTATTCAATTCAACCAAGACACTTTTGTGGTCACACTGTATTCAATTCAACCAAGATACTTCTGTGGTCACACTGTATTCAATTCAAACAAGATACTACTGTGGTCAAGCTGTATTCAATTCAACCAAGACACTACTGTGGTCAAGATGTATTCAATTCAACCAAGATACTTCTGTGGTCAAGATGTATTTAATTCAACCAAGATACTTCTGTGGTCAAGATGTATTCAATTCAACCAAGATACTACTGTGGTCACGCTGTTAACAAGAATCAGTGGTGTGGTCTACCTTTTGTTTGTTGAGGGCTCCTTCCACTCTCTTTCGTTCACTCTCCAGCTGCTGTCTCATGTTAGCTAGCTCCCGCAGGACCTCTGAACCTAGTAAACAGGAGCACAGACATTTCATATGACCTTACTGGTGCTATTATTAATAAGGTATCACGGAACGATATCCATCCCCACAATCAATACTTAGTCCAGAGACTGATTTGTAATTTAGGACATTCATCAGTCCAGGGGATCTCAAATTATTGAGTAAAACATTAATTATTGTGTCTACATAAATTTCTATTTATACAGTGATCTGGGCCTACATTGACATTTTACTTCAAAAGTAATCCAAAAGTAACAAGTTGTTTAAGAAAGCAGTGCAAGATGTTTAAGTCCGATAGGTTTTAAGAGTGGAAACACATTTTCTATTTGTAGTGAAGCCACATTTACCTTTGACCTTTCACATATGAGGAAAACTGAGTGAAGTTTGAATTTACTCTGTCTAAAGGAACTTGAGTTATAGGGTGGAAACCAATTTTCTATTTATAGCAACAGTGACCTTGATTTCTAATCTTTTGACTCCAAAAGCAATCCAAACAAAGCATTCCAAATGAGAAAATAGTGTGTCAAGTTTGAGTTCGACTGGTCCACTTGACCTTCCTTTATTGTCTGGTACTGGTGATCCAGACAAATTTTCTATTTATAGTAATAGTGACCTTGACATTGGACCTTTTCGCCCCAAAAAAGCATTGCTAGCAAGCACTCCTGACAAGAATGCAGAGTGTTTGAATTTGGTCAATGTGCTTTAATTTATGTTATTGTTCGGAAATGTTGATACAAACAGATGAAACGACAGATGACAATTACTTTTACAATATCTGGTTCTGGTCTTCATTTGGATGGATAATAAATGACAGGCATTATCTCATTATTACTGAAATATGTGTTAGAGTTATCTCTCTTACAAACTTCTCATCTATGTCATCTCAGGAATCAGAAGGACTGCTACAAATGTAGCTCTTCATCTACAAATCTAAGAGGGTAAGTCATGAAGGATTTATTCTAAAGCTACAATAAGGGGAAATTTCAGAAGTTGTCAGATAATAAACCTAGAATCTCTAGCAGGGTATTTAATTATACTTACTGTTAGCTCTCTGTAGAGGTTCTGGTGGAGGCCTTGCCTGTTGAGGAGAAAACATTCAAACTGATTCCAATTTTAAAATCACTACATGAAAGTGGATTGTATTTCTGTGTTAGTAATGAGTCTCAGCATGCAAGTGTAAGCTTTATATAGGTTATACATGTATAATGGATCTGACATGCATGAATAACTACACATCCAATTTGTATCTGCGACATGCTATAGGTTTAATTCAATGATACATTCTGTCCAAGACATGCTACAGGTTGAAAACTTATTTGATACATTCTAATACCTAGTAGATAGTAGAAGCACTATGTTGAAGAAATGATTCGATCAATATCAAATGCAATAGGATTGTACTGATGTTTTCCCTACAGCCTTTAGTGTAGAATTGGTCCAAGATATCATTTATCTTCCAGCTCATATTTCATTATTAATATCAAATGTTTTACCTCAACAAGTCTATCCTGCTTTGTTCATTTGGCTACAATCACAGAAAGAATTTACCAAAACACAAAACTCATTGTATTTCTATGTGATTTTTACTACTACACTACACATGATGGAAGAGAATATGAAAAAAATCTCTGTCTGTGTGCAGGCATCCTCAGATTTGAAAAACAATAACATGTATAGCATAGCAGTAAATCAGCTAAAATATAACTAAAATAAAATCTCATGTCTTTATTTGTAGTTGTTCTGCATAAGGTGATGACTCTTGTTGACTTTCTAGGCCAAATGTACTCTGTGACCTTGTGCACTCCGTGACCTTGTGCACTCTGTGACTGTACTCTCAGTACTTGATGACTTCAGTGTTACTCTCAGTACTTGTTGACCTTGTGTTACCTTGGGTTTTGGTTGCGGTTCCTGTTGGGTCCTTTGGGCGGGAACAGGCGGCGAATCTGTTCTAGCATCACCCCCATCTCCACTTTTCTGTGTTAGGTAAATTTGGGATTAGTATAAATGAGGTATCTACATATATCTATCAAAGCTGGGTGTCATTAATACATAATATATAGGTAAAACAAGGTGAAAATTACAATAAAATTAGGTGAACAATTGAGACTGGGGAAATTTGAACCCTCACATGTAAAGTAAAATACCATGGAAGAAGATGAACACAGCAGAACATCAGTTGGTGATTCAGACAGATATCTGTATCATAACAATTAACAGGAGCTGTGGCATATCAGGTAACTCCTCTCAAAGAGAAAGTGAAATCAGGTGGTGAGTAGGAGACAAAGTTTCCTGCTCCACATGTGGCACCTGTCATCTGATGCTGTGATGCAGAACAGACAGGTATTCTTTATCATCTAAAGGTTCAAAATTAGCACTATATCTAATAAAATCCTAAATACTACAATGGCATGACTAGCGCTGACTAATCTAAGTGATTCATAACTAGCTACATGTTCTGTGCTGTTGGTGAGGTGACCTTAACATAACTGTTGTAATGTTATGCTAAACATGACATAACGCTTGTTTTCTATTCTGGTGGATGATGATGCTGTTGGTGACATGACCTTAACATAACTGTTGTAGTAAAATGCTAAACACGACATGACACTTGTTTTCTATTCTGGTGGATGATGATGCTGTTGGTGACGTGACCTTAACATAACTGTTGTAGTGTAATGCTAAACATGACATGGTACTTGTTTTCTATTCTGGTGGATGATGATGCTGTTGGTGAGGTGACCTTAACATAACTGTTGTAGTGTAATGCTAAACACGACATGACACTTGTTTTCTATTCTGGTGGATGATGATGCTGTTGGTGAGGTGACCTTAACATAACTGTTGTAGTGTAATGCTAAACATGACATGGTACTTGTTTTCTATTCTGGTGGATGATGATGCTGTTGGTGAAGTGACCTTAACATAACTGTTGTAGTGTAATGCTAAACATGACATGACGCTTGTTTTCTATTCTGGTGGATGATGATTCTGTTGGTGAAGTGACCTTAACATAACTGTTGTAGTAAAATGCTAAACACGACATGACACTTGTTTTCTATTCTGGTGGATGATGATGCTGTTGGTGCGGTGACCTTAACATAACTGTTGTAGTGTAATGCTAAACATGACATGACACTTGTTTTCTATTCTGGTGGATGATGATGCTGTTGGTGCGGTGACCTTAACATAACTGTTGTAGTGTAATGCTAAACATGACATGACACTTGTTTTCTATTCTGGTGGATGATGATGCTGTTGGTGCGGTGACCTTAACATAACTGTTGTAGTGTAATGCTAAACATGACATGACACTTGTTTTCTATTCTGGTGGATGATGATGCTGTTGGTGCGGTGACCTTAACATAACTGTTGTAGTGTAATGCTAAACATGACATGACACTTGTTTTCTATTCTGGTGGATGATGATGCTGTTGGTGGGGTGACCTTAACATAAGTGTTGTAGTGTAATGCTAAACATGACATGGTACTTGTTTTTGATTCAGGTGGAGGATGAATATGACTTTGAATTGTCAATGTCTAACTGTATTTAAAAACATCAATTTGTAATAGCTGACATGAAAATGTGAAAACAGGAAATTATAGAAGCACAACTTTACATGCCGTGCTATTTTCAGTGTAGTTATTATACATCCTCCTACAGTATTTATAATCTACCACATACAATGTACGTTAGGATATTCCATATCATCATGCAGGATATATAATACAATACTGTAGTGGTTGTCCTACATGCTGTGGGGCATGCCAACTTTAACCAGTACATGCAGTACCTACAATACATTCACAAGCATGCTTTCACCATACACTGTTGAAAGATAAACTCTCCAAAGGTTTTCAAGAACAATATGAAGATGTACTGGGCAAATTAATTATGTTGTGGACTAATCCTGACATTTAAGAACCATTTATCAGTAGGTTTACTGAGCATAAACCATTTTGTTGAGGACTTATCCTGACATCTTTTGGATTCTATTTGAGGTAGTATAAAAGATAAGACAGTAATATTACGAAAAACAAATCACTTTTAACAGCTGATTTATCACAAGTTGGTGTTAATGTTTGCAAAAAGAAAAATTGTAAGCAACAGGTTTGAAAATGGATAATTTCTGTCTTCTCTATTAAGACTGCTTACAAATATTGATATTTCCCACTAAATCACAAAGTACAAGGGTCTGTCACAATGAAGTCTGAAACAGGCAGGTTCCACAGACTATCTAAAGAAAGTGTAAAATAATGACAGCCCCATGTGCGTGCACCTGATACATTTATTATGTTACAGGAAAAACAGGACAACATTAAGAATCTTAAAACAATAGTTCTAAGTTGAAATCTATGGTGTTGGGTTTACCGCGACACTGGGTCGTTTGGCACCAGGTGGAGGTTTGGGTGAAAAATAAGCTGATTCTGCTCGGTAATGTGGGTGGAACCCATTGCTGGTCTGTGACTCCTCACGGCTAATAGGACGACTGTGAGGGTGGCTTGGGGGGACCTCTAAGGTCGGTATATTATTTTCTTGCTCCTATACAGGGCAATATTATAAACATATAGTCTGGGAGAGAAGGCTTCATCATTGAGTATTTCATTCTAAAATTAATGTTGAAACATTTAAAAAAACTGGAAAAATCTTCAAGTAAATTCACTGTAAAGAAAAAATTTCTGTCAGACAAAAATTATAGAAAGAATTGTTGTTCATGTATTACCATGTATACGAGGTGTAAACTTAATAAGGACTGAAATGCAATGGCTATTATATAAAAGCTTGATATAAATTTATAAATTAAAAGTTAAATCATGTATATAACAAAAGGAAAAAGAAGCTTATTTTACCGGTTCTCCATCCACGGTGGCCAGTTTGCTGCGCAAAGATGGAACTGGTGGCGAGGATGTACGTTGTTGCTGAAAATAATGCAAAGCATGATGGCACTATCTACCAGTTATGTATAGGTAGCTAGACAAGAAAAAAGCTCTACACTAGGGTTTATTACTAGCATGTGTTTTCTTAATATGCTTTAAAGTTGATGTACTACTGTAATACCATGACAATCTCAATTAAATTGAAAACCAAATTTTGTTGAAACTGAAAAAATGACACACTTAAAGATATAATTAGATATGAAAAAACAAATTTAAAGATATCTTAATCTACTTGTTTTTTCCCTCTCCAAATAAAAGACAACATTACTTTGTTCTGAATTGTATTCATTAATCATATATAATGTATTTCTATCAGTGGTAATACTGTATACAGCCAAACATCCTTATCTCTGAAGAACATAGTGAAGTAACCCTAACCTTGATATACTGCAGTTAACAAATAACTTAATTTATCTGGGATATATATCATCAGCATAATTCTAATGCCTAATTATCTTAATAACAATTTTTTTTTTCAATTTTTTGCTTGTCAGTAATTTTAAGATAAAGTGAAATCTGTATCAATTCATTAACTAACACTTCATCAAAAGTTTAAGTTAAAACGATATAAATTAATTTGATTGGAAAACATATATCATTAATGCTAATCACCATTATCTACCTTTCTACTATACTCTTCCTAATCCATGTTGGCCAAATATTATTGAAATACATGTGGTATTTCATTTACTTGAATATCTGAGTGAGTCATTTTGTTCATTTTTTATTTTTTTGAGACCTTTGAGACAAACAAAGTTTGACTAAATAGAAAAGCACAGCAGTAATAAATGTATCTATCCATAGAATTCAAATACTTTTTTCTAACGGAACCAATAATTTGACTTCATATTAACAGAAAACACACAGAGCTTGTAAATATGCACTAGTAGCAGTATTTAACAACTAGCTTTGTATACAGGAAAGTATTAAGGAATATAATACAGCTATCCTCTATTATCCCCAGTATATATTCTATTTATTAATTTCAAACTTGGATATACAACTTCTTTTCTGTGTATTTAAAATTCAACAGATGAGTGTAATTGAATTATTCCACAAATTATCTTTTGTGATTTTAAGTCTCTGAGTTCAATGCTGACAGCAGAGATATACAATTTTACACTTTTCTAAACCTACCGACTCAAATCTCTTCTGTTCATCTAATTCTCTCTCTCGATCTCTCTGACGAATCTCAGCTTTTTCACGCTTAGCTCGTTCAGCTTCTCTGCGTTTTTCTTCATTTTTCCTGATAAGTTCCTCCTGTTTTCTGCGATTCTGATCAAAGAAATTCAAGGTCTGGATAATTTCCAAAACAAAAAGGACAGAACATCATATGTGATCAGTTTGATGTTCTATCTACAACATCTAACCTACAAAGCTGTGTGTAGTCAATGGTTCTTCATAGCCTCATATTTGTACTTACTATAATCAGCTATATTGATTCTCACTACATAGGTGTTGGAGTCTATTTGGGAACATGTTGACTATAAATCATAAGAGTATTATTCTCAATCTTTAGGATTTCTACATTAATTTAGGAAAAAGCAAAATATCAAAAGGGGGGATATGAGAATGCAAATTGTGGGAAGTTTGTAGATATTTGCCGTTTTGACTTTGTCCATTCCATGTTGACCTATGTCTAGGCTGAGTTACCTCTTCCTCTTTTTCTCGCTTCTTCCTCTGTTCCTCATCAAAGTCCCTCTGTATCCTCTGTCGCTGTTCCTCCAGGCGTCGGTTTTCTTTCTCCTCCTCAATTTTCTCTTGTTCTTTCTTTAACTGATCCTGTCGTTTCTTTTCTAATATCTGACAACAGGTGTAAGATGTTTCGTGCAAAACATGAAAGTGCTTCATCTATATTAGTATTTTTACTTGAAAACCTAGTCAGCATCAAGTGGATTACAAATTTTCCTGAAATTAAAAATTTTCTAGATTCTTTAAGTGATTAGGTTTCACTGTGTACACTAATATAACTTTTACTTTATCTAGTGAGGGATTCCATACCTGTAACCTTAAGTCATCCTTGTATTTGTCTGCCTTAGACTTTTCCTCCTCCGTCTAAAAACCAAATATGATGTATTGATAATTTCAGGAACAAACTTCATACAAAGTAAATTGGCAAGTCTTCAGAACAACAAATGTAAGTTAACAATTCTAATGAAGAATCTTGATCTGATCACCATCTACGTTGCTTTTCAAATACTCATACCAACATTGCATTTTGGCACAAGAAGTTTTCAAAATATTTAGTTTTAGGTTTTCATATTGAAACAGTTCTCATTAGCAGAGACATGTATGTAAGAATGTAATCTTTAACAAACTTTAAATTTAATTTGAAATCTGGAAATATTGACAGATGTCATGTTCAAAGCAAGAAATCAAATACAGAATTACGTACTCTTGGATTCCCGAAAATGCCATGACCACCAAGAGCATATGTTGACTCGCCCTCTGCATTGATCTGAGCTGGAGGAGGAGGTATAAGATCATCTTTGGGTGACACAGGTGCCCTAAAACGTGGTGATTCACGAGGAGGTGGTGTGTATGAAGGGTCATCAACTCTCCTCTTCATCTGTCGCAGATCAGCTGTAATATTAATGACGCCATGATTTCACTTACAGTAACAGATGTAATTGTACTAAGTATTCATTATCTCATTTATTTCATATCTACATTCTCAGTAAATGTACAGGGCACTATCTTCATATCTGAATAACTCACATCTGACTTGTCAGAACGATCTAACAAACCTGACTGATGGATCAGAACTGTCTATGTTAGCCTTACCAGCAGGCTAATAAGTCAGGACTGTGTCTACTTGACCTTTTGGATCACAAGTCAGAACTCTCTTAGTCTGCAACTTTACATTGTACCTATTTCCTGACAAATCAGGACTGTCTGTTTCTAAAATCTTACCTATCGGCTGACAAATCAGAACTGTCCATGTCTGTTGTCTTACCTATTTCCAGACAAATGAAAACTGTCCACGTCTGTAGTCTTACCGATTTCCAGACAAATTAGAATTGTCTGTGTTTAAAGCCTTACCTATTTCCTGACAAATCAGGACTGTCCGTGTCTGTAGTCTGACCTATTTCCTGACAAATCAGAATTGTCTGTGTTTGAAGCTTCACCTATTGGCTAACAAATTAAAATTTTCTGTGTTTAAAGCCTTACCTATAGGCTGAAGAGAAAGAATAACCTGTGTTGAACTTACCTATTGGCTGACCCCTTGAATCAACATTAGGTGCCCCACCACCTGACCGGCCAAAGGGGTTATAGTTGAGCATGTCCTCCTCTATCTTCTTCTCGTACCTGGCAGACAGAGAAAGACAATCAACACTGATCTTTTTGAAATGAAATAGTTAATTTAATCACAATGTCATGTTACAGACAATATGTGATACATTTTACATGGCTTTACATTAGAGATAAAGATAAGGATATAGTACAGGGTAATTAGGAGTACAACTTACAGCTGATTTTCTTGCTTTTGCCTTTCTTTCTTCAACTTGTCCAACTCCATCTGAAGGATAAATTTGCATGATATGGAATGAGATGGTTCTACAGAGCCATTGGTTAAGTGTTAGTAAATGATCAGGATAATAGCTGCCAAATATTCATAGATGTTTCATAAATACTGAAAGTCAAGAACAGATAACTCTTACAATCATGACATTTTTACTTGCTCTAACATTTTCTGCATCAGGTTGCTAGTTATAGCTACATCAACAAAAACTAAAACTCTACTTGTCTCAAAGCTTATAATTAAGGATTCTTTTTTAGTTCCTTAAATTTTTTCTCTCCACTTTTGATAAAAGTTATTCTAGATGTATACTTCTAATCTAAATAAGGTATTTTAGGCTACAAGTGAATTCGATCAGTCTCACCTGCCTAGCTAGCTCATTAGCATATTCCCGTTTGTTAAAGTTTTTGGTATCGCGATCTTCTTGATCAGCATCAAACTGGTAAGGAGTTGTTCGACCTGGACTTCTATGTCGAGGAGTTCGTCGGGCACTAGACAATAAAAAAATTAAAAGTCAAATATCAATGCCATACTAAGTACACTGAATACTCATGTTAAACTGACCATACAGTCTAATATACAATTATACAACAGACAAATGTGAAACAAAACAGTATCACAGACACCCCTCATTATACAGATCACTATACACCTGTACAGTCATACAGTTCATTACACACTTGTACACTATAACAGATCACTATACACCTGTACAGTCATACAGTTCATTATACACTTGTACACTATAACAGATCATTATTCACTTGTACACTCTAACAGATCACTATACACCTGTAAAGTCTAACATCTCATTATACACTTGTACACTCTTACAGATCACTATACACCTGTAAAGTCTAACATCTCATTATACACCTGTACACTCTAACACCTGTAAAGTCTAACATCTCATTATACACCTGTACACTCTAACAGATCACTATACACCTGTACACTCTAACAGATCATTATACACCTGTAAAGTCTCACATCTCATTATACACCTGTAAAGTCTCACATCTCATTATACACCTGTAAAGTCTCACATCTCATTATACACTTGTACACTCTTACAGATCACTGTACACCTGTACAGTCTCATAGATCACTATACACTTGTACACTCTTACAGATCATTAACCATCTGTACATTCTCACAGATCACTAAACACTTGGTGTCTCACACCACATTATACATCTCCACAGTCACAAAGATCTCTGTTCACTTGTACAATCACACAGATCACTTTACATCTGTACAGTCACATTTATCTCTGTACAGATTGACATGTTTTTTGAGACACAGCAGAAGATATATATATATATATATATTAAACAATATTTGAGAAAAACAAGGATTTACTGATTTTTAGTTATTTATATACATACAGATAAGGAGAGAAAAAAGGTTTCCTGAGAAGGTTGTAGACAGGTTTAGTAGTAGTATTGATAATTGATACGTATGAATATTGACAGAATCCTCTGATATCCAGTAGTGTGGGTTAGTACTCTCAAATATTAATCCGTTATAGACTTAAATATCTTAAGAAGCTGACCACATTCCAAAAGAGTGCCATTATTGCGACCAATATCATGTGATATCCTGTTATGTGGGTTAGTATATTCCAGTAGTTATCCTTAGGTTTGTAAACATCATTATCTCTTGATATTTCCATCATTGTGTCGACAGTTATGATTGGATCTTGTGTACAAGTCTACTGAAATCCTTCAGTATGGAAGATAAGTGTACAAAAAGAGTCCTTGAAAAGTTCTGTGAAAACTGATGTTAAAGCATTGCTGAGCAGCAGAGAAGAATGGTCACTTAGTAACCTTGAACATGACTTAATAGTCCACTTCAACGACACCAAAAAAACCCAAATCTAATGTTAACATGTGTATACAAACACATACACTTATCACACAATTAATATAAAACAATAAAATGTCATAAATAAATGATTAATGGGTCAGACACAATCATTTGCCATGATGGAAATCATATGGTTATCATGCTATGAATGCCACACCATAAGTTGCAATGGAAACCACAGTTAAAATTATGCTGCTATGAATGCCAAACAAGTAGTCATATAAATCACCCGATTAATCTGGTGTATCACATTCACCTTGTTGTTACCTTTGTAATTAACAAGCTACAGCTGATATTAGGTGGTCACACCGCTAGCCAACTTGGTGATGCTGTTTTTTTCATGATGAAGTTTTTGTTGAATGATAAATTTGAAATTGCTCATTTTCTTGTATACAAAATTTTACACCATATGACCTAAACCCCGAACAAAAATAGTCACGATCACACCTAATACATTTACTCCACACGTTATTATAACTATGATAGAAGTGTCCACAAAAAATTACAATAGTGTAAATAAATAATTCAGTCTTTATAATTCCAGATCTGATACCATGCAGTTAATATGATAGCACAACAAACTTCAGGAAAAATAAACAAAGATCTGCCTCATATCAGAGAAATGCCATGCAGTGTAAAAGAACCATCATATTTATCATTTCTACCAAGGCTTTATTCAATCTGTTTACAATGAGTCTGCTATAGATATATATATCTCTTTTATTTTGACGAAGTTTTAAAGCCTCACAATAGCCAGGGTCAGATGACATATTAGAAATACATTATCAACAATAATATATTTGAAAAAAAAGGAGAAAAAATGGAACAAATAAAGCATGAAAACTAGTATGAGAACAAATTTAATAGAATGACAAATATTGAATTCAGTAATTAGTTAAGACTTATGTTATATCACTGGATCCTGATGCATTTCTTCAAACAGTACCGACACGGTTCTCTTTAATACATGACATCTTCAGATGGGCAGGTTAGAAATGATAGAACAAACTGAAAGTATCTGATGACAAAATAGCTTTGTCATGATTATTACCTATCCTTCAGGATTCCACGGTGGCTGAAACCACAAAATACGACCAGAATGTCAGTAAAAGGGTGTGGTATCTTAAAACAAAATATGACCAGAATGTCAGTAAAAGGGTGTGGTATCTTACCACAAAATATAACCAGAATGTCAGTAAAAGGGTGTGGTATCTTACCACAAAATACAACCAGAATGTCAGTAAAAGGGTGTGGTATATTAACACAAAATACGACCAGAATGTCAGTAAAACGATACAGTATCTTACCACAAAATACGACCAGAATGTCAGTAAAAGGATGTGATATATTAACACAAAATACGACCAGAATGTCAGTAAAAGGGTGTGATATATTAACACAAAATATGACCAGAATGTCAGTAAAAGGGTGTGATATATTAACAGAAAATACGACCAGAATGTCAGTAAAGGTATACAGTATCTTACCACAAAATACGACCAGAATGTCAGTAAAAGGATACAGTATCTTACCACAAAATCCATAGGACAAATTATTGGATTTATAAGGAAAGACAATGTATATCTATTTAATGACAGAAAATGTAACCTACACAACAGTTTCTAATACCGAGGAATAAGGAGTTAAATAAAAATGGAATACGTTTATGTTTTTCTCACAATTTCCTGAGATTTTTCAAATACACAAATATCAGTGTATTAAGATCAAACTTACAATATTTTTTTTTTTTGTTCCAATAGTGAAAAAATAAAAATGATTCTTTTTTCATTAATTTATTTGTTTTTTTTTTTTTTTGGCTAAAAATATTTAACAGACTTGGTAAAATATAGAGCCATTCCAAAAATTAAAGCTGAAAGTTGTCCCTCAACGTCTTTGTGATATGTAACTATTATCTTAGGTAGCCATGAAACATTGGCACTCATCTTAATACCACATCAATTTGACTCTTCTGGTGTCAGTTTCAAATCTAATTCATTCTGTCATGTTGTTTTGTATTTGGAAGAAACCTGTTTTTGAAATCAAGTCAGTGATAATCTGTTTTATATGAGCAAATTAGAACATTATGTGAAATATTTTAACTTTTATATAATATCATATTACTTTATATGTCACTAATTAAGTAACATATCATTTTATAGTACTACTGTAACTTGTGTGGTAATAACATTGCTTGTTGATTAGTATTTATACATACCTTGTTTGATGTGATTTGTGACACTTATCTAGACATCTAATGTTAAATAGTTGTAGCTATAGTGTCTGGTAAGTCTATCTTGGTTGGACATAATTTTATTATAATATGCATATTTAACTGATATATTTCTATGTTTTTAAATGTGTGACACTTTAATTACTATTCTCATCTTATCTTTATATTTTCTTTGTGTTATCTACACGTTCTAAAGGCCTTACCTCTCATCAAAAGTCACCCTGGGGGAGCTACGTCCTCGAAATCCTTGACCCTCTCCACCAAGATTCAGAGGAGGTACAGTAGTAGATCCACCACCTTTAACCAACCACAAAATCACATACTATATACAGTACTGGGAGACATTGAAGAAATTACATGTACCTTACCAAGTTTAGATGTCAGAAGTGTATTATGGTTTCTGTTTTGTTCTCTGCCAACCTCTATCAAATACTCATTCTCTATGATTTTAATCACATCTGCATCACATGACTTAGCACTACATTTGGTTTTTACAATCATATTGATACACATTGGAGAGTACTACAGATTATAGTTGTTGTCAGACAGAATTTCTCTTTCCGTTTTTTTATTTAGACATAGCTGTGACAGACGATTGATATGCAGATTCTTTGGTACTAAACACCATCGACAACTATACACCACATTTATGTACAAAATGTCCTTTAATTTGGTGTGTAAAGAATGATCTGGACCTACATTTAAAAATCATATATTGAAATAACAAGAAAGAAATGGGACATCAGTTACCATAATGTCTCCAGAGACATAGACACCGGAGACTAACTAGTAAGACAGATATCAAATTGTGTAATTTGTGTATTCCTCACAATTTATGACCATTACAACTATACAGCTATAGATACCTGAGGGTTCAGGGTCCAGTGGGTTCCTCATACCGTAGAATCTGTACGCATCGTCTATAGAGTTTTGACTGTTGATACCACCGATATCCTGACCCGTGATATAGGTACTGTAAAGTAAAACACATGTTCACTGTAAGTGTCTTTGTCCTGATGTAGATATGTAATACATACAACATTTTCGTTACCTTCCTCACTCATATCCAAAAATCTGCTTACAACAACATAGTATATTTTCATCTGAAGATTTCCAAGAGTACATTTTTGGTTATTTTTAACTTGAAGTAAGTATGAATAAATACAGGTGTAAACACCTTTCCTGTCTTTAACTGAAGAGGACAGGCCACTAAAATTTTCCATCCAATCTCATACTTATACTTCAGAACTTACAAGTGTACACTAAATATCTGAAGCAATGGTATGAATCTTGTAAGCTTATTTTATCTGAAAGAAATATCCTACCACATAAACAGCCTGACAATAAATTCAATCCAACGCTGCTAACATCAACCTATTCAAATACTTACAAATAGCTTCGACTGCTCGATTTCCTTATACCAAAATTAAAATCCAAGGTAAGCAAAAACAAAAAACAGCAAGCATTTCTGTTAATACAGAACCAAAGGCCTCTCCTATCTCAACATGCTTAGTACAGTATCAACACAAAGCACACCATTCACATATACCGAGGGTACAAGCTTGCTGCTCATCTGATTGGAGCTAAATATTACACACAAAATAACCTTAATGCCATTTAATGAAAAAAAAAATGCTAAGATTAAAATTTAAACATCTTATAGTTTAAAGAATAAAAAATTTCACCTACTTCTTTATTTTGAAGTAAAATTTCCATCTCACAGTTAGACTGTCATAAAAGGACTAATTATCAAGCTTCCAGAAAAGTTACAATACACCATGAATCAATTCACAGTAGTAATCTGATCCATATCTCATCTATAGAGTTATAGAGAAGGAATAAACAGCGGAGAGACTTATACAGAAATAAAGAACAGAAAAACAGGTGATACTTGATGAATGACAGGTAGACTTACACTGTCTTAAAGTGTATTGTGACAGTAATTAAGTTTTTGGATTTTGAGACAGACTTCTCACTAATATCATACATATATTTGTAATTGCTGATAAGAAAGCATTTAATATTGATTTAGTAAATATTTAACTAATCATCTACATAAAACTTTTATGTGTCTTGAGTGACAGATTTTTATTAATAAGAGATATAATCGTTATTTGACTTGGGTAGTAACAAGTTTGTTTATACCGGGTAATTCCTAAATTCAGGTAAAACACTTTATTTCATTAGACTGACACTGTCCCTTCTACATTGTGTAACAGGGGATGTAAATTCATGTACCAGGGAGGAGGGGGGAGGTATTTAATAATTTAGTAAGTCTCTTTGATCACATTCAATCAACATGCCATGCAAACGTAAATTGATGTGCTCACATGCAACAAAAGTTTTCTGATGATTTATCAGCAAATAGAACAGCCTATATCTGTATATATTAGTGTATCAATTATGATAGGTTTTTCTTCCTTAATTTCTGAGTTGAGGGTTTATCATTGTTCACCATTATAACGTACAGATTTTAACAATTTTGAGCCAAAATGTCATTACTTCACAGCTCCTAAAATTATCCTCTCTCGAAGACATACTATTACTCCTGAAGGTTCAATCTGCACTTTTTAAATTCATTTAGACATAATCTGTCAAAAAAACTTTATTCTGGAATATATCCACAAATTATTAAAACAAGGCCATTTTCTTCAATGTTTGTTTGATTGTAACTAAATACAACCAGAGAACATTTTCAACTCTTTGCCATGTAGTTCCTGAGTATCAGTTATCTTAAATTCTTAAGGAGAAGATTCTCATAGGCTATGCCTGCTGACAAGTTACTATTGGGTCCAAAATCTTTACCAAATGATAAAATGTTCTAAAGATTTAACACATTTCAGCCCTGTGACCTTGCCTAAAGATTAAGGTCCTTTGGTTAAAGACTTTTGATATTCATCCTCCTGACCAATATTTCAGGCACAGGGACATTGAAAAGCGAAAAATGCCATTTGTCATTTGCAAAAGGAATAAAGACAGTGGCAGGTGACTTTGGTCCAATTAAATTTAACATGGTCTCATTTGTTTAATTTGCTCATCAAAATACTATTTTTGAGTATTATGGTACTGACTGAAACACCAATCAGCATCACACTAAACCAATCAGCACCCGTATTGAAAGACTACATTAGAAATGCTATATATTAGTGTTTACTGACAAACTGTCACAGCATTTGTTACGAAGAGTTTACTGTGGTGTGAGTGCTAGGGGAGATAACTTAGTACATATATACCTAGGGACGCCTGTGTCTGGGTCCAGATCACCAAACCTACAGGTTTAAAGGTTTGGTTATGTATGTACACAAAGTCAATAACCTCTTAATTTTTCTTAAAGTACCCCAATACTTTTGGGTCAAATACAAATAGTTACATATATTACAAAAAAAACATAATTCATAGTACTCCATGACTAATTTGCATGTGTTTTTCTTCTTAACATAATAGAAAGAACTTCTGCCTTCATTGTCTTTATGAGATCAGGCATGTCTAGTCATCTAGATACATTACTCTTTTGTGATTGTTAGTCCACAATATGGTTACAGGAGGGAAATTTTTTTGGGGTCTTACATAGGTCCAGGTATTTTAAAGATATTTGAAGAGAACTTTTCAAACAATCATATTGAAGACAATCTTAATGCTTGTATGGTGTCCAGAAGTGTATCACACCTGAATTCACCTGGTATATTATAACATTTGCAAACTCTATTTTTCTCCAAAACCTATATAAATGAAAAAAGCATTAAAACATTACCATTTTCTAGAAATGAAAGTTTTAGCTGTGTGATTCATACTAGTATGGAATGATGGCAAAGACTTACGTTGGTTGATACTGTAGCCCTGGAGGAAGTGATAAACCCTTGGGTTTACGTGTCTCCAACAGACTGGTGTCAAATCCTCCTCCATCTAGAAAGGCTGATGGCTCATATCCTCCTTGATCTCTCCGACGCCCTCGTGGTGCTGAACTCTCAGCCCCAAAGGACACACCCCCTCCCAATCCGAAGTCACCTGATGGATCATATCCACCACCACGAGGCCTGAAATCAACATGATGGTAAGTATTACACAATTGTATATGATCACTAAAAGTCGGTATAGGAAGCTACTGGAGTTCTTCATTCAGAAGATATCAGAAGGCTCTTCATTCAGAATATATCAGAAGGCTAAGAAATTTTGGTTACATAAAAAATTCTTCTAACTAAGGTTACTTGCTTTTAAAAGAAACTCTTCAATGCAAGGAAAGCTGGAGTGACTAAAGTTATTTTTTTGAAAACAATAAACAAATTCATTCATAAGTAGACCTTTTTCCCTATCTGTTGTATCAATCCAATAGAGATCAATGTTGTCCTTATATTTTCTGGTTATAATCTGACCAGTGTGTAGTGTCCTGGAGGTAGAATGTACAGATCTGACCAGTATGTAGTGTCCTGGAGGTAGAATGTACAGATCTGACCAGTGTGTAGTGTCCTGGAGGTAGAATGTACAGATCTGACCAGTGTGTAGTGTCCTGGAGGTGTGTACTGTGTAGTGTCCTGGAGGTAGAATGTACAGATCTGACCAGTGTGTAGTGTCCTGGAGGTAGAATGTACAGATCTGATCAGTGTGTAGTGTCCTGGAGGTAGAATGTACAGATCTGACCAGTGTGTAGTGTCCTGGAGGTAAAATGTACAGATCTGACCAGTGTGTAGTGTCCTGGAGGTAGAATGTACAGATCTGACCAGTGTGTAGTGTCCTGGAGGTACAATGTACAGATCTGACCAGTGTGTAGTGTCCTGGAGGTAAAATGTACAGATCTGACCAGTGTGTAGTGTCCTGGAGGTAGAATGTACAGATCTGACCAGTGTGTAGTGTCCTGGAGGTAAAATGTACAGATCTGACCAGTGTGTAGTGTCCTGGAGGTACAATGTACAGATATGACCAGTGTATAGTGTCCTGGAGGTAGAATGTATAGATTTGACCAGTGTGTATAGCACCACGGAGGTAAAATGTACAGATCTGACCAGTGTGTAGTGTCCTGGAGGTAGAATGTACAGATCTGACCAGTGTGTAGTGTCCTGGAGGTAAAATGTACAGATCTGACCAGTGTATAGTGTCCTGGAGGTACAATGTTCAGATCTGATCAGTGTGTAGTGTCCTGGAGGTAGAATGTACAGATCTGACCAGTGTGTAGTGTCCTGGAGGTAGAATGTACAGATCTGACCAGTGTGTAGTGTCCTGGAGAGGTAAAATGTACAGATCTGACCAGTGTGTAGTGTCCTGGAGGTAAAATGTACAGATCTGACCAGTGTGTAGTGTCCTGGAGGTAGAATGTACAGATCTGACCAGTGTATAGTGTCCTGGAGGTACAATGTATAGATTTGACCAGTGTGTATAGCACCACAGAGGTAAAATGTACAGATCTGACCAGTGTATAGTGTCCTGGAGGTACAATGTACAGATCTGACCAGTGTGTAGTGTCCTGGAGGTAGAATGTACAGATCTGACCAGTGTATAGCACCACGGAGGTAAAATGTACAGATCTGACCAGTGTATAGTGTCCTGGAGGTACAATGTACAGATCTGACCAGTGTGTAGTGTCCTGGAGGTACTATGTACAGATCTGACCAGTGTATTACACTATAGAAGTAAAATGTACAGATCTGACCAGTGTATAGCACCATGGCCGTAAAATGTACAGATCTGACCAGCGTATAACACTATAAAAGTAAAATGTACAGATCTGACCAGAGGTAAAATTTTTGACCTGACTACTGCAAAACACTATGGAAATAAAACTTACGCCTGCCGTTGCTGTACAATATTGATATGATATGGTTTGACTTCAGGACTTCTTATCCTTCGGCGTGGGGAAACTTCAGGTGGACCAAGGGGTTTAACTCTGACAGGTTTTTTTTCAGGATCTAGATGTCCTGTTGCTGAAACAAGCAAACCTTCTCTCTTTTCTCTGTAAACAAAGAAACAAAATGTGTGATAAATGTTTCGTCAGATGAACTTGCTACTGCCATTTGTGAACATTCACTCTCAAAAACAACATATTACAGGTGTTTTCTCAAATCATAAATTTGAATATCACAGAAGTTCTAACAATAAAAGATGTGTTCTTTAATTAGTTCATATGGCTAAGATTTTTTTTCAGAATAATGTGGGCGATCACATTTACATACAGTGATTTGGACAGGGATAATGGTATTTTTAGTGTTATGTACAATGATAAGGAATATGATAATGTTATGGACTATGAAATTAACAATTATATAAACGATGAAAAGAACAATGATATGGACTATAACATGAACAATGATATGGACTATAACATGAACAATGATATGGACTATAACGTGAACAATGAAATGGACTATAACGTGAACAATGATATGGACTATAACATGAACAATGATATGGACTATAACATGAACAATGATATGGACTATAACATGAACAATGATATGGACTATAATGTGAACAATGATATGAACTATAATATAAATAATGATATGGACTATAACATGAACAATGATATGGACTATAGCATAAACAATGATATGGACTATAGCATAAACAATGATATGGACTATAACATGAACAATGATATGGACTATAACATAAACAATGATATGGACTATAACATGGACAATGACACAACAATGATATCCCTACTATACCTTTCTTTGCTGGCCACTTTTTCACGCATCTGAAGATGGAGTTCATCACGATACTTCAGCTTCCTCCTCTTGTTGGCACTATCTCTCTCTCCTTGCCCTTTAAATGAACAGTCAACTTGTCAGCTTTATGTCACAAATGTATTGGTCTTATTTTATAGCATGTCTGTGCATTTAGTACTACTCCATATGTAAGTCTAGTTTCTAAGGGAATATTATAAACTACATAGTATGTAGGGACATTTAGGCCAGGGTCCATACATCTATACACCTTTCTCATGTTCATACTCAGGTTTTGAGTTCAATATATCATTGTAACAAACATCCTCATTATGGTGATGAATTATCTGGTGCCAAATACATTAAAACAGTTAACATCCAAAGTCTAAATACCAGCAACAAATGAAATGATACAGCTTATTGAATGATACAAAGTAATCATTATTGTCACTTAATCTTCAGTTTGAACATCACAGGTGTAGGAAATCTTAAGTCAGTTCAGATAATATTCACTGTAACAAAGATTGACGCTATACATCGTAAATTTTACCTGTACTTTCTAACTTGTATCTTAAGTCAACAAAGGAGATTTTCACTGATGGTGCAATAAACATTGTTTAAATTTCATTCTGATGTTGTTTAACTCAACATAAAAACAAGAACTAATTGTTATAGGGATAGTGTTAAAATAAGAATGATAAGAAAGGTGATGAAATGTGAACAATATTTGAATTTCTCCACATTAGTCATTTGTGTAGGGCAGTCATTTTGCAAAGAATATCAATAACTTTCTTGAAAATCAGACTTCTAAATTTCACCCAATCAGAAGTCTCTATTTGGGTGCCATCTTGTCCCAACAGAAAATGAATGTCTGTTTATTGTCACCAATGTGTGTCATACCAAATTTCATAGAAATGGAATATACTGGTCCCCTCAGTTCTGGAAAAGTCGATCTTTTGTACTGATTTACACTGATAGTTAAAAGTGTGTGGTAGGAGAGCTATCATGGTGATTATGAACACTTTTCCATTCTACATGGAATAATTTGGAAATTTTACTGATATGTTGCAAATACAAACATTGGCTTAAATGCAGCTAACAGGTAATAAGTGTGTTGTTTTTTCCACAACTCTTTAATGAACTCCAGGGATAGACATGCCTAAATACAGTCATGATATATTTATACTAATTCCAAGTTAAAAATAATAAGAGAAAAAATTGGAGCAAAAACAATACAAACCTCCAACTTCGTTTGGTGACATATCCATAATTATGAAATGTGTGAAATGTTTTGATATTAAACAGGACGACTACAAACTCTCAATAGTATACCAATATTTCTATCACAAGGTGACAATCTTTAAACTTCAAATCAAAATATTATCACAGTTATACAAATGTATTGATAACCACAGCTGGGATACAGACAGATCACAAACCTAAAGATCCCCTCAAAATGGAACCATTTGTAATCACAAAGTCTGAACAGTACCTTAAACCCATATCTACTGTAATCAAACACTGACAGTAACACAGCAATGTACTAGTCACTGGAATGAAGACTTTTACATCAAGGCATTTTATATAAAGTCATGTAGACTGCAAGCTTTGCAACCTGCAATTTGTTGAGGATAATTAGAGAAAAATTTAAGCTGTTAAATTTCTCCGTATTTAAGCATTTCATTTCTAAATTAGTAATAACATGTTGGATGCAGAGATTTAGAGGCCTGTACATGAATATTTGTATCAGTAAATTGATAAAACACTTCCTCTAGAATGGATAGTCTGGTGTTAAAACATCTCTAGAATAGTGCGATCAACACAACCCATGTGTGGGATTAATCTTGTTTGAAATACTGTTGAGAAAACAAGGCATGAATGAAAAAGAATGTTAAAAATCAAGTTAGTCTTTACAAACAAATTTTAGTATGATTAAATGATAGGATATGACTCACAATGAAAATAGCAGTAGAAATAAGACAGGGTGAATGTTATGAAGACAACAGATATTTCGGGTGAAAAATTGTCACAACATCATAGATTACTAAATCATTTCTTACAGACCTTATACTTATAAACAAGAATTCTGTAGTGGACATATCATGTCAACAAGAATCTCAGGAGGTGAAGAATGATGACAATGAAGTGGTAAATATGAATGAATTCTGTTGATAGGTTCTCCAGATATGTCTTTGATCTGGAATGGAATATGGGACTGACAGACCTACAGGTTATAATGTACACCCCTATTCCTGATAAAATGATGGGGAGGGGTGGGGGGGATACAATAGTATTGTGAGACTCAAATGACGGAGCAGAAGAGGTGCACATCATATAACACAAACTGGGGAGTGATGAGCATGCTAGGAACACAGGGAGTTACCACTTTCTTAGGTCAACAGTGAGAGTGTGGTCAGTCAATACATAAAAAAATTGAACAGTGCATATAAAAAAAAGATCTCTAACTAATTCCTGCTTCCTCCACCGAAGGGAAGAAAACTACAGAAGTCTGTGATAAATCATTCTCACCTCTACCTCGAGTACCTGCTCATTATCAATGTTAATTAAGATACTGATTACTCATTAGCTGCTTATACAGCATGGTTTAGAAATGTGAGCATATTAAACACACAGTGGACAGTAACAATGGGGAATATTCCAGTACTGTCAAAGTGAAATAGGATTTTAAAACACATGGTGATCACAGGATAGCAGTGGATAATTGATCGGTATCTTTATTATAGCAATAGTTTCATTTTATAAAAAGAAAAAAAATCTCTTAGAAAAAGAACATGTTTTAAAGCAAACAACACCAAGTGCTGTCCTTTTATACAATGTTCATGTTATGTATCTGCATGCAAATGAAAAACATTTTTGAAACTGTCTTTTCTTTGATTTTAAACTGAAGACACCCTGGCAACAAGGCTTTTGTTTTAACATTAATAGCTGTGTCACCTTAGTACACAGGAAAATTTTCATTTCAAATATAATTACAACTTCACTTTTCTTAATATTGAATAATATTTTTGCAAAATCACAAAAAAAATACAAGAGATCCAAGGTGGATCTTGGCGCCCATCATTTTTTTATCTTTATATGCCCTTGAAAGTTGGATATTTTCCTTTCTTTTCTCTGCTTTTGTTCTTAATGAAAAGACATTTGAACATTCCTTTGCAGAAATATCAATGATAATCTTTACCTGCCAAATCCAAAATGGCCACCTGGAAGTCATATTGTTTCTACTGATTAGTCCCAAAAGCAAACGAGCCCAAGGAGAGACCAAAGGGAACATACATATAGAATTTGAGAGATATCCATTCAGTACTTCTTAAGAAATAGCTATAACAATCTTTACTAGGCAAAATCCAAGATGGCTGCCTGTTGGCCATTTTGTTCTTCTGATCAGTCCCAAAATCAAATTTGCACAACTAGGGACCAAGAGGAACCTACATATAAAATTTGAGAAAGATCTGTCACTCACTTTCCAAGAAATAACGATAACAAAAATTGTTTACCGACAGACGACAGACAGACTGACAGACGACGGACGCTGAATGACTTCAATAGCTCACCATCATCAGAAGCAATTGAGAGGGGTTTTATTTTTATTTTCGAAAATACAGTCGCAATTCTTTGAGGGCAGAATGAAATAGGTAATATCAACAAAGTGAATTCTAAAATATTAATATTGCATGCACATGTAAACGCTATTAATGCATCAAAAGGATGTTTTCTTTAATGAAGGACACACCTTTTATTGATAAATCACCTGTTTCAATCAGCTATTACCAAAACATTACATTAACATTTTGCTTATTAATGAAATTTGATTCTGTTTGATTTTTATGTATCTGGTACAACATGTGGTAGATAATAACATATATTCTTCAATATATAACTGTTTCTTACTTGGGTTTACTGATAGGTACAGTATGGAAGAGGTAATCAGGAGAGCATTTCAAAGGAATGTTTACTGCTAAATTAAACATCATCACATATACTGCAATTTATGTACAATCAACTATAAACTTTTTGTAGAAGTAAATAGGTTGTTATACAAATCTTAGGTAGTAACCAAAACTAAAATAATTATCACCTTTCACATCTAAATTTGTAATA
This sequence comes from Ylistrum balloti, assembly GCF_031769215.1. NCBI lineage: Eukaryota > Metazoa > Mollusca > Bivalvia > Pectinida > Pectinidae > Ylistrum > Ylistrum balloti. Next base: position 1,133,396 of record NW_026782199.1, read on the forward strand.
AAATTCCAAATTCCTTAAGTAGACTGAGCTGTTACATTATATCAGCTTAAATTATTCCTTTTAATCACTAAAACAAAGCAGTAAACCGTCTTTATTACAACTGACTAAATAAATGTAGTCACACCTTCATAAAGTATTTATTTGGTAATAATCACTCCTATCTATCTCTCTACAGTGGGTATCAATTCTTATCAATAACAGGGTTTCTGCTAGAAAGTTCTGTAATGGACATACATCACCATTGAATATCATAGAAAAACATGAACACAGTATCTATAGGTAGGTCACTGACATGCCTTTACACGTAACAGACATCATATCTACAGGTGCTAAACAGGTATGTATATAAAAAATGATATAAATTATGTTAAGATTACAAACACATACACAGGGGTGTGGGTTAGCTTTGATAACATACCTTCACTTTTGCCTGTGAAATGTGGAAACAATGTAGTTCTCACTCATTAACATGGCCTTACATTATATGTAGTCACCAACCACCAACAGTTAGGCTGACATCACAGAAAGTATACCCTGCCCACAGCCTCTCACTTACTGGGCTAAAGTATGGACTTTCCTTTTGTATCACACAGGAAAATGATCATAAATTTGTTCACAATGTAGAGTACAAATGGAAGAGCTTTAAAACAATGAATTATGCCATACCCAATACATATTACATACACAATATTAGCTACTAATAAGTCAAAGGTTAGGAAAGAAAAGCTCAAAGTAAGCTTCATGATCAGCTGTCCACCAACTTTAATTACTATTCTATACTGAAACTATAAGACCTAGATATCAATGTACCTATATCTATCCTTTACTGGTCTTTACCACTCACTACACAGGCATTCTACCTCACCTTAGTAAAATTAGAACTCGTTAGTCAATCAAGTAATTAACACAGAAACACAGGAAAATTATGTTTCAGGTAAGGATCAAAATCTTTGTTCGTAGAAACACATGACAATTATTTTCAAGGAAAGGATCAAAAGTGATGTGCATAGAAACACATGACAATTATTTTCAAGGTAAGGAAATAATTCTGTGTATATTTAATGTCCGAAAAACAGACCAGAATACAGTACTTACCTAGAGGAAGTGTGGCAAAGAAATCCCCAGGAGGCCTCGACATATCCTTTCTACGAGGGTTAGGTGGTTCCTGTGGTTCCTACAGTTAACAATATTCAACACAACACTGAATTAACACATAATCACCACTTCCTTCCACATACCTGACTCAATAACACACACCTTCAGGGTCAGCGAACTTTTCAGATTCCAATATAATCAATATTTTCTCGACACATAACTGACTTATGGAAAGAGTGTTCATTTGTTGTTGAATTGTATTAAATCCATGTGAAACACATCCAAATATTGAAGATAAAACACACAGAGATATGGATTACTTTATATAGATATATTAGAATATTTTAGTCTGTGTAACTCCAGCTACACAGTGTAGGTTAGGTATATCCGAGGTAAATTAACATACACACTCAGCACAATCAACAGGTAGGTAATCCACACATTAATATCAAATCCAGCTCCACTGTTTTAACTTTGTCCCTCAGCCAATGTCACTATATAGGTACATCAGGAGAACAAAACCCTGTAGTGGCTAGTTACCTGTCAGGAGTACCTCTAGATCGTTATAAGGATTCTCCTGATACCTACATACAATACACCTATAATAAGTATTAAAACACAATAGAAATTCGTAAGAAGACAAATTGTTACACGTTTTTCATTGAAACATATTGAATAATCTGTCTTGATTTCAAAACAAAGTTCGGTCACCCTAGTGTGACTGCCGACTTACTGTCAACAAACATCTCTAAGCAATAGGAAAGCCTCTTAGGAATTTATTCAGAATATCAGAACTAATCAATTTAAATGTAATACTATGATAAGGAGAAACGATATATATTCTACATAGCACACACAGACAAGGTAACCATAAAATCATGCACGCTATGTACAAGCACAATATATCAGGGAAAGTTTTCAATGGTGCAGATCTAATTCACTGTGTATATATATAAAGAATGGTGATTCAATGTAGTGTGCTTATAGTCGTGGATCAATAAACAAACAGTTAGCTGTGGTACCTCTACAGGTTTTAAAGTAGTACAGTATGTAGAATCATAGGGAAATGAATACAGGCACAGTTCTAAGGGAAAGGTGTATATACCACACCAGAGACAGGTTGACTTGGGGATGGCCTCCTCTGTCTTCTAGATGTTTACATTGTACATAGCAACAAGAAACATAGGCACAACAGCTGTTATAACTATATGTAAAAAGTGAAGGCAAACACTTTAACATATAATGCACATGCCAGTTGTATAATAAGTTGTACTACCAGGTAAAATCTCAGGTAATTAAAGGTAGGCCATTTGGGTAAAAATGGATAAGATTACACAGCTAATTATAGCCTGTTACTGTCTCTAACAGTGTACTGTAGAACTTGTACGAATGGAATACAAACAGCCATTTTATTAAACGCAAATAAATATCAGAGCAAAAATTGAGTATCGAAAGAAATGTTAATGATCATAACCTCCCTTAAAATAGCAATGTTTTTCATAGAAGATGTCTTCAATGTGCTTTTTACATAACCTAAAATTATGTTGTTTTTTTAATTACAAATGTTCTTCACTTACATAAAGAAATGAAAATAAGAAGTTTGATAAAGCACATTATAGAATTGTATTTTTTTTTCAATAACCTATACCTTTTATTATGTTTCATAACACAAACAGACAATAAAATAGTAAGAAAGAAAAAATTGCAGAATATAACTTTAAATATGCGTGTTTTTCAAATATTAAAATATCTGTCATGGGGTTATGTCTTTATCTGTTATCAATAATAATTCATTTCACCTGTAATTAACATAAATTTATATAAGAATGATGACATGGAACTTGGGTATTGTTGGGTATTATAATCTTATGTGTATTGTATTCCAGTATTGTGACAAGTCGTTAATATGGGACATAATACCTGATTAAAACTAGGTCAGCAACAGAATATCTACCTTTTTTATATCTAAAGACTTCTAGAGATAGGTCATTAAGATTTAGATTAATTCCCAATCATGTGGGAAAGATACAATATTACCTAAATATAGATTAAGTTTTTGATATTTAGAATTACTCCTTAATAAACTGTAAGGTACCAAAGACACCATGACATGCATGCTGCCACTTTAGCCAACAAGATTCTGGATTTAAATAAATTTAGTTCGATGTAATTAAAGTTTAGGCCTATAGTGTAAACCTGACTAATGAAGTTATATGTATTTGTATCCATGTTAATAAATACATTTTGAATGTAAGATATCATGATTGATCATTTAACACGGTCATGCTTCTATGACAATCAAGCTGGAAAATCATGCAAATCAAAATTTATATACATTGTATTAACTGATAATTTATATGCCCATATTAAGGTGATATGCCTTACACACTGCAATTTAATCTACAATCTAGTTAGGGACTGTGCCCTTTTATTTTGGCAAGTGATAAAAAGCTTTGTCATGTATTTTGTTTGTGTGTTGTATACATAACAAAAATATAATATAAAGCAGTAATACAGATCTAAAATGTACATAACTTTCTAGAACTAGATGTTGGAAATGTTTACTGAAGCATGTGTGATGTCACTAACATACAGAATATACAGAACCACAAGAGAAGCTAAAGCCAGTACTAGGTCTACCACGTGCGGTGTCACCAATACCTCACTGTCTCTATGGCGATATCTAAAGTTCTCTTCAAGTTCTGAGTCAGACTTTGAATCCAAGTAAGCCTAGAATTAATCAAACCTTTTGTAAATGTCCTTTTCTGATAAAATATTCACAGGACATCAATATGGCCAAATATATAGTCTCCTTACAGCATCAACATGGCCACATGTATACAGTCTCCTTACAGCATCAACATGGCCACAACAGAGTACTGTATACAGTCTCCTTACGGCATCAATATGGCCACAACAGAGTACTGTATACAGTCTCCTTACAGCATCAACATGGCCACATGTATATAGTCTCCTTACAGCATCAACATGGCCACAACAGAGTACTGTATACAGTCTCCTTACAGCATCAATATGGCCACAACAGAGTACTGTATACAGTCTCCTTACAGCATCAACATGGCCACATGTAAACAGTCTCCTTACAGCATCAACAATGCCACAACAGAATACTGTAGATTCAAAATGCTTATAAGCAGCCTATCCAAATATTTGCTTGAGAAAAGGCAAATCTCTAGTATATGCAGTATTTGTCAATGCCATATAAACATACCAGAAAAACCTGAAATATGCAATCATAACTTCATAACACATTGTGTTTCTAAGTTGTTAGTTTCTTTGAAATAAAACCAAAGAAAAAAGAAAGAAATTATGTTAAAAAGTTATGAATTTGCCACTCAAAGAAAACAAGTGATTGCAACATGAACAAAGCATATGATGTTAATGATATTAAAATCTATTTCTTTTCAGACAAAAATTATCAAATGTCATTCTGTCCTTTGACCACTTAACATTACCAAACTGGCAAGTTTCATTATTTTCTCTAACACTGTGCACCACATAGTAGCTCAGAATATTGAAAAAGTTATAAAAAGATCCACAGAAAATTGAAAGAAGTTATTTCTGGACTAGATTCAAATGAACTGAGAAATGAAATATCAAGATAACATTCAAATGCAAAAATAAACAAAAGGTAATAACCAGTAAATAAAAACATCACGCCATGTTTATAAGTAAGGCCTATCACATTCATAAGGAACTGGTTAAAAACCGAGGGAGGAGACATAAAAAAGAGGTTCAAATGCTAACAAAAAAAAAAGTTAACAAACAAAGGGTAATAACTCTACACATTGTTGAAGCAATATGTTGTTCAGGAAACCGCAGTTTTATGTAATTGAGCTTAACTTTTAAACTGAAACTTATTATTGCAACTGAAAAAACTGATCTCCTGACAAAATTATGATTACAAAACAAATAAGGGGCATTAACTCTTCCAAATACAGTCAAATCAAACTGCTGTTCAGGGAAATGCAACACCATGTCATAATGATTTATTAAAATAACTTCGGTCTATGTGTGGGGTGTTGGTGGTGGGAATATCTCAATACCTCTAGACAAGTAAAAGATTATGTTGAATAATCAATAATTCTTATTCAGAAAAGTGTGTTGATATCATCTTGTTTTCATCACCATATATTGTAGTGCACAGTTTCAGAGAAAACATGTGAAGAGCAAGCCTCAATTTGGAATGAAAATGACACAAGGTACCTACCTTACGCTCTGGACCGCTTATCTTTTTGACCTTTAGTCGGTACAAAAAGGATACATACGAGCTTAGTATTTATCATGTTTAGGTTAAAAAATGATAATAAAAATCTTGAATTATGAAATTCATGTTTTATTATATACATATCAAGTGATTAAGTTTTTATTATTGATATTTAAACCTGGCACAATAACATTACATTTTTTACGAGGCTATTTTCTCAAAATTCCATTATAACACTTCCAAGATATTTTCTAAAAATAAAACGAAATAATAAAAATGATAAAATAACCCATAATATTTTCCAGATTTTAACATGCATTCTTTAAGAATATTACAACAAGAAATGAGGGGTAAAAAGGAATGCATTACAAGCTCCGGAGGCTAATAATGACAGCTATTTCTAACATGTATAAAACACGAGATTAATTAGAATGAGAATATTGCATCTCCTAAAGTACTCAAATGTTACCATCTCTTTAGGCGGAGTTATGTACACTACAGTTACATAACAAATATAATCAGTGATAAATAACAAGGAATGAACTATGTCGCAAAATTTTATAATATGATATGACTTACTGGTAATGCTATTTCCTACAGAAGTTTTTTCATAAAAATTTAAATAAACATGCACTTCAATAGTATTTTGGAGTGTGTGATGGAAATGCCACAGGTGTACAAACGAATGGTGATAACTGTCATTAACATGCAAACGCCAGAAACTAAAAGTGCATTTAAAACGAAAATGAACCACAACCTAAACGGCTAAGTTTGAAAACACTGTTGATATATATGCGTAAATTAGTTTAGCCTTAATCTTGTACCATCGATGGAAAAGCAAGGTATCATTGGGTGTATGGGACAACCCAATAATAAGCCACCTGTGACACTTAATTAACCTCTCGCGACAGTTATTGGTAAAATATGCACAGTATTTTTTCAGGTCTAATTACAGCTTGTTGCATAAATTATATTTTACATAAAATATTTAGTAGAAACGTCACAATCGGTAGTAACATGCATTCTTTAAGAATATTACAACAAGAAATGAGGGGTAACCTGCATAATGACAGATTTCTAACAGTAAATACACTGGAATATTGCCTAAAGTCTCAAATGTTACCATAAGGAGGCAGATACACCAAACAAATATGATCAGTGATAAATAACAAGGAATGCCTATGTCTGGGATTTCTTTATAATATGATATGACTTACTGGTAATGCTATTTCCTACAGAAGTTTTTTCATAAAAATTTAAATAAACATGCACTTCAATAGTATTTTGGAGTGTGTGAGAGTAGTGGAAACTGTTTAAATACTAAATTCCTGAACCCAATCTAAGCCACATATGCCCCTTAATCTTGCCTCAGTATATAATAAGTTACACTAATTAACTCATTTATTGGAATATCTAGGTCTAATTAATTATATTTTACATAAAATATTTAAGAGTAACGACGTTGAAGATATCTAACCTGCATTAGATCACAGAAATACACTGGTACCTAGTCTTACCATAAGGAGGCAGATAACTTACAGACAAACAGCACAGTTGTAATGACAGACAACAAGCACGATGAGCGAGGGTTATTATACAGATTTGAAGATTACAGACCAGCAGGAAATAGCAAGATAGATAGATGAAAAAGATGATTACAATGAGTAGATCAAGATCACAAAAAAGGTATTCAGATAATAGTTTTGTAATTTTTTTCTCCTTTTTTTACTTTTTTTTATAATGTAAAACATTTCCAATATACTGGTAATAATAATGATAAAGTCTAGACCATGGATGATTTCCCAGCACCAGATATATATATATAGGAATCTACCTATAACAACATCATCATGCATGGTCAGTTCCATATATAGAAAGCATTACCAATTTGGAATATTCCTGTTCTTTGGCTGCATCTGTTCTTAACCAATTATCATCGTCTAGGATGCCTCGTTCCTTTGCACGATCATTTTGGAATCTCACTCTCCTGATCATGTGAAATATAACATCATGACTACTCTGTGATAGACACATAAAACAGAAAAAAACTCTACAACTGATTTAACCACGTCTTATCTAGAAATCTGTTGGGTATTTCTTCAATTCCATTCAAAAAGTCTCAAGACAGATTTTATTAATAAAACATTTTCTTTATTTATTCTGTTTCTTAAATTGTATTGTTCTTCCTAATATTACAATAAATCAAATGATATTTTCATATTACCAAGTAGACAAATACTATTGAAATCAATGAAAATGTGCTATTGAGATGCTAAAGATTTTATTTATATACAAAAAACATAATTCTAAAATGTTGAAATAAAATAAATACCCAAATGTTTTCAGTTATAGGACATAGGTAAATCAGTAAATACCGATATATATCTACTTCTGTATGGTACAGCCTTCACTGTGTCACAATGTCAACAGATTACTGTACCTGGTGACAGCTAAGTATTGATGGTGTAACACATAGAAGGTTATACCTGTGGGTACAACATTCAGTACAACAAAAACATTTCCATGTGTCACAGGAGAACGTTATCAGTCCAACCATCTTGTTCAGATAATTACACAACTCCAAAACAAAAGAGAAATTTCAAAGAATTATTAAGCATGATCTTGAGGAAATACTACCAAATAATTACGGAGAAATCCAATGGAATCCTTTCACTACATCAATAAAAAATATAAAAAGATGTGAAAGATCTGACAAAATTTCCTGGTGTGACTTTGGCTATGTTTCCTGAAACAGAATATACTCTGGGTACACTGAATCTAACCACGTAAATCACAGCCACAGACAACCAAACAAACCATAAACATTCTCCTTAAAGAGACTCCTTCTGTTTCATTTTTGTTTTCAATGTAATGCATTATAAGTTAGTTTGACAATGCCTAAAAGGTTTTATAAAAAAATCCAATTTGTTGTTTGTTTGGTTGACAATGGCAGCAGAGGATGGTGTGTGTGGGGAAAAAGCCATAAATACATAAAGAGTTCAGGTGACACGAATGTGTCTTCATACCAAATCACGATAGTCTTGTTTGTCAGCAGACAATTTTTCTGATTTCTCATTCCTCTTACTCCTGAATAAAGAACTTGACATTTAAAGGAAGATCAGTGGTTACAGGTAAAATCAAGGGGAGATAATCCTGGTGTATTGAGGTAAATGGGATAAGTGTTAATAACTGATACTGCACAACACCATCTGATTAAAACACATATCATTATTTTTTTGGTATAGAAAACATGCAATGTAATGTCTGATAATGACTTATTTGACCCAAAAGATTGTAAACAACTTGTAAGTACATCATTTTGGTATTTATAATGGATTAATGAAAAGAATTTCATCATTCATTACCATAATCTATTGAGTAAAGACGATAAAGTTTATTGTCTAACAGGAATAATTTACATAACAAATCCATAATTCAGCCAACTGAAGTTATTTTACATATTACAGAAACATTAAGGTCGTATATATCACTAGTATGCTAACTAACCTCTGCTCATAATCTCGATCCAGGTCCCTCATCTTCACATCATCTATCTGTGTAAAGTTAAAACAGTTCAACATGAGAACTCAGAAACAGGAAGGAGATAAACTAACATGTGACAGAACTTTCATCTGAAGCAGCATTGCTTTGGCCAATTTTAATATCACTGAATAATTTAGTAGTTTGGAATTAATTTATACATAACAATAATTACTCTATAGTTCACACATTTATTGCTCTTCAACAGATCCATGTATATGTATACAATATTACAGACCAATAAAAGGGTCTACAGAAAGCACTTACCCCAATTCTATTGATGGCCCCCTCACTAGCGTAAGGTCTCATGCCCCTATTGTCACCATAAGGGTCCTCTTGTCTCCTAAATGGTGACATAATGTATATAGTTAGACACATCAGAAATTCTCTCTAATTCCTGTTGTGGTCATTTAATGTCGAAGTTCTGAACATTTAACAATGAAAACATTACAGTAGGGTTAGTTTTTACTTTCATAAAGATCATTTTCCACAATCATATCAATGTAAGGATTCTTTTCCAACTTCACAGTATCCCTACAAGCCTCTATCTTATTACACAAGCATCACAATATTATCACATTCGACCTTCTCAGTTCTGTAATCTGTTAGAAAACATTGACCCTACCTGTATTGTCGTTCTTCTCTGCGTTTCTTTTCCAGAATCTCATCATAGGTAGGGGTCTGCCATCCCCGTCTTGTTTCTGGGGGTGCATCCCGGGGGGTGCCTCGCCCCCTCTGTAACAAATAGGCCATGTTTTTAACTGAAGTGTTGAACAACAACAACTTCACTAAACTACTCTACACAGCGTCTAGAGGTACACAAGCGCTACATCAGATACATCCTCAGCTGACTATATCCTCCATTAGGTCTACAAGATAGATTGTAGTCTTGTGGACCAGCCCTCTGGATACCATGGAAATCTTATTCTTTACTAACAAAGTACTAATAAGTACACTTTTATACAAAGTATTCACAGAAATAATCCAGTAGTGGCTCATGAACTACAATTACATCATAGAAATATGGAGACACTTTGGGTATCACAAACGACACATTCCAAAACTCCTGGAACTTTTCTTTATCCTGTGAAGTATTCCCCAGGAATGTAGCGTTAGGTCACTGTTACATCTTTGCATCTAAGTCTAGCACCTACATTTTCTGACACAAACCTCTAAAATTCTATACAAGTAGTACATAACAACGACATATTTAGAAATGGCTGTCGTTTATCTGGGGTGATATTGACACATCAGACTTAAACCCTAAAACTAATACCTGTATACCGAGTCAGAACATTAAAACGCATCGAGGTCAACACAGGAGATTTAAATAAAAGTTTCATTTATTTATAACCCACCACTTAATGAATGGTATCGGTGTTGTTCTGTATCCAGACTATTTAACATGTTATCTGTGACATTCTATCTAATGTACTGGTACACATATACTCCAACATACCCCTACACTACACCACATATACTCCAACATACTCCTACACTACACCACATATACCCCAACATACCCCTACACTACACCATATATACCCCAACATACCCCTACACTACATTACATATACCCCAACATACCCCTACACTACACCATATATACCCCAACATACCCCTACACTACACCACATATACCCCAACATACCCCTACACAACACCACATATACCCCAACATACCCCTACACTACACCACATATACCCCAACATACCCCTACACTACACCACATATACTCCAACATACCCCTACACTACACCACATATACCCCAACATACCCCTACACTACACCATATATACCCCAACATATCCCTACACTACACCACATATACCCCAACATACCCCTACACTACACCACATATACCCCAGCATAACCCTTCACTATAATTATTTTTTTTAAGCTTTACCCTGCAGTCAATTGAACACTTAACAACAATGTTTTATTTTAATGTATGTAATTCCAATACGAAGTATATTTACAGATTTTAGAGACAACTACAGAACTCCCCCCTCTAAGATTATTACATTCCCTGTTCTGATGATATACTGGTACACCAAACATATAATACACTGTAATACAAAGTGTATATAAGTAATTAGGCATGACAAACATACATGTATAATTCTATCCTCGATTACAAATAGTATTAAATATTTAATTCTAAAGTTCAAATAAAATATTTCTTTAGGTCTTCAACTTAAATGAAACATCAATATACTTTTAAGGTACAACTAGAGGTACCCTGCACAGAATCTGCAGAAAAATGACACACATGCTAATAGGAATATGTGTACATGTATTTGTTTTAGATATAGATACAATGTGCATACTTTCTCTGCAAACTGCCATAGATTAAAAAATACCAGAAATAAAAAGGATTAGTAAAACCATAGTATGTGACTACCATCTATGTATAAAACTTGGTTAAAGCAACAACACATCAATCAAATGAAAACTTAAAAGTGAAACAAAAAGATATATCAGCTCAACTTTTGTAAATTTCTCAACTGCAATCAAATGTTTATCATTAAAATATTCACTGAATACCATGATAGTATTATCTATACATTTAATGAGGAGGTAACGTTTACTTATTTCTAAGAAATGGTTTACTAAAAGCCAATCTGATTAAAATGCAGATCCTAATTTTCATTCTGTTACTCTCCACATAAGATCTGACAACATCCTGTAAGGGGTCATGTTCTGGGGAACTCTTGCATTAGCCAATGAAATTAATGCTTACCAAATCTTTCAAGTAAATGAAGGTGAGCAGAAGAGCTCGTATAATCCTATTTGAAAATCATTTTGTCTCAATATGTCAACAAAAGCTGAAGTATATCTAGTTGTCAATCTGATTCTGATATCTTTTTCCCTCTCCTATATATGTGGTCAGTAATGAAGAGAGAATAATGATTTGAATTTTAATCACATTGATTGACCTGTTGTGACAAAATAAGTACTTTCTGTAGACAAAATCATCAATTATGACCATTCACCTTCAGAGAAGTACAGAGGGTACAAAGGTTATGAACCCTTATAGGGTGTTGTCTGATCCTAATATGTACAGAAATGGAAAGAGAATTTTGATCTGCACTTTTATCAGATTGACTAAAAGCAAATATAATTATTTAAACAATTAAAGATAGATTGTTTATTTATTTTGATTTCTGAATCATTGTCCATTACTAGAAGGAAGATTTAGATCAAACAGAACTGTGCATACTGGAGACAAAGATGAAGATAGGATATTTTTTGTGGTGTTAGTATAGATTTATCAGAAAAATAATTTGTTGATAATATATCTCTTGAGTCAGAAACTTGTATACTATTGTTTGTACTAAGTACTTGGAATTAGTGGTACATATGATATGGAACCACTTTTCTTGATAATCACAAAACCCCGACCATCACAAATACCACTACACATACAAATTATAACATCATATTTGGTATTAAATACAATGGTAAACATTGACTGACTCCAATCAATATTTATTCATTATTTATAAGCAATTTCCTTTAAACCATTAGTTAGATAGGATAGAGAATTTTATTTTCAGTGTTAAACTGATGTGTCTCAGGACCAAGCACATTGAATACTATAATTCTAATAAAAAAAAATGTCAAAATAAGTGATAACACAGCAGAAATCTAGAAACAAATAGAATGATACTATGTGCTGACTATTTAACTAAAATCAGACTACAGTGGATGTAGGTATAGATGGCGCTGTAATTATAAAAATTAGTGTAAACATAGTGGAATCACGCAGCAGCAATCAGCACTACACACTACTTACACCTCTGCCTTTCTGCTTTTTCAACATTTCATTGTATTCCCTATTTCTCTCCTCCTCTTTACGTCTTTTCTGTTACACCACAGAATGAATAGAGGTTAGAGTTTCATGTAAAAAACAAAATATTCTCAATCTACGACAATTATAGCAACTGTTTCTCTTGTTTACAACTTTTCTTTCTACTACAACATAATGGCTAAATATTTCTTTAACTCTGATTAATTTTTGTTCAGTTATTCCTGTCAATATGTACTGTATATCAAGTTATTGTCTTACATTTAACCCCTTTTTCCTTTTCAAAACGACGCTAGTGAGAGTTATCTCCCCTTCTATAGTTTTTTGCAAACTTTTCCAGAAAATCATTTCATCATTGCCAACTAAGTGTTACCGATACCAAGTATAGTATTAATGCAGAGTGTAACATTTCATAACTGTACTTCTAGATCATAAATATGCCCTCATGTTTGTTCTGTAAAAAGGAAATTTCAAGGTGTGGAAAAGTTTCACAGATTTGAATCCATAATTAAGTCAATATAATTTACACATGTATTACTGCAATAGAAAGCACTGCCATGACACAAAATAAAGTTAATGTATTTCTGCAGCAGTGCTACTGTGAAAACTGAAATATTGCAAATTATTTGATGTATGTGATTGTTTCCACATCCAAAAAATTTCATCTTTACAATAACGGCAGAAATGGAGAGAAAGCAGATGGTCAATGTTTGTACCTGAGCAGAGTTGGTCTTTAGGCCAGGCAGTGAGGCCTCAAATTTCTCCTGTTGCTGTAACGTGGAAATCACAATAAATATAATCATGCCAACATTCCAATATATAGTGGATGTGCTCTGAACATGTTTACATTGGTATATCATTATTTCTACCATTCATAAAAAACTTCCATTCAATTTCTATTAAAACCAATTGTTGACACATATCATTTCTTCATTATCTGCTAAGCTTGCTGTCATAATTTTTCAGCATATGTTTGACCACTGTTAATAGGAATTATAATCTGTGTACCAAACATTCTGTTGAACTGCCATATTTCTTTACAATCCTAAGGATTTCACCAAATAAGATTTTGTTCTATCCTAAAAGTCATCCTACAGCATGTTAACTAGTGATGTACGTACTGATAACTTCCTTCTTATAAAAAAAATTTAATTCAATTTTGTTAGACACCATCCTTTTTACCTCTGAAAGTTACAAATTGATTGGTGTTTGACGTAACTCAACTCATTAATGATGATATCAAGGTAAGCGTGCCTGTGAAATGGGTTTATTCCAAACTCTGACCTAGATATAAGTCGTCATACTGTGTATGTTTTATATCCTGTCTTTACCCATGTAAGACAACCTATATTGTATAATATATCAAACAAAACAACACCCATTAACTAGATGTGATAAAAAGCACTATGTGAGTAAACTTTAATGTGTTGTACCAACTAACAATGTATTGTGTCTATATAAAAGATACATCACAACAGTTATATAACAGTGTCAGTGACATGGAAGAATTAAAACTGTGTGTAACAATGAATTTATATAGGAACAAAATCATTACTGTGTATAGACAAACAATGATGAAATAATCATCAATATTCAAATCCATCTGACACATCAACCACAAATCTTTATTTTGTACACATGTTTCTCAGAGTGTACCATTTCTAATTACCCCATAAGTATCCTTAACCTGGTTCATATAATACTGTCCTCATACTTATATACACTGTAACCTGAAGATATTTCTTCCCTAATGACAAAATATTTATTTTTCACTCTCTAGTTCCCCAGGGCAATTTTAATACAAAAATATGCAGGCCTAAATGTATAAGTACTCAATGTATACAGAAACATACTTCTTATAACAGGCGACCTAAAATTGTTATAGACTTAATTAAAGTGTTTAAATACTTGTCTATAAACAAACACAAACATGCTTCAACAGGCGACCTCAGTACCATTGTCAGAAATAAGACCAACATATACAATTACAAACTTAAGACAAAAGAACAATACATTTCTAATGTTAAAATCTGATCCATTTTGACTTATATATTTCTCTCATAATAGATGGTTCAAAGTTTTATATATAGCATACTTGTTTGTATCTAAGTTGAGATGTCATCAAACAATTCATTTTTAGTTCACAGATGTCATCAAACAATTAATGTTTTAGTTCAGATCAAAATAAATATGTTATAGTTTGATACATAATGTAAGACTTTTGCCAGTACATATTAGGATCTTACTGAATACATGTACTTTGATACATAACGTAAGACTTTTGCCAGTACATATTAAGATCTTACTGTATACATGTGCTTTGATACATAACATTAGACTTTTGCCAGCACATATTAGGATCTTACCGTATACATGTGCTTTGATACATAACGTAAGACTTTTGCCAGCACATGTTAAGATCTTACCATATACCCGGTACATGTGCTTTGATACATAACGTACGACTTTTGCCAGTACATGTTAAGATCTTACCATATACATGTGCTTTGATACATAACGTAAGACTTTTGCCAGCACATGTTAAGATCTTACCATATACATGTGCTTTGATACATAACGTAAGACTTTTGCCAGCACATGTTAAGATCTTACCATATACATGTGCTTTGATACATAATGTAAGATTTTTGCCAGCACATGTAAAGATCTTACTGAAAAAATGTGCTCATTCATTCTTCCACTTGAGTTTTAGTATAGACTACATGACTTGTTACATTTGAGTAAATTTAAGAAGTCACTATAAACGAGATGTCAAATTCACAGTGTGGAAAGGATTTGATTTCTTAGTAATGTATTCATAATACAATGTGTTTATCAAAGCTAATTTTGTTTAGTATAGATGTCATAACATACTTTTTTACAAAAAACGTCAACATTTAGTTTCTTTTAATAAAGATGTCAACATAAAGTTTCGAGGGTAAGGGTATAAGGGTGTAAACATTTAGTTTCTTTTAATAAAGATGTCAACATAAAGTTTCGAGGGTAAGGGTATAAGGGTGTAAACATTTAGTTTCTTTTAATAAAGATGTCAACATAAAGTTTCGAGGGTAAGGGTATAAGGGTGTAAACATTTAGTTTCTTTTAATAAAGATGTCAACATAAAGTTTCGAGGGTAAGGGTATAAGGGTGTAAACATTTAGTTTCTTTTAATAAAGATGTCAACATAAAGTTTCGAGGGTAAGGGTATAAGGGTGTAAACATTTAGTTTCTTTTAATAAAGATGTCAACATAAAGTTTCGAGGGTAAGGGTATAAGGGTGTAAACATTTAGTTTCTTTTAATAAAGATGTCAACATAAAGTTTCGAGGGTAAGGGTATAAGGGTGTAAACATTTAGTTAGTTTAGTAGAATATTTCGTTTTTCTCAGAAGAAATATGTCAGCATTTCGTTTTTAACTAAATATGTCTGATAAATCCACTCTTAAATTCTATATAGAGATGTCAACATTTAGTTTCTCAGTAGAGATGTCAGCATTCTTTTTTTTTTATTTAAAATGTCAACATTTAGTTTCTTTGTAAATATGTCAAAATTCAGCTTCTTAGTAAAGATGTCAACTTTGAGTTTCTTAGTAAAGATGTCAACATAGAGTTTTTTCATGAAGATGTTAAGATTCATTTCTCATGAAAAATCTACTCTATATCTTACGCAAAAATGTCATTCTATTTCATTGTTTAGTAATGACTGATCAATTAGTTCATTAGAAAGGATGCCGTTTAGTTTGTTGTCTCAGCCTGAAGACGGTTTTAGTAGGATACTGTGTACCTTTTGTTTACGGCGAGGTGTAGGTCGAGGTGGTTGGGATCTACCCTCAAGGTCTAACCTAGGAACCTCCTCATTTGACGGTGAATTCCTTCCGTGCCTCTGTGTTCAGGTATATTTAAAACCAAAATATTCTAAATACCTAGCAAATCTATATATTTACTACTCGAAAACAAGTCTAATCTACCAATTTAACTACATTGCTGATGATTTTATAATCTGCCATGTTGGAACATTTGAAATCAAGATTTTCTTTCCTTATCCCTACTGTTTTCTTTCTTTACACTTATTTACAATTAATTTTCAAAATTAAACTCTCAGAATAAAATATTTTATTTCTGAATTCAAATACCATACAGTTTATTGAACATCTTTAACATTTTGTTTTCTCTGAAATTAAACCTTAAATGGTAAATCTAATTACAGCAATAAATGAATGGAAAAGTTTCCAGCATAAGAGACAGAACACAGACTCACTACAGCTATTAGTAAATCAGATCCTCAAGTGCTATACAAGTTACAACACCTTAAAAGGATGGGAGTTGATAACTACATGTATGTATTAGTTGATTTTTATCATTCATTTATAGTAACGATAGGTATTATAATACTAAATTACAAATATTATATATACCTATCTTTTCCTTTAACTGGATAACAATTAAATCTATTTTTTAAATTGAAAAATTGTTGAAATTGAAACAATCCTTTGATTTGTGAATGTCATTTTGACAAATTTTGCTCACTGAAGTTATTAAGTTTTTTACTATGTGTAACATTTCTTCTACGTTTCACCATTAAGCTAAGTGGGGTTAGTAAGTGTGTATCTATTTACAGGTTGCACTGTTTATCACAGGATTATCAACAACATAATATCTATCTGTTTAACGTCAAATCAAACTTACAGTACAAGTATACGGTCCTTACTACCAAAGTCAACGGTCAGTCAGTAGAAAATTCATTCCATGTGAAACAGAATCAAAATATCCCAAAACAATGTCGGAGAAACAATCACATACATGGCCATGCTAGTTTTACCTACAAAGTAGCTTCTGTCTATACACGTACTGCACTGAACTATTTTAACAAGATCAGTACTATCCATAGAACGCCAATCAAGCATTTAAATGGCTTTGAACCAACACAATGATTGAGCACTGAAGACAGAATTTATATCACCACAATTTATTTACCTCAATATCATCACAAAAAAAAAACAAACAAAAGAGGCCTAAAGTCATTATCTGTTGGAGTATCTAATATTATATCCACACTATGTAAAAATAAACAGTCATGAAAACATAGAGAGTGGTCTCCCTTTATTCCATGCAACAATTTGCAGCTTTTTTAGGAGTGTGTTTACACACCATTAAGACACAGATTATATTGCATGAATACAATACTGAAGCAATATATATTTAGTTTATAAAATTCTTAATCAGTTCTACATCAACTTTGATCTGAACTTTATACACATACATGTCAACATGTCTCAAGAAATACTTACAAAAACATAACTTGTGTTTTCTCCAAGAAATCTATCCATGTGTAGCTGTATATATATTATCCTCCCCTATTTATTTATTGGTCCAGAAATCCTTAACCCATCTTAAACAACACTGCACAGATAACTGAGAGGTTTCCATCACTAATGGTAACTGCACAGACCAACATTAAGTAGCCTCAACCACAGATCAGAAGGTAGTTGGACCAATATACCCAGCACCAGGTCTTCATCAATGACTGATATTTGCTGTGATGACCAGAGAGTGGATGTAGAACTATGACCACAACAAACTGACCAATACACACAATCAATGAGTGAATATCATGCACATTATACATGAACTACCTGAACACCTAGATCTATTTCACTCATCTATAATTCACCACCACATCTTCACCACCGGTTACTATTGGTGACTTCAGTACCCCTGGGTACATAGTTCAATGGATTTATCTTGTAATGGACCTACAGCCCAACTATTTTGATTTAATGAAGTACAGCCTTTATGGTTGATACAGATATGTAAAGAGACCTGTTATAAGCATGGACTTCAGTACACAAGTATATGAAGGAATGACCACAATGTAAGGCTTTATACATAACCACAAAATAGCACATAGCACAATGAGAAAATCAATATATTTTCATACATTTTCACAATAAAATACCTGTAAGGATGAGACAAGTCAAACATGTATTATAGCCGCTGAATCCAAAAGGTTGATTTCCTATTGTCAGAATTCTAGCAATTCAAACAATGTATTCTAGATTTCACTCCTCCACAGAACAAATCCTTTTCAGTGTCAACATTCCAGTATGAAGTCTGACAATAAGCTGTGATACATTATGAAGCGACAGTTTTTGGTTACCAGTCAGATGTCAGGAAAAATAAACAGCTGTTATATATTTATGATGACCAAGATACATTACTTACAGATACTGGACGTTCCCTTTCCCTGGGCAGAGGAGGGCGCCTATCCGCAGATTTGGATCTTTCATTCTCTTTATTTCTCAAAAATTCATTGTATTCGTCATTTCTTTCCACCCTTTTCCGCATCTAAATCATATAAATGTTTAAGACTGACTAAGATGTTACCTGATATCAGGGTTAAGGTTCTCATTGCGTTTATTTATCTTGAAGGTGTTGCTCCTGAAGAACTCCCATCCTTTTTTTTAACCACTTCATACTGTGGGATACAGAGTGTTAGTCAAAAACAGAACCCAATCCGCAGTCCTCAGCAGCTTTTAAATATTAGTAGCCACTCATTCACCAAACTTCTGAAAGCTTTTTATTGTTCAGTTTACAATACAGATATATCTTGTCAATCAAACTTAAACCAAAATATAATTTTACACAAATGCATACAGCATAGTGACTTATATGTTTAAAATGATTTGTAAAAATTTCACCAAACAATAATATTACGAAAGTAGTGATACTGAACAAGTCTGTCGTCAAAAGTTTAATGACACTGAGTGTTATACATCTTGCACATGTCCAGCACAGCTATTGCTCACAAAACTACACACTGTAATAAATCTTGAATAAACGACAAACATTAATGATATCAAAACAAACATACAGTTAAACAATTACACAGTTGCCACAACCAAATGTTTCATAAAACCATTCCTCTGCACCCAGTGCATCACGATAAACAGATTACAAAGAACTACTGGCTAGTCAGACAAGGACTGCTGCTAGCTATAACGTATCACTTGTAGGTGTTGATTTAATGAAATATACAATCAACTATTGATTGTTTAATTATATTATAGTTTTTTAGATTTTTTTTCAATATGACAAAAACTGAACAGTGAATCTAAACACATTATAGTACTTGTACATTGTGCATGAAAGCACAATTGAGAAACAAATAAAAGAATTTAGGGAAATTGAATTAAACACTGAGAATTGGGAAAAAATGTAAATGAAACTTATTTAGAGTCTACATAAAATTAGAGAAAGAAGTAAGGTCATCATAATGTATATATATGAATTAATAATATAAAAAAAAAGAAGAAAAAAAACCCAGTAAAATGTCTATCGTATATTGTGCATACTACTTGTAGATGTTTGAAGACAAATTCAAGATATTTTACACTACACTTTTGTGAAAAATCTTTATAGAGCTTTCCTATCACCAAGCAATGCCATAAACACAAAACTTTTTCAGTCTTTACGCAAAAGTCTCATTTGTTGTAAAATGAGATATCTTAAATAGTAAAGACTGAAAAACAGGCTTCTCAACACTAAATATTGAATACTGAATGTCAACAGCTACTAAAGTAAGACATATTCGAAACTCAAGTTAGCAATCAACCACAGATATATGTGTATATATCTACTGCAATTGAGCAAACAAGGCAAATATGGCTGCTGGCTGCATAGTCGAGTGATATCCCTTCTCATCTACTGAAGTTTCACAGAAAATCAGACATTTCATAAGAATAATTTCCAGTATGATACTGAAAACACAAAATGGTTTTCATGTTCTTTTCAAGAAATAAATTTTGAGCAAGGGACATAACTCTTAGAGAATGGCACATGAAGCCATGCACAGAAACTTACGGAGTATGGTTTAACGTCATTATAGTCTTTTGGACGTTCAAACCACTCCATCGACCAGCTTCTTGGCGAATCAAATGATAAGTTCAGTTGGTCCTAAAGCACAAAGGCATATGCCAATTACCAAGAGTTTCCAATTTTCAGCATGAATCTTTATATATTTGCTGATACATTAGCTATTTTTGGAATGAGATTCATTTAAAGCATCTCTGCCTTTACATTGGAGAGTAACCATCCTGCCTACTATCAGATAAGTATAAGATATTTTTAGATTTATTTTTCCACTGCCCTTTGATGAAACTAAATATGTTCTATTGTAAAAGCAAAACCTTTCAGAAAAACACTGTTAAACAAAAATACAAAAAAAAAAAAAAAAAGGAGAAAGAAAGTAAACATAAACATGTTAGAATAAACTCATTTTCATATATATATGAAGAAGGCAGAACATGTAGCGGGTGTGTAATTATAATATGGAGTCTAAAATACAGTGTATAGTGATTGTTACCGCTGAAGAATGAAGATACCATAATAACTCTTACAGACCCACTACATGTTACCGACTTAAATGTTACCTGCTCATTCTGTGCCGCTGACTGCCCTGGGAGTCCTCCACTGAAACTCTCTGGACCGGAATCCTCAAACCGAGCTTGTGTCCGAGGTGGTGTCTGAAAAAGTGCCATCATCACATTGATGTAGTTCACACAGAAATCTCTCAACAGATTCTTAGCTGTCAGAAACTCAAACAATAATTTCCCTGAAAGAACACGGTGTTGTTAACTCTTTTGATATGTTACAGAGGTCTTGTCAATAGTTACACCTCAATGTCAATAACCTTCATTTTGTATAGATCTCTCAATTTTGTAAAGAAGAATACAATATCTTTTTTTATTAATTAAAATATAACTGTTTCTGTATGACATAATGAGTAAAGTATAGCTAGTTGTAATTAAATAAAACAATTAACTTCTCAGGTCACTAATCACACAATCACGGTGCCATTACCTTGTTCACAAATGTAAAGTACTAAGTACTAATAAACACTGCCAATTACATGTGTCAAAGTGTTGTTATGTGGTATACTGTGACATTCAACCACACATAATACATACAAGTGCACATAATACATACAAGTGCACATAATACATACAAGTGAGTTTTGGTCACAGAGAGAAGTTATATCTTAGTACTCTCTACTATCCCACATATTATGTATTCATTTTATATAATGTAATTCTCAAAGAGATGTTTCCGTCCTTTTAGTCCATTTAAAAAAAAAATATGATTGGAATTAAGATATATTGATTAACCATAGGTTCCAACTGCTTAATGTTGATACTATCATAAAACATTACTGACATCCCTCTAAAGTGGCTGAAGAGTTGGTTCTAAATATCAAATCTAAGTGTAAGTGATGGTTACTTGTCACAGACACCAAACATACAACAGTCTTCATCTTTAAAAAGAAAGATTTGAATTCTGAGTCCATGTGACAAAAACTAAACGTGTAAAATGTAGACAGTGTATTTGGGAGTGACATACAACATTTAGAATTAAATAGTGTGCTATTATTTCACCTCAGAACAAAATCTATACATCCATTTGATGCTGTCTATAAATACATTGTAGGCAGCATGACATTACAAACAGCAATATGGTGGCCAGTGTCAGTATGGCATGTGTTCATTTAATTTAGTGTACAAGAATGACTTAAGAAGACATTGCATACTCTTATCAGCAATATTCAGGTGAAGTGTGCAGTATCAAAGAGGAGAAAAGAGTGGTCATGCCACACAGAAACACACAAAAACCTACAGAGTTATAGTCGGGCCGAGGAGGGCGGCCACGGACTGGTCTAGGGTCCTGTGGACAGAAGTTAAATCTGACATAACAACACAGAAAACTATCTACCACATAAAATAGCATCATGGACTTTTTACTTCATCATTTCAAATTCTATTTCATTATAAACACTCACATGTGCTAATTGCTAACACAAAAATATTACCAAAAAATGTTACTAAGGATCAATTCATTTTATCAGAAAAGGATCATTCAATTGCCTTTCAATGACAAAATAAATTTTATATTATCTACAAAATGTACATATTCCAAATTTGGCACAATCAAATTTTAGTCCATAAATTTCCATTTACTGAAGCAGAAATATAAACAATATACAAAAAATCTTGATGATTTCAGTGTGGAAAATGTGCAAATAAAAATGTTACTTAAATACTTAACAGTAATCAAACCCGGTGCTGGACATAAAATACCATACCTAAACTTAAGAATTTAAAAGCTATGAAAAACCATATCTAGATACATATATAATGTTAGAAAGTGCTGATAAGGTATTGGGAAAAAGTTGAATATTTGATATAACATGAAAGACAGCAGAAATAGTCATTTTTAAACGGTATTCATAACATACACTGAGAACAAACTCCAAAGTGCAATGTAATTAAATAACTGAAACAAGCATATAATATGGCACAGAAAGTACAAGGCTGCAGATAACAGGCCAGATATAAAACATTGCTGCTGAAGACAAAACAATCAGGGTCAAAAGGCTACATCTAAAACAAGTTGATGAGAAACATCTAGCTTTGGTATATTGTAGATGTCACAACATGCAATTCATGCTATAAACCTGTTACCTCTGTGTATCGTGTGCCCTTTTCAGAGGATGGTCGACGGGGCTTGCCTCCTCTCTGAAATTTGTCATAGTCTTTCAGTTGAACATAAGCTTGATCACTACATTTTTGCATAATGAGACCATTAAGTGATGCTTTCTACCAGTCCACCAAACCTAGCTATACCAAACACTGACAAACCTAGCTATACCAAACACTGATAAACCTAGCTATACCAAACACTGACAAACCTAGCTATACCAAACACTTATAAACCCAGCTATACCAAACACTGACAAACCTAGCTATACCAAACACTGATAAACCCAGCTATACCAAACACTGACAAACCTAGCTATACTAGACACTTATAAACCCAGCTATACCAAACACTGACAAACCTAGCTATACCAAACACTGACTTATAAACCCAGCTATACCAAACACTGACAAACCTAGCTATACCAAACACTGATAAACCCAGCTATACCAAACACTGACAAACCTAGCTATACCAAACACTTATAAACCCAGCTATACCAACACTGACAAACCTAGCTATACCAAACACTGACAAACCCAGCTATATCAAACAGACAAACCTAGCTATACCAAACACTGACAAACCTAGCTATACCAAACACTAACAGACCCTTCTATACCAAACACTGACAGACCTAGCTATACCAAACACTGACAGACCTTGCTATACCAAACACTGACAAACCCAGCTATACCAAACACTTACAAACCCAGCTATATCAAAAAGACAAACCTAGCTATACCAAACACTGATAAACCCAGCTATACCAAACACTGACAAACCTAGCTATACCAAACACTGACAAACCTAACTATACCAAACACTGACAAACCTAGCTATACCAAACAATGACAAACCCAGCTATATCAAACAGACAAACCTAGCTATACCAAACAATGACAGACCTAACTATACCAAACACTGACAAACCTAGCTATATCAAACACTTACAAACCCAGCTATATCAAAAAGACAAACCTAGCTATACCAAACACTGATAAACCCAGCTATACCAAACACTGACAAACCTAGCTATACCAAACACTGACAAACCTAACTATACCAAACACTGACAAACCTAGCTATACCAAACACTGACAAACCTAACTATACCAAACACTGACAAACCTAGCTATACCAAACACTGACAGACCTAACTATACCAAACACTGACAAACCTAGCTATACCAAACACTGACAGACCTAGCTATACCAAACACTGACAAACCTAGCTATACCAAACACTGACAGACCCAGCTATACCAAACACTGACAAACCCAGCTATATCAAACACTGACAAACCTAGCTATACCAAACACTGACAGACCCAGCTATACCAAACACTGACAAACCTAGCTACAAAGCTGGTGCTACCATTTGACAATAGATGTCTGGTAATTGGTTTTATTTACCTAAGAACTTTTCAAACATCAGATGATTATATTAGTTCCTTTTCTATTCCTTTATCTCCTCATACATGTATGCCATGAAACTAAGCTCTTATAAGGTCTACATCATCCATGTTTGACTGTTCTACTTCGATACTAATATTTATCACATGATTGCCTTGTTATTAAGTGACCTGTGTAATATTTTTGCGTATTTTAAGTCACTTTTGATACTAAAATGACGTTCCATATTCACAGATGATATGAGACCATACATACATAGTGGTCATAACATTAAGTCTGATGTAGAAATGCCAATTTTCTACTAAATTTGCTCAAAAATGATCATGTGTTTCCAACCACCTGTAACAACCCATATAGCTCAGGAAACACCTGTAACAACCCATATAGCTCAGGAAACACCTGTAACAACCCATATATCTCAGGAAACACCTGTAACATCCCTTATATATCAGGAAACACCTGTAAAAACCCATATATATCAGGAAACTCTGGTAACACCCTATATATCTCAGGAAACACCTGTAACAACCCATATATCTCAGGAAACACCTGTAAAATCCCATATATCTCAGGAAAAACCTGTAACAACCCATATAGCTCAGGAAACACCTGTAACATCCCATATAGCTCAGGAAACACCTGTAACAACCCATATAGCTCAGGAAACACCTGTAACAACCCATATAGCTCAGGAAACACCTGTAACAACCCATATAGCTCAGGAAACACCTGTAACAACCCATATAGCTCAGGAAACACCTGTAACAACCCATATAGCTCAGGAAACACCTGTAACAACCCATATAGCTCAGGAAACTCCTGTAACAACCCATATATCTCAAACAACATAACTTACATATAGCTTATTTGTAAATCTGTAACAAACCATATATCTCAAACTAACTTAACATAACATATAGCTTATTTGTAAATCTGGCCGTAACAACCCATACTATCCCAAACAACATAACTTACTAGCTTATTTGTAAATCTGGCCATTCAACCCTCACTATCCCAAACAACATAACTTACTAGCTTCTTTGTAAATCTGGCCGTTCAACCCTCACTATCCCAAACAACATAACTTACTAGCTTATTTGTAAATCTGGCCATTCAACCCTCACTATCCCAAACAACATAACTTACTAGCTTATTTGTAAATCTGGCCGTTCAACCCTCACTATCCCAAACAACATAACTTACTAGCTTATTAGTAAATCTGACTTTTCATTATTCGTTTTACTGATGAAATACAGCTTTCTAACTTATTTGAAACTCTTAACTGTGCATCCTTAGTTCTACTGATGAAATATTGCTTTCTAATTTATTTGTAAATCTGACTGTTTCACCTTAGCTCTACTGATGAAGTATAGGACACCAGCATGTTTGTAAATCTGACTGTTTCACCTTAGCTCTACTGATGAAGTATAGGACATCAGCATGTTTGTAAATCTGACTGTTCATTCTTAGCTTGACTGATGAAATATAGCTTTCTAACTTATTTGTAAATCTAACTGTTTCACCTTAGCTCTACTGATGAAGTATAGGACACTAGGCTGTTTTAAATGTGACTGATCCATCTTAGCTTTACTGTTTAAGTATAGCATACTATGGTACACAGTGAGGTATTAGCCACACAGGGGGTTATCCCCCTTTACCTCTGATCTTGTAGTTTCGTAGGCTTCTGCATATGATTTGGTCATGTCAAGTATAGCCTCTGCTTGCTGAAATAACAGGTGGATCAGTAGGTTGTATGCATAACTCACGACGACAATCAGGTGATGATTAAAAATAAGTTTCTATATCACCTATATTGTCACTGTACAGATATGCATGGCATTGCTTATAGCAAATGTACCATAACTAAAGTATCAAGACTTTTTTTTAAGCAAACTGGGTTGAAAGTAGGTCACTGCTATCTACCATGTTAATTGTAGAATTGGATTCATGTTTCAGACTCTGCATACCAGTATCTGTACATAAGTAATGCCCTAATATGTGGTCTTATTTAAGGTCACATTCAACAGTACCTCCATCCTTTCTCGACTCTCTGGTGTGCACACCAACTCCATCTTTAGTACTGAATACTCTAAGAAGTCTTACCTCTGTTAGGAGCTGGTTGTATTCTTTCTTCCGTTCATCGTTCAGTTTGTTGCTACGCTGCTGTTGTTCTACCCCTAGTTTATTCAGGAGACCACCAGGAGTGATAGGGCGTCCCTCATCCTTCTCTCTTTTCAACCTTCTCCCTGTATTCTGTTTCTGCAAGCAAACAGTGGATATATTCATGACTATTTGCAAAAGAGGAAATATCTAAAATCTGTGGAAATTTCCATTTTCATATTACTTTCTTTAAGAATCTTAAACATGTACAAACATAAATAGTGCATCACAAACCAAAATAAATACCAGATACACATAATGTATGTATGTAGTCTGATCTTTAGATAATCCTCGGTGAGTATCCAAAAAACAGAAGTATAATACCATGTGTATCACATTAAAAAATAAACCAGGCGTGGAAACAACCTCTGTGCTTCACCAGAAATAGTAACTTAATAAAACAGAGATTCAATACAAACATTTATATCTCATGGGTATCAGTGCAGCATTAACTGAAACGAATGTGAACATTAAATGAACATAAATATTGTCTAAAAAACCAAGCAAAGTGATGATTCCATCTCAACAAAAATGTACATGAAATGATATAAAACATGTATGGTATCAGCATACACAATGTTGTGTAAGTAAATTCAGTATGAAGGCTTCTTCTATAGCAGATAACCATTTTTACACAAATTAGTACAATAATCAACTGCAAAGAAGTAAGGATAAATTAGAATACAACAGTACATTAGTACATAAAATTTATTTTAGTCAATGATTCAAGGATTAGACTAAAGAGAAAAGAATTCAAATGTCATCAAAATTGTTCCATGCATTAGTTGAACATGATTAGTAGGCCCTGGAAAACAGCTAGATTCCGCACTGTATATTACTATCCCTTATGTCAAAAATAAAACTTAGAACAAATTTTGAATTTGAATTTAAAGGAACACAAATCAATTGACAAAGTCATCTGTTTTGAAAAATGAATTGGCAGTAATATTCTATTCAAGGCATCAACTTCTATTAATCAATATACCAAAAAGGTACATAATTATAAAAGGGACATAACTCTGTTGACCATGACCTACATGACCACTGGATAGTGTACAATGATAACTAGATATATTAGGGCTATACATGCAGTATCGTGCATGTCTACCTGTTCTTCCTCTACCTGTTCCACCTCGTTATCATCAGGTGTGACATTATCGTTACACTCCCCAGAGTTATTGGTGGATACTATATGTACAGGCACAGCGTCCTTGAGTGTCTGTCGTGTGGGGTTTTCTCTCCAGGGGTGGTACATTCTATTTAGAAATATGCGGTTCTCCTCGAGCTGTTATATGTAATCAAGTAATTACACGATGTAATTGATGTTCAGCTATAAAATTACGTGACATAAAATTTGTAGCCTCAAACAAGCACTCTCACAACACCACTGTATTATATATATGTAACCTCAAAACAACTCAACTTATGTGTGTTATCCTGACAGATCCATGACATACCCATTTGTACTATCCAATACCCTATAAAAATGATCATCCTACTTAACAGTTTAACGCTTCATCGGTCACCCAGTTCTAACCTAGATCAGCTGAATGTACCACACCAGCAAGCTTGTCCGGGTAATTATTGGGCCATACACAGGTAGTTATCACAGGTAAATACAGTGTATTAGTATAAGAACCAATCACCTTAAAGAGCAGAAAGAATGTCTATGGTTATCAATTAATGTCTGTGAGTTCAGTATTTAGCTTTCTTTCTCCAGAAACATATCTAGATGTATCAGTACCTGATTACACATATATAATATGGTGCTGTTTTTAACAACTTATACCTTAACACTGCAGAGGTTTATAATTTCAGCATGAAGTTCCACTGGGGTTCATTTATTATCCAAAGAAAAGCCAATGAAGCAAAAATGAAGAACTCACAGAAATTAAATGCGATACAGTATAATATTATGTAAAATCAGTATATCAGTACAAGCTGGCAAGCTGATGATAACAACACTTTATCACAAACAAGTCTCACCTGGTTGACAAACCTCATCCTCTCTACTACATCATTCTTTAAGTAAAGATCATAAAAAATATATTTCAATCCCGACTACTTTCTCCTCCAGCCTATAATTTTGGGTGTTAGGATTTACTTAAAACAAAATTACTTGAAGAAATCATTTTTCCATAATGGAAGAACCATTATTATGTACTTTCAGATTTAAATAGCATGACTTAAGCAATAACAAAAATATACCTGTAGTCTGGTCAATCTTTTAAAGGAATATTTGCAAAAAAATGAGTCAGTGGGCATGTCATCTTACTTGAACATAGGGAGGTAACTGAGAATGGTTGCTAAAGGTAAATGTTAGTTTTCAAGGGTAGGATGCCACAGGCAGTATATAGACAAACATGGTGGCTAGTGTATAATATTTATATAGGAATAGAAACACACGTGATATAAAAAGGGAAGGTGTGTATAGAACCGTTAGCTTTACTAGTCTATAATGTTGTTAGCTTCAAAACATCACAAGAGTTATCTACCTTGGATAACATTTCCTCATTCTGGCGTTGACGGTCAAAATCAACACGCTCTCTCTCCACCTCATACTGGCCTTGAGGTAGGGATTCAAGCAGCTCAGGACGGGCCAGGTCCCGGGGATAGGGGTCAGGCTGTAGCCAAACAAGGGTAGAACTCACTATAATCGAACTTTTCAGTTAATAAAATTCCTTAACTTAAATACTCAATAGGCACTGGTTTCTTAAAAGCCTAAAGTTTAAGATAGAAGTCTTCTAAACACAATCTTTTTATTATCATATTTCTGTAATCTCCTCACATTTCTGTCTTCAGACATTTCATGACCTTGACATAAATCAAAAAATCGTTTCAGTAAAAAGTTAATACAGAGAAGACATTATTCCTCCTCCATGTTATATCTATAACGAATGTGTAAGATCCTTACTTGAACAACCTGAAACAGTTATGAATAAATGTGTTCAGAAATCTTTAAAACAAAATAGAAAAGAAATTATACAATAAGCTTCAGGTAGGTTTGTTTACAGTAACAAGGTAAACAACTTCAGGTAAAATTTGATATCATCTTCAGACTGTATTGTTATATATGTACTGAGAACTGTTGTTTCAGGTACGACTTTCAATTATCTTCAGTCTAGATTAAAAAGCAAGCATTTTTTAGAAGTTTTGTTCATGTCAAAATTGCTGGGAATGGATGAAATGAGTGAAGTGAACAATGAAAATGGAACACAGATATATCTGTAAAATGTTTTCATGTAAGTAAAAGCTGGAATGCAATAGTAATGGGTAAGTAAATAAATCTATTTCAATAAAAACACTCAAAAAACATATTAAGATCATCACCATCAAAAACCAGCTTACATAATTTGTTAATTTCCAATCAGAGTATGTTCATATTAGACAAAAGGCAGTCATTCTTATCAATATTAAATACATCATTACACATTTCTGTGTTTGCAGTGAAAACCTTACACATTTCTGTGTTTGCAGTGAAAACCTATCATTAAATCAGTGTTTTAAGAAAACATTATATTAACTATGATATACATATCTATATCGACGCATCCTTGGGATGATAGACAGACCAAGGATTGTAAAATCTCTTCATACACAATGATTGTAGTTCCTCATGTATCAAATCATAAGTTACAAAATGGTACAGGTGGCATTCTCCACTTTATTAACATCTGTCACACAAAAAGGTTTCTGTATAATTCTAACTACATGATTAAAGTGTGCACTTATATAATGTGCTGTAGTACAAATAAACTTCATTAAATTGTAAAAATGAAACTAATTTAAAACATGAAAATCTATCTGACAATCAAACCATAAGCAAAATAAAAAGTGCAAGGAAACAAATATAACACTATATATATATACCTGTGTTAAAGATTACAACACTATACTGGATAATATTAAACACTTCCTACATGTCATACAAATTATTTACTACTATGATGTCCATTACATGTAGGATGACACGTAAATATATACAATGTGTCTCACTATGGTAATAAATACTAACTACAATAACAAGAAATACAAACTGTAAAAAAAAGTACATTTTTGTATCAAATGTATATAAATATTCATTAAATCTAACTTTATGTGAAAGTTAAAATCTATCTTTAGCTAATACAAACATATTGTTAAAAAAAATTGATATACAAACAATGTTCATAAAATTTAACTTACTATGACAGTGTACACATTTTCTAAACATATGTGTAAGGGAAAAAGATACTAATGTACGTTAAAACTAAATATTGACAGGTATACCTCAAGTGTTTTATATAGTTCTTGGAGCTTTTTCTCAAAAGCAGTTGTCCCCCTTCCTTGATGTTCACTATCATATTGCTACAGAATAAAAACAAGTCTATTCTGTAAATGGTTACAGATCATATAGATAGGATTTAAAGCAGTGAATTTTTTTTCCATATAATTAAATCCGATGTTTTTTTAAATTATGCTTACGTAAAAAGGAAAGATGAATAAATGTTTTTTGTTCAAAAATGCCTGTTGTTGTAAAAGTAAGAACACAGCAGGAGATCTGGGAGACATCAATGACTGTCAACAGTTTGGTACCTGAGTAAAGTCTCTTTGCTTTGGGTCAGACATGACTTTATTGTCTCTTGTATCAAGCTCTCCTGGGACAAAAGTAGACTCTGTTCCTTTTCTGTTTGGATTTTTCGATTTAAGCTAAAAGAGGTTTAGAGTTGAATTTTAGATGAAATCTTTTACACACAAATCGAAATATTGTAGTCATGTTTATTTTGTTATAATCTGATAGGATTCTTTTTCTAGTTTTAAGAAATTTATTTTAAAATACCGGTATCTTGGATACAAGACACATATTATTTCGGTACTTCAAAAAATCAGTCTTGCTATTTTCCATATAATACTAAATGTTTATATGTATTCTGTAATATGATCACTTGTATACAAATCAAAATTGTTTACATGATATGCTGACAATAGGAAAACTAAAGACAGTTAGAAATTAAATATAAGATCAGACAGAAGCCAGATACCTGGCCAATCATTTCATTGTATTCGCGACGTCTCTCCTCCATCAATCGTCGCCGCTCCTTCTCATGACCAGATATAGGTAGACTTATGGCCTCCCCTTCAAGAGGATTACGACCAGATTTCTCCGAATTTTTCTACAAGGTTTTCAATTCAATGAAATAAGTAATGTATGGTATAAATATGTTGATACATATGTCCATATACTGTAAAATCCTAAATTAAAAAGATTTATTTTCAGATTTCTTGTTATTCTTAATCCTCGAATTCATATATCTACGAAGTGTTAAAGTTAGTGAAGGTAAATTCATTGAGCTATGTTTATCCACAAAATCACCAGAATAATTGATTAAAAAAATATAGTAAATAAATCTTGTCTCGAATCTTTCTACAAATATTACATTTCTGTAAAATTATCTGCTTAAACTAAGACTGCAGAAAAATCAAGAATTGAAAATAATTTCATTATTTGACATGGTAACAAAGCAAGGGACAAGGTAACCTTGCATACATTGTATATAAATATTTCAGATTTTATTTCTTAATGGCATAAGCTAAACTGAAGAATATTAAAAAAGAAAACAACACTATTGGTGACTATGACTACAGAGTATGCTGTGGTGTACCTTTGTGATTGTTTCTATGCTGTTTCCTGTACTTTCCTGTGGTAAATTTTTATGCTGGTCTGTATGGTCATTAAACGACAGATCTTTGTCTTCGCCTTCAATATTGGACCTCTTGTTTGGCTGTCTCTTAAACTAGGATTTTAATAAAGATAACAAATGGAGGTCTGAAACTTATCTTAAGAAAAACATAAAGACTTTCTGTCATGTAACAATTAATAGTTATATAAAAGGAGCATTAAAGTTTTGAAATAATCTACATATGATTAAAAATAATAAATGAATTGTCCAGGTACTATATAATACATTCTACATCCACACTTGAGTGGTACAATGGTACATTGACTAGTGTAACAAGTACCTGTGCCAACAAATCCTTGTACTGTTCTTGTCTTTCTTTTATCATCTGACGACGCTTCTCCTCATGGGCAGACAAAGGTAGACTAATTGCCTCCCCTTGTAAAATGCTTTTGTCCTTGTCTAATGTGTTGTTACCTTGCTACAATAGAGGCATGACATCTGTTTGCAGACGTTACTCTGTTTACATTGTCTCATCTTCTGATTTTCTGCTATTTTATGGGTACACAAACTATTTCCCTGGTACAAATCACATTCATATTTTATAAACATTTCAAAAAAATGTTACAAGACTGAAACATATTTCCTTCAACTTTCAAATTAAAGAAATGACTAAAAACTAAAAAGATTTAAACTCATTCAATAAGAAAATATTTTTGTTTTCTTTTTACAAGTAATATAACTTGTACATTGAACTGGAGCTAAAATTTGACCCACATCTGCCTGATATCCCTAATTGTAGATTATCCTTTTTCTTTTCTGGTTTATCTTGGTCAGTGTTCTAAAATGAGTGGACCTTAAGGACTAGGTATATACCTGAACAATCATTTCATTGTATTCTTTCTTCACCGCCTCTTTAAGCTGCTGGCGTTGACTTTCACGGTCGGACAGAGGTAAACTTATACCTTCCCCTACCAAATCATCGCCATCTTTCTTTTTTGATTGAAGTTTAAGCTAGAATATTGAATTTTAAAGAGGCTGAAAATAGCAACAACTTCCTTTTTCTGTATATTGTGTATAATTCTTTTTTGTAAACCACTATTTCAACTGAAAATGAAATAAAATTACCAGCACATAACTTAACAATACCCAGCCAAATAAAATTACAAAAAACTTAATGATAAAGAACAACATGAAAATACCAACATTAAAATGTGCAAATCTACCTGGTCAACCATTTCATTATACTCTTTGTTCCTCTCCTCCTCCAACTGTTTTTTCCTTTGTTTGTGACCCGAGTCTGAGATACGTAGACTGACCCCCTCCCCTGATAAACTGGTTTTCTTATTGGCCTGCTTCATGCCCTATTCATGTAAGTAGTTGATGATTAAAATGACTACTTATATTTCAAAATTTATCTTTGTGTCTCCTTATACAAATGTACATCTTTACACACAACTGTCATCTATCTTTAAAGAAAAATATCATAATATATAATTTGAACTTGTTGCAAAATCACACAAAAACTTTACACAAAAGATATTTAGGGATAAGATGTTTCATCATCAAAGTAAAACTTATACTGAGGATTTGCTACTGGTGACTGTTGTGTTATATTTCTGTCTTCTTTGGGTTTTTTTTTATGTTTGTGACTAGAGTCCCTGATACAGAGACTTGTCCTCTCCTCTGATAAATAGCTTTCTTTTCTGACTTGCTTTATATTCTATTCAATGAGGAGTGTAATTATCTTAAAAAATATACTACTTTACACATAACTGATTTGTTAATGTATGTAATATGCTTCAACAATATTACAAAATATAGTTTGCAATATGATAAGATATTTATCTGACAGTGTCATGACAAAATCTAATCCTGTAACATTTTACAATTTTGTAGTCTACAACAAAAAACATGACACCTTGTCACAGAATGAACATCTAGAAACACAAAAATGTGCGTATGTACCTGGGTGACCATTGCATTATACTCTTTGTTCCTCTCCTCCTCCAAATGTTTTTTCCGTTGTTTGTGACCCGAGTCCGAGATACGCAGACTGGCCCCCTCCCCTGATAAATTGGTTTCTTTACTGGCTTGCTTTAAATTCTATTTAAAAATGTGTGTAATTTGTTTAAAAAAAGATATACAATTTTTTTAAAGAACTGAAGGATACATATATGTAATATGCTTCAACATTAGAAGGTGATCTAATTTGTAATACAAAGCTTTGTTTCAACATATCATTTTACACAAATACATTTATAATAACTACCAATTTATAACAAAAATATACAACTGTTTGTCACAAAAAAATTATATTAAGTCTAAAATGTGCATTTATACCTTTACAACTATTTCATTATATTCTCTGTTTCTTTCCTGCTCCAGTAATTTTCTCCTCTGTTGATGACCCGAGTCTGATATACCTAGACTCACCCTCTCACCTAATGTTTCAGGTTTCTTTCTGGTTTGCTTTGTGTCCTATGTATGAAAATCAGATTTTTTTCTTGATAATGAACAAAAAAAAAGTAATAATTATTTGAAAATACTTGGAGAGCAGGTAAACTCTTCTGCTATGTGGGTAGAATTACTATTCTATACCACATTTTACAATTATCAAATTGGTAATACCTGTGTGGTTTTTTTTTCATTTCAAATTGCCCTACAAATTAGCATAAATTAACGTTTAATTAACAGAAAAACAAAATCGAATAACAGCTAGCTACATGTATCAAAAATTGTTACGTTAAAATCTCATATCAATGGCAAATATTATATTGTAAAAAAGTAAGTGGCGATACATGTACAGAAAAAATGTCAATATTTCTTTAAAAAAAGAGAATTTTCAGAGAAAAATAGAAAATTTCTAGAAATCTAAATTGTGTTTTTAAAGCTGAGCTATCATTACTTTATAATCTGTTTCCTTCCTCCTCCTCCTGTTTTTTTTCTGTTTAGAACCAGACTGATATATACAGACTAACCCCTTGCCCTGATAAGACCACTTCCCTATCTACCTGTTTTTTACTCTGTATGAGTGTAATTTCAGATATGACCACAAAAAAATCTGTCATAATTACCAATTCTACAATTCTACTTTTTCTATCCCCTACAATATAAAACTCAAACTGAAAACCATTTCTGTTTCATTTTAGTTTTCAAGAAGTAAAATCAGGACTGTGCCTTGGCCACCATTTTATGACATTGTCCGAGTTCCTCCTTCTCTATGTGTTTTCCACTTCTGCTTGTGGCCCGAGCGTGTGATATCTCAAACTAATTAATTTTGCTTTCATGTCTGATTGTTTTCTTTTTCATATTGTTTCCTTGTAACAATAATACAAACTTGAGAACAATAATGAATATTGCAAGGATTGGTATGGGACTCACATAGAGCTAAGTAATGAATAAGTTTTAATATCATATTTGAATTTTGCCTTGAAAACAAGATCTATCGAGAAAAAACACTTAATTAAAAATGAAAAAAAAAAAACTTTGAAAGTGCTGAAGTACCTGGGCGACCAATTCATTATACTCTTTATTTCTCTCCTCCTCAAGCTGTTTTTTTCGCTGTTTGTGACCCGAGTCTGAGACGCGCAGACTCAACCCCTCCCCTGAATATTCTTGTTTGGTTCTGTCCTTTTTATTGTCCTGGTGGTAGCATTTGTACATAAATTTGGTAAATTTTAAAACTTGCCTAATTTACAAAATGCAAATGATTGAATAATAAAACTTTTTCATATCTATGATGAAAATAACTGTAATTTTAAAAATTCCAAAAAGCAGATTAATATCAACACATATCATACGCATGTGACAAATCGTTTAAGCTATCATTTCTTTATTTCCATTGGTATCAACTACAAAATTGCAAAAATTAAATAATAGAAAGAAAATAAAATTATTACTGAGCATGCACTAATTCTGAATAAAGATATGTGTAGCAGCAAAAACTAAAATCTATTGGACCCCTGTCATCCTGTTTTAAAAAGTGTAAAATTATTTCATAAGTTAGCTATAAAAAATATTCTCTAGTTTACTGAACCTTTGTGGAAATCTTAAAACTGCATCATGGTTGTTCTGCATATTAACAATACAACTTTAAACGAGTCTAACAAAACAAACTATCCCCACTATACACAAAGATAATAGGCCAGGTCATCACCATACACACAAAGTCATTCACAGTGCAGGAATACCTGTGCCAGAATAGCATTATATTCTTGATTTCTCTCCTCCATCAACTTTTTCTTTCGTTGTTTATGACTAGATATTGGTAGGCTAACACCTTCTTCAACAACAATCTTATCTTTCCGATGTTCCTCTGTTGTCTTTTTAAGAAACACAACAAAATGATTACAACATCATTAATCAATTTCTTTTCTTTTTAAATCCAAATACATACAGAGCAGAATTGTACAGTTCAATCAAATTTTATCTTTTCACAAGAAATAGCAATCCATAATTACTTGAAACCAATCCCGACAGTACAAATCAATCATTCATTGATAAGGATTTTCACAATACATGTCAACTATAAAAATCTCTCACCTGTATAGAAATCAAGGTAGGTAATCAATTTTAGGCATATAGCCAACATTTCACTGTTATATGACCTTTACATGATAATGCTAGACATATATAAACAGCAGCATGATTTAAGTCACTTATTACATAACACACGGCCGAAGATATTCGTCCCTACAACAGGTGAACACTGTAACACACAGACAATGTTAAAAGCCATGACACAAATGTTAATAAGCTGTTAAGAAGACACCTCTGACATTCTGCCTAATTTGACTCGGTATATAGAGTCCCAGGTGCTGGTAATACATGTACATACAGACAAATTACTGGCTTTTCCTTATAAAGCCATTTTGTTTAAAAGTTCCTAGCTGTTGATAGGACTTTAAGCAAATAAATTCAAAACTTCCTGATAACCCTGAAAGATCATCTCTATAGGTCTGCATGGCACTAATATGTATTTATAATTGTTCTGATGTTGACCTAGCTTTCTGTCATAAATGTATTACCACATCACACTTCTATCCTACTACATTAACCCACATTAATGTCACACCTTTCACCCACATCAGTGGCAGTCCTATGTACCTTAGTTCTCCTCCTCTGTTCCAGCTGCCGCTCTTCATGAGCTCCATACCCTGGGATGTGCTCAGAGGATGGACGTTGTCTCCTTGGGACTGCCTCCTCTGCATAGTCATCGAACCTGACATGGACAGTAGATGGTCTGCCTTCCTCCAATAATCTCTTTGACTCCTCTAACTGTCTGTACTGTTCTTCCTCAAATTCTTGTTTTCTTCGTTTCTCTTCAGCCTCCCTCTGCCGCCCCTTCTCCAGCAGCTTAAACATCCCTTCATCCTGTTGTTGTTCTTGCTTCAGCCTCCTCTTCTCTTCTGCTTCTTGCCTATTCTTATCCTCTATCTGTCGTTTGACGCTCTCCTGGTGTTTTCTCTCACGTAATTTTTTTTCTTCTTCCTCAAGTTGTCTTCTGGCTGCTATCAGTTTTTTTGCTTCCTGTTCTTCCTTTCTCCGCTCTGCATCTCTTTGTCTCTCCTCCTCCATCTGCCTCCTGGTATCTTTTTCAAGTTTCTCTTTTATCCTCCTCTTTTCTTCCAACTCTTGACGTCGTTTAACAATCTCAAGCTGCTTTCTAATATTTTCATCATTTTCAAGTTCTACTTCTCTGCGCCTCTTTGCCTCTTCCTTCAGGTGGCGCTGATGTTCCACATGTCTCCGCACATCCTCATCATATGTCTGAGGTTCGGGCCTATTCTGGTTTCTGTCTTCAAAATGAGGCTGTGGCCTTGACCCTTGACCCTGATACGAATCTGACTAGTTAGCATGCTAAATCACATCCATGAAAAAATCTGATTTCTGTTAGCAGTAACGAGCAAAACTTTGTCTGAAAACTAGCACCATGCACAGGGAAACAGTAAAGTCCCTCCATTCCGAGATTACTTTTGTATATATATCACCTAAAGATACTTCAGACTGAATGAAACGCAATAAAACAGTTTGCCTTAAATTAGCTATATTACATTTATTCTTTTCCATGGATTTATATGAGAAATGAACATGATGATGTAGATGATGTTTTTCAAGCCTGCAATGTATGCTTGCTACGTTTTGCTGTATATCATATATATAAAACAATACCACACACCAGAAAATGTATAGGTACACAACTGATTCTACCAGGTCTAACCCAGTGACTACAGACCACTGACACAGGTCTAATTCTCTACATGATGATATTTACTCCCTCTGACCACTGCTGGGGGTCATACAGCAACAGGTGCTTGTGTTTGTGTAGTGTCCCATTATGAGACACACCATATCCACCTGTGAATTCAACAAAAGTTTAAAAAGAAAATATCAAATTATCATGTTCTTCTGTAATCTTTCTGGGGTGTTGAGTTTCCATCAAACTGCTTTGAACGTGTCTCTGAACTTGTCTGGAAAAAAAGTTTCGTTTTCTGTAATACTACATTAAAACTCACCTGTGGTTGCTGTCTGTAGTCCTCCTGGGGTGGGGGATATCTATCTGAGAAGCCTGGGCCATAGTCATCGAGTCTAGGACTGAGGTCCACAGGCGGCCTTCGCTCCTCATATGAATTACGTGGTGAAAAATCATCCAACTCTCTCTTTAGAGCATCTTGTTGTTGTTGTCTTCGCTGATAAAAGAAAACAGATATCACATGGAACCTTTGTTGTACCCCAATACTTCCATCTTAAAAAAATATGCATAAATGTATACCTATAAATTTGGCAACACAATTACAATACAATACAGAAATTTTTTATCAATCTGGAGAACTAATTTTTTTCAACTCATTACATACAAAAAAAAAAGGTATTTACTTTCCATTTAGTTTTAAATTGAATGAAATTATACCAGATCTTTTACACTGATGATATCAACATTATGAATACTTTGAATCATATTATCACTTATGTAGTTTTCTTTGTAAAAGACAAAATTCTCTGAAAATGTTATACTAGTATTTTGTTAAAAAGAAATCAGAAGAAAGGAAGCCTTCATGTACAGCAGTTACAGTTTCGCTCGTCATAATCTTCAAAGCTCCTGATATAACAGAGTCTGAGTAGGAAGGTACTTAATTTAAATAAACCATTTCTTAACATTTCTTCTCATGTCCTGCTGGAACTACGCTGGCCTGTTTTAAACAATTCTATAAGGTGGATATTTTATATAAGGGCTAATCATGCAATACATTAGATATCCAATCACAATTTTTAACACAACAATGACTTTACTAGATTTTTTTTCAAATTAAATTAAAATTTCACAATTTCCATAATTAGAATTACCAAACAAAAACAGAAGAGTTTTTCTTTATGTTTTGAAACTGTGAGAAATTAAAAAGCATCAGTTACCTACTTACAGGTAATTCTGAGAATAATTACACTATGTTGACTTTCCCATTCAAACAGACTCTGCCAAAATTGGTAAGAAAAATCTCCTTCATAAGCGGGGAAAACTCTCTTATTCAGTATCCCCAGGACATCAAAAGATACAGTTCTGAAATGGTTTGCAGATTTTTCTGGTCAACACCAACATTAGTGATTATGGATAAATGAAAGAAAAAAATAAAGGAAAGGAACAAAACATAACATGACTGTGTATTTGTTTGTGAATATAAATGTGATCCCCTGAAATTGATGTACAAAGTGCTTTGTAAAAGACTTAACATGCAAAAATTGTGATGTGCATTCTTGGATTTTGAGGGTGTAAACCTTTTTTCACATTCACAAATCTGTCACCTTTCTTCACAAAAAAACCCCATGATTTGCAAGCTCCTATTCCAGCCAGGAATTTCACACCTACTTTCCTACCAAATACATGTATGACCAAGTTCCATTCACAAACACTTTCACCCTAAATAGCTCATAACTCTGAAGAGCCATTAGAATCAATTGACAGTACACTGACTGTCCATCTGAACACAATCTCTGTATTGTATACATATAAAAAAAAAAGAGACAAATTTCTTGCTCTGTCTGTGGCAATGTGATCAACTTTAAAGTCCACATTTCAATGATTTCCTGAAAAGAGAAACAGATTTTTCAATGTCCCTAAAACCTACAACATATATAATATTAATACATAAGGCAATCAAAGGCCATGTAGTCTGATAAGTCACTTGTTTTTATTGACCTTGACCCAGTCATTGATCGTATGACCTTGACGTATACCTGCAGCTCTTCAACTTCTTCTGGACGTGTAGGTAGATCTCTTATCCTTGCTCGTATACGGTCAGCCTGGAGCTGCATCCCTGGGTCACTGAATTCTGGTGAGGGCGACCTACGTCGGGGCTGGAACAGAATAGATGGGCGTGGTGGGTGGTGCTGGCATAGTACATTAGTATGTAACATTCATTAGTATTGGGTAAGTGGCATTTTGCTAAAGGAATTTTCAGGTGAAAAGATTAGGAAATGAGAGACAGGCAAATACTCCTAAAACTGATGCAATGTAATAATTCTAGTCTTTACTATATCAATCAATTTTTGGCATGTTTGTTATGTAAAAGTGCTTAGTTTAAGCTCATGTCTCTAATGTCTTTTGTACGATATGGAAGTCTGTATTCCTTAAGATCCTGTCATAACATTAATTTTAATCTCTATATTGATTATCTGTGATCACAGCCATTATTGCTTTGTTACACTTAGAAATTGATGTTGTTTCCATACCTTTTCTTGTAAATCATAGATATTTCTGAAGTTTTGGCTAAATCTCAGAATATTACTGTTCAGTAAATCACTCACAAATAATGCTATCTCTCACAAATGCTGTTTCATGTTACTTCAATGTTCTGTACAATCCTAAAGGTGATGCACCTCTCTGAATCTCCCTCCCCCTCCCTCCTCACTTTCCCTCCCTCTTTCCCTTGGTTTATTGTAGGACAAATAACACTAAGTACAATATAACAATTGTGACATGTTAGTTCTAGCTATACAGCCAACATACATATTTTGATGCAGGAAATTTGAATTTTTAAATCTATATAGATACCTGTGTGTTCTGAGGTCGGACATCTCTCACTGCTGGTTGTTGGGCCAACATCTTACTGAACTGTTTCTGTTTCCTCTCATCGATTTGGCTTTGGTATTCCTTGCGATCTGTTGCCTCCGCTCTTCGAGGTGAGATATTGGTAAGAGGGAGTTTGTTGGGATAGTCTCTCTTCATCTTAATCAAAGCTTGTTCACGTTTTTGCTATGAAATGATCAGGAGAATGTTATTTCACCAACTGACTGCGATATTCAGCAATAGGAATGTAACCTTTCCATTAAGATTATGAGAGAAGATTTGACTGGGACTGGATAAAACTCCAAGTTAAACAATGTCTTTGACTTGTTAGAGTTTGAGATAGCTAAGTTTAGTGTAGGAGTAATCACATAAATGTTTAATTTGCTCGTAGCTTGTTTGATTTCAAACATATTTCTCTATTGTCCAATAAAATACTCTCTAGATGAAACAGAATCTCTGGTTAAGTAGAGTCTGTCTGCTGGCATTCTAGACAGTTGACTTTATCATACCTTTTCTAAGTCCTCCTTGTATTGTCTCCTGCGGTCAGGTTCCATTTCTCGTTTAAACTCCTCATACTCCCCAAATTTCATGCCCTCTAATGGGGGTGTTGGTTCCTTCTTCAGGACACGCCCCTGGTTCTAAAGCAGATTTTACAATTGGTCAACCATCATTCAGCATGCAAGTGTTCCATCTTAACTTGTTTCATTCTTCATCCACTTCATTATTCCATATCTTTGTTTGTTAATCTTTTTTTTTTATTTTTGTTATAGCTTATAAAATTTGTACTTTGATAAATTCACAACTGTACATAGGTCTCATGAAATATCCTGAAAGTTTCAGTGAGAACAGCATTTCAGTTATAATGAAGCCCTCTTTAGATAATTTGATAATTTACATCATTACTAAATAGAAGAAAACTGTGCAGCATTCCATCAACCCTACATCTATCACCATCTGACTTTAGAAATCCTTGGCTTAGACACCAACAAGTACATGGTAAGGTGATGCTGTTACTGTGTACTTCATCCATCCTCTGATCAAATACCATGGACCACAAACAACTACTGTAGACCGTTACAAATTTTTCTAGATTTAAAGTTGGGTTTTTGTATGTGGAATTTACTTTTATACCTTTATCATTAAAAACCTGAATCTTAAAAATTAAAAGTTTGTCATGACTGCTAATGAATGACTGTGGAATTGAAGAACAAATATACAGATCAGTCTTTATATAAAATCACCCACATGAGATGATCACAAGCTTTACCTGTTTAATTTTGAGGTATTTATTGTAATCTTTGCGTTTATCATCTTGAAATCCTTTTTCCCACTCTCCAAAGTTGACAGTATGTTTCTTGCCTCTGTTGCCCTGCTGAGCAGGAAGCTGGGTCTGTCCAGTTTGATCCCAGGTTAATCTACCACTGGGCGCACCAGGCTGGCCCTTAAGTGGCAAGGAAGCAGAAAATGAGACAGGACTGATAATATACCACTAACAAGTGAACCAACCAGACTGGTAGGACCTGCTAAATGGCAGACAGCCGTCTACAGCTGAGTGAGTGTTAGTGGCTAAATCATACACTGGCAAAAAACACATTCACCGATTAATGGTGAGTTGTTGTCAAACTAGCCATTAAACACAATCACTCTGTATGGAACACTGTTTACCTACCTCATATTTCAGAGAGAAGATAGAGTATTTCTCATGAAACAGCGCAACAAACAACCGCATAACTTTAAACCAAATGATAAGATACCAAAGATATGACAACTAAACAATACAGACACTTGTAAGTAAGTACTGTCACTAAAATAGCTCTAATTATTGTACCATATTTCTGACGAAGGGATATAATCCGAAGATGTGACATTATACATGTACAATCAAGGTAAAACCAAAATAATTTTATTATGAATATGATTACATCATACTACTAAAACCACAGGGTGCAATTGTCTCCAAAGATAAACACAGGGAAACCTACCCAATGTCATGTGGTTATAGTAGTATGTATTCTGAATGAAATATCTTAGTTTCACAACTATTGTACAAAACCAAGCAAGGATCATTTGAAATAATCTTTGTAAGATACTTATAATTTTTTATCCTCTTGGGGTGAAAAATGGGAATCCTTATCTATGGGGGAAGATACTGAAGTTTGGTGAATACAACGCTTGTAGAGAGTTTAGCAACTAATAATCTCAAGCCTGTTTGTAAAATTAAGAATATTCCTCCTTGGTTGACATCACTATCTAGGAATCCCTCTGTTCTCAAAACCTATGGTGAGACAAGGAAATGACATACCAGCAAAAGAATTGAAAGACCTCTTCAGGGCAACTGGAAATTATTTGTAACAGGGCAATACTTGTGACACAAGGAAACAGGATTCACAACAGGGCATCACTTGAAACACTCTCTGTAATATATAAGTGATTTCCCAAAAGGCCATCACTTGACACACACTCTGTAAGGTGTAAGATAACCAAGTTCCAAACAGGCATTGCTTGTGATATAAGATAACTGGATTCCCAACAGGGCATCACAAGAGACACAAACATGTACATACCTTAAGAATGAAAACTTAATCAGTTATTAACTAGCTAGAGTATTATTTGGCTAAAAGCAAACTCCACACATTTTTTTTTCTAAATCTTCAATCCAAATTTTAGTTGTGGTTAACCTTACTTAAGACATCTGTTCTAAGTTGACCTAAATTCTTTATCTGTGTCTTTTTTTAGTTTTCAAGAGTAAAACTTTCAATATCTAAAGTATCAGATACTACCAGCTATACTCCTTTTCACAACCTCTTACCTTAAAATAACACAGTAATCTAAGTCTTCTTTTTTCTCGTAAATGTTGAAATTATGCATTGCAAAGAAATTTCAATATTGATTTACAAAATAACGGATAATATTTCTTCCATATTAGGGAGGATCAAATTGGTAAACATGTTTTGTAATATGTCTATTATTCAATAAGTATGAAGCAGATTTGAAAGTCATGAAATAGAGAATACTCAAAGAGAGGTCAGATTAAAAATGAAATTTTTCCAAACTATCGTTTCTGTACAGTGGTGGATCTAGATTTTTTCTCATGACTACAGCAAGCATGTGTAGCTT
Source organism: Ylistrum balloti (assembly GCF_031769215.1). NCBI lineage: Eukaryota > Metazoa > Mollusca > Bivalvia > Pectinida > Pectinidae > Ylistrum > Ylistrum balloti. The sequence continues at coordinate 1,178,014 of NW_026782199.1, forward strand.
TGTTGATTTTCATCAAAAAATAAATCAAACATATATAGCAAGAAAACTTCTGGATCAAGCACTGTTGTGTAGTTTACAATATCAAAGGAGGGTAGTACACACAAGTAACATCTACATCACTACACAACACTGGTCAGCCACAGTACCACATACTTGTTAGGTTTAGCAAGGAATGTCACTGAAAGTTATAATCAGAACAATCTACAGTGACAGTCTGTACTCTGTGTCAGAGGAAATTCAATTACAGTATACCCCAGAATATAATTAGTTATTAATTACTTATTTTCCAAATTTCTTTAAACATTTTTTTCAAATACTTAAGTGTAAGGACATGCAAAGTTAATGTGTTGATATCAGAACCACTAAGTTTCTAGTTTATGGTTAAAATGGGTTGTGTTATGTAATGAGATGTAATTCCCCGTTAAGCAGAGTATAACTATGTATGATGACTCTGGGTCATAAATTAGCCTTGTTCAGTTAAAGATGTCTCCCTGTCCTGTACCTTTTGTAGATAGTCCAGATATGCCTGTCTCTTGTTCTCATTCATTTCCCTCTTAACAACATCATAGTCGTACAAATCTCTTGGAGACTGCTGTAAGTTCTAGCAAAGCAATACAAACTATAATGTCTAATGATATAAATTAGTTTAGACACACTGCAACACAAATCTGGCAAACCATAGTGAAAATAGCTACAGAGGACACTACCATTTAAGGAAAAACTTTTGAGAGAAGGACATATTTAGGTTAAAGATGTCACTATTTTGAAGAGAAAAGGTCACGGGATATCGTTATTGATTTTGTTGTTTCATATATGTCTTCAATTAGAAATTCAACATTTATCAGAACTGGGACAGTTTACCTACATGGCTTTTGATATGTTGACAGCATACATGTATAATAATGCTCTCCACAACAATGGCTGGTCAGAATCAATATGGATGAAAGGTTCTACACTATATATCAAGTAACAATAAGAAGGAAAAAATGCTGTATCATGTTAAATTATTTCTTTGCACTGTAAGTGTGTCCTTCATAGATATTTCACTATTTTGTTTACAACTCAGCTGTGACCTCTGTCTGTCTGTCGGTACGACACATTTTATTTACATTTAACAATGTAAACAACCATCTTTATCATGGAAATGAATATGACATTAAAAACATTAAGCTTAATGTAATAGATAAACAATAAAAACTGTTACCTAAGCCAATTACAATTCTCCTTACACTGAAATAGCTGTCTTTCAAGTTAGCCATATCCGAAGACCGTTTTATAAAATTATACTGGTAAAAATACTGTGTCAGTTATCCTTCAGCCGTGAGATGCTGTGATGCAACCAAAAGATCAGAGTCAGTCTTTTTTAGCTCTTGGCTTACTTTTGATGTTTGATAAGTGACATAACTTTTCACTTCATTTCTATCATTACAGAATCTATTCATAGTAAAATAGTTCATCAACTCTCGAAATTCCCTTGTTTCAATCGATCAATTCCACATACCAGAAATACCGATGCAAAGGCCGAAGGGCAAACAGAATCATTATATCATGTGACTGCCAGACTGGGTGAATAGATTTAAAAAAAAAATTAGAAACTTCAGATCTAACTGGAAAGGCAGCTATTTCCCCTCAAAAGAATTATTTTTTAATTCAAGATCAAATATTTCTTTACTACTAAAGCATAATTTGAACTCAGAATTTTTCATAAGTGATATCCTGCTTACATCATACAAATAGAATAAAAGAATGTTCATGTGACAGCTTAGTATGTAAGGAAACATGTGAACAATTAAACATACATTGTACATCTGGAAATAAATTACAATATTAGAAGAACTTGCAGAAATTCTGAACAGGTATGCAAACACATTTATACATTACATATGAAACAAAATAAATCATACACTCAAAATAATACAGGCAAAAGGGGGAGATATTTATCATATCACACCATCATCAATCACCTACAATGTAATAGTAAGTAGCCATCTACATATGTATGTTAATTATGATAAGTGCATGATAATAAAATCAACAATTAAGATAAATACACAAGTGATGTTAACTGTTAAAATGCAATCAATGAAAAATAATTTCATTGTATCAATGGATTCTTCAATATCTTAAGTAAATGATAGTACAGTTCCTAGGTAGTTCAAATAAAATGACACAGGTTATTGCACAAGTTTTCACTTTATTTCAGTTCCCAAAGTGAATTGAGGAAACACCTTTTATTTAAAATGTGTCCGATTTTAATTTTTTTCTGAATATTTCATATAGAGGCGAAAACACCTTTTTTTTACATGCAATCAAGAAATTTTATGAATACTGTATATTCAAGACACCTTTTTCATTTCAATACTGAAATCTTTAAATCTTCCGAAATCTTGTATATATACAAATATACATGTACATTTTTGTACCTTCACTTGAATCTCGAAGCTTTGTCTACAGTGTGATGTCATGTCATAAACATCAAGCCTGAAATATCATTTAATCATTATTTGCTGATGTCAAAGTAAGTCAGAATATTACAAAATATACACTTAATGTAAATAAATCATGTCATATATTTACACATTATAACATATTACATTCTCGTGCTCTGTAAATACATATTATCCATTACACATGTAAGATACAAGTACAAATATATATGTATCTTTTTCCTCCTGTCTGGGAATTTTGTATACAAACATGAATTCAGGTTGTTGGTTACCAATTTTGATGTCCATACAAGTCAACAATATTGTTATACGGGGCGATATGGTATGGTGAATAATGGATTTTTGTGTTGAATAATACATGTATACATCCTTGATATACAATAGATGCTGTATCAATGAGGCTGGTACTAAATCAAGCATGGTGACAATCAATTTGACAAAAAACTATACAAGTGTCCAGGCACCAATCACCATAACCCATGCTGTGTTAGTGTTCACTGAAACCTCCGTACTGACAGCTATCATTACAACATGAATGTCTACATCATGATGTACAGATCACAATGACCTGTGACCAATGTTGGATTATGTTACAAATAGTTACTCCAGACATCATCCCAGGACAATTGTTACAAGATGCATGCATGTTAACCTTAATGTCCACACAGTCATTATTTTCAACACATTGTACGAAGATATACACCCTACACCAAGAATGATAGGATGATTATAAATTGCTCGCTCAATAAACATCTGAACGCAATACCCCAAATTCCAGTAAATCAATGCAACCACACAACAAACAATGACAGTGAATGTAACATTAGACAAGCTTGAGCTCCCATGCTTGGCTCAGCCGCCACATCATTCCATGAAACACCCTCTCCATTCAAAAGTATATATAATATCAACCTTTGGACATGCATAACAATGATGTACCTTTTTTCCAACATTTGGTGCCTTTTTCTGAAGAAAAAAAAATACAATGCTATCTAAAGATTTGTAACTGTGATGTGTTAGTGATTGTGACAAGTACCTACTATTGGTGTAAATGTACGTGTAAAGCTGCTTAATAAACAGAAAATAACAGATCAGAAACACAACAATCACACAAGCATGCAGAATGATACTTATGTGACTTGAAGGGAGCTAGTATGAATCACAAACAACTGGGAACATTGATCAAATTTGAATACAAATGTATTTCAACTTCATGCAAATTGAAGGAGCCATCTAAACCAAATTAGAATTGTAAATGGCCTCTAACATAATTGAATACCTGAAGGTCATTATATTCTTGCTGACGTTCAGCATTTAGACGTAAGCGTACTTTCTCATACTGTCCTAAACGTAAGCTGATCTCTGGTGACGGACATCGTTTTGAAAACGCATTTTCATTCTCATCTTCTTTATTATCTATCTGATGCATTTGACAAAGAGTATTTTGTAAGTCTAAAAAAAACTGATGAATATTACATATGTGAGAAAAATACTGAATAATTTGAGTTTTGTTTAAAAAATGATTATGGAAACAGTAGTTTATTAAATACAAGTGTGTAGAGAGGACTGAAACAGTATCCAGCACAGAGTCAGAAAGCTTTCCCAAAACAGGTGTATGATGCAAATCATAAGTGAGAATCTGGATAATGCTTTGAGATAAGACTGAATTAAATAAAGAGAAATAAAAGTGTTGATATTAACAAGTGCAGTATAGATATTTTGGTAGAATTGTGTCTATATACCTCTTCTGCATACTGATTATTGCTTGATCTGTCCCATTGTCGCCTCCTACCCCTGTCTGTTTCACTGTACACATCCTAACAAGCAATGTAAAGTGTTACACTCTTCACCACTTCCTACTTACTTGACAAGGGAGAATTTCTCCTTATTTCATCATTGGATAAAAATTTAGACTAATAATCAATCTGCAAGACATCAGGGTTTGATATTCTACAAGTAGCAATATCAGTGAAATACATACTGTCCCTGTAGTGCCAAAATGTTACTTCTAATATAGTGCACAAGTTGTCTAAAGGAATTAATCCAAACTCTGCTTATACATGCCTTCTAACAAGACTAGTATCTATCTGGTTTACTAATTATGTATGTAAATGATCATAGTCTCCACATTGCCACCACTCCCATTTAATTTTGCTATGTCTCATGATATCATCACGGAATACTAAACAGACACTTTTCTTTTCAGTTTTACGGGATCAACTTCCCATTTCATAGACAAAACTACACTCAAAGGCAATAAGAAACACTATGATTATAGTAAAGCCTAGACCACATTTAATGTTATAAATCAATCACAGAATGCATTAATTTTTATGTTACTTCACACCACAAGTACATGTAAAGATATATATTATATATCAGTTATACTGCTTATAACTAACTGGGGTATTTGGTGGAAGTGAAGAAAAATGTACAATGCCTACAAACATCATGCATGTTATAAACCTTGAGTTGATCCTGCATTACTAGCAGTTTTTGTTAAAGACACATCACTGATTAGTATAAAATGTCCACACCAGTAGTGTTAATGTTTATGAATTGATGAAATCGTTCTGGCACCTTGATTTGTAATGTAAGACAAAGAGTTGAGTATAAAGTCAATTTTTTGTAATGTCAACAAACCAGCACAAGTTACTTATGATGAATGAAATCAATAAATTCTGTTTAAATATTGATATTTTTATATTGATATTATACATCAGAGGATTGTGGTAATTACTTAAAATCTAGAAGAACAAGCACTGAAAATAAACCTATAACAAATAAGGTGCATATTTCACAAAAAGAAATTTCACTGTGAAAAGAAAACCTATGAAATCTTTCCTGTTTAAAGTATTTATGATAGTAATGTTTGCCTAAGAGATAAGATACCACTGTTTACCTTATCACTCAACAAATACAATACAACTGTTTTGATTATATTGCTTAAACAGACGTATAATAATATTTTCAAAGTTTACACTAATCATATATATGCTATGTGTTATATGCTTACATTAACTGTACGCCTCTCCTGTTGGATTTTCTGTCGCTGATCTTTGATGAATCTGTCAATGTCGTCACCCTGGCGTTGTTGTACTGCTGCGGCCATTTTGAACTTTTATCTGAAAATGAATGGAAAACATGACTGCCAGTAATTATCTAGGAAATTGTTATGAATTATAACACAAGTGTATCTTCAATATTAAATCTTAGACTATAAAATCTTTATTTTTCATTAAGTTTTTTCTGATAGAACTTACTAAAGTTTCATTACTATTTTCCTACTGTAACTTTATCATATATGGATCCCATAGGCACCACTTTTAGGAAATCAGACTAGGTCTTTGGTGCATATATAAATGACATCGATAATATGTCATCTTTCTTACACATATATCTATATATTATGTACAACTATATGAACCTTATCTGTAATACGATTATGCTTGATAGTATAAATTGAGGATGTGCACATCCATTTCATACTATTCTGATCATATGGTACTCTATCATTGATGACAAAAGATCCCACAGTTATACTCTTTAACTACCAAATCCAAGATGGTTGTCTGTCAGTCATTCTGGCATTTTTTTTAGATCAGTCCCAAAATCAAGAGGACACAAAGGACAGAGGGAAAACCATTTTACCAAATTTGAAAGCTCCATCTAGTATTTCTTAAGAATGTATACTGCGATAAAAAAATTTCATTGTCCAAATCCAAAATGGCCACCTGATAGCCATTTTGTTTTCCTGGTCATTTTCAAAATCAAACAGGCACAACAAAGGATCAAAGGAGCCTAAATATGAAATTTGAGAAAGATCCATGCATGACTTCATAGGCAATGGCAATATCAACGACTGTTCACAGATGGACCATAGGTGAAGGGCGATTTGTACAGCACACCACCTAAGAATGTACTGAAACTCCAAACACATCCTTTGACTTCTCAGCTCAGACCTACTTGTATATATTTACACTATCTTTATGCAATATTACACATACAAACATTACATATTGGATGGAAAAGCATGCGAAGAGCTTATATCAATTTCTTTCCCACAAAAACAAGAAATTATGTAATGCTTTTTGAAAATAAGTATAGAAAATAAAAATCTTCAATAATCTACTGCCGAAGTATCATCAGATGGACAACCACAATAAAATCACGCACAAGTAAGAGATTCAATATATTGTAAATGTATTGTAACCAATTATGAAAAGAGTAAAGAGTGTATTGGTGTATCTTATTCTAATTGTATTAAAAACTAGCCACAACAACACATCTTAGAAACTTTTCTTTACAAACACCAATGCTGCTTATAATGTACATTTAAGTATATTTATATACAAAATGTACATGTATAAGTTAACATGCACAGTAAATACATATATATTTAATAGGGTATACAATGAGGTCTAATAAAAAAGTGATACTTTATCATTTTCTATTGCTATTTTTATAAAGTGACCTATTTACCTACTTGTAAATAAAAGTCTTCAAGTTGAGAGGATGGGTTGGAGTGCCACTATATCCTTACCAATCAGAAAATGATATCAATCTATATATTCTATAACATCACTATTCATATGAAGCTAACACTTGTAGACATTACGATATACCTATGGTTTTGCGCTTTATATTCTACATAAAATAAACAAATGCATCATAATATTAATTTATCTAACATCAACACAGACTAATGTACATGCATCACTTCACCTTAGGTGCTGTACATTAATTATAATTTATTACCTTTTTGTGAGGTAGTGTTAATTAAATATATCCAAATGTATTTCAAACTCAGTCAGACATACGACAAGAAAAGTTAATAAATTGACGAAATGTTCTATTTCCGATATCTTGAAAATCTACGGCCATTGCATCTGTGAGTTGAATACCAAAACATTAAATGAACTGCTTGCCAATGTTGGTGTGATGTCTGGAAAGCGTTTATAGCAACAAGATAACACAGTTATTATAAGGCTCCTGCTTGACTTGTTGTATATCTACGGATGGTAACCTCACAACTGTTACATATATGTCCTTCTTGTAATGTGGAATAATCCAATAGAATTCACAACATTTAAATAATCTGCGATACTTTCTATCGTTGACGAGATCAAACTTGAACAGGAAGTGCAACTGGAATGCTCTAGTACACATGCGCATAGCTGCCAGGTCATTCTAAATCCCACACCCGCTTGCGGAAACAAAAACAACGAATTTCATATCCACGGACTTATAATACGAAGGAATATGAAATTGCCTATATCTCTTTGTAAGTTTATGCTGGAGATATTCGAGTTGTATAGGCTTGCTGTGTTTATACAAAAATCTTAAAAATACTTTTTTTTTAAATAAACAGTAGTAGAAAAATTGATTGTGCCTCACTTTAATTTTGAGACAAATAATTTCTGCCAATTTTCAATATTCATAAAACAAAAGGCATGTTTCAGTACGGATTTAGATATATATATATACTTAGATGTCTAAGTCCTTGGTTTAAGCTATTTACAACTGAAATACCACCCTACCACTTTAAATCTAGAATATGAAGAATAGCATTAAAAAGCTGAGAAATTTTCAATCGACTCATGTCCATTTTGCGATAAATAACTTTAATTTATTAGTATAATTTGTGTTGCGAAAATGATATTCACTTCTCACTGGCTGAAAAAATGGCTTTGGTCATGACGGTCAGCATAGAAGTGATCGGTACACAGATAGATAAGGTTAGATAACAATTCATATAAACTTTATTTATTTTACAACAATTGCTTAATAATCTTTCATCCTATATTAAACACTGTAGTTGGCCCGGATGAAAGAAAAAAAGTGAGGAAAACGTGACCGTGCACAATTTTCTAAGGTTTTCATTTAAATATTTCGTAGTTTGTTTGGGTGGCGGTCAACCTTCTGTGGCAATTTCTTTCGATTTCCATACACTATTCAGTGATGATTTTCAGGGTAAATTTGGTTAGAGTTCCATCATGAATGTTGCAGAACCTAAAGCAAAGAACCTTACATTTAATTGGAGATCAGTCGGCAGAATATCTGACAAGGATTCTGATATCAAATTGGAGATCTGTCTGCAGATTCTGCAACAAAAAAACTGCTATAAATGGGAAGGCTTACACGAAGAATATGTTGTTAAGAAACTCAAGTTATGCCAGCACAATATATGGTTAATAACCCGGAATAAAATCATGCTATTAAATTGGTAACACCATAAAGAGGACAGCAGAACAACTACCAGTCAGCCGAGATCAAGATTGATACACAACACAAACATAAGGCTGGAACAGCTCCATCATGATAGAAGATTTCAGTGGCATGTATTTTCAACTGCACTTAGTGCAGCATTCTTGAAATGCAGTTTTAAAGGCCACAGGTACTCGCAGTTTCTATCAATGCACTCATGAATTATAAATGTGATGGACGTATTTACAAACGAGGTAAGTACCCACAGGGCTACAAAGCTCTCACACTTTTGGTCAATACCTATTTCAGTGAAATATTGTCAAAATAATCTCCAATTTTCCAAACTTTTGAAAAGATAAGTTCGTCGTTATCAAATGAGAACATAACAGTGTTACTTATACAAGTACATGTCTATGTCACAGTCAGATCGCCGTTCGTTATATTACATATCATTATATGTTACATTTGAAACTAAATGATGATAGAATGACATCCTAGTCCACCCCGTAACTAGACATGTGCAACACAATATCTTGAAAATGCGACGCAATGAGTGCGGAAGAACGATGACACTGAAGCCACATTGTCGCGTTACACAACAGTGCTAGATAGCCAAAATCAAAAAGCTGCCTTCTTAATAGATACTAAACATTACTCCTAAATTCTAAAAAGGAAATGATTAAGAATAATATAACATCAGAATTGAAAAATCAAGGACACGACAGAATATTTAGCATCAGCAGCTAACCTCGGATCTTACCTTTCAATTTACCTACGGAGGATTTTCCATTGCTACATAGCGATATCCAGCATTCCCAAGCCCACAGTGTTTACATATCGAAGTTGATATCCGGATTTCATTTAAGAGGAAGATAGCTGACAGATAGACTCACAATATATGGTTTGATGAAGATCATGTAAAAGGTATGTGGTCGTCATATTTATCTCATCGAGAAATGTACTACAAGTTGTGCATATTTAATGCTCGTTAGTATGCATGATGGTTCTTATTCACATTTGGAACTTGACTTGAATTACCTTGATTTACCATTAATAAATGTTGAGTATCATCGATAAAACAGAAGACGCTTACTCTTACGTAACACATGGTCTTATTCCCCTAGTACTTGTTCCTAAGTCTCCTTGTACATTTTTCTTTTGTTCATATTTTGTTCTAGGTTTATTGAATTTGAGTTTGAATTATGATTATGTTGACATGTCGATATTTTCTTGTTGTTTTAGTAAATAAGGTTATTTACTAGATCAGATATATCATTTATTAGAATAGATAACTTATAAAGAAAATGGAATAAAATATCCTATTTATTGAATAAAATATCTTGTTTTCTAAATCATATATCTTCCTATCATATATCTCATTTAATAAATTATATATATCATAAACATTAAATACAGATATGATATTTAACAAACGGGTAAGATGTCTTATTTAAGAAATTAATTAATTCGGTCAAGTCCTGGATCAACACCCATGAATTAATGACAACATTGCTTGCCCTAATTTACATGTTACGACGCAAGCGCTTTTCAATCAATACCTGTTTGATAAAGCCCATACGTGTGTTTTTCCCACTATACAAAGCAACATTTGACAACATCCTGCTAGTAGATATCTCACCACAGACAATGAAAATTTCACCGGGTAGTTTGGGCGTATTTGGAGCACCAAGACTCAGAAAAAAGTACCTTAAGTTAAGATTATTTCAGTCGTTCATTACGGTGGTTTTATTAAATTATTGAAATCTAAAACAATTACCAAAATTTTCCCTGTATATCTGAATCCTAAATAGAGAAAGTTGGCAAGTAGGGACGTTCCGTTTATTGAGAAATTGTATAATATGTAATTAGTTCTCTATCGTTATTTTATTGGTTTTCGATCACTTTTATCATTACACACCTCTTATCACTTTCAATGTCTTCACAGAAATATCATGATTTGTTAACAAACACAAGTCCATTTGCTCTATATGAAATAAATGTTGTAAAATAATGTACATTCGTTCTCATTGAACCTGCATTTTTACAATTTAATTCCTTGCTTCCACTTATAGCAAAATGAAATTGAGGTGCAAAACAAATGTAATTGAAGTTGTAAAAATTGTAAAAAGTACAGATGCATGTCGTTTGGGTTGTAATACCATCATCATCAACCTCGTGTCTTATGCATATTTCATACCTCTTCGTCTCCTGTATCAGGGCTAGAGATCTACATAGCAGTATAGGGATCTGAAGATACACGCTAGTGTAATTATACACTAATTAAATAAACACTTCCACACACAATCAATATATTGTTTAGGCATACAGGCTTCCACTCTAAAACACAGGAGTTGTCCTATAACACCACACAGTCTGATCCATGTCTAGCATAGCAACGTATTTTGACGCCGTTCCACTTTGACTTGGATCCGTCTGGACATTGACTAGCAAATGGACACAAGAGGAAACAAAGTATAAACGAATGTTTATTTTACATGGAGGTAAAACTGGAAATGATAGAATGAGATAACTCAGTCTCCACTAAAAGTCTGTGACAGATTCATTCTGTGCCATTTTGCCTCTTGTGTTTCTGCTATGTATACTATTGGGCCATTCTAGAAACAAACATTTTAATGTCGTTCGGCACCTCCACGAATTATGACAACCAACTGACAAAAGGGAAACTTTACTCACTTAGAATATGTTTAAGGGGTCTCGAGACCTCTGTGTAGATCTAGTTATCCTCGCCTAGCTATGGTCTTCCTCACATCCCACGTACCTTGCCCCAACATTATCTCTTTACTCGTATTTAACGTCATTATGCATACTACATATCGGTTTGATCATCGTTTGTCTAGTCTATTTTTGAACACATTTACGATCGACGCTAATACCACAAGTTCTGAAGTTGTCTTCATAAATGTAGAGCCTATATTAGAAGCACGTATAATTCCCCTAAGACAGCTTCTAGCGCTGTGCACTTCCTTGTAATATACTAAGTGATAATTCTGTACATCTGACTGATAAAAAAGTGTGACTGAGCTTTCTGTAGCCGAGTGGACAGACAGTTTCCTTAATAATCGTTCAAAGTCTGTTGTCCTCTTCAATCTTGGCGCTGATTTCGAAGCCCTGCGTGTTGCACATGTTTCAAACACACGTGTATCGGAAATTTTTTACAGTCCTATGGAAAAGTTTTCCGAACGTTCGCTTTTCGAGATCAATTTATAGATTTAGATTAGAAAGAAAATTTCTTGAAATCAGGACCAGACGACCCCCACAAGAAAAGGCGAAGTTTTACATAAATTGATAAAAGGTATAGACTATCACGTCTATTTTAAGACTTGCTCCGAGAACAGTCATCAAACTGCCATCAGCCTATAACTGGGTATTCTAAGACATATTGATACTAATGACCTATTAAAATAGCGTCAGTATGATTTCAGAAGTATAGATTTTGTGTGATACAGCTTCTTGAAGTTACGAAAGTTTGACAAAGGCCTCGGAAAATGTCATATCGCTTGATTATATTTGAATAAAATCCTGGCAAATTAAACTGAAAAAAGGAGCCAACCACCTACCTAGCATCTAGCAAGATAGAACCTCTAGAAAAAACGAAATAGAATAAATGACCTTTCGTTGTTATCAGGTGGAAATTTGGCGACAGTTTGTTGAGAACCTTTATCTCGTAGATAATGATATTTTTCTGAATCTATTCAAAGCAATCCTCGAGCTACACCCGAGAAACAAAGCAATGGCATGGTCATCGATGCTAGAAAGTCATGGAACAAGACTGAAGGAGAGTTAATTTTTTACTAAACATTCTTAAACTCACAGATACTCAAGGAATGGTATCCGACCCTTCAAAATCAGACGAGAGTGTGCATACTACTGGGAGATTTTTAATATAAGCTTGTTACCTACAGATACTCAATGAATGGTATCAGATCCCTCAAAATGAGATGAGAGTGAAAATGCTACTACGAGATTTTATATAGCAGTTACTTGTAACTGTCTACTAATCCCATGTTTCTGTAATATTTAGAGGAGAAAGCTTCATAAATTGTATACTTTGTGCCTAATCCTTTTATCCTTTCGATTATATGAAATATATTTAAAGTCAAAATACTATCGTTGCTTATTTTATATCATGATAAAAATCCCACATGAAGAAGCAGCCATTGGCCTACACATTACCAATATGATTTTTTCAATTCACCGTGACTAATTTGCCTTCTATCTTAGAAAAGAAGTCCCTTGCCGATCCATTAAATGGGTCTGTCTCGCTGTTATAAGCTTTATGACTGAGGCGGTGTCGAACGCCTTCTGAAAGTCCTTAAAAGTACACTGTATATCATATCTCTGTTGATTACCTCGCTTATGAAGCATAACGTTTTATGACTGCAGAGATCTTTGCTTTGCAAACAGTTGGGCGGTGTATTTGGTATGCATTATGCGTAATTTTGTGTGCACATACAAATATAACGACTATTGTCCGCTTTGGAGGAAAGTGGTGAGTAAAACATCGATGCTTTCTCCTGTTCTTACTATTCTCTTGTCATGACAATATTACGTTTCGGATTTAGAATGTCTTTTGTTTCCAGGCATGCCGCTTTTGGTTAATATTGCTCGTCATTCTGCCAACTGAAACTGAATTCACCCTACTTTGAGTCAAACAGCGCCTTCCAGGTAAAACGCTAGATTTCGACGTTATGTGTCGCAGTTTATTTACTTTGCTATGATTTCATAACGTTTGTTTTCGAATGGTAACACATTTGGAATCTAATTCTGTGAACTACGTTTGTAGTGGTCGCTTGTGCTTGGCGGTAGCCATCTCGTTGTGCCATTTTTTTCAATTCGTGACGTAACGTCATTGCCGTATAATGACATCATAATCGATTTCTGACTGGCACAGCCAATGAAAAGCGTTCCAACGTATATTACAAATGAAAAAAAAGCTACACGGAGGAATTTATTGGATCGACTATGTGATAAAAAGAATTAAGATATCTTACACAATATGGTTAAGTATTTGATCAATATTGACAAAATGACAAATTGGCTTGCCATAGATATTTTTTACATGACATATAGACACGTATGAACATGAGTGGTTTTAAGCTTTATGCTTAGCCTTGATTGATGCTTATCGATTATTTACAATACGGTTGCGCATAGAAGTTTTTCGAAGTCAATATCGGTTATTTCAGTACGGTCTGTACGTCCTTGAGATTTATTTTAGGTTGTATAATCTCTCCGTTTTTTCTATGTTCGCATACGTATACTTTCCTTATTGTTATCTAATCCTTAATTTTTTTTCATTACAATAGCGCCTCATAGATATAATGCTTATATCATAGTCTACTATAAACAAGTTGGATAGACCTACTTTTGATCTCTAAGCGGAAGACATAATTGTATTCTGTCTTGAAGAAAAGTGTTTTACCCAAATGTCAATCTGTATCTTTGTTATTTAGTGCATTGCTTCACTTACTAAGCGTTTGAGGTCTAACCGTATCAACTAGCTTCTTCTAAGATTTTATTGTGCATATCACAACGGACCTAAAAAGAAGAATGTGCACTATTGAAAACGAACGCGCCTTAATTTTCACAGAACAGGAGTAGCCTCCCCTGGATTTACGTCACTCGATAATGGCAGAAGCAAGATGAAGTAGGTGTGTACGGAAGTGAAAAATCAGGTTGATATTCAATGTAATGTTTAATTATATGTTTTGTGGTGTGTTGTTAATACGTTGACTGTATTTACTCATCACTGATGTTTTTTAATACATACAAATTTGCCGGTTCTATGTTTATGGAGCTTATGTGTTGGACCGTAACAGAACAACACGTACAATTACCAGAAGAAATATTCAGGCATTTATCTGTATATAGGAATCGATATTACCACTCATATAGAAAGCGATACACGATAAGATTATAACAGCATACACCATGCGAAAATCTTACAATCACGGTGAATGGAGTGAAACGACATACTATATATAAACATGTGACTTTTCAATGACAGTTCCAAAAATAGTGATGTTTACATAAAATTGTAAAATCACCTGATCTTGATTAGCTTTATTCATAAGAAGGGTTTGATGATTCAGATAATATTTAGATCAAGGAACAGGTAAGGCGATATTGTTTAAAAACTAGTCTTTTTAGATTTATGTCAAAATAAAATGTACAAAATTGAGTACATATATTTAGAAATGTACAAACTGATAGAGGCTATGTTTTACCTGACACACTGAGTGATTGTATGTTTACAATTATTTACATCCTATCAACAGCCAGGGTTATTTAAGGATGTGCCATGTTCCATACTGATATGTTTATAAGACTAAGATAAAGATTACTTTTTCAATGGTATATGTGGTTAGTGGATTAATTTCCACAACTCTCATTAGTAGTTTTAAGAATCAACTATTTTTGTAGTTTTGTTAGGCAAGTCCAGAACACTATTTAAAAAATTTTGATGCGTCTCATCAGTAAAAGATATAATGGGTGTTCAAAATTTGAGCAAGATCCACAGAAAAAACCATGGGTCCAGTACTCAAATATCTATCTCCCAGGAATCACAGATAATGTTTTAATAATTTAGTGGTCATATGTAACACATATATGATATATGCACTGGTATATATATGTATACAAAACATGTGTATTATGATATAAGCTAATGATAAGCTGAAGAATGATAAAGAAAATGACTCTGACGTTTTATTCCTGTCGCAGAACTCTACACGAAAGTATTTTTTCTCTGTTATGGTATCATTGGAAACTAAGAAAACCCCAAAGGTTGTGTAATTAAAGATCTAAGGAACAGTGTAAAAGAAGTGGGTTGGTTAGGTTTCTCTGTGGTGTTGAAAGTAGAGAACACACGGTCAGTGTCTTCAATTATAACCTGTATTTTAGCGAGAGTGAAGAAAAAAGTGCTGAGCCTTTTTTGTCTGTCCGTCCTGAGCCAAAAAGCAGCATATATTTGAAGACACTGACCAACTATTCTAGTAATTCTGCAACATTGATTGAAAATCAGAACATCAAAACTTCAACAGTTTTGTTGCTCAATCTTTGGTTACTTGATGTTGAAGTTATGCTGAATTTTTGCCTGATGATGTACACCAAAATGATTGCTATAGCTCCAAACTTCAATGTATATGACAACGATTTTATGAATTTTCTGAAATAAGCTTGTTCATTACATCATATAAAATCATCACTTATTTCAACATTGTATAGTAAATTAAAAAAAATAATTATGTTGAATTACAGCACATGCTAAAATACAGCTGTTTTCTGTCACTTCCATAATATATGTGGCAGATGTATTCCAACAATGATAGTGCCAGTTTCAGGATAAATACAGTTTCTGTCACTAAGCCAGCAGAGCATGCTTCTTTACCTTACTGATTAATAGAGTCATGGATTACTGGTATCATGCTGTCCTAGGCATATTGCAGGAATCATTTTTACCTGCTCTGTTACAGATTTATCAAAACTTTAAAATCAAACATCAAGATGTTTATCAGTTTCTTTTTCAATTCACAGGTGATGAAAGAATTCTGATATAAAAAGCACCTCACCAACAACTGGAACCTAAATATTGGTGACATTAAAAATTATCAAGTACATTATTTTGATTTGTTAGAAGAAAGACATTTTTGGTAAATACAGCTGATTGCCACTCAATTATGGCGTCATATGGAAGAGGGGAATTTGATGGTGGTTTTTCATCATATCAAACAGGAAGTAGATCATGTGAGTAAATCTTATTGTACATATATATTAATACTATCATGTGACTAACTCAACAAGTTGTAATCACTACTTTAATGGTGTCTTGAAAATTAAGATTATTTGAACATTTGTAAGTCTTATAACTACCATATGAAACTGAAATTGGGCATCAATATCATATTGGGATTTAGCGATTATTGTTTCATTTCTGTATTTATATTTATTGCTCCACTCTGCAGTACTCTTGAATATTTTTTATCCAAAGTGATGCTGATATCAAAGACTAGTTGTAAAGCAAATATATACATTACATACATTGCATATATCCAATTTGGATTTTTCTCATTCCTTTTTGCAGCAGCAGGTGGTAGTAGTGAATTCAACAGATTAGTAAATAGTATTAGCGGAAATATACAGAAAATCTCCCAACATGGTAAGTATAGCAATGACCTTCCATAGAATCTCTTATGAAATATCAGAATTTTATAATAAAAAGTTTTACTTACAAATGTGAAAATATCATTTAAATTAAATGCTTTAATCAGAAGACTGTTTCCTATGCCAAATTTAGCATATTTCTTTGTAAGATGCGATAAGTATTGATAGAATATGAGTTTATTTAGCTATGAAAATAATATGGTTTTGTAGGCAAACTTTCCCACACACATAAAGTCTGAAAATATCAAAACTGCACTTTCAGTTGACTTTAGAAACCCTGAAAAAGTAAAATTATTTCTTGTTGAATAACAAACAGATATTTACATATATATAAGTGTGATATATAGGGGGAAAGATGTGCCCATGTGCATGTACTCCTGTGTTTCCTTGAACATTAATTGAATCAATTTTGTTGCCAAACCACATTTAAAGGTTGGTACTGAAATATATTTAAGGATGAAGAGAATTTTGTTAGATAATATTTGGTCTGTTTCTTAAATAGTGGCACAAATGCAGAGGGCTGTCAACCAAATTGGATCCAGTCAAGATAGTGACCGCCTTCGAGAGCAAATGTAAGTACATAAAAGGTTAAACAAGATGATGCCATGTTTATGTAGAGGATAGCAGTTAAAAAATGTGTTACATTCCCCATCTAAAATGATACTTTTTGGTATGTTCAGAATATATTTCATCAGACTAAAAACAATCTGTTGTATTTACTTTGCATAGATTTTAGAAGAAGACCCTAGCTTGGTTCTAATGAGTGGTTTTGCCAAATTTTAAGGTTTTTGTAAAGTTTTTCATTTTTCATGTTAACTTTGATAAGTAGTACGAGTGATTACTTTTTTGAAAAATTTAGAAAAATGTCCTCAATAAACAGAAAAGTTTAGAAAAATAATCTGAAAAATCCTCTTCTCTTGTAATAAATGTTTACTACCTAGTAACAAAGGAAGTCAGTTAATGTTGGTTTTATTTCTAGGCACCAGGCACAGACTTACACCAATCAGCTGGCTAAAGATACAAATCATGAACTTAAAGAGCTGGCCCACCTTCCTATGCCAGCATCAGAACAGGTAGTGTACTTTTGCACTCAATAAGACAGTTTTTTAGTTTCAAATTGTATGAATGTGTGAAAAACTTGACATCAGTCATATTTATCTAGCGGTGAAATAATTCCATCAACACATTTAACATAGCTCATCCACTGAAAGGCCTTAATAGTGAATGTAAAACATGTTAAATGAATAAAATAAATGTAATGTAACACAGTTTCAGAAAAAATGCCAACAAATACTACACTGTTTTCCTAATCCATTCCCCCTTACACTGAGTCAGTGGTAATGTGTTCTTCACCTGATAGCTACAGTACATCTGTTCCTTTCATCACAATTTCCTACATCACAAACAAGACATATTACTTTTGTTGTCTTTGCTACATCTGAATTTCCAATGATGAAAATCAGTTTTCTGTCATGCAGTTGAAATTGTGTAATCTTTGTTATTTGTCTGTACAAGTTGTAAATACAAAGTACATCAAAACATTGTATAAACATTTTATGGCATACAATATTTGTTAAGTAAGTACATTCAAGAAGTTCTGAGGTGCTAATGAAGAAAGAAAAATAAATAAATTGAGTAAATCTGTGTCTTAGAAAACTTAAAACAAATACTTATTGGTACTGTCCTCTAAACTTTTTTCTATTTTTGATGGATTAAGCATATACCGATCAGGCATTTGGCTCAGGAGTTGAATGATCATCACTTTATCAGGAACATTAAATTGTTTCTTCTAATCTGGTCATTATAACAAGATTATTATTAATGATAGCAACACACATCTGAATTTATATTCACATTTCAAAGACCTTGTAAAAGCTAAAGATTGTGAATTACTGTGAAATCATTCATTTTCATATGGCATTTATTTTTGAGTGTCAAATATTTTATTGAAAATTTGATGCCCACAAAAATATGTGATTATACAGTAAGTTGATAGGTTCTGATTTTTTGTACTTATGACAAAATGTGAACTGCCAAAATCATGGAAGAAAATAACCTGTGTTTATGCATGTTATTGTAGTATTATCTTGGTATTTAGCAATCCAGAATGATTGATATTGTATATAACACATTTATGTCAATGTACCTAGTTATGATTTGTTTTGGTCCCTTCCAAAAGCCTTGTAATTTAAATGTATTGATATTTACAATATGTTGATATTTGTCGCTTGGTATTTTAGAGCAAATGGAGAATGCAGAGAGACAGACTTACAGATGAATTCAGTAATGCATTGAAGAACTTCCAAACTGTTCAAAGATCAGCTGCAGAAAAGGAGAAAGCTAGTGTAGCCAGAGCAAGGGCCCATTCCAGTTCCACTACACCTGTAAGTGGAGAATGCTTTGTTAATAGTAGGGAGGTAAACGCAAAGGCAGAGTTAGGATTCTTTCCTGTTACAATGTACCACTGAGTAAGGAATGTAAGGTAGACAACAGGGAGGTAAACGCAAAGGCAGAGTTAGGATTCTTTCCTGTTACAATGTGCTATTGAGGAATAGGAATGTAAGGTAGACAACAGGGAGGTAAACGCAAAGGCAAAGTTAAAACTCTTTTCCTCTTGCAATGTACTATTGAGTTAGGAATGTAAGGTAGACAACAGGGAAGTAAATGTAAATGCAGAGTTCGGACTCTTTCCTGTTGCAATGTACTATTGAGTAAGGAATGTAAGGTAGACAACAGGGAGGTAAATGTAAAGGCAGAGTTAGGACTCATTCCTGTTACAATGTACTATTGAGTAAGGAATGTAAGGTAGACAACAGGGAGGTAAACATAAAGGCAAAGTTAGGACTCTTTTCCTGTTACAATGTACCATTAAGTAGGAAATGTTGGTGAGATAGGAGGGAAGTAAATGTGTTGTAATGACTTGACCATTAAAAAGACGATGAAAAAGTGAGAATTCTATGATAAATTAATAAAATTTTAATCTAGGCATTTGTTAGTTTTTAACAAACATTTCCATGGTGTTCCTCTTGACAAAAAATGTGAATTGTATTTTGTTTATTACAAAGTATTTTGAGGAAGTGCCAAAATTGATGTTTGCTTAATACTGGATGAGCACTTAAAAGTTATAGAATGTTAATGAGATGTAAGCTAAGGGAGATAACTGTATACTGTTCACAGCCCAATTGTTTACTTTTAACATCCTAATTACATTCTATTATTTCTGTTTTTACCTTTCATTATTTTTCGTTCACAGGGCTTTAATGATTTCAGTGACATTAGACCAGAAGAACAACAGGCGGCCCCAGGGTATGTTAACAGTATCAGATTAAATTCAGAGGCATACTAGGAACATGAAAAATCATGTTAAATAAAAAATTATCTGTTTGTAAAGTGACCTACAATCTGTGTATGGAAGCATATTTATTTCTCGTTTAAATTGGATCTTTAGATCATTTGATGGTAAAAAGGGCATTACTCTCCCAGGAAGTCTCCTTCTTTTAGTCCAGAAATACTTTTGTTTATTGATAATCATAGATTTGATGTTTTCTGCTATAGTGAAATAAAAATATGTTCAAATCTGACATTTCAAATAGTATAACAAATGCAATTGCTTTAATATTTATGCAAAAAATAAATCAAAGCATTTATCAAGACCTTTTTGCAAACTTCATAAAGTTTGTGGTTTTGTTTAATAGGAAACACTCTGATGTGAAACAGGTGATACCATATATAAAAATTTACATGAAAATATGGTGGCTAAAATTTTCACACTGTTCACTCAATTATTCAGTAACTTTATTGTCATTGCAGAATTCTCTACCATATCATTACACTCAAAGTGAATCTTAGATTAATTTCCATTTGATAAACAGATTATTACTGAAAAATATATTGCTTTGATAGTTTTAAAACTTTTGAGTTCATGAAATGTTAACAATTATCACATGTTTAAATCATAGATTTGATGTTTTCTGCTATAGTGAAGTAAAAAGATGTTCAAATCTGACATTTCAAATAGTATAACAAATGCAATTGACCTTGAAGTATCTTCCTGCAAAAAATAAAGCAAAGCATACAGTAGAAAGACCCAAATCAGCAAATCCTCATAAAGCCATCAAATGTATAATAAGAAACACACCTTATGTCAGGTGATACCATATATAAAAATTTACATTGAAAATTCTCTAAAATCTTAATTAACAATGCTCATCAATTATTAGTTTATTGTCATTCAGAATTCTCTACCATATCATTACACTTCAGTGTTTATGAAATTACAGCTCATTTTGAACAATTTTAGTAAAATAACACATCTATCTAGATTATAGTTTTATCACTTTTGAGTTCATGTCATGTTAACAATTATCACATGTTTAAATCATACTTTTGACAGATTTTCCCAGACGCGGCAAATTTTACAAATGGAAGAAGATGTTGATCTAGAAATGCTACAGGAGCGTGAAGATTCCATTAAAAAACTAGAGGTAGGATCAAGTCCTTTATCAAATTCATTATTGGAGCTAGTTTTGATAGGTTGAATTTGTTTGGTTTTACTGTCCAAATTCTAGTGCAGAATACATAGTTGGTATCATTGTGTTCCTTTTTTTATAAGGATAATAAGAGTCTAGTGTAATGTACACTTCAATTTACCAAAGGATAGTAGAATAACTGGTTAATTGATTAAAAGATTTATGTTTTTCATGCAGGTAAGGAAAGTTTCAATAGACTAACCAGAACACCTTGAATATTATAGGAAACTTACCAGTGTATTGTAGGATAATGATATTTATATTATAGAATACTAACCTGTATATAGGATACTGACCTGTATATTGTATGATACTAACCTGTATATAGGATACTGACCTGTATATTGTAGGATACTGACCTATATATTGTAGGATACTGACCTGTATATACTGACCTGTATATTGTAGGATACTGACCTGTATATTGTAGGATACTGACCAGTATATTGTAGGATACTGACCTATATATTGTAGGATACTGACCAGTATATTGTAGGATACTGACCTATATATTGTAGGATACTGACCTGTATATACTGACCTGTATATTGTAGGATACTGACCTGTATATACTGACCTGTATATTGTAGGATACTGACCTGTATATTGTAGGATACTGA